>NC_135976.1:587944-1196419 GCF_053455715.1 Rhinoraja longicauda
GTTATATAAATAGTAAGAAAGAGGCAAGAGTGAACATTGGACCGCTGGAAAATAAGGCAGGAGAAGTGATAATGGAGAGTATAGAAATGGTAGAGGAGTTGAATAACTTTTTTGCATCAGTCTTTGCAGTGGAAGACACCAGCAACATGCCTGAAATCCAAGAAGTTAGAGGAGTGGCTACTACCAGGGAGAAGGTTTTTGGGGGAAGCTGAAAGGGCTGAAGGTTGATAAGTTACCTGGACTGAATGGATTGCACCCTCGGGTTCTGAAAGAAGTGGCTTTGGAGATTGTGAAGGCATTGATGGTGATATTTCAAGAATCACTAGAGTTAGTAGTGGTTTCAGATGATTGGAAATGTTCCAATATTACCCCACTGCACAAGAAGGGAGCCAAGCAAAATAGTGGGAACTATACTTCAGTTGTTGGTAAGATTTTAGAGTCCATTATAAAGGATTAAGTTACGGAGTACTGAGAAGTTCACAAGAAAATAGGCCGAAGTCAGCATGGCTTTGTGAGGGGGATGTCTTGCCGTACAAATTCGCTGGAAATCTTTGAGGAAGTAAATAACAGAACAGACAACGAAGAGGCAGTAGATATTGTTTACCTAGGTTTTCAGAAACCTTTGATAAGGTGCCACAAAGGATGCTGCTAAGGAAGATGAAAGCCCATGGTATCAAAGAGCAGATACGAGCATGGATATCAGGTTGGTAGGATGGCAGACGGCAAAGAGTGGCAATAAAGGGGGCTTTTTTTGGTTGGCTGCCAATGACTAGCAGAGTTCCACAGGGCTCGGTCCTGGGACCACTACTCTTCACGTTGTATATTAATGATTTGGACGAGGGGATTGAAGGTTTTGTGGCCAAGTTTGTGGATGATACGAAAATAGGTGGAGGGGCAGGTAATGTAGAGAAGGCAGGGACTCTGCAGAAGGATCTCGATAACTTGGGAGAGTGGGCAGAGAAGTGGCAGATGGAATATAGTGCCACAAAGTATGTAGTCATACATTTTGGTAGTAGGAATAAAGGCGTAGAATATGTTCTAAATGGGGAGTGGTGAGGACAGAAGATTCTGTGGTGGCAGGCGAGACTTCAGGATGGTCTGTTGCCTCCCTGGTGCCAGGGTTAAAGATGTCAGGGACCGACTTCACAACATTCTTTAGAAGGTAGGTGAACAGCCAGAAGTAGTTGTGCACTTGGGCACGAACGACGTCGGGAAGAAGAGGAAGGAGGTTCTGCAAAGTGAGTTTAGAGAGTTAGGAAGAAGACTGAAAAGCACGACTTCTAGAGTGTTTATCTCTGGATTGGTTCCTGTACCTCGTCCTAGTGAGGGCAGGAATAGGGAGATACAGGATATGAATGTATGGCTGTTGGGCTGGTGCAGTGATTTAGATTTATAGACCACTGGGATCTCTTCTGGGGTAGGGGTGACCTGTACAAAAGGGACATGTTGCACCTTAACTGGAGGGAGGGCAACGGTCTGGCAGGCAGGTTTGCTAGTGTTACACTAGTGCTCCCTAGTACTGGAGCTACCAGGGAGAACTAAGTAGTGGGGGGGGGGGGGGGGGGGAGGGCTGACAAATTGGGAATATGAAGATGGAGTTAAAGGGGAAGCGAATACAGGAAAAATTGCAAAAGACTCCTGAATTAATGGGAAGGAAAGTTTAAGAAGGGATAAGAGAATAAGGTCAGGGCCAATAGTGACCGGTGTGAGAGGGGAGGTGAATACCGAGGTTAAAGTGTTGTATTTGAATGCGCAAAGTATAAAAAATAAAGTGGATGAGCTTGAGGCTCAGTTAGATATTGGCAAGTATGATGTTGTGGGAATTACAGAGACATGGCTGCAAGAGGACCAGGGCTGGGAGCTGAATATTCAGGGGTATACGACCTATCAGAAGGACATACAGGTGGGCAGAGGGGGTGGGGTCGCTCTGTTGGTAAGGAATGATATTCAGTCCCTTGCAAGGGGTGACATAGAATCAGCAGATGTAGAATCAGTATGGACAGAACTGAGGAATTGTAAGGGTAAAAAGACCCTAATGGGAGTTATCTACAGGCCCCCAAACAGTAGCCTGGATATAGGGTGCAAGTTGAATCAAGAGTTAAAATTGGCATGTCGCAAAGCTAATGCTACAGTGGTTATGGGAGATTTCAACATGCAGGTAGACTGGGAAAATTAGTTTGGTAATGGACCCCAAGAAATGGAGTTTGTGGAGTGCCTCCGAGATGGATTCTTAGAGCAGCTTGTACTGGAGCCTACCAGGGAGAAGGCAATTCTGGATTTAGTGTTGTGTAATGAACCGGATTTGATAAGGGAACTCAAGGTAAAAGAGCCATTAGGTAGTAGTGATCATAATATGATAAGTTTTCATCTACAATTTGAGAGGGAGAAGGGAAAATCGGAAATGTCAGTATTGCAGTTGAGCAAGGAGGACTATGGAGGCATGAGGGAGGAGCTGGCAGAGTTGACTGGAAAAAGACCCTAGCAGGGAAGACGGTGGAACGACAATGGCAGATATTTTTGGAAATAATACAGAAGGTGCAGGATCAGTTCATTCCAACGAAGAAGAAAGATTCTAAGGCAAGTAAGAGGCAACCGTGACTGACAAGGGAAGTCGAGGACTGCAAAAAAATAAACGAGAAGAAGTATAACATAGCAAAGATGAGTGGGAAGCCAGAGGTAGAAACATAAAATTATAAAAGGACTGGACAAGCTAGATGCAGGAAAAATGTTCCCAATGTCGGGCGAGTCCAGAACCAGGGGCCACAGTCTTAGAATAAAGGGGAGGCCATTTAAAACTGAGGTGAGAAGAAACTTTTTCACCCAGAGAGTTGTGAATTTGTGGAATTCTCTGCCACAGAGGGCAGTGGAGGTCAAATCACTGGATGGATTTAAGAGAGAGTTAGATAGAGCTCTAGGGGCTAGTGGAATCAAGGGATATGGGGAGAAGGCAGGCACGGGTTATTTATTGTGGACGATCACCCATGATCACAATGAATGGCGGAGCTGGCTCGAAGGGCTGAATGGCCTCCTCCTGCACCTATTTTCTATGTTTCTATGAAAAGATAAGGAGGAATTTCATTAGTCTGGGGGTGGTGAATCTGTGGAATTCTTTGCCACAGATTGCTTTGGATATATTTAAGGCAGCGATAGATTCTTGATTAGTACTGGTGTCAGTGGTTATGGGGAGAAGGCAGGGGACAGGGTTTAGGAAGGAGAGATAGATCAGCCACGATTGAATGGCGGATTAGACTTGTTGGGCCGAATGGCCTAATTCTGCTCATATTATTTATGATCTTGTGACAAAATGCTTTCTATGGTGCATCTGTAGAGATTGTTGAGAGTTGTTGGGGACATGCCGAACTTCCTAAAACTGCTACGTTGGTGTGCTTTCTTGGTCATTGCTTCAATATGGGTGGTCCAGGACAAGTTGTTGGTGATATTGACTCCTTGGAATTTGAAGTTTTAACCATCCCTACTTTGGTGCCATCAATGCAAACTGGGCTATGTGTACCACTTTGCTTCGTGAAGCCGATTACTACCTCCTTTGTCTAGCTGACATTGAGAGAAAGGTTGTTGGCTCAACACCAGGACATGTGGTTCTTAATCTCCTTCCTATACACCATCTCATCATTATTTGATATCCATCCAGCCCACAATGGTGGTGTCGTCTGCGAATTTGAAAATTTAATTAGATTTGTACATGGCTGCAGTCGTGGGTGTACGAGTGAAGAAGGGGGCTGAGAACACATCCTTGCAGAGCCCCTTTGTTGAGGATAATTGTGGAGGATGATTTGTCCCCCATCGTCATTGATTGGGGTCTGTTGGTCAGGAAGTCGAGGATCCAGTCGCAGAGATGAGTGCTGACACCAGGTCCCACGAGTTTGGTGATAAGCTTGGATGGTATAATGGTATTAAAGTGGTCTTTGAATAGAAGTCTGACGTAGGTGTCTCTCTTATCCAGGTGTTCCAGGGATGAGTGCAGTAGTGTGCTCCTCACATTCCAAGCCCTGACCCAGAAGGCTGCAACCCAACTCTAGGCCACCCTCCATACCTCCTGGCAACCCCGACCCAATCCTTAACACTCCTACCCTAAATCACACCCTTCATGGCAAACAAAATATCATCCCCAATCCTCGAATCCCAACCCGAACCCAATCCTCACCTGACCCTCATCACCCCATCAAACTGCACCTCATTCTGTGTAGAAATTGGACGGTGTATTCTTGCAGGGGAGTTTGGAAGCAATGCAATTTTAAAATAAGTTTTGAAGTATGATTTTCTAATGATTGCAAATGTTATTTTCAGATCTTGATGCCCATCTGTGGGTTTCCAACTGAGGAATGGTCATTAAGAGCCAACATTGAATGGTTTAACAGTCGTTGATACGACAAAAATCCAAGCAACCCTGATTTTGCCTGGGTGGATCACTGTTTACAGAGCTTACTGGTGCAACAGCTGATATTACCAGAGACGTTTCCAACGAACTATGATCTCTGGCTTGAGAGGGAATATTTCCCATAGCCAAGTTGCTGGGACAAGCTCTTGCAGTGATTTCCCACCCTGTTTTGTACATTCATCTCTTGTTTGTAATCGTGTATAAATGAGTTGTTAGATTTTGTAAGCAGTGAAAGAGATCATACTGTTCAATTTATAAATCATTTCTAGCTGTCTCTTTTAATCTGTTATTTATGGTTTTGAGGCAAAATGCCATACCACAAGGTGCAGCTGGGAAATGCCATACCACAAGGTGCAGCTGGGAAATGCCATACCACAAGGTGCAGCTGGGAAATGCCATACCACAAGGTGCAGCTGGGAAATGCCATACCACAAGGTGCAGCTGGGAAATGCCATACCACAAGGTGCAGCTGGGAAATGCCATACCACAAGGTGCAGGTGGGAAATGTGTTTGTGGATGTTGAATATGGCATAATTTAGCTTGCGATGAGGCTGATGATTGAGCACCTGAATTGCTTCTCACACTACTTGGCTAAGATCATGGAAAAGATGCTCCTGCCCACTGCCTGGTGATGATTAAACGGTACAATGTGGCTTTGTATGTGTCTACTTTGGTTGCTAAAATTAATCAAGAATGGCAAACAGTTATTAGCTTCCACTACCACTGGCAAGTTTTGAGTCAGATAATTCCTGGTTCCGAAAGGATCCTTTACTGATTATTGATTTTTTTTCTCCAAATTGGACCAAAATATGCTTGTTGGTGTGAAAGGGTGCAAAGGCAATGCTTTTTGATATAACTGTCCTTGAATTATTTTTAACTTTGTGGTCTTGTATCTCTCACCTCTTACTTTCCCCTGGGACACTGTGGAACTTTTAATTTAATCATGATATCAACTTATTCATTTTATCTCGCTTGTTTTGCTGTTTTAGTTTTGGGCTGTAACTCTTCAGCTTGGTTTCTTAGTAAACACGATGAGATACTTTGTGCGAAGTAATCGAATAAGAGACTGGTGGTATTGTGATCTGGTGTACTCCCTGGGTTGCTCCCATTTAATAATATATGGACTGGTAGAGATCTGACCCAAGCACAAATCTTGGTCATTGTGAACTGTAGCTTATTTGTCCATTTTAATGTATTTTTCCTCTTCTTACCTTGACATGTATAAGATATTTACCATCCAATTCCTACACAGTGGCACAGCAGTAGAGATGCTGCCTTGCAGTGCCAGAGAACCGGGTTCGATCCCAACTATGGGTGCTTGTCTGTACGGAGTTTGTACGTTCTCCCCAAGACCGTGTGGGTTTTCTCCGGGATCTTGTTTCCTCCCACACTCCAAAAACGTACAAATTTGTAGGTTAATTGGCTTGGTATAAATGTAAATTGTCCCTAATCTGTGTAGGGTAGTGTTAGTGTTCGAGGATTGCTGGTCGGCACAGACTCGGTGGGCCGAAGGGCCTGTTTCTGCGCTGTATCTCTGAACCAAAGTAAGACCAAAATTATGATTACATGTTCACAGAGTACATCCAAGTATCCCACAATAGAATTCCAATGTACCGACATTTATGGAATCCCAATATACCAAAATAATTTTGGAGAATTGCAGTGAGCTTAACCCATTCTCTTCACTCCCACAAGTCGGAATTTGATGGAATGAACTATTTTCTATGTGCAGTTAATGAAATTCTGACAAATTAAGATTCTCCCTGTTTATTTTGATTGTTTAAAATCCTTTTAGACTAAATTCATTTGGCATGCACTTCCCAATCTAAATGCAAAGTGGCCTTTTACCAACATTAAGCACACTCAAAATTGTTACCTACTGCTACATGACAAACCTTTAAAAAGATTAATCCTCACTTTTTTATAAGAAATATTTTAGTTTGAATAATAGTTCTGTCAATTTGCTGAATACATTATTTAATGCGTAGATGCAAAGGTGCACTTGTTTTTATCACAACGCTACAAGGGAGATTGGGATTCAAGTTAATTCTTGTACCCCAGAGATGTTTGATGCAGTAACTCATGACAATGTTGAAAAATCACTGAAGACCATGACTGATTGTTTGAATCTGCCAACCATAAGGTTAAGACGTTGCAGGCCAAGACTAATTTTCACAAGGAAAATTAGGAAAATTGTACCATTTCCCACATTGGAGAATCTGCCCTCAATCAACCACCAATAAATTGTTGTTTTTAAAATTACTTGGATGTGAAATTGGTGAGAAAATAGTGAAATGTTATCGCTGTTTGGCTATCTGTGCTCTAACTGACAACTTGAACATTGTGAATGTTGAAGTAAACTGTGGAACTGATACATTAACACTACTGTTGCATGTTGAATGCCTCATTGCTCTCACGAAGGGCATGTGTACACTGTAAACTTTTTGTAAAATGACTTGAGTAAGTATCAAACAGGAGCAAAGCTCAGAGCGTAAATGTTGGAAATCTGCAGCAGATTCAGTTATCAGTTGGAAGCAATCTGTCACTTTATTCCCACGATTCCAGCATTAAATAAGGGCTAATTATTCTTTGCATATTCCCTGCTTCAACTTTGCTAACTGTAAGCCTACATATTTAAATTGTAATTAAAAATACTCTTCCCTTTTACCCAGCTCCTCCACAAACCCACAATCAACTTGGCTACTGTTCTGGAAAGGGGACAACTGTAGAGCATCTGTTTTTTTCCCGAATATGTAATATGGACTGATGGACCATGGTGTTTTTGTTAATTTCGACTGTAAGCATGACCTTCATAGCGCATTATCGTAACAAGAAGTTCTATGAAGTATAGAACACTTCTGTCAAAGCATTGCTGTAAAATGCAATCACACTGTACTTGTTATTGTGCTGCATAGATGTGGTTATTTAACACGAGGTTTAGTAAAGTAGGTCATTTTTGTAAATTTGGTTTTTAAATTCTTTTAATGGAGTTGTATCTTTTTGTTTGTTTCATCTTTCTACATTGCTGTTCGCATTTTGAAAAATGTGTCCTTGTGAGGTATAAGGGAATAAAATAGACAATGCCTGCGCTTGGCCCAACGTATTCTACACATGTACCTGTCTAAATGGCCTGCTCAACTTCTCGCTATAGCCCAGAACCTTAAGTCCTCTTAAATCTCTGCACCCTTTCCAGCTTGACAACATCTTTCCTATAACATGGTTGCCAGAACTAAATGTGGCCTCACCAACGTTTAATATAACTGATAAATGACCTTCCAACAGTATGAAATGGATTTTGTGGAAATCCTCAAAAGGTTAAGGCGGGGAGAGGCCAAGTTATTCGAAAGGGAATGACGATGTCAAAACATTGCGAAAGGGAATAACGAGGCTTGGGAATCGCACAGCGATCCTTCTGGCCAAAAAAGCTGCTGGTTTCTGGCGGGACATGGTGATCCAGTTGACTATCGTGAGGATGGCATCTAAATATATTAACGGCATGAAGATTTTCAGCAGTAAGTAATATAAATAGTAAGTTTTATCCCAGTAAAGACCTTTATCCCATGCAAGCCCGCCTGTACAGAATGTTTCCGATGGAACATTTAATCCAATTCTTAGCATAGAATCATGGAATTGTGCAGCAAGAAAACAGACTTTATGGCCCACTTGGGCTCGCCCCATTTGCCTGCATTAGTCTCGTAGCCCTCCAAGCTCTTCCTTTCCATATATCTGTTCAAATGTTTTTCAAAAGTCATAACTGCATTTGTTACTGTGGCTCCCTCTGGCAGCTCCTTCCAGATATGGACTACTCTCTGAGTGAAAACAGAGTTTTCCTCACAGTTTCTTGCCCCTGAGCTCCCTCTGAAATCACTCCCCTCTCACTGAAAGCCTGTGGTTTAGAATCTAGGTTTAAAATCTAGATTCTCGGTTAAGAATCCTCTACCCTGGGAAAAAGACTGAGCATTCACTCAATCCATGCCAACATCTTCAGCCTAACTAACCCACCTAGATACTGTATTCTCTTCTTGCATTTATAATGACCGCTGTGCCCGACCTGAATGATCCTGATGAAAGTGGTTGTGAGCTACACCTTGAACCACTCTGGTCCTTCTGGTGAAAGCTCGCCCACAATGCTGTTGACTGGGGAGCTGCAACACCAATGAAGAACTGATGATACTTCTCCATGTCTGGATTACGTGCCACTTGGAAGGCTAGAATTGCTCTAGATTTCAAGATCAATTTATTGTCACATTAAGGTACAGTGAAATTTGAGTTACAATACAGCCATACCAAGTAAAAAGCAACAAGACACAGCCACATAAAATAAAATTGAACATAATGATCCACCACACCGAATTCCACATTCCTCAGTGTGATGGAAGGTAATAAAGTTCAATCACCTTCCTCTGTTCACCCACGGTCAGGGATGTTGAACCATCCGCAGCCGACGGTCCGAGGCCCTCGCGTCGGGATGATCGAAACTCCCCGTGTCGGGACGTTGAAAAACGCGCCGCGGTATGGAGCTCCTGAGTCATCCTCTTCTTACCAGAGACCGTGGGCTTCACGGTGTTAAGGTCCACAGGCGATCCTCGGCAAAGGATCGCAGCTCCGCGATGTTAATGTCCGCGCCACGCCCTTGGCATGAAGCGCCGGGTCGGTCTCCAGGAAAGGCCGCCAACTCCTCAATGTTAGGCCGCAGTGGGGACGGAGATATGATATGGAAAAAAATCGCATCTCCGTCGAGGTATGAGATTGAAAAAAAGTTTCCCACCAACTACCCCCCCCCACCCTGCACAAAAAACAAACCAAGGAACACTAAAACATACTTTTAATACATACTTAAAATAACAAATACTGCAGAAAGGGCAGACAGACTGTTGGCGAGGCAGCCATTGCTGGTGGCTCCATCCCTCATCTACACCCTACATCTTCCTTCAAGCACAGTAAGTTTACTTGTTAATATTAGCAGTCTTAAAGTGAGAGATCAGTTCAAATTGCCTGTATTTACGTTGCCTTGATTTGTCAAGTACAATCTCGGTCTTATATGTAGTAGAAGAGTGAAGTTCCTCTCACTTTCTTGCCAATAATAAAATCCTTTCAATATCCCTGCAATAATGAATATCCTGCTCTCCAGACTCATGTGTTTTCCTATTATAGGCATTGAAACAGAACAATGAAGTTCTTACTTGCACCACAGGTTTATAAATACAGTGCTCAATAGATCATATAATAAACAAACAAAAAAGTTTAATTAAAAAAAATGATAAAGTGCAAAAACAAAATGAACCCTGAAGTCCCTCATGACATCAAGGCAGTTGGGAGTTTAGAGTTTGTAGTGTTAAATAGCCTGGCAGTTGTTGAGAAGAAGCTGTTCCTGAACCTGGATATGACTCGTGATGATTTCAGTTTCCCGTATAAAATACAAAGTGCTGGAAGATCTCAGCCGGCAGGAAGCGTCTGTGGAGAGAATGGATCGAGACCCTTCCTTGACTTGTGTAGTAAGAAAGACTGAAGAAGTGTCCCAATCTGAAACATTGCTTTTCCATTCCCTCCACAGATGCTGCCCAACCCACTGATTTCCTCCCGCACTTTGTGTTTTACTCAAGATTCCAGCTTCTGCAGTTCCTCGTGTCGACATTGAACATTCTTGTCTGTGTCCTGATAATTAGATATTGATTTGAAATTAAGAAATTAAATCTACATGGAAAACCTCATTCTCACCACAAGCAAAATTTTAGGAAATGCTCCTTTAGAAGCACAGGCTATATTTCCCACAATGTATTTGAAGATATTTACTGAAGCCCAGGGATATTTGTCCTGGTCTAATCCTTCATACTATCAACAGGAATGACAGAGCCGTTCCATGCTGCATCAGTTAACCATGCCACTCCCTCGTTGACATCTCTATACTTGGCCAACTGCATCGTTTAGAGTTCTTGTTGTGTAATTCTTGGTCTTGTTCTGAGAGTTAGCTCTTGTGGCTAGTGGAATCAAGGGATATGGGAAGAAAGCAGGCACAGGTTACTGATTGTAGATGATCAGCCATGATCACAATCAATGGTGGTGCTGGCTCAAAGGGCCAAATAGGCTCTTCCTGCACCTATTTTCTAAGTTTCTATGTTTCTATGTACTTGAACATTCATTGTGATCATGACTGATCATCCACAATCAATAACCTGTGCCTACCTTCTTCCCATATCCCTGGATTCTACTAGCACCTAGAGCTCTATCTAACTAAATTTTGAGGCAGAGCTGGGAACATATGTGACCTGCATTATCAGGCGCAGTGCTGGAAGGTGGGCTTAGGTTATGTCGGGCTTTTTTGAGCAGCACAGATGCTGTGCAGAGATTGGAGTCATGGAACATTGAAACAGGCCCAAATTATCCATGCCAACCAAGATGCATCATCTAAGCCACTTGTCTGCATCTGGCCTTTCTCCCCCTAAACCTTTCGTATGCACATACCTGTCTTTAATATAATATCATAGTACCTGCCAAACTACCTGCTCTGGCAGCTCATTCCAAAAAACCTGTGTGGAAAAAGTTAAAATCTTTTCCCTCTCACCTTAGACATGTCCACTGGTTCTTGATTCCCTTGCCCTGGGGAAAAGACAGCATTCACCATATCTATTCCCCTCATGATTTTATACAGCTCTATAAGATCACTCTCAGCCTCCTGTGTTCCATGGAATAAAGTCCCAGCCTGCCCAACCTCTACCTATAGCTCAGGCCCTTGAGTCCTAGCATCATCCTCGTAAATTTCTGCACACTTTCCAGCTTAGCCTACTTTGTAATGAATAGTCCACTTAAGTGTTGTAAATTGTCTTTGATTCTATGAAGTTTGGAGTTAAATCGCTTCATGAGAGAGGTCTTAAAAGTGTTAGCACCAGACTTCGGAAATAAGAAATGGATTTTAGGATTTAACCTATGACAGAGTCATGTAAAATTCCTCGGCACTTCAGTGAAATAGTAGAATGTATAAATACAGAAAATAGTAACATGTGTTAAGAAGGCTAATAAAAGACACAAAGTACAGGGGCAACTCAGCGGGTCAGGCAGCATCTCTGGAGAATACGGATAGGTGATGTTTCACAGAGTGCTGGAGTAACTCAGCGGGTCAGGCAGCGTCTGTGGAGAACATGGATAGGTGATGTTTCACAGAGTGCTGGAGTAACTCAGCCGGTCAGGCAGCATCTCTGGAGAACATGGATAGGTGACGTTTCACAGAGTGCTGGAGTAACTCAGTGGGTCATATCATATCATATCATCATATATATACAGCCGGAAACAGGCCTTTTCGGCCCTCCAAGTCCGTGCCGCCCAGCGATCCCCGTACATTAACACTATCCTACACCCACTAGGGATAATTTTTACATTTACCCAGCCAATTAACCTACATACCTGTACGTCTTTGGAGTGTGGGAGGAAACCGAAGATCTCGGAGAAAACCCACGCAGGTCACGGGGAGAACGTACAAACTCCTTACAGTGCAGCACCCGTAGTCAGGATCGAACCTGAGTCTCCGGCGCTGCATTCGCTGTAAAGCAGCAACTCTACCGCTGCGCTACCGTGCCGCCCTAACAGGCAGCATCTCTGGAGAACATGGATAGGTGTCGTTTCACAGAGTGCTGCATTAACTCAGCGGGTCAGGCAGCATCTCTGGAGAACATGGATAGGTGATGTTTTGGGTCGGGATCAGTCTGAAGAAGGGTCCTGAATTGAAACGTTGCTTATCCATGTTCTCCAGAGGCCCTCACTGTCCAGAGATGCTGCCTGACCCGCTGGGTTACTCCAGCACCTTGGGTCTTTTTTTTGTAAATCAGCACCTTGTTTCTACTGTTACGATGGCGAGTAGGGTTAATGAGGAATTTTACCTTTCATAGATTGGAATAAGCAGACTAAAATGTGGTGGATTTTTGGAGTATCTGTTTAGTTTTCTACAACAATAAAACTGTGGGCCACAAGAGGGCAGGCAATATTTTGCAATGCATTACAGACCAGATTTATTCTAATGAGGTTGGAACGTGTAACTAATACTAGTCACATTGTGGTTGAGTTCACTGAATGAAAGGGAGAAACAGCTTGATGTGATCCAGGCATATTGCACACTTTGAGACTATGGTCTGTGGTGAACGGGACAAATCTGACGGTAATATGAAATTAGATCAGAGGAAGGTGCTCTTAACGCTGTTTAATGTGACGTGGAACTGGTGGCTGCCTTGAAGTGGTTCGAGCATTTCTTGCCAAGAAACCGTCATCGGTGATGAAAGACGTAAAGGGCAACATGAAATGAAAGAAATATGGACTAGAATACCAGCAAGCATTTAATCACGTGTCCCCATGAATGGTTACTGTGGGAAATAAAGATACGGTGTAGGAAACAAAGTATTGGGATGAAAAGGAGATTGGGACTGGCGAGCTGGGAAGTGGGGCCAGCCATCAATGGACCATTATCCACTTGTCAGGTTGTGTGGAGTGGGGATTGTTACTGGGGTCTCGACTTATTGTAATTTATATAATAATTTAGATGAGGGCATCTAAGACATAGAAGCAAGGAACTACAGATGCTGGTTTATAAAAAAAGACACCAAGTGTTGGAGTAACTCAGCAGGTCAGGCAGCATCTCTGGAGAATATGGATAGGTGATGTTTTGGGTTGGGACCCTTCTTCAGACTAATGGGGGGTGGAGAGAGGGGGGGGGGGGCAGGATAAAGCATAGCAGGTAATCCAGGTGAATTTGAGGGCAGGTTAGAAGTCAGTGGAGAAGGTAATGAAATCAACAAGTTTTTAATCCAGGTGAAAGGTTCAGTTATAGTTGCTAAATTTGGACTCATAGAATCACACTGCACAAAAATGGACAGATTGTTAATTAGTACTTGTGTCAGGGGTTATGGGGAGAAAGCAGGAGAATGGGGTTGAGAGGGAAAGATTGATCAGCCATGATTTAAGGGTGGTGTAGAGTTAATGGGCCGAATCTGCTCCTATGACTTATGAAATTGGTCTTCTGGCCAATTTGTCCAAGCCAACAGTGATGCCGCTCCGTGCTAACCACATTTGCCTGCCTAAGGCCTGTGCCCCTCTACAGCTTTCGCATCTATGTCCAAATGCCTTTGTAATTGTACCTTCCTCTATTGCCACCTCTGCTCGTTCTTCACGTGAAAAGGTTGCCTCTATTTCACCCCAGTAGCCTTAATGCGTTTGGTTTCTAGAGTCTTCTTGACTGCCTCCAGTCTGAAAAGCAAACTCCACCACCACCCTCTGCTTCCTTCCACAAAGCCAATTCTGCAGCCAACTGATGTTGAATTAGTGTCAGGGAGATTACAAATATTTTTCCGTGAGAAGTAAAGATTAAGAAGAAAATAATAATGCTGAAGAGTGATAAATCTTCAGCATCAGATTTCCTCCATCTCATGATTTTTAAAGGAATTCATGTGACAGAATTAAGCCTCACTGTGTATGTCAGTATGTAAGTCATGTATGTTTATATATGTTGTATCATACCCTTGTTTTAATAGCAGAATGTTTCTGGATATTATGCATTATATGGCAGTTGGTAGAGCTGCTCCCACACAGCGCCAGAGACCTGGGTTCAATCCTGACCTTTTTTTTTTTTGATATAAAAGTTTTATTCCAAAGAAAAACATACAAACATACTAAGCAAAATGTGATCAAACAAAAGCCGCCTGTATCGGCAGTTTACAAATTAAACAATTATCACATTAAAATCCCGCCATCTCTGTCAACAATACATTCAACCCCCCACGGCGACCAGCGTTCCCGGAAGGCCTCCAGAGTCCCCGTGGACACCGCGTGTTCCCTCTCCAGGGACACGCGGGCACGGACGTAAGCCCGGAACAGGGGTAGGCAGCCGACTTCTGTGAGGCCGTCGACTGCTCGCTGCCTGGACCCGCGGATGGCCATCTTGGCCAGGCCCAGGAGCAGACCGACAGGGAGACCCCCTCCTCCCTCCTGACCCTCCCCCCTCTGTACCGGGTGCCCAAAAATTAAAAGCGTAGGGCTAAAATTGAGCCAGAACTTGAGGAGCAGCCCCTTCAGATACTGGAACAGGGGCTGTAACCTCACGCACTCTGTATACAAATGGTACACGGTCTCCTCCTCACCGCAGAAGCGACAGGCGGCAGACGAGACCGTGAACCGGCTCAAGTACCTGTTACAGGCTATAGCCTTATGCAACACTCTCCACCCCAGGTCCCCGATGTAAAGCGGGAGGACCCCCTTATAGAGAGACCTCCACTGGGGACCGCTCCCGCCGTCAGATGGTAACACGGACCGCCAGGGCGTGTCCGGACCGAAGACGAGAGCGAGGAAGTGGAGAGTGTGCAGGAGCAGCCTGTACAAAACGCGCCTCTCCGCGTCACGGAACGGCACGCGGGGCATCTGGGAAAGGCGGCTCATATTGCGTGGGGCCGGCTCTCGGGAAGGGACCCGTGCCGTGGGCCCGATGAGCAATTCCGACGGAGCGGGGGTAAGCCCGGTCGGAATCCCTCCATGCACACGCCTCTCCTCGACACCCACCGTGACAGGGTGAGGACCGGCCCCCCTCACAACCACAGCACCCCCCTCTCCCTGAGGAGCAGCGCCCTGGCTGAAGGTGACCAAATTCCTGGCTCTCAGGAGATCACGGTAAAAACCAGGCAACTCCCGCCTAGCGCGCTGACTCATGCCCGCTACCGGTAGCCGTGATTCCTCCTGGAGGCAGCGCCCCTGGCAGAAAAAGTACGTGGCCAGCGAGTGCCATCTGGGTGGGCACTCGGAGTACACGTACCTCTGCAGGGTCCTGAGTCGGAGGGCCGCCACCTGAGTGCGGACGCAGACCAGCGCCTGACCGCCCTCCTCCAACGGGAGACTCAGAACCCCAGCAGAGACCCAGTGGTTCCTCTCACCCCAGAAGAAGCTAACTAACCTCCTCTGTATCATGGCGATGAAACGAGAGGACAGGACCAGAGTGGCCAGCCGGTACCACAGCAGAGAGGCCACCAGCTGGTTTATGACCAAAGCCCTACCCCGATATGATAACACACCAAGGAGGCCTGACCAGCGCCCCACACGGGCGACCACCTTCACCTCCAGCTCCTGCCAATTCGCCTGCCAAGCCCCCTCAGTGGGACTCAGGTAGATCCCTAGATAGAGGAGGTGCGTGGTGCTCCACGCAAAAACTGCCATCTCCTCCGGCAGGGAGTCTACCTGCCACTGACCCACCAAGAGCCCAGCACACTTCCCCCAGTTGATCCTGGCAGAGGATGCGGCTGAGAACACCCGCTGGCACTCACGCATCCTCCGCAGGTCAACCGGGTCGGTGAACATTAGTAGCACATCGTCGGCGTAGGCCGAGAGAACCACCTCCATCCCCGGCCCCGGCAAAGCCAAACCTGCCAGCCGCCTCCGTAGGAGGCACAGGAATGGCTCCACGCAGAGGGAATAAATCCTGACCTTGGGTGCTGTCTGTGCGGAGTTTCCACGTTCTCCCAATGATTTCCTCCTTGTGCTCCGGTTTCCTCCTACATCCCAAAGATGTGCAGGTTTGTTGGTTAATTGGCCCTCTGTAAATTGCCCTTAGTGTGTAGGGAGTAGATGAGAAAGGGGGATAACATAGAACTAGTGTGAATGGGTGATGAATGATCGTCATGGACTCGATGAGCTGAAGGGCCAGTTTCCATAGGTAGACACAAAATGATGGAGTAACTCAGCAGGACAGGTAGCATCTCTGGAGAGAAGGAATGGGTGACATTTTGGGTCGAGATCCTTCTTCAGGTCTCGACCAGAAATGCCACCCATTCCTTCTCTCCAAAGATGCTGCCTGTCCTGCTGAGTTACTCAAGCATTTTATGTCTATCTTCAGTTCAAACCAGCATCTACAGTTCCTTCCTACACGGGCTAGTTACCATGCTGTATCTCTAATCTAAAATTAAACTAAGTCAGGGTATGAATAACATTTTACAGTGATAGAGTAACAGGGGACACTGTGATTCAGGTTGTACTCAGGGGATACTGTGGGATACTGGGGATACTGTGATCCACACAGCATGGACACAGAGCCTCTGGCCCCATCACGCAGCAGGAATTTTGACATGAATAGCTGGCACTGAGTATGACTGCAGACACATTATTGACATTGTACAGATTACTGTGTCTGTGATACTGAAACAGAACATTCCTTAGTATTTATTATATAACACGTCAGGTGTTTCCTTGACATGCACATACACATAATGTCAATTGTAAGTTAAAACAGTCCTACACACCTTGTCTTTTGAATGGTGAGGCTGAGGGTCTTAAGTCTGCACCTCATGGCAGCTCTTTGATGTCTGCAGAGGTTGAATTTTAACCAGCATGAAGCAGAAAACAAAATGCAAGACCAGGATGAAAAGACACAAAGTGCTGGAGTAACTCAGCAGGTCAGGCAGCATCTCTGGAGAACATGGATAGGCAATGTTTGAGTCGGGACCCTTACAGTTGTCTGAAGAAGAGTCCCGATCCAAAACATCATCTATCCATGTTCTCCAGTGATGCTGCTTGCCCCACTGAGATGCTGCTTGCCCCACTACTGCTTACCCCACTACTGCTTGCCCCACTGAGCTGATGCTTGCCCCACTGAGCTGCTGCTTGCCCCACTACTGCTTGCCCCACTAGTGCTTGCCCCACTGAGCTGTTGCTTACCCCACTACTGCTTGCCCCATTGAGCTGCTGCTTACCCCACTACTGCTTGCCCCACTGAGCTGTTGCTTACCCCACTACTGCTTGCCCCATTGAGCTGCTGCTTGCCCCATTGAGCTGCTGCTTGCACCATTGAGCTGCTGCTTGCCCCACTGAGCTGTTACTTGCCCCATTGAGCTGCTGCTTGCACCATTGAGCTGCTGCTTGCCCCACTGAGCTGTTGCTTGCCCCACTGAGCTGTTGCTTGCCCCACTACTGCTTGCCCCACTGAGCTGCTGCTTGCCCCATTGAGCTGCTGCTTGCCCCATTGAGCTGCTGCTTGCCCCACTGAGCTACTGCTTGCCCCATTGAGCTGTTGCTTGCCCCATTGAGCTGCTGCTTGCCCCACTGAGCTGCTGCTTGCCCCACTACTGCTTGCCCCACTGAGCTGTTGCTTGCCCCACTACTGCTTGCCCCACTACTGCTTGCCCCACTGAGCTGCTGCTTGCCCCACTGAGCTGCTGCTTGCCCCACTGAGCTGCTGCTTGCCCCACTACTGCTTGCCCCATTGAGCTGTTGCTTGCCCCACTACTGCTTGCCCCACTGAGCTGCTGCTTGCCCCACTGAGCTGCTGCTTGCCCCACTGAGCTGCTGCTTGCCCCACTAAGCTACTGCAGCACTTTGTGTTTTTTTTTGTATAGACCAACATTTGCAGTTCCGTGCATGTCCAAGAACGGGATATCCTCAGCTGACCACCAGAGGCAGCAGTGTGCAGGATCTCTGCTCTTTTTATGAACCCCATACCTCCAGTAAAATTTAATGTACCTCAAATAAATGTAATGGAAGGACAAGCCGTTAATCTGCAAAATCTTGCCCTTCATCAGCTTTCATAGTATCTAAAAATAACGTGTTTATTGCAACTGAGTCTTTGAAGACTGCAAAATGTGCTCAAATTGTTTTTGTTGAGGTTGTGGTTGTGAAATTGAGAGCAAGGTGGCATTGATTAGAGGAAAGTAGTTAAAATGTGAAAAGCAGAGAGCAGGAGATTAAATATTGCCCCTAAAGGAACCAAGTTATGGAGATTGTTTGACCTTTGCTCACTGCCTATACTGCCTCTGGTTTTTATGGGGTTGTATGCACACAAGCAGTGGATCTGTTTCTGAATGTGTTTCAAAGCCTTTTGCAGCTTTGCCTCCAGTCCATTATTGAAGTCAGGTTGCTTTTAACCGCAAAGTTTTCATTAAGTGGAGGATCAAAGCTACCTGTCATCGTAAATTTAGCCAACTTGCGAAATGTTGACATTGTCATTATAGTTGTGCAATTCTACCTTATTTTCCAGTCACTTCATAGTTCTTTACAAGGCAACAAAGGAGCCTGCTGCCAAATCTGACTTAAACACTTTCCAGGTCTCGGTTTGCTGGGAATCCATACAGGAACTCGCACTTTGAAATAAAATCGTAAAATGTTGGAATGGTGTAACCTCTGTGAAACATTGAAGAGCCACAATTAAATGTGAGCCATCTCTCTCCATTTCCAACGCTAGTAGTTCTATTTTCTTTTGATATCTGACTTCTATCCTGCTTCTCTCGCCAGGTTTGTCCAAATTGAGTGGGGACTGCTTTGAAAGTCCCATTATTCTTGCTGGCTTTTGAAGTAAAACACAGAATGGAAACCAAACTGAAATATTTACATGAGAGCGTGAGCACTTACGCATCTTTCCAGCGATAAAGTCCAATTATAGATCTCCGATTAGGACCACACTCTAGCTGGTAAGACATGCAGGGATTGATCAGGGCCATGTGCAGGTAGATAAGTAATGGTCTTGGCATCACATTCGGCACAGACATTGTCGGCCGAAGGGTCTGTTTTTGTGTGCACTATTCTATGTTGGAGGATTGGCCCATCCTGTCAATGCTAAATCACTGAATGAATGGTTGTATTAATCCTGCACCTTTCCTGTTTATCCATAATCCTGGAAATGTTTGATTGGTTTTGGGTTATTTCAGTGGAATAATTTACGAGAGAAAGTTAGAAACTAATCTGTTTTAAGTTGCAGGGAAAGGGATGGAGCTATTTAAAGAGGGCGAAGGATCTTTGTTTTTAATAATATTTTTAAATTTTAGAGATACAGCATCGAAACAAGCCGTTCGGCCCACCGAGTCCACTCCAACCATCGATCTGTATACTAGTTCTATATGATCCCACTTTTGCATCCATTCCTTGCATACTTGTGGCAATTAACCTACAAACCTGCACCGCTTTGAAATGTGAGAGGTAACCGGAGCAGCTGGAGGAAACCCAGGCAAATGCAGGGTGAACATGCAAACCCCTCATACAGTCAGGATTGAACCAGGTCTCTGGCACTGTGATAGCACAGAGGAGAAACTGAACAATCGTGCCACCTTAGAGAGCTGTAAGAGCTTGTTAATAACAGCTGATCTGTCTGGAGAGGTAAGTATCAAGGGATGAGTAAGGGCACAGGGGAGTGGGGGGGAAGTGGTGCAACATCTGCCAGGGTCTGTAAATCTGAAATAAAATCGGACACTTGAAATACTCAGAAGAGCAGGCAGCACCTGTGAAGAGAGTCAAACAGAGTTAAAGTTGTAGGTTGCTGAGGAAGACAGTGCTGGAGTAGCTCATTGGGTCAGGCAGCATCTCAGGAAAACATGGACAAGCAATGTTTCAGGTTGGGGCCTTCTTCTTGAAAGGTTCATGTTCTGTTGAGAGGCTGCTGGACCCGTTGAGCTACTCCAACACTGTTATCTTTTGTAAACCAGGATCTGTAGTTCTTTAACAAACTGGAATGGCTGAATATCTGAAATTGTTCAATGTTAAATCTTTACAGCTGTAATGTGGGTAGTCAGAAGACATAGTTGCTGCTTAATGCATTGGGCTTCATTGGAACAGTGTCAGAAATCAAAGACAAAGAAAGCAGAATGGTGGGAAATTATCCTTATTGCTTTCTACGTATGTCTTGTCATCTGAACTAATTTTAATGTGATCCTCTATGGCGCAGTTTGGCATATTTATAAGAAATATGAATTAGCGCTGGGTTTGCATTTGTTACCATAACAATTTTGACTCAGGAAAGGGAAGTTTTGAAAGAGGAATGGAACTGATACTGATCAAGGGAAGTTCTACCTCCCAGAAGTGCATCCTCTGCTTCCTGTCACACGGCCAAGTGCATATGCTTACTGACACGTTCTTCTTAATATGCACAGAGTCCTTAACAAGCTTTCTCCGATATCAAATGTCTTCCTAGAATCCATGAGTAGAGAGTGCAACACCAAATGCAGGAAATACTCAGACAGTCAGACCGAACCAACAGGCAAAAAGAAACAAAAGTTAATATTTCAGATTAATGATCTTAGATCAGAACTGGAAAACGTTTTGGAAAGTTTTTAACCAAATGCAGAGTTGTGCAGGAGTCAAAGTACAAACTGTTTGGTGTGTGATTGGGTGGAAGGAGACATTAAACGATATATACAACAATGATGAAACTCAGAAGGACATGGGAATAGGACAAGGAAAAAGGCACAATGTTGGTGTAGAGGAAATGGAAAAACAATGAATGAATCCATTAGCACCAGCCGCACAGTGGCGCAGCACTGAAGTTGCTGCCTCACAGTGTCAGAGACCCGGGTTCAATCCTGATTACAGGTGGTGTCTGTACAAAGTTTGTACATTCTCCCTGTGGGGTTTTCTCCGGGTGCTACTGTTTTTCCATATGCTAAAGTCGTGCAGGTTCTAAGTTAATTGGCATCTGTAAATTGTTCCCAGTATGTAGGATAGAACTAGTGTACAGGTGATTGTTGGTTGGCGTGGGCTCACTGGGCCGAAGGGCCTGTTTCCATGCTGTATCTCAAAATTAAACTAAAGCAGTTAAAAACTGGAGATATGATGAAGAACTGAAACTACTGATTTCAGTGTTGAGCCAGAAGGCAGTGAGAGTGCCCCATCTAACGGTGAGGTGGTGATGAGAGAATCTCTGCCTCTGTTTCTGCCCTAGTAACTTTGCCATTTCTGGAGCAAAAGCATCAAGGCATCAAAGAACATCAGCAGGGTAGACAGTATCTGATAGTTGACGGTTTGGGTCGAGACCTTCCACCTTCCCTCTGCCTCCAGAGATGTCGTTTATTTTTTGCACCAGATTCCTGCATCTGTAATCTCTTGCATTGCCATTTCTGGATGTGTCGCGGCTGGTTCAGTGTCTGTTGGTGCCTACATCCATGTCTTTGATGCACATAGTCCTGGCCGCACCAACACATCTCCAATCTTCCACTCACTTAAATTCACCTAAAATTCTGATGATTATTTCCTTATACACATCTAGTCAAACTCGAACGTAACTTATCGATTACGCATCAACATTGGTCTGGAAATGTAAACATTTTCATCCTTTGATTTTCATTCTCCCCATGAAACCTGAAAGACTATAAAGTAAATAGGACTAATGGAAAAAATTGTAAATATGCATTGAAATCTTGGTGTCCATTTATACAAACCCTTTAAGGATAATGTAAACAACAAATTGCATAGTTTTCAAGAGAGAGTTAGATTTAGCTCTCAGGGCTAAGGGAATCAAGGGATATGGGGAGAAAGCCAGAACAGGGTACAGATTTTGGATGATCAGCCATGATCATATTGAATGGCGGTGCTGGCTCGAAGGGCCGAATGGCCTACTCCTGCACCTATTTTCTATGCTTCTATGTTTCTTTGCATAGAAATCACAGGATGCAACTCAAAGTACTGTGGACAGCAGGTTAGATAAGAAGAGCACAGAAAATGTACCAAGGTATTCACTAAACGGGTCCCACCGGAAATGCCATCTCCCCACTCCCTCCATAGATGCTGCCTGACTCACTGATTTCCTCCAGCACTTTGTGTTTTGCTCAAGATTCCAATATCTGCAGTTCCTTGTATCTCTTTGGATTTCACCTGAGTATTTGTTTCGACTTTAGAGATACAGCACGGAAACAGGCCCACCGAGTCCACTCCGACCATCGATCCCCCATATACTAGCACAATCCTACACATTAGGGACAATTTAACTTTCCACAGAGGCCAGTTAACCTACAAACCAGTACGTCTTTGGAGAGTGCTAGGAACTCGTAGCACTTGGTGAAAACCCAAGCAATCGCAGGGAGAATGTACAAACTCCATTCAGACAGCACCTCTGGTCAGGATTGAACCCGGGTCTCTGACGCTGTAACGCAGCGACTCTACCGCTGTGCCACAGTGCCGCTCCATTTCATTGTAGTTATTGTTGGGCCTATCAATTTAAAATGTGGCATCATGAAGATCCAAAATGTACTTGCTCTACCACTGACAATGTGGCTTTAGCTGACTCTATCTCTGGACTTGGGAATTCCCAGCAAAAGCCGTGTTTGAAACCAACTCTCCTTTCCGACATTCCTAAACTTCATGAAGCTTTTGGTCCTCTGCCATAAAATGTGGGCTCATGACATTAGTTCATAAGTTCATGTTATATGAGCAGATTTTGGCCATTTGGCCCATCATGTCTACTCCATCATTCAGTGATGGCTGATCTATCTTTCCCTCTCAAACTCATTCTCCTGCCTTCTCCCACTAACCTTTGACTCCTTTACTAATCAAGAATCTGTTAATTTCTGCTTTAAAAACACCAGATTCCAACACTATTTGGAGCACGTCTTGGACATCTTGCCACATTAAATACTGTATAATATATAAGTTGTTGTTGTCATTGGAAAATAAATTAAATCTGAAAGTATTCATTAAATCCCTCAGAACCTGAGTTTCAAAGTCCTTTTGGGGATCTGAGGCGAGTTAAAGTCAGGCTCTGTCATGCTGATGTGCTGTCGAATCTGGCACAATAACACCCATGCGTTGATGGTGAAAAGAAAGGCAGTGTTTGAACACTTGGTGAGACGAAGCTCAGGAGAAACACCAGAGGACACACGTGTTCAGGAAATGGAGACGGCAGAAATGGCATCAGCTGCAATTGCAGAATTCAGAGAGACTTTGCAAGCAAACATACAGTAAGCAGATCGGATCCAAAGACTCCACATCATCTCCAATTACATTGTAAATCAACATCAAGTACAGACTGCCTGCTTGCTGCCAAGTCCCCCATTAAATATGATGTAAAGAAGGTAATGAATCAGCCAACATCCCCTGATAGCCAGCCAGCCAGCCAAACATCCCAAAAGCTCAGATCAAAGGTCTGCATGGGGAGCAGTCTCACCGAGATATGAATCAGAGCAGAACTGTTGAATCTCTCATTGTTCCTGCACATTGGAAGTGAAGGTGCTCAGAGAAGGTAATGTAGTCCCACATAGTAGCCCTCATAATGTGGCCAACTGACTTTCATTGGTAAATGGTTACAAGGGGCAGCACAGTGGCGTAGCGTTAGAGTTGCTGCCTTACAGAGCCAGAGACCCAAGTTTGATCCCATCTTTGTGTGCTGTCTGTCCGGAGTTTGTAAATTCTCCCCATGACTGCGTGAGTTTCCTCCCACATCCCAAAGACGTGCAGGTTTGTAGGTTAATTGGCTTGGTAAAATGATAGATTGTCTCTAGTAGGATAGTGTTAGTGTGCTGGGATCGCTGGTCGGTGCAGACTCGGTGGGCTGAAGGGCCTGTTTCCACACTGTATCTCTAAACTAAACTAAACTAAAAGTAGAAACAATGAACTGCGGACTGCAAAAAAAGACAAAGTGCTGGAGTAACTCGACGGGTCAGGCAGCATCAGATGCTGCATTTAAATACAATTGAGCTGGAAACACAGCAAATCCTTGTTTCTAACCATCCTATCACCCTCAGCTAGAAAACTTCACCATCCAGTTGATCCATTTCAAAACAAATCTGTCTGTCTTCAGTACCAAGTGTCAGAGAGATGGTGACACAAGGAACTGCAGATGCTAGTTTGCAATAAAAGACTGAAAGTGTTGGAGTAATTCAGCAGATCAGGCAGCATCTCTGGAGCACATGGATGGGTGATGTTTGGATCAGGAACCTTCTTCACACTAGTGTTACTGAGTTACTGAAATCTGCTGACTTCCTCCAGCACCTTGTGAATTTTTAGGGGTAAATGTATACAATAGACAATAGACAATAGGTGCAGTAGGCCATTCGGCCCTTCGAGCCAGCTGTTTGGTTCCCCAAAGCCAATCAGTTTGTTTATAAATAGTGTGAACATCTACACATAGGAATCAAGATTGAGGTGTTAGAAGGGTCTGAAGAAGGGTCCTGGCATGAAACATCATGGGTCCTGACCCATGTTCTCCAGAAATGTCGCCTGACCTGCTGAGTTACTCAAGCACTTTGTGTCCTTTTTGTAAACCATCATCTGCAGTTCCTTGTCTCTACATTGAGGTGTTAGAGCACTTATTATATTGGGTGAGGGTTTCCTCCAGGTGCTCCGGTTTCCTCCCACATCCCAAAGCCGTGCAAGTTTGTCGTTTAATTGCCCTCTGTAAATTGCTTCTCGTGTGAAGGCAGTAATGACCAAGTGGGATAACGTAGAACTAATGTGAACGGGTGATCGATAGTCAGCATGGACTCGATGGGCCGAATGGCCTGTTCCATGCTGTATCTCTAAACTTAATATTTTTATTTATGCATGGGATATGGATGTTTTGGGGAAGAGTTTTTGCAGCAGTTTTTTGTTTGCTCCTCTTTGTTCTCTGAATCAATGGCGTGAGCTGATT
This sequence comes from Rhinoraja longicauda, assembly GCF_053455715.1. NCBI lineage: Eukaryota > Metazoa > Chordata > Chondrichthyes > Rajiformes > Arhynchobatidae > Rhinoraja > Rhinoraja longicauda. The sequence goes on from NC_135976.1 coordinate 612,682, forward strand.
GAGAGAGCAATAAAGGTCAGAGACATAGGTGGCTCTGGACTCAATGTGTAGATCAGATCTGGCAGGGACTGCTCATCTCCTGCCCCAGAGGCCTTTCACGAAGCCTTGATAATTTTAGACTTTAGACTTTAGAGATACAGTGCAGAAACAGGCCCTTTGGCCCACTGAGTCCACGCCGACCAGTATAATGGTATAATCGCACCATCATACACACGAGGGACAATTTACAATTTTACTGGCCAATTAACCTCCAAACTGTATGTCTTTGCAATGTGGGAGGAAGCCGGAGCAGCCGGAGAAAAGCCAGAATGAATAAACTCTGTACAGACAGCACCCGTAGTCAGGATCTAACCCAGGTCTCCGGCACTGTAAGGCAGTAACTCTACCGCTGCACCACTGTGCATCCTTTGCTGATGTAGGCACTTAGTTCCAGATTCCATAAATACCTTGAATTTGAAACCCCCCTCTACTGCAGTGGGATTTGAGCTTGATTATGTTTGAACGTGAATGGTGATCTATTCTTCCTCCTATTTTCGTGTGTTCACATCTTCAAACCAGTTGTCTATGTCTTTGGTTTTTAGTTGGGAATTTAAATAATGTGTTATTGTACTCAAAGGCCAAAGATTCCTATGTTTACTGACGTGGGAAAGACGTGTCCTTTATTCAAACTCTGTGATAATGGGTCACACATCGACTCCTTAAATTGTGCCTTTCTCCAGCAGACGCTTTTGTTACCCTTCCCATGTTACCCTGACCCCTTCAGAAAGAAGGATATGGAGTGGGGGTGGTGGGTTTCTTTGGAGAATGGGTCATAGTCCCCAAAATGGAACTCTGTGTTTTAAATGAATAATAAAAGCAGATGCTGGTATTTTGGAATTACACCAAACAAATCCAATGAAATTGAATGGAAATCCTAGGCTGAGACTTTGTCACTTAGTACCATCAGCCGCGAGCGACCCAGAGTGCACTGAAAAACAGCGAGAAATTGCTTTGTTTTACTGATCTCTGTTTTGTTTGCCTGAATTGCAGACTGATGACTATTCAAACTGTAAAACAAGAATTGGCAAAGTGATCCATTTTACTCCACTGTTTATGGAAGTGTTGATCCAAGAACAACATTCTTTGGGAACCAAGTAGTGTCATTACTGAATTCAATAATATTTTATTGTGGAAAGTAGGTGAGAGGTACAAGTTTCTTCTGACCACTGATTTCTTGAGGAGGAGGAGAAGGGTAGAGTCAAGTTTAATCATATATTAATTGATAATCTTCTGCAAGTTTGTTTCATGGACAATGAAATAATTTATGACATCTTGATCTAAGATTTAGTTTGCAGTTTCCCTGTTGACAGGTTGGTACATTTTATGGTCTATAGTTCACAGTGCCTGAGTGGGACGGTAGAAATCTTCAAAGCAGGGCAAGGCTTTCGAACATTACTGGATGCATTGCACTGGGTCACTGTTCCAGCTCCTTTACTTCACTTTCATCTTGCAGCCAGTGAGTTATGCATATTGTCACCCACAATCCGTTTCAACCAAGATAAAGCTTTAATGAGACTGCGAGTATTTTTCATTCATAAATCTTGTGTCTGGTAGTGTTCAGTGGCTTCATCCTGAGATAAGCATGTCTGCAGAGCTGTTATTTCAATATTTGTTGCAGCCAAGTTTAATGACTTCAATGACTTCCGTTTTCCAGGCCCTCACTCACTCCCTCATCTTTTCTATGGATGTTCAATCACACTACACCTCCATCCCCCACCAGGAAGGCCTTAAAGCCTTCCATTTCTTCCTCGACTGCAGAACCAGCCAAGTTCCTTCTACCAACACTCTCCTCCGCCTAACTTGTCCTTAATCTCAACAACCTCTCCTTGGACTCCTCCCACCTCAAACAAATCCAAGGTGTAGCCAAGCACCTCCCCAGCTACGCCTGCCTCTTTGTAGGGTGTGCCGAACAAATTATGTTCCAGGCGTACACTGGCTCTATCCCCGGACTCAATCTCCGTTACATTGATGACCGCATCGGTGCTGCCTCATGGACCCATGCAGAACTCATGGACTTCATCAACTTCAACACCAATTTCCATCCTGCACTCAAATTTACTTGGACCACCTCAGACACCTCCCTCCCCTTTCTTGATCTCACAGTCTCCATCACAGGAAATAGACTATCGACTGATGTCTATTACAAACCCACTGACTCTTACAACTATCTCGACTGCACTTCTTCCCATCCTGCTTCCTGCAAAAACTCTATCCCTACCCCAATTCTTCCGACTACGCTGCATCTGCGCCCAAGATGAGGTGTTCCTTACCAGGACATCTGAGATGTCCTCATTCTTTAGTGAACGGCGGTTCCCCTATTCTATCATAGATGAGGCCCTCACTCGTGTCTCCTCGGTACCCCACAGCTCTGCTCTTGTACCCTCTCCCCCCAGTCGCAACAGGGACAGAGTCCCCCTAGTCCTCACCTTTCAACCCATCAGCCGTCACATGCAGCACATAATCTTCCCACATTTCCGCCACCTCCAACGGGATCCCACCACTAGCCACGTCTTCCCATCTCCACCCCTTTCCGCTTTCTGTTGGGACCGTTCCCTCTGCAACTTCCTGTTTAACTTATCCCTTCCCACCCAAACCACCCCCGTGTACTTTTCCCTGCATCTGCAGGAGATGCAGCACCTGTCCCTATACCTCCTCCCTCGACTCTGTCCAGGGACCCAGACAGTCCTTTCAGGTGAGGCAGAGATTCACTTGCACCTCCTCCAACCTCAACTACGGTATCCACTGTTCAAGGTGTGGACTCCGATATATCGGTGAAACCAAATGCAGACTGGGCGATCGTTTCGCTGAACACCTTCGATCAGAATGGGTCAGAATGAAAGAATGGGTCAACTGGGCTTGTATTCGCTGGAATTTAGAAGGATGAGAGGGGATCTTATAGAAACAAATAAAATTCTTAAAGGATTGGACAGGCTCGATGCAGGAAAAATGTTCCTGATGTTGGGGGAGTCCAGAACCAGATGTCACAGTTTCAGAATAAGGGGTAGGCCATTTAGGACTGAGATGAGGAAAAACTTTTTCACTCAGAGAGATGTGAATCTGTGGAATTCTCTGTGGAATTCTCTGTGGAAGACAGTGGAGGCCAATTCACTGTATGTTTTCAAGAGAGAGTTAGATTTAGCCCTTAGGACTAAAGGAATCAAGGGATATGGAGAAAAAGCAGGAACGGGGTACTGATTTTAGATGATCAACCATGATCATATTGAATGGCGGTGCTGGCTCGAAGAGCCGAATGGCCTACTCCTGCACCTAGTTTTCTATGTTTCTATGTTTCTATGATCAGTCCGCCTTGGCCTACGTGATCTCCCAGTTGCCAAACACTTTAACTACTTCCCATTCCCACACTGATCTTTCTGTCCTGGGCCTCCTCCACTGTTAGAGTGAGGCCAAACGCAAAATGGAGGAACAGCACCTCATATTTCACTTGGGCAGCTCACAACCCAGCAGTATGAATATTGATTTATCTAACTTCAAGTAACTCCTTTTTCCCCTCTCTCTCCATCCCTCCTCCACCCTTGTTTTCCAACTAGTTTCACTGTCCTCCAGATTAATTTTACTGTTTGGATGCCTCGTTGTCAACTTCCCCTCAGCCGACAATGAACCATTCTACATTTCCTTGAACATTGTCTGCTTTGATCTGTCCTTTTCACACCTTACTTGCTCTTTGTACCCTTCCACATCTCTAGTTCCCCTATCCCCTGACTCTCAGTCTGAAGACGGGTCTCAGCCCGAAATTTCACCCATTCCTTCTCTGCAGGGATACTGCTGGTCCCGCTGAGTTACACCAGCATTTTAAGTTGATCTTACGTCTAATTGCATGCTTGGTGTAAATTACTACTAAAATACTATGATTTCCTCATCAAAATAGGGTTGTTAAGGTGAGTAGTAAAACACCATTTCAAATCTCTTGCTAAATATTTCCACCTGAATTGTTCTCTGAAATATTTACCATTTCCAAGACTAATTTTAAATGGGACCATCAACTCTTACAAACTTCTTCAGATGCACCATGGAAATATACTGTTGTGTTGCTTGCAGCTTGGTTTGGGAACCACTCTGTCCAAGACCCCAACAGGTTGTCCTAGTCCATCACACAGAGCAGACATGAGCATTCGCATTAGCAACTGTTCAGGTAGACAAAGACCAACCAACATCCCCTGGGGTCATTGCCCAGTGAATCATCAGGGTAGTCAAGTCAAGAGTCAAGAGTGTTTTACTCTTGCACAAGAATGGTGCTCCTTAATTAATCACAGATGCTGCTGGAAAGGAATCTGGGAATCAGTGCTAAGGGTAAAAGAGTTTTGGTGGAGGTTAGTTTGGTTTAATTTCTTCATTGTCACGTGTACAGAGGTACAGGGAAGTGCTTGTTCAGCATGCTATCCAGGTGGCTGTGGAGGTGCTATCCAGGTGGATCCATGCTATCCAGGTGGATCCATGCTATCCAGGTGGCTGTGGAGGTGCTATCCAGGTGGATCCATGCTATCCAGGTGGCTGTGGAGGTGCTATCCAGGTGGATCCATGCTATCCAGGTGGATCCATGCTATCCAGGTGGCTGTGGAGGTGCTATCCAGGTGGATCCATGCTATCCAGGTGGCTGTGGAGGTGCTATCCAGGTGGATCCATGCTATCCAGGTGGCTGTGGAGGTGCTATCCAGGTGGATCCATGCTATCCAGGTGGCTGTGGAGGCTGTCATTGGGCATTTTTTAAGTGGAAATTGACAGGTTCTTATTTGGTAAAAGTGTCAAAGGTATGGGGGGAAAGCAGGAGAATGGGGCTGTGAGGAAAAGATAGATCAGCCATGATTGAATGGCAGATTTGACTCCATGGGCCGAATGGCCTCATCCTGCTCCAATCAATGCTTTTTGAACATGAACTTTCTATGCTATATCTTTCAATCAATTGATCAAATAGAATCAATAGCTATCGTGACACCTGTGTACAGTAGATGGGCTGAATGGCCAATGCAGCACAATGGCAATGTAGCCATAGGCGTATGAAGCAATTGTTTACGACTTGTGCAGTGTGCTTATTGAACATTTAAATTTCAACAGTAAATGCGGAAGTAATGAGCCCATCTGGTGCAAACTTGTAAACGCGTGGTGTTTTGACAGGGCTGCTTCCCCTCCTCCCCCAAGGCTGAAGCTCTCCCTTTTCACTCTCACCATCACACCTTCAGCAGACAGGGTCAAAGATCAAGGTGTAAACTGCGGAATACCTTTGGCTGGCAATTACAATCCCACTGAACACCGTGTACATTAGTTACCTTGGTTAAATTTGCACCACAGTTGATTATGTCTACAGAAGATGATATTTAATAGACAGTTTTAAATTAGGCGACAGTACGAAATGTAATATGAAAGAGTGAAAGATGTAATGTGGATCAAATGTATGTATGGAGAAGGTGACAAAACAGGGGGATGGCTTGCCTTGAAAGTGATTGATGCATAGACTTTAAAAGATTTGGAAGTTGAGAGGTGATCTCATAAAGGTGTAAACAATCATGATGGGAATAGACAGGCCGAATGCACAGAGTATTTTCCTCACGTGAACATGTTACATGGATCCTTTGGACATGTTGTTAGGCTACTGAACCATCACCAACTAGAGAGTGGTCCTGAGCTACCATCTACCTCATTAGAGACCCTCAGACTATCTTTAATCAGACTTCACTGACTTTATCTTGCATTAAACCTTATTCCCTTTATCATGTATCTGTACACGGTGGATGGCTCCATTATAAACATATATACTCTTTCCATTGACTGATTAGCATGCAACAAAAGCTTTTCACGTGACAATAAACGAAACTTTTATCGAGGATAGGGGAATCAAGAACTAGAGGGCGTAGTTTTAAGGTGAGAGGGAAAAGATTTGATAGGAACCCGAGGGGCAACTTTTCCATTCAGTGCTGGGCATATGGAACGCGCTGCCAGAGGAGGTGTTCGGCGGGTACTATAGCAACATTTAAAAGAGAAACAAGGAACTGCAGATGCTGGTTTACAAAGAAAGACACCAAGTACTGGAGTAATTCAGTAGGTCAGGCAGCATCACTGGAGAATGTGGTTAAGAGACATTTGGACAGGTACATGGATAGGAAAGGTTCAGGCATATGGACCAAATGCAGGTAAATGGGACTAGCTTGGATGGTGCATCTTGGTCAGCATGGGCGAGTTGGGCCGATGGGCCATTTTCCACGCTCAATGACTCCATGACTCTATTAGATGATAGAGCACACAGACTTTGGGGAATTAATGGGCAGTGGGAATAATTTAGGATTTATGTAGGGCAATGGGGAATGGGATACTGGATTGTTTGCATTGATACTGGGCTATGGGAAGAGAGTGGGGAAGTGAGCTTAGTTTTGGATTGATGTAGAGCAGTGGGGAGAGTTGGGGTAGGTTTCATTGGATAGAAAGCTGAGAGAGTCCCAAGTTACACTTTTTAACGTTTAGATTTTGCATTCTCTCCTCATCATGGAGACCTCACCATGACACTTTAGATACAGCATGGAGATTGGCCCTTTGGCCCACTGCATCCATGACGACCAGTGATAACACTAATACTATCCGACACACGAGGGACAATTTACAATTTTTACCGAAGCCAATTGACCTATAATCACGCACATCTTTTGAGTTTGGGAGAAAACTGGAGCACCCGGTCGAAACCCATGCCCACAGGGAGAACGCTCAAACTCTATACAGTCATCACCCATAGACAGGATCAAACCTGGGTCTCTGGCACTGTGAGGCAACAACTCTACCGCTGTGCCACCGTGCCACCACTGTTGCAGAATATCTGCAGACTCTCTCAGTGATGAAGGTGCCGTGCTGACCGCTAGCCCTTGTTGTATTATCTCCTGTGAACACCAAACACCCTCTTGTGAAGAACATTCCTGCACTTGTACACTTCGCAAAGTTGGAATCCATTAATTTCCTTAACCATTAGTTTCTTCCCATTTATCAACTGTGGATGGGAGGAGCAATCACTTCCAAGATAAAATGTTTCTTCTGCACTTCCTCCCTATTTTGCAAATTGTGTGGTACAAATCTGTAGCACACGGTCTTAGAGATGTACAGCATGGAAACAGGCCCTTCAGCCCACTTTGCTAAGTTTTTACACAGAGTGCCTGGAACATTGTCAAGGGATGGTGGTGAAGGCAGATATGATAGAAGCATTTAGGAAGCTTTTGGATAGGCACATAGATATGCAGGGATGTGAACTATGTGCAGGTAGGTAAGCATTGGTCATGGCATTGCGTTTGGCACAGACATTGAGGGCCAAGGGGCATGCTCTTGTACTGTGCTGTGTTCTGAGCATCAGCTTCATAGCACATTGTTAGCAGGTCTTTAAAACAGATGTCATTCGGCTAGCAGCCCCTCTGCCGTGCCAAACATGGGCAAGGGAGGTGAATCGTCAGAGACGTATGGTCCATCAAAGGTCCAAGCCTGTCAAGCACCGTAGGTTTTGATATGAGTGGACAAAGCCCTCTCCCACTTACCATGCAATATGGGATCATTTTCCCCACTCTCATTTGATAATGAGCTTCACAAACCGGCCAAGAAACAATCGTGCTGGAGCTCTGGTTTTAATAAAGTTTAACAAAGCAATGTTTTAGTGCAGAGTAAGGTTGAAAACTCTGCAACCAATTATAAAAATGTTGGAAATGAAATCAATGTGAGCACTGGGGTCTGTCCATGTCGAGCAGCTTGCGGGGAAATAGGTTGTGCTGGAGTGGTAAAGTATGAGAGGACTTGTTGTCTCGATTCCGTGGCCATTACTGAACAAAGAATATGGGACTTCCTGCCTCCTTCTGGTAGCTCAGTTTGTAAAATGTACAATTCAGCAGACCACAAAGGTCACAGATTCATACGCACGTAGCATTAACACCATGAAAGGAAGCCATTTGGGCTTTCACAGCCCTACTGGTCAATTAACAGCTATCTGACCTGATTCCACCATCCGTCTCTTGATCTCCAGTGCTACAAGTCATAGATTTTCAAGCACACATCCTGCCTCTTTTTAAATATGCTTGGGATTCCAGCACTTTAAGGACCAGACTTGGAGTTTGGACTTTCTACTTTTTCTTTGTAAGTAGCACCAAAATATGGTGTCCGTACATTTGTGGGCTGTGCTAAAGAATTTCACTGTGCTGTGCATACATGACAATAAAGAACCACTGAACTATTTCTGTTTGTTTTGAACTTTCAGGATGCGAATTCCCAACTCTCCACCAATTTTGAGGAGAAAAGAAATGTCCATCTTACTTTCAATCCATGCTGGTTTTAGATACCTCACGAGGTGCCAATTCTGTCTTTGCATCTCATAGTTTTACACGCTTCATTTAAGGTGTAGAAAGAGGTTGGTTAGGCAGGGACCTTTTTAGGAGGAGGCTGAAAAAAGCTGAGTCTGGGATCAGGAATACAGATTGAGCTGTAGGTTATGGAAAGGAGGAAGCTTGGCACAGTAGTTTAGTTTAGTTTAGTTTAGTTTAGAGATACAGTGCAAGAACAGGCCCTTCAGCCCTCTGAGTCTGGACAGACCAGCAAATCGCGCACACTTACACCATCCAGCACATACTTGGGGCAATTTACATTTATACCAAGAAAATGAACCTACAAACCTGGTCGTCCTTAGAGTGTGGGAGTAAGATGTAAATTTAAACACCACATCGCCCTCACACATACTCTATCCTTCCTCTATTCTCTCTCCACCTCTCTTTCCCTCCTTCCATTTGCCATTCCCTCTCTCTTCCTTTCTCTCTGATTCTCTTGTGATGAACCTTTCTATTTTCCATTTTTGTTTGCACTTGTCTGCCTATCCCCTTCCAATGGCAACACACACCAGGCCTCATTACTGAAGAGAAAGACATTCCTTAATAACTGTAAAAAAAACAAACAAAGTGCTGGTGTAACTCAGTGCGACTGGCAGCACCTCTGGAAGATATGGTCAAGTGACATCTTCTTTAGATTTAGATTTAGAGATACAGCGCGGAAACAGGCCCTTTGGCCCACCGAGTCCGCGCCGCCCAGCAATCCACGCACATTAACACTATCCTACACACACTTGGGACAATTTTTACATTTACCCAGTCAATTAAGCTACATACCTGTACGTCTTTGGAGTGTGGGAGGAAACCGAAGATCTCGGAGAAAACCCACGCAGGTCACGGGGAGAACATACAAACTCCATACAGACGGCGCCTGTAGTCAGGATCGAACCTGAGTCTCCGTTTGAGGCAGCAGAAATTATGCAACGCCCTCCAGGCGCTGTAGCCAGTGCAATGTGCTGTTGTCGAGGGGCCATGAGGTCTACCCCTCCACCAGGGGGATGGAGGACAGTGCAGTTGGACATGCCGTGCTGCCCTGTTTGCTGGTCTGCTCCACACATGCAGGCTGCTGATGGACGCAACCCCCAACGATGCATGTTGGCGTTGAACCAGCCGACCCCTGTGTGGAGCCGGTTCAGGGCGACCCACTCTTTGCGGGGCATGTCTGAGCCGGGTGGGGCTGTGGTGTTCGGTGCGACAGTGAATTGAGGAGGTGACGATGTCTGTTCCCAGCTGGTTCTCCATGTTCCTAGTATGTTGAAACCGGAGCCACAGAGGGTCGCTGCATGACGGGAGAAAGGGTGACGAGACGACAGATGTTGAGGTCCCAGTTGCTGTGAATCCTGGGCGAGGTGGTGCAAAGGATGTTTGGCGTCCGATGGGGCCTTGCGCACCAGCCTATGAGTGAAGAACTCTCTGTGGAGCTTGGCGGGTGCGATACCTGCGAGCACCAGCAGGGGATCCGTCGGAGTAGGGCGTAGGCAGCCAGTGATGATCCGCATGGTGTCGTTGAGGGTGGCGTCTAGCTTGCTGGTATGAGCGCTGCGGCACCATGCTGGGGCGGCGTACTCAGCGGCGCTGTACACGAGTGCAAGAGCACTGGGTCAAAGAGTAGATGTCCTGGCGCCCCATGACGATCCGGCCAAGCAACGCAGGAGGTTGTTCCGTGTCAAGACTCTGGCACGGAGAGCTTCAAGGTGTTGCTTGTAGGTCAGCTGCCGATCTAGTTTCACGCCGAGGTATCACAAAATGCTGGAGTAACTCAGCAGGTCAGGCATCATCTCGGGAGAGAAGGAATGGGTGACGTTTCGGGTCGAGACCCTTCTTCAGACCCAATCTGCAGTTATTTTCTTATATCACCCCGAGGTATATAGGAAATAGGTTGTAGGGTAGGGGTGACCCATTGAGGGTGACGGTTAGCTGCCGTTGAGCTTCCTTGTTGTTCAGGTGAAAGTCCGTTGTGGTGGTTTTTGCCACACTCAGTTTTAGTCTCCAGGTCTTAAGGTAGTCCGCGACAAGTTCCATATCCGCCGAGAGCACATCCTCAACATTTGACCAACTCCTCTCCGAGTGCAGTAGGACCAAGTCATCTGCGTATCCATACTGGCGCGAGGTCGTGCATGGCAGATCGCTGATATAGAGATTGAAGAGCATGGGGGCCAGTACCGAGCCTTGGGGGACTCCGTTTCTTAGGCGTCGCAGTCGGCTAGATTGTCCGTCGCTGGTCTTGAGTACAAAAGTGCGGTTGGCAAGGAATCGCACTAAATGACGGTCAGGGATGGTTCGGAGGAGCTTCAAGATCAGGCCCTGGTGCCACACAGTAGCATAGGCGGCTGTGAGGTCCACCAGTGTGATGCCCGCCTTGTGACATTTTGAGAGGGGACCCTTCTTCAGACCCAATAGCCGTATTGTTTTTGGAAGGCTACATTTTACTGGGGAATAACTACACACATTTGGAGAATCCCCTGAAAATGGGCTCTCTGAACCAAAGACTTTCAAATTATGGGATATTTTATTAGCAAAGTTGTTTTTACCAGCTGTTGGAGGTGCTTGGGGCAATTAATAGTTCCTAATCTTTAAAAAGAATGATAGGATTGATCTGTTTTCTTTTAGAATAGGCAACTAGAACAACAATCACACTAATTTGCTCCAGGTATGTCTGGAATTTGAGCAGGATTGCTACATTCCCTGAGGTAAAAGTGCACAAAAGGGAGAGGTCCATATTTCCTCAGACCAGCTGCATTCTGTTTACTTAACTTTATATTAACTCCTCTGTGCCCGAGAATTATTCACGGATCCGAGCTAAATAGACCGTACAAAGCCAGGTTAAAGAGCCAACATCAGAACCACAAGTGGGAATGATTATCCTGAAATACCTATTTGTTTCTCCCCAGATAAAACGGCCCACAAGGTCTCCATGTGGGGAAAGATGTGTTGCAGAAGTGATGTGTAGCAAGCCCTGTACCTTCTGTGTGAAAGCTTATTGCTGTGAAATTCTCACGTACACAAAACAGAGTACAGGAAGGTGATTGAGAGCCTCGTAACCTGGTGCCAAGACAACAATCTGTCCCTCAATCTCAGCAAGGCAAAGATTATTGTGATCCACGTCAGGAAGCAATGCAGTACACATACATTGATGATGCCGATGTGAAGATGGTTGAAAGCTTCAAGTTCCCAGTAATAAATATCACCAGCAATTTGTCCTGGACTAGCCACAATGAAGCTATGGCCAAGAAAGCACACCAATGCCTCTACTTCCTCAGAAGGCTTAGGAAGTTTGACATGTCCCCGACAACCCTCTCCAATGTCCACAGATGCGCCGTGGAAAGCATCTCATCGGGATGCATCACAGCACGGTTTGGGAACAGCCCAGATCATCACATGAAACTCATTGCCACAGAAGGCTGTGGAGGCTACGTCATTGCGTATTTTAAGGCTAAGATTGACAGATTCCTGAATAGTAAGGGTGTCAAGTTATGGGGAGAAGGCAGGAGAATGGGGTTCAGGAAAGGACAGACCAGCCATGATTGAATGCCAGAGTATAATTGATGGGTCAAGTGTCCTTCTTCTGCTCCTATGACATGAACAAACCAACCTCCCTTCCATCGACTCCATCTATACTTCACACTGCCTCGGCAAGGCTGACAGCATAATCAAGGACCAGTCTCACCCCGGGCACTACCTCTTCTCCCCTCTTAATTTATTTTGTAATTGATTAATATTACAGAGAAATGTGAGGTGTTGCATTTTGGGAAGTCTAACAAGGGCAGGACTTACACAGTGAATGGTAGGCCTCTGGGGAGTGTTGGAGAGCAGAAGGATCTAGGAGTGCACCTGCATGGTTCCTTGAAGGTCAAGTCGCAGGTAGATAAGGTTTTTGGCACATTGGCCTTCATCATTCAGAGTATTGAGTATAGAAATTGGGTGGTCATGTTGCAGTTGTATATGACGTTGGTGAGACCGCATTTAGAGTATTGTGTTCAGTTCTGGGCACCATGTTATTGTCAAGTTGGAAAGGTTTCTGAAAAGATTTACGAGGATGTTGCCAGGACTAGAGGGTCTGAGCTATCGGGAGAGGTTGAGTAGGCTGGGTCTCTATTCCTTGGAGCGCAGGAGGATGAGGGGTAATTTTATAGAGGTGCATGAGCAGAATAGATCGGGTAGATGCACTTGCCCAATGTAGGGGAATCGAAGACCAGAGGACATAGGTTCAAGGTGAAGAGAAAAAGATTTAATAGGAATCTGAGGGGTAACATTTTTACACAAAGGGTGTATGGAACAAACTGCCAGAGGAGGTAGTTGAGGCTGAGACTATCCCAACGTTTAAGAAACAATTAGACAGGTACATGGATAGGATAAATTTGGAGGGATATGGACCAAGCGCAGGGAGGTGGGACTAGTATAGCTGGGACATGTTGGCTGGTGTGGGCAAGTTGGGCCGAGGGGCCTGTTTCCACACCGTGTCACTCTGTGACTCTATGACTCTATGTAGTGATCTGTGCATTATTATTCTGCAGCGAATAAGAATTTAAGGATGTCATTGTTCTGTTGTCTGTCTAAATGACAATTGAACACTCCTGACTCTTGAAAATTTTACATTTTTCCTGAAGTGTAGAAACACATGAACCTTACCTAAAGGTGCATTTATATTCCCAGCAGCAATGTGTCCTTATACAGTCCTACCAAATAGGCAGCATCATTATTACACAGCAATCTGTTTTGATTTAGCCAAAGCACATTCCAGAAATTTCCGAGGAGATAAACGTTTCGAATGCCACTTGCCTGAGTGAAGGATGTAGTTGAGGAGAGTTACAGGTGGCCAACAGGAGAGACCTAAGTTGCAAATCAAAGCAATCACAACACGACGTGCCAGCAAACAGCCGAGGCTGCGTTTGGCTGCATCTGGCTTAGAACCACTTTGTGCTAATGTATAAATTAACATGTAAAGGATGCTATCAAGCATATGATCTTCTCAGAACATCCCTTGAGGTTGAGAATAGCAATCCTGAGGTTCTCAAGGCAACAAAAGGAGATCATACACTTTACTATAACAGGGAGATCATGAAGTTCATAAGTTCATATGTCATAGTAGCAGAATTAGGCCATTCGGCCCATCAAGTCTACTCTGCTATTCAATCTGGCTGATCTATCTTTCCCTCTCAACCCCATTCTCCTGCCTTCTCCACATAACCCTTGACACCTTTACTAATCAAGAAAATATCAATCTCTGCCTTAAAAATACCCAATGTCTTACCATCCACTGTCATCTGTGGCAATGAATTCCACAGATTTACCATTCTCTGACTAAAGAAATTCCTCATCATCTCCATTGTAAATATACGTACTTTTATTCTGAGGCTGTGCCATCTTGTCCTAGACTGTCCCACCAGTGAAAAAACTCTCCACATCAACTATATCCAGGCCTTTCACTGTTCGGTTAGTTTCAATGAGGTCCCCTCTCATCCTTCTAAATGCAGCGAGTACAGACCCAGAGCCATCAAACGCTAATCTTACATTAACCCAATGTGGATGCATGGATTACTTGGGTGGTTGTTTGACTCTTCATCTGTTGGGACCTGGCCTCCATGTTGTCAGGCCCTCTTGTGGCATTGCTGGTGTAGGTCTATCACCCACACAATTTGTATCCAACAGGTGGCAAAGTCTATATTAAAGATAATGCCCTGGCATCTTATACTTGTCTCTCGAACAAAGCAGGACATTGGTATGGCAAGACCATTTGCAATACATTTTGTTAAACAGCAGACAGTTGTAGTTTGCTTTCCCACACCTTACTGACAGTCACAAATGTCCACAGATTTGGTCCTTTCTAACTCCGGTAGTGAGATTACCAAAGAAGGTCATCTGGTCTCCCAATGGGATCTGAATTAAGGATTTCTCACAGTTTGAGTTGACTTCTTCCTTCTTCTCGCTATTCCTGTCAGGCAGAAGGTACAGAAGCTTGAAAATGCACACAACCAGACTAAGGAACATCTTCTTCCTCTCTGTTATCAGGCTTCTGAACGGTCCTTCCATAAGCTAGGGCAGAGCGATTCACTTCTACCCCATTGCGGACATTGAACTGTACAACTCATGTGCTATAATGCACTCTGTCCCCTTTGCTTCACCTATTGTATGTTAATTTGGCTTGATTGTTTTTATGTATAGTATTATCTGATCAGATTGTACAGCTTGCAAAACAAAGCTGCACCTCGATACCTGTGACAGTAATTAACCAAAATCTAATTCTAATTGCTTTTTGGTTTTATTCTTTGCTTCCAAAGCCAGCGCCTATGTGCTGACGAATAAAGTTTTGTGAATAAGCCATTCTTCCCTCAGACCCATTTTCCATCTCATCTCCTCCAGCTTCCTTCTGCCTTCTTCACCCCTGCCCTTCCTGGTCTCTGCCTGTCCTTTCCCACTCTCTCATCACTCCATCCAGACGCTGCACAATGCATTTCGCTACCTTGTGATCCCACGCAAATCAGTCTCCAGGTTCATTTTTCATGTAACCCAATGCCCTCTCCTCTTCTTTCTGTGCAAAGCCCTGGTGAGACCACACTTGGAATACTCAGAATAAAAGGATACACCTTTAGAAAGGAGATGAGGTGGATTTTTTTAGCCAGAGGGTGGTGAATCTGTGGAATTCATTGCCACAGACGACAGTGGAGGCCAAATCATTCGGTATTTTTAAGGCAGAGATTAATAGGTTCTTGATTAGTAAGGGTGTTAAATGTTAAGGGAAGAAGGCAGGAGAATGGGGTTGAGAGGCAAAGATAGATTTACCAAGATTGAATGGGAGAGTAGATCAGATAGGTCGAATGGCCAAATTCTGCTCCTATGACCTATGAACTTATTATGTGCATTTCTGGGCACTAGCTACAAGAAGAATGTCATTATTTTGGAAAGGGTGCAGAAGGAAATTACCAGGAAGTTACCTAGGTTTATGGGCTTGCATTAAAGGGAGAGCTTGGATAGGCAGGGAGTGTAGGAAGCAGAGGGTGACCTTATTGAGGTGAGGTGTACAAGATCACGAGGGGCATGGATAAAGTGAATGCTCACAGTCTTTTTCCAGGGTAGAGTATTTTAAAATTAGAGAGCATAAGCTTAGGGAGAGAGGGGAGAGATTTAAGAAGGCCCTCAGGGGCAACTTTTTCACTCAGGCGGTAGTCATATATGGAATGAGCTGCCAGAGGAAATTAGATAAGCAGATGCAATTATAACTTTTAAAAGATGTTTACATAGATATATGGATAGGGAGAGTTTTGAGGGATATGGGCCAAATGCAGGCAAATAGGAGTAGTCCAATATGCCAACAGTGTTGAATCTGTGGAATTCATTGCCACGGATGATTGTGGAGGCGGTCATTGAGTATTTTTAAAGCAGAGATTGACAGATTCTTGATTTGTAAGAGTGTCAAGGATTATGGGGAGAAGGCAGGAGAATAGAGTTCAGAGGGAAAGACAGATCAGCCATGATTGAATGGCAGAGTAGACTGGATGGACTTATGAACTTATGAACTTGGGCAGCATGGCCAAGTTGGGCTGAAGGGTATGACTCTTTGACTCTAAAACAGACCTGGATCATGGCGCTCTTACATCACCACCGGGTGGCACCGTAACTGGCAGTCTCAACAGCCTGTCTCGTCCCTTTCTTTTTTGTTGTTTTTGGTCTGTTTAATTTGTATGTTTTAGTGTATCTTTAGTTTTTGTATTATGTGGGCGGTGGGGGGGTGGGTTGGGGAAACTTTTTTAATCTCTTCCCTCGATGGAGATGCAACTTTTTCCGTATTGTATCTCCGTCCGCACTGCGGCCTAACATCGTGGAGCTGGCAGTCCCTTTGTTGGGGATCGACTTCGGGAACTCCAACCGCAGGAACTTTGACCACTCCGATCGCAGGAACCTCGATCGCCCCGTTGCGGGGGTTTCAATCGCCGACTGTGGGATCTTCGATCGTGCTGACTGCGGATGGTTCGATCGCCCCGATCGCGGGAGAAAAGGAGGAAAAAGATTAAAGTTATTCGCCTTCCATCAAAGTGGGGAATGTGAGGTCGTTGAAAAACAAGATGGACTGCCTACACTGGCGGGGACTTGGAGGGATTGCCATGAGTGCAGTGATCTCGGTGTTTGTGGGGCATTGCGCCATGAGGACATCCTGGAGCCTGGTGCGAGTGTGGACGGCTTTCTGACTGTTCAGGTGTACAGGGACTGCAGAGAGAGTGAAACATAGAAAATAGAAAATAGGTGCAGGAGGAGGCCATTTGGCCCTTTGAGCCAGCACTGCCATTCATTGTGATCATGGCTGATCATTCACAATCAGTAACCTGTGCCTGCCTTCTCCCCATATCCCTTGATTCCACTTGCCCCTAGAGCTCTATCTAACTCTCTCTTAAATTCATCCAGTGATTTGGCCTCCACTGCCCTCTGTGGCAGAGAATTCCACAAATTCACAACTCTCTGGGTGAAAAAGTTTCTTCTCACCTCAGATTTAAATGGCCTCCCCTTTATTCTTAGACTGTGGCTCCTTGTTCTGGACTCCCCCAACATTGGGAACATTTTCAGTGGTGGGTACAACTCTGGTCACATCACGGTGAAGGAGCATATGTGTGGCCAAGACATTGAACTGATGGCTGTGGGTCTTTGTTTATGCTGTGTGCCCTAGGGATTCTCACATGCCGCTGAGGTGGCTGTTTATGTTTAATCTTTATGTAGTTTTGTATCTTGGTGCTTTTTTGGTACGACTGTATGGTAAATCAAATTTCACTGTACTTCAGTACACGTGACAAGAAAGGACCATTGAACCATTGAACCATTGAACCATTGAACCACTGGATCCTGCATTCTTTCCATTTTAATTTCCTAATTAAAAATATGTTTGAAGTTGATTTGTATTTGTGATTGTAGTTTAATCTTTTCAAAAGTAGTGCAGCGTTATCTTGCTTCCTGGTTGCGAACAACCCATTTGTACGGTTTCAGGTCATAGTTGTTAAGGGACAGGGAAGATGTTGAGGGCCACCTCACTCAGCATTGAGCTGCTGCCTCTGTTGTAAGAGGAAAACATTTCCTCCCACCAGCCTTGCTGTCACCTTTCCAAATGTGACTGTTATATTCAGGCCAAATCACTGACAATACAAAATCGTTTACGCCAACAAGATGTCCTCCTTCCAGAAACATGAGTGGAATGTGAACTGAGAAAAAAAACCCACCACACATATTCCTCTTAAAAACTTATATTTTGGAAAAGGTCTGTGAAACTGCTTTAATTTCTATATCTTGACAAAAGATGATTTAATTCACAGTCTTTTTCCCAGAGTAGAGCGTTGTCAAACTAGTGAGCATGGGCTCAGGGCCGTCTTTACAGCATTATGGGCCCCGGGCAAAGCAGTGTACTGGGGCCCCAACCCCCACCCTTGCTGTCCCCCTCCCCAGTCCCACTCTGCCTCCTCCCACCCCCACTCTCTCCTCCTCCCACCCTCCCCGTCGCCCCCACCATTACTCTCCCCCACCCCCCTTTCCCTACCACCCCCCCCCCTGTCGTGCCGGCGAAAAGCACTTACCGAAAAGCATTTAGCGATGGACTTAGGGTGCTACATTGTTGCGAAAAGCACTTACAGATCGCTGTGAGAAGCACTTAGGGATGGAAAAGCAAAGCACTTAGGGAGCTAATTGTTGCGAAACAGATTGCTGTGAGAAGCACTTAGGGATGGAAAATGTTGCAAAAAAACACTTAGGGACCAAAAATGTTGTGAAAAAAGCACTTATTGAACCTACATTTTTAAAGTAGAATTTATTTATTGCAAGTCACTTAACATACACAGATCAGCATGGGGCCCCTATGCTCGTGGGGCCCTGGGCAAGTGCCCATCAGGCCCATGCGTTAAGACGGCCCTGCATGGGCTTAAAGTGAGAGGGAGAGATTTAAGAGGGACCTCAGGGGCAACCTTTTCACTCAGAGAGTAGTGCCTATCTAGAAGTGCCAGAGGAAGCTATAGAAGCAGATACAATTATGACAATTATGGTCAGATATATGGATAAAGAAAAGGGAAATTCAGATACTGGTTTACAAAAAAACACACAAAGTGCTGGAGGAACTCAGCGGGTCAGGCAGCGTCTCCTGAGAACATGGATAAGTGACATTTCGGCTCAGGACCTTTCTTCTGACTAAGGTATATATATATATAATTTGCATATTGAGCTAGTCCCATTTACCTGCATTTGGCCCATAATTCCGCTCAACTCTTCCTATCTATATAGATAGGAAGAGTTGAGCGGAATTATGGGCCAAATGCAGGTAAATGGGACTAGCTCAATATGCAGACTTAGTCGGCATGGACAATGTGGGCTGAAGGGCCGGTTTCCATGATGAACAGCCCTATTACTCTCTAACTCTTATGTTCAAAAGTAAAAATTTAAAAAACTATTTTGGTTATGATTTATGTTGATCGCAGATTAAATTTACAATAATTCTGTAGTAACTATGAATCTTTGGTGGAGGCACTTCACTATGAATAATGACTTTGGACTAAACATTGCGATTAAGCCAGCAGAAAAGCAAGGGTGTGCTGTAACAGCTTAGTAAAACAAGGGAAAAGGTCACTGGTTTCTTTACTCACTTAAAGGACTACACCCCGTGGAACATTCGCATTCAGGGGCTGTTCCTAGTGAGCTTCTAACATAACTATGCACAACTGGGTTCCAATTTCTTTTCAGTGAAAGATTTACATTTTTTCACACTAAGATATAGATGGAAATTCTTGCCCCTTTCTATCTCGTATTATTCTGAGAGACATCTGCTAATTCTACACCATGGGTCAGACCACAGACTTTGACACATCATTCTTGGGCAGATTTTCCTGCCTCACCCATTGTCCACTCATTGCTCTGACATTTATGTATGGAGATACATTTATGTATGGTGGCACGGTGGTGCAGCGGTAGAGTTGCTGCCTTACAGCGCTAGAGACCCGGGCTCGATCATGATCCCGGGTGATATCCGTACAAAATTTGTACATTCTCCCTGTGACTGCGTGGGTTTTCTCTGCCTGCTCCGGTTTCCTCCCACACTCCAAAGACATGCAAGCTTGTAAGCTAATTGACTTCTGTAAATTGTTACTAGTGTGTAGGAAAGAACTAATGTATGGGCAATCACTGGTTGGCGTGGACTCAGTGGGCCAAATGTCCTGTTTCCATGCTGTATCTCTAAACTAAACTAAACTAAACTAAACTAAACTAAACTAAACCAAATTATGCTAAACTAAACTAAAGATAGACAAAAAACTGGAGTAACAGCAGAGTAACAGGTAACATCTCTGGAGAGGAATGGGTGACGTTTCGGGTCGTGGTCCTTCTTCAGACTGGTTAGGGATAGGGGAAACGAGAGATATAGACGGTGATGTGGAGAGATAAAGAACAATGAATGAAAGATATGCAAAAAAATAACAATGATAAAGGAAACAAGCCATTTGTAAGCTGTTTGTCGGGTGAAAATGAGAAGCTAGTGTGACTTGGGTGGGGGAGGGATAGAGAGAGAGGGAATGCCGGGGCTACCTGAAGTGGGAGAAATCAATATTCATACCACTGGGCTGTAAGCTGCCCAAGCGAAATATGAGATGCTGTTCCTCCAATTTGCGTTTAGCCTCACTCTGACAATGGAGGAGACTGAGGACAGAAAGGTCTTTGTTGGAATAGGAAAGAAAATTAAAGTGTCCAACAACCGGGAGATCAGGTGGTTCGGTGGGCTGAGCGAAGGTGTTCCGTGAAAAGATCGCCCAGTCTGCATTTGGTCTCGCCGATGTATAAGAGTCACCATCTTGAACAACGGATACAGTAGATGAGGTTGGAGGAGGTGCAAGTGAACCTCTGCCTAACCTGAAAGGACTGTTGGGGTCCCTGGACAGAGTCGAGGGAGGAGGTATAGTGACACTAAACTAAGCTAAACTAAACTAAACTAAACTAAACTAAACTAAACTAAACTAAACTAAACTAAACTAAACTAAACTAAACTAAACTAAACTAAACTAAACTAAGGGTTACAAAGACACGAAACCAAATTGATTCCCTGCTCCAAATGCCCTTGGAATCAGCTATGATGGGAGAAGTGAAAGGAGATGAAGAGGAATTTCTTTAGTCAGAGCCAGTCCTCAGTTGCTGTCAGCGTGGAGTTTGCACGTTCTCCTCTGACTGCAGGGTTCCCTCCGGGTGCTCCGGTTTCCTCACACATTCCAAAGCTGTGTGGATTTGTAGGTTAATCGGCCTGTGTAAATTGCCCCCAAGTGTGTTGGGAGTGGACTTGAAAGTGGAATAACATAGAACTAGTGTAAAGGGGTGATTGATGGTTGGTGTGGACTCAGTGGCTGGGCTTGTTTCCATGCTATATCTTTTGATCAATCATGTAAACCCTTTAAATTGCTGGGAATGTCAGCAAAAATATCTTTCTATATCTTCTCAGCTTTGGGCAAAATGTTTCTCCCCCGCATGGTGTTAGAGACATTATGGGCATCTCGCATAAACACAGTGAACAATCAAACAGTCAGTCAGCAAAACTAGGTCCAGAAGGACTACCTAGAATGACTGCCAGCATTCCCTTCCAGAGGCGATGTCCCCGCGGGACTTAGCTGCGCACGGCTCGGCCGCGGGGCCTTCAATCGCTCGGCTCGGCCGCGGGACTTTTCAGCGCCCGGTGCGGCTCGGCCGCGGGGACTTCCATCCCCTTGCGGGGACTGTGCGGGTCGGTCGGGGACGAGCTGTCTGTTCGTGGGCGTGGGGAAGAGAGTGGAAGTTTTGTTGCCTCCATCACAGTGAGGGGGTGTTTGGAGTCACTGTGATGGATGTTTGTGTTGGGGTCATGTGTCTTGTGTTCTTTTTTTTTTGTGTGACTGCAATGTAATTTTGTTCGGTACCGGTACCGAATGACAAATAAAGCTCTGTATTGTTACCCACTGCAAGATCAACTGAGCAGAGTGTGGATATGAGCTCTGCCTATTTTTATGAAGTTTGCAATTGGGGTCATATACCCAGTGTGGGCCAGTGATATGTTTAACTCAGTGGTTAAACATGTTTCAGGCTACTTGCCCATTTGCAGTGCCAAATAACCCTTGGGAGGAAAATAGCACCAGGCATCTATTCCTGCGAACACAAAGTGCTGGAGTAACTGTGGTCCGGGCATCCCTCACCTGCATCCACCTATCACTTGTCAGGCTCTGCCCTGCCCCCACCTCTCTTCCAGCTTTTTCTCCCCCATTACATTCAATCTGAAGAAAGATCCTCACCCAAAACATCACCCATGTCCAACACAGATGCAGCCTGACCTGCCGAGTTACTCCAGCACTTTGTGTTCTACCCAAGAATCCATCCTTCCTTATTCTCAACAAAGATGTAAAAAAAGCCCCTTTGTATCTCTCCTTATTTCACTCGCTCAGCTTAATTACTTTTTTAAGTTTACAGATGTTTTGTTTATAAAAAGGTAGACTTTTGGCACTAGTGATGTACACCTCCAGCCAACATACCTGTTACATACCTGACACATGACATCAATTGCCAAATACACCACCTGTAAGATGACAGAACCACGCCCAACATAATGTCACAGCATCTGTACAATGTACACTGCAGCTCGTGAAGTTTAGTTCCACTGACTTCAGTAAGAGCAGAGTAAGGTTTGCAGTCGTTACTGTTTGCTGCCTGTGGCTGGAGTGGTAGTTTTCATCTTTAAATGCAAGCAAAGGCATTGCAGGAAAATAATCAATCAGTAGGTACATTATGCATTCGTTTTTAATTTTTTTATTTTGTCAAAACTTTACTTTCCTCTTCAGAAACAGCAAAGAAAAAAAACCATTGTTTTTTTCAGGAAAGCTTCTTTGATAACTTTTTAATTGTGCCATACCACCCAGTATATGGAAGGATTTGTGGAGTGCTTGAAAGGAATCATGATATCTGATCAGTGGATGCAACTGACTGACCAGCAGAGAGATTAGATAGGGTGAGTGTTTCTGACAAACTGTCTAGTGGTAATTTGTGAAAGCTGAAGTTATGTGATAGTGTGATTATGTGAAGGTGTGGCATATAACTGACTGACTTTATAATAGCTGGGCTTATATAACATGTGAGATTATATAACAAGTGGGCGTGGGGTGCTGTCATGTTGCAGGTGGTGTATGTGACAATAGATGTCATGTGTCAGGTATGTAACAGGTATGTTGGCTGGAGGTGTACATCGCATCCAGTCATATCAGAATGTCACTGAAAAGGGCAACACGTCTGAACTATTAAAATTGTAAGGTGATCAAACAGAAGGTTTCATGTGAGGGTTCGCTCGTAGACAGATGCAGATACACATTCCAGATCAACTTTGGAAACAAACCAATGTCGGTAATGATTCCAGGATTTAATTGCAAGGGAAGACCAGGAAATCACATCACAGATTAGGAGATCTAACCGATAATTAATATTTTGAACATTTCAACAATGTATAAAATGTATAAAATAAATTTAACTAGCCAGTAAATCAGTGAAATGATTTTAACTAGTCAGTGAAGTTAACCAGCCAGTGAATCAGTGAAATTAATTTAACCAGTCAGTGAATTTAACTAGTCAATAAGTCAGAGAAATTATTTTATCTAGTGAGTCAGTGAAATTATTTTAACTAGTCGGTGAATGAGTGGCAAGAGAGCACACATTAATTGTCAGTGTTGCAGAAGTACACAAAAGTCGAGTCATTTTATTACAGAGGTTTTGAATGGACATGGAATGACTATTAATAAAAAGCAGAGGCAGATAAAGAATCTTTGCTAACTTTTAAAAGGGGTCGCAAAATATTTATAAAGAGTGTGGGACTAAGTAGGATGCTGTCAAAGAACACAAAATATAATAAGCTTATTGTGCTGAGTTACTCCAGCATTTTTTGTCACCTTCGATTTAAACCAGCATCTGCAGTTCTTTCCTACTCAATATGCTTATTGGACTTTTCCAGCATTGTAAAATTCCAAAATTCCATAATAACATTGTTTGCACGAGTTGGTAAGTTGTGGAGTTATGCAGCCTGGCTCAGTTTCACATCTGAGCCCCGGGTCTTTGAGTCATAGGACTCTGATTAATCAGTGGATATAATCTAGACTGACAATTGATTAATTGACTGAAAGATACTAAATGGTACTGTTAAACTTCTTTGATTACAAGGATGGGGAAGGCAATGACTAAAATCACTCATAGGGCACATTTGCTTTTGGGATAGGCTGCTAGATTGATTGAAAGATACAGCTTCGGCCCGCCAAGTCCGCTCTGGTCATCGGTCACCCGTTCACACTAGTTCTATGTTATCCCACTTTCCCATCCATTTCCTACACACTAGGGGTAATTTACAGATGCCAATTAACTTCAAAATCTGCACATATTTGGGATGTGGGAGGAAACTGGAGTGCCTGGAGGAAACCCACCGGCAGAACATGCAAGGTCCGTACAGACAGCACCAGGATTGAACCTGGTCTCTGGCGCTGTGAGGCAGCGGCGCTACCAGCTGTGCCACTGTGCTGCTCCCCAAATCAGTTCTGCATTTTTAGTTTTTGCCCTGGAGATTCACCATGCCTCAAAACTCTAGCACAATTCTCCCCGGAAACTTTAAAGCAAATGGAGGTTGTGAAATATTTAGAGCAGTCCAAATTCCAGCATGAAAAGTTGTGAGAATTAACGTAGTGCAGTGCAGTGTAGAGTTGCAACCTTACAGCACCAGAGATACGGGTTCGATCCTGACTACAGGCGCTGTTTTTATGTTCATCCTGTGACCGTGTGGGTTTTCTCCAGGTGCGCCGGTTTTCTCCCACATCCCAAAGACTTGCAGGTTTGTAGGTCAATTCGCTCCTGTAAATTGTCCCTCATGTGTAGGATAGAACTATGTGGGTATTTGCTGGTCGGCACAGACGGCCTGTTTCTACCCTGTATCTCTAAACTAAGCTAAACTAAACAACATTTGGGCTGACATGAAACATTAAAATGTGAACAAAAACACTGATTGCTTCAGAAGATAGATGCAAAATGCTGGAGTAACTCAGCGGGATTGGCAGTGTCTCTGGAAAGAAGGAATGGCTTCAGAAGGTTCAGGGGAGGAGAGCAGCCACCGGCCAAGTCTGGGCTGCACATAACTCTGGTTGTATATACTTGGATTCACTCAGACTACACCGGATAATGCAAACTGTCCTGCCAGTGTTCCTCACATCACAAGTACAAAAGTAAATGTTTTACATGCATGGAAATTGATGAAGTGTCCACACATGACACGCATGCAGTAATTCACATAATTTACAAATGTAAAGGCCGTAATTGAAGTATTATTGCAAAGCAGCTTGACATTATGATTTCTCCCCAATGGGAGAATGCTTAATTGCAACCTCTCTGACAGACTGTCCTTTTTGGCAATTCCCCCCCTGTTGCATCCTGCTGGACTTGCAGATTCCATATCTCCCTCTTGGGCCCTTTTGTCTCCCACAGCCTCGGATATGATTCCACCAATATCAGATGCTCTCAGGCACCTTATCCAAGTGCTAGAGTCCAGGGAGTAATAGTTGGGCACAAAATGGAATAACCCAGCAGGTCAGGCAGCATCTCCGGAGAACATGGATAGGCAACGTTTCGGATCGGAATCTCTCTTCAGACCCACACATTTCTTTTTGTTCCGACCTGAAACATAACCTATCCATGGTCTCCAGGGATGCTGCCTGATACGTTGAGTTACTCCAGCACTTAGTGTCTATCTTTGGTATAAACCAGCATCTGCAGTTCCTTATTATTTGTACTTGTTCACAGTTCTTTTAATCTCATGGAGATTTAGACATGTAGAGCACAGCAGAGGATTCATCTTGAATTCATCTCGGGAAGTAGCAATACAGATCAATGGCTCCTGGTGTACATTTCAATTATGTTATTGCACAGCCTTATAGCAGGAGTTTCTATAAAGGAGGTAAGGTTGGATAGGCCAGAAAATGAAAAACAGGGCGGCACAATGGCACAGCGGTAGCGTTGCTGCCTTACAGCACTAGAGACCCGGGTTAGATCCTGACTACGGGTGCTGTCTGTACAGAGTTTGTACGTTCTCCCTGTGACCGCGTGGGATTTCTCCGGCTGCTCCGGTTTCCTCCCACATTCCAAAAACGTGCAGGTTTGTCGTTTAATTGGCTTCTGTAAATTGTAAATAGTCCCAAGCGTGTAGGATCATGCTAGTAGTGTACAGGGTGATCGCTGGTCGGCATGGACTGTTGCCATGTCAGCTAGAGAGTCAGTCATCTAAAGAGTCAGTCACAGTGAACAGGTTCTAGACCCCTATCTGACATTATCCCTCTACCATCCAGTTAAAAACATCCAGGTTTACATCAATAAAGACAACGGTGAGATAATACTAGACTAGAGCAGAGAGATCTCGGAGCACATTGTTCCCTGAAAATAATATCAGAGATAGATAGGGAGGTGAAGAAGGCTTTTGGCACACTGGCCCTCATTAGTCAGTGTATTGACTATGTTGCAGTTATGTTTTAGATGTACAAGACATTGGTAAGGCCACTCTTGGTGTACTGCGGTCAGTTTTGGTCACCCTGCTATAGAAAGGATGTCATTAAGCTGGAAAGAGTGCAGAGAGATTTACGAGGATGTTGCCAGGACTCAAGGCATGAGTTACAGGGAGAGGTTGGATAGTCTTGGACTTTATTTCTTCAAGCATCCCTTGTGGCTGAGGGGTGATCGTATAGAGGTGTATAATATCATGAGGCAAATAGATAGGGTGAATGCACAGTCTGTTTCCAAGGATAAGGGAATCAAGAACTCGAGGGCATAGGTTTAAGGTGAGAGGGAAAATATTTAATAGGAACCAAAGGAACAACGTTTTCATGTGGAGGGTGGTGGGTATATGGAATGAGCTGCCAGAGAAAGTAGTTGTGGCAGGTAGAGTAACAGCATTAAAAACATTTGGACAGGTGCATGTAGAGGAAAGGTTTAGAGAGGTATGGGCCAAATGCAGATCAATGGAACTATTTTGGATGGGGCATCTTGGTCAGCATGTTTGAATTGGGCCGAATAACTTGTTTCCGTGCTATATGACATGGGACATCAGGTATTATACTGCACAGGTTTCTGTGCCTGCATTGTTACGGAACAGGTTATTTAGCAAATTGATGTTCAATATATTTACGTGTGATTTTTTCTGCTGCTATTTTACAATAGTTAAACTTTAATGTTTTACTCCTCTTAAAATTGCAGCCTGCTGCTGGATCAGATTCAGCAAGTCAATAAAGTTTAACAAATTGGAAATATTTGCAACTTTGAGCTCTTTAAATTAAATTTAATTTTCTGTTCTTGGACATACAAGGATCGAAGCCAATAACATTCACACAGCTTCATAAAAAATCAAAACTCCATGCACATCTCTTCTGCAAAGTGCTGTTGATGATAGTATTTGTAATAATGGCACTCTCAAGGGGTTAATGTCTTGGTTTAGGCACCAACACCAGAGGGGAGAATCTTGATATCGAAGCGGAAGAATAAATGTCCTTCTGATTTTGTTGCCATGCATGTCTGGAACTGGCACTTTGATTATGCACCTTCTGCAGTGAGTCATGAAGTAACTCAGGCAATTATTTATAACTAAAAGCATAACAGTAGAGAGAAACTCTTCAGTGATAAAAATAACTTGAGTCAAATGCCTCATCTCGTGCCGCCCCATCACCTGGTCCATGAAAGGAAAGCCGGTGTCTCCTTTGGCTTCCCTCGAAGAGCAACAAGACTGGGGGTTTTGTAGTCAGATTCAGGCACCGGTTCAAAGGCGTGGTTGGCACGTGAGCTAGGGAATCCGTGAAGGGAATAAAGACTCTTGATGCTACTATGGTGAGTAGGAGCGCTGGAGATACCCATAAACCCACCGACATTCCCATGGGAGTGTGAATATGGTGTCATGCAAGATGAAGACATAGGTTGCTGAGACAGTAGAGGTGAAGAGACCGTGGCAGTGCTTGTTGCAGTGCTGGCCCAGAGGTTGTTGTGTATCTGAAAGAAAACAAGTATCTTTAGTATCATATAGGTAATTTAAAAAATAACAAGACCGAGGTGTAACATGGCCCTAAGTAATTAGATGGCTAACCCTTCTCTCCAGCCTTTCTGTGTGGGACTTTTGAGTCCAAACATAAGACTAACAGTTCAGCACAGTATTGCAACCACAGGTGGTTTTAATTACTGTCATACTGTAAATAAATTGTTATCTAATTCAGTCAATTTTGCAAAAATATCCACAATATTTGAAGTCACTAGAATGCTACTAAGATCAGAGAAAAATGCCAAAGGGATAAATGTCATGAATCGTGAGAATGTCTGAAAAATAAAAGAATTTGGGGGAAAAATAAAAGAATTTGGGGGATAAATCAACACTACAATACTGTACTAGGATAAAAAAAAAAACAGACTCCTGGATGAACTCAGCATCAGTGGAGGGAAATGGAAGGTTCACATGTTTTTAAAGTGTTGTTATACTATCTGCCTCAACTACCTCCTCTGGCAACACGTCCCATACACCCATCACCCTCTGTCTGTAAAAGTTGCCCCTCGGGTTCCTATTAAATCATTCCCCTCTCACCTAAAATCTATCTTTCCAGTTCTTGATTCCCCTTCCCTGGGTAAAAGACTGCATTTAACCTATCTATTTCCCTTATGATTTTATACACATCTGTAAGATCACCCCTCATTCTCATGTGCTGCAAGGAATACAGTCTTAGCCTTAATAAATAGCTAAGCCTTAATAAATAACATCCAATGTCCTGTAAAATCCAATGATTTCAAAAGCATGGAGAGGAAGAAATGATATTCACGTTAATTCAGAACAAGAGAATCATGTACTCAGATAGAGGCCATCCAATCCATTGTCCTTATGCTGGCTCTGCGAAAAAACATCATATTTACTCATAATTTCATGTTCATAAGTCGTTGGAGCAGAAATAGGCCATTCAGCCCATCGAGTCTGCTCCGCCATTCAATCAAGGATGATCTATCTTTCTCTCTCAACCCCATTCTCCTCCCTTCTCGCCAAAACCCTTGACACCCTTACCAATCTAGTATCTGCCAATCTCCACCTTCAAAATACCCAATGACGGCCTCCACAGCCTTCAGTGGCAATGAATTCAACTCATCTGCTCTTCCCTCAGCATTCTGTAAATACCAACTAAGCCTTGAACCACATTGTTTGATTCCCATCAACAGGAAATGCTACTTCACTTTCGACCCATTTTAACCCAGTCTGAGCAAGGGTCCCACGTCATCTATCCATTCCCTCCACAAGTGCTGCTGAGTTCCACCAGCAGTCTAAGGCTTGGGGAAGGTTAAAAAAAAAAAAAAGATAATAAGGTAAAAGTTTAAACAAAAAAAGTCAAAACAAATGAATACTTTATTTTTAAAGCACCACAGTAAACACATCTGAATCTCTTTTTATAATTAATAGTCAGGGCCCTGATCCTATAATCTGTTAGATGGTACAACTGCAGACCGTAACACTCCGTGCCAATGCTGTACCTGAGGGTAATTGTCTGGCCTGGGAAAGATTGAGATATCGTACGCTGCAGCAAAGTGATTTCTGACTTCGTGGAATTTTCCGTAGCGTTCCCGTTTCCTCCATTTGGCTCTTCTGTTTTGAAACCAAACCTAGTTTGCGAGAAAATATGGGGATAAATGACACGTCTGGAAAGTTAAATAAACTGCTTGTTGTCCTCTGCCACCAAATACAAGAGAATCCTGCACCCAGACTGGTGATTCCAGGTCCTTCTGCTCCTGGCTTTGGCAGAATTACTGAGAGGAACGGTGACCATGTGTGATGTCAACAGGAAACTTCTACTTCCTTACAAGATTGAGGAGATTCAGGATGTCATCGAATACTCGATTGAACTTTTACAGGTGTACATTGACTGGTTGCATCATAGCACGGTTTGATAACTCAAATGTCCAGAACAGAGAGTGGTAGACACTGCCTGGTCCATCACAGGCACTGACCTCCCTACCAGGGAGGGAACTACAGGGGGCGCTGTCTCACAAAGACAGCCAATGTCATCAAAGACCCATGCCATCTTGGCCATGCTCTCATCTCGCTGCTATCACCAGGAAGGTACAGGAGCCTGAAAACTGTGAGGTCCACGTTCAAGACTAACTTCTTCCCAGCAACCATCAGGCTTTTGAACACTTCACAACACTAACCTATGCAACTACAGGCTTTGTTTAAATTGCACTGCATACTTTTGTTTGCTGCACTGCATCTAAGCCAAACTCATTTGCCCTCTAAACCTTTCCTATCTATGTACCTGTTCAAATGTCTTCTAAATGCTGCTTTTGTACCTGCCTCAACAACCTCCTCTGACAGCTCATTCCATATACCCATCACCCTCTGTGTGAAAAGGTTGCCCCTCAGGTTTCTATCAACCTGGAAGTGGGGCATTTTGATGTAGGAATCACTGCAGGAGTGCCACACTCCTTGAGAGTTGGTGTTGAGTGAGCGCCGTGGTATTGGAGGATCAACACCAAAGAAACACTGATACCATTGTCATCAAAATAGTTTTCTCCTAAACCCTGGGTTAAAAGAGTGGTCATGGTGAAGCAGTAATTCATTGCCCATGAGAAGTTGTAAACAAAACTTCTTGTTTCCTTCAGCTGATGCCATCAGTCAGATTGGTTTTATCTGCCATTACAAACCAGGACTCAATCAACCAATTACCAACTTAATTCAGTAACTCAATGACAAAGGCTTTTTAGATTGCTCTGGTCATAGAGATATACAGCATGGAAACGGTCCTTCCCCCCAACTCACCCACACTGACCAAGATGCCCCCTCTGAGTTAGTCCCGTTTGCCCATGTTTGGCCCATGTCCATCTGAAGTGATTTAATTTGGTTGCATGGCTTGAAGGTTCAGTGAGATGAAGCCCCATCAGGTGGGATGGACATCACCTCGGCCTCAGAATGAGGCCATGGTTGACAATGTTTCCTCCAGCATTTCCAAAGAAGTTTAAACTCATCTGAAAAGTGAAAGATATTTTACTTGTTTTACAGCATAAAGTAAATCTGAAATGTATCAAAGTCATTTGCATGCATTCCATTACGTTCTGTTGCTGGTGGAAACTAGGACAACCAGCTTGAATTGCAGCAAGATGCCAAGGTGGATATAGATAGGAAGGGTTTAGAGATTTATGGGCCAAATGCAGACCAATGGGATGAGCCCAGAATGTCAACTTGGTCAGCATGGACAAAGTGAGCTGAAGGGCCTGTTTCTGCACTGTATAGCTCGATGACTCTATGTCTAAATAAAGTCAGATAATCTATGTATTAATTTGGCTTCTCTGAGGGAGAATGTTGATTAGGAGACTAGGAGACTAGGTTGCTGGCACTACAAGGCAGCAACTCTACCACTCCGCCACTGTGCTTCCAATTTTTTCATGGAAGCTTTAATAGCTACCATGGCAGCTTGGTTAAAGCAAGGGTTTAATCTTTCATCCAAAGGACCATGCCAGCGTTTCCTCCACCTTGTGATGAAATGTTAACGTTGATTATGTTTCTGAATACTGGAGACTAAGCACATGGATTCCAGAATTCATGCAGTCAATTACTGACTCACAAAAACATGATACAAAATATTGAGTGGTGTGTTCAGGTGCTGTTCTTCCAGTGTACATTTTGGAAGAGAACAATGAAACTAGATAAACGGCAAATGTTGTCAAATATGTGAATGTGAAATTGTGGTGGACCACTACTAACTGCAAGATCTGTTGTACTGGGAATGGAGACACAGAGACTGCCAATGGTGGGATCCTGATCAAGAAACACAAAGTGCTGGAGGACCTCAGCCTGAAGAAAGGTCCTGTCCTGAAACATTGCCTGTCTGTTCCCTCCACACGTTGCCTGACTCGCTGAGTTCCTCCAGCACTTTGCCTTTGTATTTGAAATTCCTTAGTTCAGTTTTCGTTTAGTTTAGAGACACAGTGTAGAAACTGGGCCTTTGGCCCACCGAATCCACAGCGACCAACGATCACCCGAACACTAGTTCTATCCTATACACTAGGGATGAATTTATTTTACAGAAGTCATTTAACCTACAATTCCACACGTCTTTGGAATGTGGGAGCAACCGGAGGAAACCCACATGGTTACAGGGAGAACATGCAAACTCCACACAGATAGACAATAGACAATAGGTGCAGGAGTAGGCCATTCGGCCCTTCGAGCCAGCACCACCATTCAATGTGATCATGGCTGATCATTCTCAATCAGTACCCCATTCCTGCCTTCTCCCCATACCCCCTGACGCCGCTATCCTTAAGAGCTCTATCTATCAGATAGCACGCGGATTGCTGGCACTACAAGGCAGCAACTCTACCACTCCGCCAATGTGTCACCCTATCTGCTGTCATGCCTGTGAATGTGTGGTTGACTGTCTAAGTTGGCATGATCATGCCTACATTGGTCCACATCTGTAGGTCTCTGTATAAATGTATACATCTTAAATCCTGTGCACATTTTAAATCCTGAGCAAAAAACACAAAATGCTGGAGTACCTCAGTGGGTTAAGAAGCATGTCCTGAGAACATGGTTAGGGAATGTTTTGGCTCAGAAGGGTCCCGACACGAAACATCGCCTATCCATGTTTTCCAGACAGTCTCCCTGGCTCCAGCACATTGTGTCGTTTGTTCCATCTGAATTATGGTGTTCATGTGCAATGTATATGTTTCCATTTTGCTGCATGTGGCTCTTCCTCTGCCCTGAAATTTTTGTGCATATTGTGAGTTTAGTTTTTTTAGTCATGTACAGTGAAAAGCTTTTGTTGTGTGCTAACCATATGTCCAAATGTGTGTCTCTATGTAAGAATTGGAGGGATCTCTCAGAAAGGCAGTAGTGCCACTGTTAACCGAGTGACTTCCTTTTATAACATCTCCTTCATTGATTCCACCTGTATGTACACCTGGGAATTTGTGGGAATGTCTTGAGATTCCTGGTTTATTAGCTTCTTGCATTGCCTGCCATCTTTCTCCTGTAGTACTGGTCCACCACCGATTTCCCGGCACCCTAGGTTCCAGAAGCTTGCCGTATTATCTGTTTTGCTAGACCAACAGAGGTCACAGCCTCGGAGGGCTGAGATACCAGCCTGCAAAGTTGGCCTCAGATGTCGGCTCTGGGAATGGATCTGACAATTCCCGCCAAGCCAGATTCCAAACCTCTGGCCGCAGGGGACAAATTCAAACCACCGATCAGCCGTGGAAGTCCAGATGAGATCGGGATCGACCATCTCACCCGGCCTAAGCGCCACATTTTCGGGTGGACCTCCAGGGGCGATTTCAAGTGCGCTCCCGTAATTTGGTCTGGATTAAAGAAGGTGCCAGGTCACGTTGCCATAATATCGGTGGTGGACCTGAACTTGCTCCATTAAGCTCATGATTCCATAATTCACAGTACACAACATCTCTTACTTTGGTGTTCTTCAGAGGGGGCCTGACACAAAGCAAGCTAATGTCACTATTGTCACCACAAACATGTGGCTGGAGGTTAAATTAGAACTGTCAGTGTAACTTTGGCCAGCAGGCCACAAGGAAATCTCAGGAAATACTGGGCAGTTCTGCACAAGTGGTAGAGTTGTTGCCTCACAATGCCAGAGTCCCAGGTTTGATCCTGAGCTTGGATGCTGTCTGTGTGGAGTTTGCACGATCTCTCTGTGACCACATTAGTTTCCTCCATGTGCTCCAGTTTTCTCCCATATCCCAACAATGTGCGAATTTGTAGATTAATTGGCCTCTGTAAATTTCGTTTAGGGTAAGGAATGGATGTGAAAGTGGGATACCAAGTGTGAAAGGGTGATCGATGGTCGGCATGGACTCGATAGGCCAAAGAGCCTGTTTCCATGCTGTATGTTTCAATGAATCATAAAATAAGCTCCTCAGTGTGTGCCTGCCACAAGAGGGTGCCTAGGCTCGGCCAAGAATCCCGCAACTTCTAACTTTCACCATCACCTTCCATCCAACCGTACCTGGACCCTGGCCTCCGTCAGCTCAGTGCCCAGAGCCAGCTGTTCTCGAGCATACACATCTGGATAGTGAGTTTTCTGAAACACCTTCTCCAGCTCCTCCAGCTGATAGCTGGTGAACGTGGTTCTGTTGCGCCTCTTCTTGTTTTTGCTGCCAGTCTCTTCCTCGCTCCGCTCACTTGCAATCTCATTCCCTGGGGACTCTTTCAGCTTTCCACAGACTTTCAGTGGGTCTTGGTGAACAAAATCCATAAGGTGATAATCAATGGCTTTTGAAACCTTGATATTCAGTGCTGAAGAAAAACAAAACGGGTGTAAATTGAGACTCTTTGTGAATGATCAAATAACATTGATGAGATTGCACAAACTGTTATCTAACAATTGGATTGCATTCTGCTTTTGTTTACAAAAATGTGATCCACGCGGATATAAAGCAGAATAAACTGTGTTAGTCACCGTTTCAGCATGTTCTCCAGAGATGCTGCCTGACCCGCTGAGTTACTCCAGCACTTTGTGTATTTTTTTGTAAAACAACATCTGCAGTTCCTTGTTTCTACATAAACTCTGTATAAAACTAGATATAAATTGTGTAAGGTAGACACAAAATGCTGGAGTAACTCAGCGGGTCAGGCAGCATCTCAGGAGAGAAGGAATAGGTGACGTTTCTGGTCGAGACCCTTCTTTAGTCGACCTGAAACGTCACCCGGAGTTACTCCAGCATTTTGAGTCTACCTTCGATCTGAACCAGCATCTGCAGTTATTTTCCTATAAACTGTATAAAATCACACAATTCATCGGGACAATTTCTCTGGTATCCAGCCATTTTCCAGGCATGAATTGAAGGTGGCAGATTCAGAAAGTGACTATTATATGGCAGTGACAAAAAAGCAAGAGAATAACAAACAGTATTCTTGCTTTCGTCGGTTGAGGCATTAAGACAAGAATCAGAAAGTCATGTTGCAGCTTTATAAAACTTTAGTTGTGGAATTCTCTGCCACAGAAGGTAGTTGAGGCCAGTTCATTGGCTATATTTAAGAGGGAGTTAGATGTGGCCCTTGTGGCTAAAGGGATCAGAGGGTATGGAGAGAAGGCAGGTACGGGATACTGAGTTGGATGATCAGCCATGATCATATTGAATGGCGGTGCGTACAGGCTCGAAGGGCCGAATGGCCTACTCCCGCACCTATTTTCTATGTTTTCTATGTTTCTATCATCAAAGACTGACACCACCCTGGCCACGCTCTCATTTCGCTCCTACGGTACAGGAGCCAGAAAACCATGACCACCAGGTTCAAGAACAGCTTGTTACCAGCAACGATCAGGCTCTTGAAAACTGCACAACTCTAACCTCAGCAACTATGATCTATGGACCATGTCTTTGGTTGCACTACAGACTTCTGTTTTGCACTATTATGATTACCCAGGATTATGGTTATTAATTTATTGTATAATTGATTATTATATATTTTTATCTGTGTGTTAGAACATTTATGGGGCTGTTAAGCTGCAACAAGAATTTAACTGTTCCATTGCTTAAATACTCGATTTAACTCAATCACAGACAACTATTCCACGGAATTTTGAAGTGAATCAAGACAATGAGGAATGGACTTTAAATAGTATTAACACTACAGAGAGCAACAACACAAAAATTGTAAAGAACTCTGCTTTCCTGCAAAAGAAAGTCAATGTAACTTTGGTCAATGATGAATGTGAATGTACTGCAAGCTTTCAGAGGGACCTAGGCAGTATGGCTAAATAACTACAGACAAGAAAACGTCACTGATCTCAGGTCTATGCCACGCTAAAATACTGTGCCACTTTCGTACCACGCCTTGCCACAAATTCTAGCTTTGAGCATTGATATGGTAGCATTAACTCTAGCATTGAGATGAAGAGCGATAAGTAGATACAGTTGGAGTATTCTGTTCAGTTTTGGTCACCCTGCTATAGGGAAGGGTGCAGAGAAGATTTACGAGGATATTGCCAAGCCTTGGAAGTCCTGAGCTATAGGGAGAGGTTGGGCAGGCTAGGACTTTATTCCTTGGAGTGCAGGAGGCTGAGTAGTGATTTTATAAAAGTGCATAAGATCATGAGGGGAATAGATAAGGTAGGTGCACAGAGTATTTTCCCCAGAGTAGGGGAATCAAGAACCAGATGACATAGGTTTAATGTGAGAGGAGAAAGATTTAATAGGAAACTGAGGGGCAATATTTAGGTATATGAAATGAGATGTTAAAGGAGGTAGTTAAGGCAGGTACTGTAACAACAATTTAAATGACATTTGGACAGGTGCAAGGATGGGAAAGGTTTAGAGGGATACGGGCCCAATGCAGGCAAGCAAGACTAGTGTAGATGGAGCATCTTGGTCGACATGAGCAAATTGGGCCTAGGTACGGTTTCCATGTTGAATGACTCAATGCTTGATGACAAGGAAGTGCAGATACTGGTTTATTAAAGACGACACAAAGTGTTGGTGTAATTCAGTGTGTAAGGCAGCACCTCTGTTGAGTTACTCCAGCACATTGTGTCTTTTTTTAGAGAGTGGTAAGTGTAAAGTGGTAACACAAAAAGGGCACTGGGACTTTGCTGTGATGCTTCCAATTAATGATATTTAGATAGAGCTCATGAAAAGCCTACAGTATACACTGATGAGCCCAAACATTATGACCTGATGAACCAAAACATTATGACCACCTGCCTAATATGCTGTTGGTCCTCCGTGTGCAGCCCCATATGCAGCAGTGTGCGATGTACTGTGACACATTTCCCCTGGGACCACCATTACAATTTTCTGTGACTTGTGCCACAGTAGACCTTCTGTCGGTTTGGACCAGACGGGATAGCCTTCGTTGTCCTCACGTAAAGATGAGCCTTTTGCGCCTAGCACGCTGTCGCCGGTTTGTGGTTTGTCCCTCCTCGGACCACTGTCGGTAGGTACTCACCACTGCTGACCGGAAGCACCCCACAAGCAAAGAGGTCTTTCTGCAGTTGTATAGGGCCCTGGTGAGACCACATCTGGAGTATTGTGTGCAGTTTTGGTCTCCTAATTTGAGGAAGGACGTCCTTGCTATTGAGGCAGTGCAGCATAGGTTCATGAGGTTAATCCCTGGGATGGAGGGACTGTCAT
Source organism: Rhinoraja longicauda (assembly GCF_053455715.1). Taxonomy (NCBI): domain Eukaryota; kingdom Metazoa; phylum Chordata; class Chondrichthyes; order Rajiformes; family Arhynchobatidae; genus Rhinoraja; species Rhinoraja longicauda. The sequence continues at coordinate 649,209 of NC_135976.1, forward strand.
ATGAGGAAAGATTGGAAAGACTAAGCTTGTATTCACTGGAGTTTAGAAGGATGCGAGGGGATCTTTTAGAGACGTATAAAATTATAAAAGGACTAGCTAGACAAGCTAGATGCAGGAAAAATGTTCCCAATGTTGGGGGAGCCCAGAACCAGGGGACACAGCCTAAGAATAAAGAGGAGGCCATTTAAAACTGAGGTGAGAAGAAACTTTTTCACCCAGAGAGTAGTAAATTTGTGGAATTCTCTGCCACAGAAGGCAGTGGAGGTCAATTCACTGGATGAATTTAAAAGAGAGTTAGATAGAACTCTAGGGGCTAGTGGAATCAAGGGATATGGGGTGAAGGAGAAGGCAGGCACAGGTTACTGATTGTAGATGATCAGCCATGATCACAATGAATGGTGATGCTGGCTCAAAGGGCGAGATAGCCTCCTCCTGCACTTATTTTCTATGTTTCTATGTTTCTCTATGTAAGCCTTGCCATTTCAGAGATGTTCTGACCAAGTCGTCTGGCCATAACAATTTGGGCCTTGTCAAAGTCGCTCAGGTCTTTACTCCTGCCCATTTCTCCTGCATCCAACACATCAACTTCAAGAACTGACTGTTCACTTGCTTGACAGGTGCCATTGTAACAAGATAATCAATGTTATTCACTTCACCTGTCAGTGGTCATAATGTTTTGGCTCATGCTTCTCATAACATGGCAAAAAACAAGAAGAGTCATGCACAAATTGAAAAGGAGGCAAGTTCAGTGTAACTTAGAGTTATGGAATCATAGATCGTGGAAACAGACCCTTCTGCATGTGACAAATAAAGTACCATACCATACCAATGAGTGGGTTATGTTCTGTATCTCCCTGCCTGTAAGTGGGTTATGTTCTGTATCTCCCCCCTGCCTGTAAGTGGGTTATGTTCTGTATCTCCCTGCCTGTAAGTGGGTTATGTTCTGTATCTCCCTGCCTGTAAGTGGGTTATGTTCTGTATCTCCCTGCCTGTAAGTGGGTTATGTTCTGTATCTCCCTGCCTGTAAGTGGGTTATGTTCTGTATCTCCCTGCCTGTAAGTGGGTTATGTTCTGTATCTCCCTGCCTGTAAGTGGGTTATGTTCTGTATCTCCCTGCCTGTAAGTGGGTTATGTTCGGTATCTCCCTGCCTGTAAGTGGGTTATGTTCTGTATCTCCCTGCCTGTAAGTGGGTTATGTTCTGTATCTCCCTGCCTGTAAGTGGGTTATGTTCTGTATCTCCCTGCCTGTAAGTGGGTTATGTTCTGTATCTCCCTGCCTGTAAGTGGGTTATGTTCTGTATCTCCCTGCCTGTAAGTGGGTTATGTTCTGTATCTCCCTGCCTGTAAGTGGGTTATGTTCTGTATCTCCCTGCCTGTAAGAACAGTGAAAATAGAGTTCATCAGGTCATTCAAAACAGAATAAGATGCACATTTGAGATAATGTAATTTATAGAGCCCTGGGAAAGGCAAAGGATAGGATTGGCTGGATTGGTCTACAAAATGCCAAATACACTTGATGGAACTCAACTGAGTCATAATAACAAAATCTAAACAATGCAGGAGACATTTTGTAATGTAGGCCCATGCCAATGTCCCGGCCTTTTACAGACATGGTCTGAATCAATGAAAGTCTACAGAAATGTCTTGTTTCACACGCAGTTTTAGTCGTATATTTTAGCAGTCTCTTGATTTTATTTGTCAGAAAGTTGAAGGCACCCAATGCATTGGTAGGGAAATAAAATTGTTCTCAGATTGTTAGGAGAATTAATGGTGGATGGTGCTGGGGTGGAGTGGAATAGTGGTGGGAGGAGAAGGAATGCCACTGGCCGATATCCAGGAACGTCTGTTGAAATGTGCATGCATGGATGTTAAACAGAGGTTTAGGCACATCTCAGATGTCAAATGTAAAAGGAATAGCAAATCATGAGGGAGAACAGAGATTACACAGGAGTGGGAAGGTAATTAAAACATAAAATAATGTTTGGAAACAAAAACAAAGAAAGGAAATCTTTTTGCATAACAACATTAAATTCCTCCGAACATTCTGACTTGCTGAATTCTTTTGAAGTGATGTATCATAGAAAAATATATATCTAATTTAGCTAAAGATAGACACAAAGTGCTGGAGTAACTCAGCCGGTCAGGCAGCACCTCTGGACAAAAAGGATAGGTGGCATTTCTGGTTGGGATCCTTCTTCAGACTGCAGTTCCTTGTTTCTACAATGAATTTATGTATATGAGTCTCATGACAGTAAATAAGATATGATTAGTGGACTGCAGATACTAAGAAATGCAGATGCTGGTTTACCAAAAATGACACAAAGTGTTGGAGTAACTCAACAGATCAGGCAGCATCACTGGAGAACATAGATAGGTAATGTTGGCAGCATCACTGGAGAACATGGACGGACCCTTCTTCAGGCTGATTGTGGTGAAGGGGGTAAAGCTGGAAGAATGGTGGGGACAGAACAAAGCCTGATGAGTAATAGGTTCCATGCTGACCAAGTTGGCATATTGGGCTAGAACGATTTGTGTGTATTTGGCCCATATCCATCTGAACCCTTCTGCACCACATGTCTGTCTAAATGTCTTTCAAGAGTCTTTCAACATCTTCTAAAAGTCATAACTGTATCCTTCTATATCTTCCTCTGGCAGCTCATTCCAGATAAGGACTACCCTCTGAGGAGAAAGGTTGTCCCTGAGGTCCTTCTTAAATCTCCACCCTCTCACCTGAAGCCTATGGTCTCTATTTTAGAATCCTCTATCTGGGAAAAAGACTGAGCATTCACAGATATATCCGATAAAATTGCACCACGCTTTTGAAATGTTCTTAGCATCTTTAATTGTAAATTTATATTGAATATTCTGCAGAAAATTCAATATTCAATTACCATGTTCGTCAGTGTTTACACTTAGAAGATCAGGGTTATCAAAAATTAAACAGCTTTCTTATTTTTACACCTCATTCGGCAAGTGCATTGGTTAAAATTAAGGAGAGCAAAAAGATTTATTTCCTAGCTGTAAGAACAATTAAACAATACAGATCTTTTCACATAGTCAGATAGTTGTGCTATAGAAATTATTCAGTAGAAAATAACACCTCATACACTGAAATGATTGCAAGACATACAGTAAGACTGATTGGGCCTATGTTCATATATTTTATTCATATTATTAATACATGTGACTGGTGCAATCATCCTTTTTGATTTTGAGCAGATCATTTCCATGGCTGTGGATTAAAGTCCAATCTGTTAAATTCTGATCTGTAAATACGTTTCTCTCCTGGCCATTTTATGCTCCTGTTTTAAACTAACTATTAATGTATCGCATGAAGATCATCAAAGGTAAATTGGTTGGACTGCGGATGATTATGTGGATTCATTTGAGTTTAAGATCCTTAAAGCCCAGACAGGAGAGTAAAACCTGTGACTTTGAAAGTCCAGATTTGGAGTCTTGTTGATGCACTGAGCTGGGGATTTCTAGGTCTCATTACTCCCACATCCTTTCTTTCATTCAACTTTCCTCTTTCCCACACTTCCTGTATGTGTCTCTCCACATTCTGTTTCATGTGCCCACATTTCCTCCCATCGCATCCTAGCTTTACGTGCACCATCTGTCCAGGCGTCCCTTCCATGTGCTTTTACTTTCTTTTACTTTCCATTTTTGGCCACCTTTCTTCTTTGGTTTCTTGTTTCTTTATTCTTTGTTCCATATTCCTTTCTTCTTTCATAGATACATAGACAATAGGTGCAGGATTAGGCCATTTGGCCCTTCAAGCCAGCCATTCAATATGATCATGGCTGATCACCAACAATCAGTACCCTGTTCCTGCCTTCCCCCCATTCCACAAATTCACAACTCTGAGTGAAAAAGATTTTCCTCATCTCAGTTCCAAATGGCCTACCCCTTATTCTTAAACTGTGGCCCCTGGTTCTGGATTACACCAACATCGGGAACATGCTTCCTGCATCTAGCGTGTTCAATCCCTTAATCATTTTATATGTTTCTATAAGATCCCCTCTCATCCTTCTAAATTCCAGTGAATTACAGTGTCTCTCTCTTGACTATTACTCAATTCCCAGTTTTACACACTTTGTTTTATTCACTTTTACCTGTTTTCCATCCCCTCAAGGCTAGGAGAGGTTTAAGAGGGATGTGGGCTGAATGCAGACAAATGGGACTTGATTGGAAGGGGCATTTTGGTCGCACGAGTTGTGTCTAAGGACCTGTTTTCGTGTTGTATGTCTCTGCAATTCTGATTCCATTTCATGCTGAAACTTTCTGAGCCAACAAGCCTCAGCTGAAACAAGGACTCTTACTCTGACCATCACACTCTAGGATGAATGCCAAAATCTTGGATATTGTGCAGAAGAGATTTACAATTTACAATTGAGGCACCAGTGAGAAATGACTTCAGTTAATTGAAGAGATTTAAGAACTTTGAAAAGCTTTCCTTGGATACAAAGGTTCAGGAAAGGTGCCGAGAGTCATAAATGACTGTAATTGTTTCTTTATTTATTCAGCTTAAAAGCTGGGGAACATTGATGGAAAGGAAATTAACAAAAGAACCACTGGCAAATGCAGCAGCAAATTCTTTGCACATTGCGATGTTCTCAGCGCACAAGGTGATAGCAGCAAACCCTGTATTACCTTATAGAGATGTGTAAAACCATGAGGGGAATAGGCAGGGTGAAATCACAGAGTTTTTTTCCTAGGGTAGGGGAATCAAGAACTGGAGGATGTAGGTTTAGGGTGAGAGGGTAAAGATTTAGTTGTAAACTGGGGGGAATCGTTTTCCACTCGGTAGGTGGTGGGAGGAAGCAGTTGAGGCAGGAACAATAACAATATTTAAAAGACATTTGGACGGGTACATGGGTAGGAACGGTTTAGAGGGATGTGGGCCAAAGGCGGGCAAATGGGACTAGTTTAGACGAGGCATCTTGGTTGGCTTGGACAAGTTGGGCTGAATGGCCTGCTTCATGCTGTATGACTCCATGACATATTGAGAATGTAATTGCACAAAGACTGGAAAGTGGGAAGGTTTGCATGACTTTAGGAGACGACTGGACATTGGATAAAGGCAGAAGTTGTTTAGAAGGTCTGGCACAGCCACTATGAGCTGCGCATCTTTGTGTCTCCATCTCTTTGCTGCTTCACTCCATTATTCAAAATCTGCTTCCTCTCAAATATGTTCCAATATGATGTATAAACCTGAGGAGCAAAACACGCAACTCTTCTTAAACACCCATATTCAGTAAATCACCATTCAATTCATTCTTAACAAGCATATTTTCACACAAAGGGCGGTGGGGGTATGGAACAAGCGGAGGTAGTTGAGGCTGGGACTATCCAAACATTTAAGGACAAGCTTAGATGGATATGGACCACATGCAGGCAGGTAGGACTAGTAGCTAGGACACGTTGGCTGGTGTGGGCAAGTTGGGCTGAGGGGCCTGTTTCCACACTGTATCACTCTATGACACTCTCTGACTATTTTTTTAAATCATAGAGACATGGAATCATGCAGCATGGAAATCTGTGCTGGCGATCAAATACCTATCTAGACCAAATCAATTTACCATCAATGTAGACTATGCCCTCCCATGCCATGGAATTTATCCAAGTACTTCTTAATGTAAGAGTTGGTGTCTCAACCACCCCCTCAACTATCCTCTGGGGAGTGACTTCCTCCTCAAATGTCTCCAAATCGCTCACCCCTTACATTAACCATGTGCCCTCTAGTTATAAACACCAAGGGTACCTCACCAAATGTGCCTCACTATTTGCCCTACCTTTCACTCATCATTTTGTACCCATGAATCAAATCACCTCTCAACCACCCGCACTCTCTGCTAAGAGTTTAACAAAGCTTCAAAGACAAATCCAACCCTTTAATAGTTTGAGCAGTCCCACAAAGCAATAGCAAGAAAATAATGTGTTACTATTATTTAGCCACATTGAATTGGAACATTAAAATCCCATGAAGTCGGTGCTCACTGTGATAATCTGAATCTACAAAATTGCCATTCTGTCCATTTGTTGTTTGAGAGTCGGGCGTAAGAGGCACGCGTCTGACAGATTGTAGTATCTGAGACCGTCTGGCCAAGAGAACTGAAATCAAACAGATCACGGCACCGCCAGTCTTCCCGGGCAGGGATTGAAAATCCCGGGTCCATTACACCCGGGCTGTAGGCAGGGGATGGAGGTAGGTCGGGGGCATTTCCTGCCAATGTCCTGGACAGACGACGCTGAGAACCAACAGTGATATACACTGATTGTAAAGCTGCCACACACATTATGGCGATAGGAAAGATAGTCTGAAGAAGGGTCCCGACCCGAAACATCGCCTCTCCATGTTCTCTAGTGATGCTGCCTGACCGGCTGAGTTACTCCAGCACTTTATCATAATTTTGTAAACCAGCATCTACAGTTCCTTGTGTCTGTCCACTGTTGTGCGAAGCTGGTTCAGTGAGTCAAGTTTATTTAAGGTGATGGACAGCAGGTTCGCAGTACAAAGGCCCCACGTTAGTGAACATGTCATTTCATCGTAGAATTATCCAATGCACCCTTCCAGACTTTCCGGCACAGATATTTAAACAGAACGAGAAATAAATATGAATAAATAAGAAATAAATAAATATAAATTGAAGTCATATCCAGGTCGGCAAACGTCGATGGAAGTTTTATTTGGCGAGAGAGATCCTGGCAATCGGTTAGTTCTCTTGGAGTTGAGTAGAATCTGCCTCTGTGCCGGCATTACTGTCAATGTATCCAAATGTGTGTCTCTCTTACCGCTCAAACACGGCCACCACTTTGCAGAAGAAATTAGCATTTGTCCCGGGAGGATCTTGAGATCTTGTCAATAAAATTAAAACTAAATTAAACCAAGTCTGACTCGGGTTACGTGTAGAAAACGAGTAAAACCGAGCGGGTGAGGTAGAGAAAAGAGCGCGGAAACAAAGTATCCACGACTCAGAGAAGTCGGTGCAGCGAAATTCAGCTGAAAGCTTTTTATTCACTATTGTTAGTTGATATTTTTTTGGAGATTGCATTTAATGTGGTAAACTGATTCTTTTAAAAAAAAACAGATTTCCTTTTTTTTAGCAGAAGATGTTGAGACACCTCAACGTATCTTTCAATGTGTTTCACGTGTATTTCAGTCGCTCGTTGTTCCCTCCGACTCCCACCGTGAACTACCTGTCCCAATATCTTTCACTCGTTTCGAGAGAAGGCGGATCTTGGGTTTATCATCTTCACAGATTGTGCAGCGCGGTCACTACAATACGCAGCGTAAATATGAGAGGATATTTTGTGATTTTTAAGTGCGCTATCGAGCGCATTGGTGCTCGGAATTTATCTCTTTTAACGGACAACTTAATGTTTCATTAGTTTTAAATTAACATCGGTTTTTTTTAACCGAAGATACAAGAGTCTCTTTGCTGCATTCCCAGAATAAATCTAATTAGTACATTCTGCCGTTTGCTTTGTTTGAGGGAGTGGGTGACCTGAAATTTTAGAACTGAGGATAAAATGGGAAGCGCTACAATGCTGAGAACTATATTCAGCTCTCAATCTGTTTTCCTTCGCTCTCCCGGTGACTTCAGGTGACTTGATCGTATGGAAATATGCATTGGGTTTATTTTCTGATGTGATTGGGTAACATGCGAAACAACGTTTTTCACTGTCCCACGTTCCTCGTGATAATAATAACTCTAAATCTAAAGCTAACATTTCAGCTCTGAAAATTTACCACAAATAAAACTGTACAAAATTACCATAGTCAGGGTCTCCAAATGGAAAGCGATCCAAATACATGATATATTTGTGCAGGTTATTTAAAATATCAAACCTGGGATAGATTACATTATTTGTGGTGATTGTAATCGCTTCTTTACGGTGCTCTGTAAGGACGCGGGAGATTTTATTTTTTCAAATGCGAACCTTCTTTTGGAAGTGATTTAATCACGAAGCACCGGAACCCCAGGTCCGGCGAGTCCGGGACTCGAACCTAAGACTGAACCGGCAAAGCGGGCACTGGGGGAACATCGACGGGCCAAACCCGAGCCCGGGAATGGCGAGTCCAGGACCCCGCTCCGGAGGCATCTCCCACCTCTAAAGCAGATTTTTAAATCAGAGAATAAAGGAATTTGGCTCACACTAATAAAGTATCACATGCGCTGTAAATTATTAAGAACTTCCACAGCACATCCACGGCCCAGTATTCCGGAGGCAGCCGGCTGGGCGTCTTTTATCGGACCCACGACCCAAAGGGTTCACACCAAAATAATTTACCATCTGATTTTGTACCGTTGGTGTTATTTTAAAAATAAAGTTCAATTTCCACATCTTTGTGCTTCTTTGTGTGGTATATATCCATCTATAATACCATATTGTCATACAATTGTAGAATATTTATTCCCTCACGTTGTTAAAACTAGCAGCAGTTATTCACTTAATCTGGTAAGTCAACCCAGGGTAGAATCTTCGCAGTGAATCATGCTGGCCTGGAGAGTATTGTAGAACAGAGGGATCTAATAGAAATATACAGAAACATATACACAAGGAACTGCAGATCTGGCTTATTTTTAAAAGATACAAAGTGATGAAGCAACGTAGCTCTCCTAAAGTGGCGTCGCTGAAGAAGGCGTTTGGCACGCTGGCCTTCATCAGTCAGAGCACTGAGTACAGGAATTGGGACATTGTGCTGCTGATGTACAGCGCATTCATGAGGCTGCACATGGGGTATTGTGTTCAATTTTGTTCACCCTGCGCTAGGAAAGATGTTATTAAGCTGGAAGAAGTGTAGAGAAGATATACCACAGTGTTGGTATACTGTTTTCACACAGAGAGTGGTGAATCTGTGGAATTCTTTGCCACAGAAGGTAGTTGAGGCCAGTTTATTGGCTATATTTAAGAGAGAGTTAGATGTGGCCCTTGTGGCTAAAGGGATCAGGGGGTATGGAGAGAAGGCAGGTACGGGATACTGAGTTGGATGATCAGCCATGATCATATTGAATGGCGGTGCAGGCTCGAAGGGCCGAATGGCCTACACCTGCACCTATTTTCTATGTTTCTATGTCTGCACACAGAGTCCTGAGCTACAGGGAGATGCTGGGCAGGCTGGGACTTTATTACTCAGAACGCAGGAGGATGAGGGGTGATCTTATAGAGGTGTATAAAATCCCGAGGGGAATAGACATATTGAATACACGGAGTCTTCTTCCCCAGAAAGTGAAATCAAATACTCGAGGGCATAGTTTTAAGGTGAGGGGGGAAAGATTTAATAGGAAGCTCATCAACAACTTCTTCACACAGAGGGCAGAAGGTTTATGGAACCAGCTGCCAGAGGAGGTAGTTGAGGCAGGTACTATAACAATATTTAACACACATATGGATGGGTACATGGGTAGGAAGGTTTAGAGGGATATGAGCCAAACGTGGGGAAATAACATTAGGGCATTTTCGTTGGCATGGACATGTTTGGCCAAAAGGGCTGGTTCCACACTATATTGCTCTATCACTATCCAATTTAGTGCTGCAATCCAGTATCCCCCCCCCCCTCTTTTCCCTTTGGAAAGGCTGAATTGAAAGGCATTCAGTCCATGTGACATTTCATTCTCTTCATGTCAATGGTAACCGTCAACCCCAATATACGCCTGTCCAACCTCCTGTCATCGTCATCTACACCGTTCACCTCCACCCCACTGCTGAGTTACATAATCTCACCATTCGTCAGGCAAATGAGTTCCTTTGGAATACCCCATTGAATGTAAATTTTAATGGAATCTGAACCTCATTTCCAGGCATGACCAATGAAGGAGGTTGACGTACACTGGCCCCATCCCCGAACTCTACCTCCGCTACATCGACGACTGCATTGGTGCTACCTCTTACACCCATGCAGAACTCACTGACTTTATACACTTCACCTCCAATTTCCATCCTGCTCTTAAATATACCTGGACTATCTCTGACATCTCCCTCCCGTTTCTGGACCTCACCATCTCCATCACAGGAGAAAAGCTAGTGACGGACATTTATTACAAGCCCACCGACTCGCACAGCTATCTGGACTACACTTCTTCCCACCCGGTCCCCTGCAAAAAGTCTATCCCCTACTCCCAATTCCTCCGTCTACGCCGCATCTGCGCCCGGGATGAGGTGTTTCACACTAGGGCTTCCGAGATGTCCTCGTTTTTCAGAAAACGGGGCTTCCCCTCCTCCATTATAGATGAGGCTCTCACTAGGGTCTCTTCTACATCCCGCAGCTCCGCTCTTGCTCCCCATCCCCACACTCGCAACAAGGACAGGATCCCCCTCGTTCTCACCTTCCACCCCACCAGCCAGCGGATCCAACATATTATCCACCAACATTTCCGTCACCTACAACAGGACCCCACCACTGGCCATATCTTCCCATCCCCTCCCCTCTCTGCGTTCCGCAGAGACCGTTCCCTCCGCAACTCCCTGGTCCACTCGTCCCTTCCTACCCAAACCACCCTAACCCCGGGCACTTTCCCTTGCAACCGCACGAGATGCAACACCTGTCCCTTTACCTCCCCCCTCAACTCCATCAAAGGACCCAAACATTCTTTCCAGGTGAGACAGAGGTTCACCTGCACCTCCTCCAACCTCATCTATTGCATCCGCTGCTCTAGATGTCAGCTTATCTATATCGGCGAAACCAAGCGCAGGCTCGGCGATCGCTTCGCTGAACACCTGCGCTCGGTCCGCATTAACGCAACTGATCTCCCGGTGGCCCAGCACTTTAACTCCCCCTCCCATTCCCAGTCTGACCTCTCTGTCATGGGCCTCCTCCAGTGCCATGGTGAGGCCCGCCGGAAGTTGGAGGAGCAGCACCTCATATTTCGCCTGGGCAGTTTGCGGCCCGGTGGTATGAACGTCGACTTCTCCAACTTCAGATAGCTCCTCTGTCCCTCCCTTCCCCTCCTCCTTCCCAGATCTCCCTCTATCTTCCTGTCTCCACCTATATCCTTCCTTTGTCCCACCCCCGACATCAGTCTGAAGAAGGGTCTCGACCCGAAACGTCACCCATTCCTTCTCTCCCGAGATGCTGCCTGACCTGCTGAGTTACTCCAGCATTTTGTGAATAAATCGATTTGTACCAGCATCTGCAGTTATTTTCTTATACTAAAGGAGGTTGATGAGCACTCCTGAGGGCGAGGAAGAGATATATTAATGGGATTACAGGAGGGCTGTTGGAGGAAGTCCGTGTGGAACATAAACCTGGAGTTGATGAGTTGGGTTAAGTAGCCCTATCAATGGCTGAGTTATCTTTGTCATATTTGGAGGTCATGGTATTTTATTTTGGAATAGAACACTCTAGACCTTTGAAAAAAAATCAGCTTCTTTCTGCCTAGCTCGAATTATCCCCGTGTTCTACAAACCAAACATTAACAGGATTACTTTTTTACTATCAACCCTCCCAATTCTTTGCAAAGTTTTGTGTTCAATTAGAACATATAATATAGAGCTCTACAGCGCAGGAACAGGCCCTTTGAACCAAACATAATGCCAACTAATCTCCACTGCCTGCAAATGTTCCATATCCCTCTATTCCCTGTCTAAAAGCCTCAAATACGCCACTATCACATTTGCCTCCACCACCACCCCTGGTAGCAGATTCCAGGCACCCACCACCAACTGTGTAAGAAACTTGCCCTGCACATCATCCTTAAACTTTGCCCCTCTCAAAAAACTATGCACTCTAGTCGTTGACATTTCAACCTTGTGAAAAGGGTTCTAACTGTCTACATTATTTATGTGTCACATAATTTTATATAGTTCAATCAGGACTCCCCTCAACCTCCAACATTCCAGAGAAAACAATCCAAAAAATTACATCACATTTCCATTTTTGAAGCAACCATTCTTTATAATTTAATCATTTTGCCTCAACACCATTGGGATTAGTCCTGATGTTATCTTGTTTGCCCTCCACCAAGCCTGCCCCCCTAATGGTATACTCCACCTCCTCAGAACCGCACACCTTCCACCTGCGACCTTGTGCCTTCACACACATGCACTTATCCCCCAGTCGCACGTCACATGCAGATAGATGAGACTAGGTCAGGGAGAATGGTCGGCGTGGACTGGTAGGGCCGGACAGGCCTGTTTCCATGCTGTAGTTGTTATATATATATATAGATGTGAGATCCCAAACAAGACTGAATCCTGGGTGAGGGAGTCAGCTACTGGTAGCAATGAGGCCACAGGCAGGAGGTCCAGAGGTTCTTCCCCAAGGTGGCCTGATTGTTTTTTGACAACTTACTGCCATCTCAGTAACTATATAAAAGTGGATCTAAATAGTTTTCAAAATATAATATGTGAACTTTAAAATAGCTTGAGCAACTAGAAATTAATTAGTTATTCAAGGAAGTAAGTAAAGTAAAAATTCTTCTATTTTAATCAAGGCCAATGATCCAATTAAAATAAACATGGATTCACAAGGAACTGTGGATGCTGAAATCTTGATTAAAACATAAAGTGCTGGAGTAAATCAAAGGTCAGGCAAAATCTGTGGAGTGAAATGGACAAGTGACGTTTCGGGTCAAGACTCCTCTTCAGTCTGAAACACCGTCTTTCCATTTCCCTCCACAGATGTTGCCTGCTCCATTGAGTAAAGCCAGGATTTTGTGTTTTGCATTTAAACAAATCATGGGTTATAAAGCTAACGGGTTGATGCAAAATTCTGAATGCAGTGGAAGAGTGAGATATTGAATGGGCTCAAGTTCCACATTGCAAATCATAGACACAAAAATTAAACTGAGGTTGACTTGTGAAGAGGATGTTGGGGGTTCTCTATGGAACTATTAGCTAGAAATTAACATGCTTTTGCACATCTTAGACTTTCTAACTGTTGTTCCTAGAAATAAATGGACATCAATAGATTTTCAGGTATGATTAAGGGATATAGATTTATAACAAAGACGCGGTGCAAAGACAATGGATCGCACACAAGCTGTTTAATAGTGGAGCAGACCTGAGGATTTATGTGCTGTACCTTGATCTGTTTCCTTATGTTTTATTACATGTTAGAGGTGTATTCATCGGCCCTTTTTTTATTTCAAGCCCCCTTGAAGTGAAAGTTAATGTTCTTTTACAATATTCATTTAGGAAAGTGGTGGCACAGTAGACTTTGGTTTAGAGACACGGCATGGAAACAGGCCCTCCACCCCACTAAATTCACACCAGCCACACTAGTTCTATGTTATCCTACTTTTTCATCCAATCCCAACACACTGGGGACAATTTACAAAGGCCAATTAATCTGCAAACCCGCACGTTTTTGCGATGCGGGAGGAAACCAGAACGCCCGGAGGAAATCCACATGGACACCATCCAAGGTTAGTATCTGGTGCTGTGAGGCAGCATCTCTATCAGTTCTATCAAAATTAGGAAATTCAAGAAAACAACTGATAAAGTTAATAAAGAATTCAGGAGAAACTTCTTTACTCATGCAATTAGTCTTAGAGAAATACAACATGGAAACAGGCCCTAGGGCTCACTAAGCCTATATGGACCATTATTAATTTACACGAACCCTGCACACCCTATCTTATTCTCCCATATTGCCATCAACTCTCCCCCTCCCTATCCCAGGTTGTACCACTCAACTATAGATCTGGGGCATTTTTGAATGAACACTTAACCGACCAATCTGCACGTCTTTGAGATGTGGGAGGAAGCTGGAGAACCCAGACACAAACCCAAGCATTCACTGGAGAACATTCAAATTTGTGGAATTCTCTGCCACAGAAGGCAGTGGAGGCCAATTCACTGGATGAATTTAAAAGAGAGTTAGATGGAGCTCTCGGGGATAGTGGAATTAAGGGATATGGGGAGAAGGCAGGCACAGGCTACTGATTGTAGATGATCAGTCATGATCACAATGAATGGCGGTGCTGGCTCAAAGGGCCAAATGGCCTCCTCCTGCACCTATTTTCTATGTTTCTATGTTTCCACTCAGATAGCACCCGAGGACAGGGTTGAACCTGGGTCAGTTAGCACCATGAGGCAACATTGCTGGAGGGGCTGCAGAGATATGTCAGAGGAAATGGAAAATAAATGATGGATTAGGAAGTCCTGGAGGTAGAATGAGATGAGGTAGGGCAGGAGTAGATACTTTTAAAACATAAACAAAGAGCAAATTGGATGAAGTTTCTGAAGTGTGAACAGTAATAGAACAAAATATCCCTATAATTAACGGAAATTAGCCAAAATGTTATTGTTGGAAGGAATGTTATGAGCTTGAAAATGTTTATTGTCTTCCTTTGATTAGGAATGCCTTCTTGAAACCAGACTTCATCTATCTGTCTTCCTGTTGGCTTTTATTCCAAAGAATTTCAAAATAGGAAAGTATTGTTACAATTTACAAGGGAGGAGGCCACATCTGGAATACTGTGGATAATTTTGGTTCCCTTTTATAAGAAAGGATGTACTGTTATTGGAACTGGTCAAAATAGGATTCACTAGGCTAGTTCCAAGGATGAGAGTTTTGTCCTATCTTGAGCGATTAAAGAAGATTAAAGAAGAGTCAATGAGAATGAACACTGGATCACTTAAATCACTATTAAAACACAAAGTACACCAGGATAAGCGCGCAACCAAGACAACCAAGCCCAGTGCCACAGTAGCATGCAACCTGTCTACACACAGTAATGCCGGAGCAGTCATGGTGCTTGAAGTCACACTGCCGGTCGTGAGCGGTTACAAGCCGAGAAAATTCTTACGAAATTCTTCACATCTATCGCAATAATATTCTCCGTGGCCGAAGAGGAGTGTGCGGATGGGTAAAACTTGAGACGCTGAGATACCAACAGGAACTAGCCGGGGCAGTGGAATTAGACGTGTATTTATCTTGAACAAGACATAAAATGTTGGAGGAACTCAGCGGGCCAGGCAGCATCTGTGGCGGGAATGGATCGAGACCCTACCTTGACTTGTGAAGTAAGGAATTGCAGATGCTGGTATACACCGAAGATAGACACAAAGTGCCGGAGTAACTCAGCGGGACAGACAGCATCACTGGAGAAAAAGGATGAGTGACGTTTAGGGTCGGGACCCTTCTTCAGACTAAAACTCCGACCGTGCTGGGCTTTTTAATTTAACAGGATGGAACGGCGTTCTACAGATCCCAAGTTTGAAGAAGTTTCTGCTGTAGGGAGAAGAGCGAGGAAAGGGTCATCTTCAAGTGGGAGGGAACTAGATGTGACCAAAATACTGGTTAGATATATAAACATAGAAACATAGAAAATAGGTGCAGGAGTAGGCCATTCGGCCCTTCGAGCCTGCACCGCCATTCAATATGATCATGGCTGATCATCCAGCTCAGTAGCCTGTACCTGCCTTCTCTCCATACCCCCTGATCCCTTTAGCAAAAAGGGCCACATCTAACTCCCTCTTAAATATAGCCAATGAACTGGCCTCAACTACCTTCTGTGGCAGAGAATTCCACAGACTCACCACTCTCTGTGTGAAGAAATGTTTTCTCATCTCGATCCTAAAAGACTTCCCCCTTATCCTTAAGCTGTGACCACTGGTTCTGGACTCCCCCAACATCGGGAACAATCTTCCCGCATCTAGCCTCTCCAACCCCTTAAGAATTTTATATGTTTCTATAAGATCCCCCCTCAGTCTTCTAAATTCCAGCGAGTACAAGCCCAGTCTATCCAGTCTTTCCTCATATGAAACACTTCTCTAACTGACATTAACTCTTTCCCACTCTGTATCATGCGTGTGCTCAGGGATTATCAGCGGGTACAATGTTCTCTCAAGATGCCCGGAATTTGGTCGGTGACATCTTCTTGCCCAGGGAGAACATCTTGAAAGGAAGAATTCCTCGTTTGCCCAACCATTGTCACCTAGTTAGCTGTGATATCCAAACCGGCTTGAAAACCGATTCAACACGTTGCTTTGCTCCGGAGCAACTTTGCTTTAGTTTAGTTTAGAGATACAGCGCGGAAACACGCCCTTCGGGCCACCGGGTCCTCGCCGGCCAGCGATCCCCGCACATTAACACTATCCTACACACACGAGGGACAATTTTACATTTACCAAGCCAATCAACCTATGTACGCCAATCAACCTACATACCTGTACGTCTTTGGAGAGTGGGAGGAACCCGAAGATCTCGGAGAAAACCCTCGCAGGTCACGGGGAGAACGTACAAACCGTAGTGGGGATCGGGATCGAACCCGGGTTTCCGGTAAAGTTGCTGTAAGGCTGCGTCACCATGCCGCCCAGTGCTGTGAGACTTCCTGGTCGGGCCATGTGTGTCATTGAGTCATTGAGTCATACAGCATAGAAACAGACCCTTCGGCCAAACTTGCCCACGCCGACCAACATGCCCCATCTAAACCAGTCCCACCTGCCTGTGATTGACCCATTTTTTTTTAACCTTTCCTATCCATGTACCTGTCCAAATGTCTCTTAAATGTTATTTTACCCGCCACAACTACATGCAGCTCGTTCCATACACCCATCATCCTTTGTGTGTGAACGATACCCCTCAGGTAAATCTCCCCCTCCCCCGCCTCTATTAAATCGTGCGCTGTGACTGTTCATAAGGTTTTGGTTCTAATATAAAACCGGCACCATGAACATAATCTCTGTAAAGCCAAAGTTAGCGACCACACATGGACATATGGCACCTTCCAGTTAGTGATGACCAAATTCCCAGACACTCAAACATTCGAATAAAACTCTTCCGCTCGGGAACCCAAATAAATAACCCCCGTCTCGGAAGTAAAATGCTTTTCGTTAATGGTTTAAAACTCAAATGTAAAGAAATACATTTCTACTTCTATGAAATACCCGCTTACATATGCTGTAATGCATATTCTGGCAAAGGAAAGTGAGGTCCATGAACGAGTTGGACGCACAATTTGTAAACAGTCAAAATTAACGCTGGGATCCACAGTCCTGCAAACATCATTTCCTTGTTTACATAATAGATACGGTATGTCCCACTAATAGATACGGAGATTCTTTAATAAATCCGATACTCTTACATATTAGTATTCTTTAGGGTTCGTTGGGACTGGTCTATCTAATCAGAATGACAGGTAGAGGTTGGACAGGCGATAGCTCTACTCCTTGGAGCGCAGGAGTGTAACGGTGATCTTATAGAGGTGTATAAAATCATGAGGGGAATAGATAGATAGATATCCATCAGTCTGAAGAAGGGTCTCGACCCGAAATGTCACCCATTCCTTCTCTCCTGAGATGCTGCCTGACCCGTTGAGTTACTCCAGCATTTTGTGTAATTTCCTTCGAGGGGAATAGATAGGGTGAATATTTTATTCCCAGAGTTGGGGCAAAGGTTTAAGGTGAGAGGGGCAAGATTTAATAGGGGCATGTCATTGGTTGCATTGTATGTCCCACTACTATAGAGAATATTAATTTATTCATTCTTTATTATTATATTTATCTGTGTTGTATTACTTTTATGTCCGTTAAAGTGCTGCAAGAAAGGGTTTCATTGTTCCCTTGCCGGTACATATGAGAATTAAACACTCTTGAGGGACAACGTTTCACACAGAGGATGGTGGGTGTACGGAACGAGCTGCCAGAGGAGGAATTAAGATGAGTACAGTAACTACATTTAAAAGTAATTTGGACATGTCATATTTAGTGGGAGTCGTACAGCGTGGAAACAGGCCGTTCGGCCCAACTTGGCCACGCCGGCCTACATGTCCCATCTACACCAGTCCCTCCTGTTTGGCCCAAATCCCTCTCAGCGTGTCCTATCCATGTACCTGACTAAATGTTTGTTTTAATGTTGCGATGGACCCTGGTCCTCCGGCAGCTTCTTCCATACATCCACCACCCTCTGTGTAAAAAAAGTCACCCCTCGGGTACCCATTAAATCTTCTCCCCCCTCATCGTAAACCTATGTCCTCTGCTTCTCGATTTCCCTACTCTGGGCAAAATACCCGATCTTACACGGATAGGAAAGTTTAAATGGACATGGACCAAACGCCATACGTGTTTAGACGGAGCATCTTAGTCAGCGTGTAGGGAATAGGCCGTATGGCTCTTTGAGATTGTGGACTTGCAGCGTTTGGTTTGACCAGTTACAACGGGATGACCAAGTGCTCGCTTCCCACCCGCAGACACTCACCCTCGGTACCGGAGCCCGCCTGTGCTGCCCGATGTGCGGCCGCGCCCTCATACTTGGGCGTGTTGCCCGCCGCCGGCCGGCGCTGACCGTCTCCGGACAGGTAATCTCGGGCCCCCGCTCCTCTGCAGCAGCCCCGGGCACTGGGCGCGTCCTGAAGTTTGTCCCGGGAGTGAAAGGCCACGAGGCCGGGCTCGGGGTGGGCGAGGGGCCGGCTAGAGGGGGTGCAGAATGGTGCACATAGCCGCGACTCCATCATCATCTCGCCGGGCCCCTGCCTCATCGTCCACCGTGCCCGCCCTCCCTCGCTCGCTCGCTCGCTCTCACTCTCTCTCTCTCCCCTCTCCCCCTGCACCCTGTCACTGAAATGGGCGGGTTGTTTACTAAATAACATCTTTTGGGGCAAGAGTTTTCAGATATTCGTGACATAACCGCCCAAAAATCCAATCACGTGCAGCCATCGCCGCCTCAATTAACCCTTGCGTGTCCCCGCCGTCCGAGACAGCAGCCAGATTGCAATGTCCCAATACTGGAGCCTCGAAACTGAAGGCATTTTAAAGAAGAACACTTTAATGCATTAACTATGCCGTCTCATGTTGGGAGTTTTTAATACATAACTAGTAATATCCCAAACATTATGCCCACAATATTCATACTCATACTGTAATAGAGTCGCGTAGAAGTACAGGACGGAAACAGGCCATTCGGCCCACCTAGGCCATTCGATCCACGCTGACCAAGTGGGCATATTGGGCTAGTCCCATTTGCTTGCTTTTGGTCTGCATCCCTCTAAACCCTTCTTTCCCATATAACTATCAAATGTCTTTTAAAAGCCGCAATTGTATCCGCTTCTTTAGCTTCCTCTGTTAGCTCATACGGACTACCCTCTGAGTGAAAGGGTTGCCCTCGAGGTCCCCCCTAAATCTCACCCTTCTCACCCGAAGCCTCTGCCCTCTACTTTTAGAATCCTCTACCCTGGGCTGAAGACTGTGAGCCGCACTCCAAATACCTGCTATCTGGAGCATGACACGGACAATTAACCAAACAGTATACCCAGTACTTTATTATTTTGAGTATTCAATATACGATGAATAATCTGAGTAATATTCCGAGTACTGGAGGAATAACACTGAATATTTTAAGTAAAATGTGAACAATACCCTGTACTAACCAGAATAATGGAACCTGCAAAATATTCATTGCGACGTCTTTAGTTCCACGGTTTCGTTTTCTGACTTCCGAAATCTCAGATGTTTGCCAGAAACTAGAATCACGAGAAACTATCCGAATAAACTCCGAATAAAATCTCCAGGGTGGAGATAAATTCTCTTCCCATTTAAATCATGACGTTCAGTTATTCAGAGTTCTTTCTAAAGGCCGGGTAAAATGGACCGAGATCCATGGTGACGGCGTTGTTTTGTTGTCCAGCTAGAATTGGGAAACCGTGGATCGATGGAAATTATTTCAATGTGTCGGCAGCGAGTTTTAAACGTTAAGAGTGTTTAATTGTCACGCGTACCTGCAAGGGAACAAGTGAATTCTTTCTTGCTGCGCTTTTATCGGCCCGTAAACCCAGTGACACACAGAAGAATAAATAATAATTCATAATACAATAAATGAATAATCGGGATGCCTGTTGTAGTGTGGAAGCGAAGACCGTGGTGCAACCAAAGACACAGGCCGTAATAGATCCCAGTTGCTGAGGTTACTCTTGTGAGTTACTGGGTTTAGGGTTAATCTTAGTTTCTCAGACCATACATCTTTCCCTTCAGCTTGTTGTACTGCGCAGCCCAAAGACTCCAAAAAGACACCCACTGAAACATTTCTGGCTGGGGGGAATAGTTCGCAGTGCAACTGTCCTTTACACCGTTTGGAAAATAGATTGTATTTGAACGGCCCGAAGACAAGAAAACTCGCTGGTTGAAGCGTTTAAATCTTCATTCGCGGTGTGGACGATACCACGCCTTTACAGATATTGTTCTCGAAAGGGTTATGAATATGTATTCGGAGAACAGCCTCTGACAGGGGATGTGTATAAAAAGTTTCCACCAAAAGAGGAAACTTATATCCATTCAGAAAATAAGGGGATGGGCGACCTGTCGCACTTTATAACATTTAATTTACAATCGAGCCCGGAGCGGCTGCGTTGCATATAAATCTTTTAGACAAATCAGCTTTGCGTTAAAATGTTACTTACCGATGCCAGTTCTGTGAATCTGGTCTTGGGGCTGATTGCACCAAAACGGGAAGGTTTTAACGAATTTAACGAACAGCCAATAGTTGGAAAGCGAGAATGGTAAATCAACAGTGTTGACTAAACGACCTGGTAGAGAAATTACATCCCTTGTGATTCAAAGAGGCGGCAGTAGCACGGATATATCGCTGGCCACATGGCGGGAGAATGAGGCTGGCGGCGGTGAAGTCAAGTGGATAGTATTCGGCGCTGCCATCATTGTTTTGCTTGAGGTAAGTTCGGGGCTTGAATAGGTCATAACTTCAAAGTATGAGACAGGGCTTGGAATTGTAGTTACCAGCGAGACCGGTTCCTCACAGACCCGGAATAAACTGCTGCAGGGGGTGCGGTAAACTGCTGCAGGGGATGCGAACATTGACACGACACACTTCAGAACGAGGAGCGGCGTGCGCCAGGAAAGAGAACGCTGCAATTTTAAAGCGGAATAAAGAAACAGAAATAAAACCTTCACATTTACACATCTTTCAAGGCGCGGGACAAGTGCACACAGCTACTAAAAATATGAATGAAATCCACCCGTGTGTAATACAAAAGGCCAAAAAAGTATTGAGGAAAATGAGAAGAAAGATTTACCAGACTGAGATTAAAGGCCAAATAGAAAGCGGAAACCAAGAAGTGCCTTTATAGAGATTATTTTTTCAAAATTGAGGCTGTGTTTGAAAAACATGGTGAGATTATATTCCTGTCCAAGGACCGCCATAACATTGTTATTAATAAAGCCGTCGGTGAATAAAGAATGGTCTTTGCTCACACTACTTGCACAGGGTCATGGAACAGGGCGAGGCGATTTAATCTTTCATTTTCTTCAATTGGTTTTAATAAAATCATGTTTTATAAATGAAATGCAACAACTTTTTTTAGTTGACAAGTAAATAATCAATTTCAGATTTAAAATTAACAATTGTCTGCGTTATTTGTACTTAAGGAGAGTTCAACATTTTAAACTATCTTTGCTTGTAGAAGTATTTCTGAATTTCACTCCTGAAATCTTGGGCCTTACTGATGTCATGTTAGCTGGCTCTTGGCATTCGAATCACGAGGGATAATTTCACTCCGTCCACCTCGTGGGTTTTTCCACTCCATTCTAAATCCCAGCGAAAGCAGACATAGATTGTCCAAACACTGCTCATTGTTTAGCTCTTGCGATTAAGATAGGATTTTAATAAATCTTTTCCAGATCCCTCCAAAATCAAAACATCTTCACAAGGTGTTGAGCCAAGGAGTGCTGATGAAAGGGACTTCAGACCGAAACACTAACTCAGTTTCTCATCCCACAGATGCAGCCTGACCTGCTGAGTGTTTCTGGCATTTTCTAGTTTTGTCCCATGCTCTTGGGTATGGTTAGGCTAGGTTAAAATGCAAACAATTCATTAGCACTTTTGATTCATTTCTGTACTAGTTTTGAACGTTATTATGGTCATATACAAGGACCCAGGTGTCTTTGAAGCTTCACAACTTCCAGTTTTTCCCTCAAGGATTTTTTTTGTTCTAACCTTTTAAAGTCCAATTAAAAAAACCACATACTTACCTTTATTATAAAATACTTTATTCAATGGATTCATAAAAGTCTAAATAAATAACAATCATAGAATCTATCTTTCCACCCGTTTAGTCCCTACTTGAAAAATCAGTCAGGATTTTCTGGCATTACCTATTCTTTTACAAATCTCTGCTGAGTCCTACAGCTGGACACTGGCAACCCACCTGTAACCACCAACATTAACAGTTTCTCACAAATACATTTCAGGAAACATTGATAATCCACTGGTTTCTCCTTTTCCACTTTTTTCAAGAGTTCAATTTTGTAATCTAAAGAACATTTCTGAATCAAGAGAACTTTGGAGGTTTGGACTTACCTGGAATCACCTGATCACACACTTCCTTCGAATTGCAGGAAGCATTTGTTTTAGTGTGGGTGGGGAAGGGCTGAATTTGACATTTGTTATTGTCACTGTTGTTATTTCATCTCTTTTAATGTTCATTCTGATTTAATATGGGTTACCCTGGGATATTGGTGATGAGAGTTTTTTGTGTAAATACTGATGCAAGCTAATTATTGATTGCCTTTAGTATATGGAATTGATCATCACTAGAATGAATGGCTTAAATGCTTTTAAAAGGGATCTAGAAAAGCTCATGACAGAGAAGAGAATAGAAGGATGATCTGTAAGAAGAGATGAGACAATGGACATTGGGGAATGTACACAGAATGTGAAAACCTTTACTGAGGTTTCTGAAATGGGTTACTGGGGTGATGATTAAACTACAAAGACAATAAATGGAGACACAAGAGACTGCTAATGCCAGAATCCTGAGCAAAAGGACAAAGTGCTGGATGAACTCAATGGTTCAGGTGGTAGTTGTGGAGGGACATAGACAGATTCCTCAGTCTGAAGAAAGACACAACAATGTTGTACATCGGGCTTCATTTTAAACAATGGAAATAAAACATTTTTAATTACCAGCTAGGTCAGATTCCAAATATTATATGTAGTTCTGGGCACTGAGTTGCTGTCAACATCTTGTAGAATTAACTCATGAATAAGTTTATGTCCATGGTGTTCCCAGCAAAAACTTATTTGTTACTGTGGTCAGGCTCTGACTCTGAATCGAGAGGAATGTATCTGCAATAATTTGTCACAAAAGCAAATTAGCCAGTTAACAGAAAAAATATTTTTGGATTCAAAAATGGAACCCATTTGCTTGGATTGTTCGTTATGTAGTTAGGAAAACAGATGCAATGTTCAATGTTCACTGGTTGTGTAACAAATGCTTTTGTAACAAATTATTGCAGATACACTGTTCTCGATTCAGAGTCAGAGCCTGACCACAGAAACAAAGAAGGATTTGCTGAGAAGCACTCATTCTGTAACCCTTCTCACTAATCATTCCTTAAAACTACACTTTGTTTTATTTGGTTCATCATGGGCAGAGCCCTCCCCACCATTTAAAACATCTACATTAGGTGCTCCCTCAAGAAAGTGACATCTACCAATGAGAATCCCCAACAGCCACGCCATGCCCCCTTCTCACTGCTGCTGTTGGCCAAGAGGTAGAAACATAGAAACATAGAAACATAGAAAATAGGTGCAGGAGTAGGCCATTCGGCCCTTCGAGCCTGCACCGCCATTCAATATGATCATGGCTGATCATCCAGCTCAGTAACCTGTACCTGCCTTCTCTCCATACCCCCTGATCCCTTTAGCAAAAAGGGCCACATCTAACTCCCTCTTAAATATAGCCAATGAACTGGCCTCAACTACCTTCTGTGGCAGAGAATTCCACAGACTCACCACTCTCTGTGTGAAGAAATGTTTTCTCATCTCGGTCCTAAAAGACTTCCCCCTTATCCTTAAGCTGTGACCCCTGGTTCTGGACTCCCCCAACATCGGGAACAATCTTCCCGCATCTAGCCTCTCCAACCCCTTAAGAATTTTATATGTTTCTATAAGATCCCCCCTCAGTCTTCTAAATTCCAGCGAGTACAAGCCTAGTCTATCCAGTCTTTCTTCATATGAAAGTCCTGCCATCCCAGGGATCAATCTAGTGAACCTTCTCTGTACTCCTTCTAAGGCAAGAACGTCTTTCCTCAGATTAGGAGACCAAAACTGCACACAATACTCCAGGTGCGGTCTCACCAAGGCCCTGTACAACTGCAGTAGAACCTCCCTGCTCCTAAACTCAATCCTCTTGCTATGAATGCCAACATACCATTCGCTTTCTTCACTGCCTGCTGCACCTGCACGCTTGCTTTCAATGACTGGTGCACCATGACACCCAGGTCACGTTGCATCTCCCCTTCTCCCAATCGGTCACCATTCAGGTAATACTCTGCTTTCCTGTTCTTGCCGCCAAAGTGGATAACCTCACATTTATCCACATTATATTGCATCTGCCATGCATTTGCCCACTCGCCTAATCTATCCAAGTCATTCTGCAGCCTCCTAGCATCCTCCTCGCAGCTAACACTGCCACCCAGCTTCGTGTCATCCGCAAACTTAGAGATGTTGCATTCAATTCCCTCGTCCAAATCACTAATATACACTGTAAATAACTGGGGTCCCAGCACTGAGCCTTGCGGTACCCCACTAGTCACTGCCTGCCATTCCGAAAAGGACCCGTTTATTCCTACTCTTTGCTTCCTGTCCGCCAACCAATTCTCTATCCACCTCAACACTGAACCCTCAATACCATGTGCTTTAAGTTTGTACACCAATCTCCTATGTGGGACCTTGTCGAAGGCCTTCTGAAAGTCCAGATATAACACATCGAGTGGTTCTCCCTTATCCACTCTACTAGTTACATCCTCGAAAAATTCTATAAGATTCGACAGGCATGATTTGCCTTTTGTAAATCCATGCTGACTTTGTCCGATGATTTCACCACTTTCCAAATGTGATGCTATCACATCTTTAATAACTGACTCTAGCATTTTCCCCACTACCGATGTTAGGCTAACTGGTCTATAATTCCCCATTTTCTCTCTCCCTCCCTTTTAAAAAAGTGGGGTTACATTAGCTACCCTCCAGTCCTCAGGAACTACTCCAGAATCTAAGGAGTTTTGAAAAATTATCACTAATGCATCCACTATTTCTGAGGCTACTTCCTTAAGCACTCTGGGATGCAGCCTATCTGGCCCTGGGGATTTATCTGCCTTTAATCCATTTAATTTACCTAACACCACTTCCCGACTAACCTGGATTTCCCTCAGTTCCTCCATCTCATTAGACCCCCGGTCCCCCGCTATTTCCGGCAGACGGTTTATGTCTTCCTTAGTGAAGACAGAACCAAAGTATTTGTTCAATTGGTCTGCCATCTCCTTGTTCCCTATGATCAATTCACCTGTTTCCGACTGCAAGGGACCTACATTTGTCTTAACTAATCTTTTTCTCTTCACATATCTATAAAAGCTTTTGCAGTCAGTTTTTATGTTCCTTGCCAGTTTTCCCTTTCCTAATTAAGCCCTTTGTCCTCCTCTGCTGGACTCTGAATTTCTCCCAGTCCTCTGGTATGCTACTTTTTCTGGCTAATCTGTATGCTTCATCTTTTGTTTTAATACTATCCTTGATTTCCCTTGTTAGCCACGGATGCACTACCTTTCCTGGTTTGTTCTTTTGCCAAACTGGGATGAACACTTGTTGTAGTTCATCCATGCGACCTTTAAATGCCTTCCATTGCATGTCCACCGTCAACCCTTTCAGCATCAATTGCCAGTCTATCTTGGACAATTCACGCCTCATACCCTCAAAGTTACCTTTCTTTAAGTTCAGAACACTTGTTTCTGTATTGACTTTGTCACTCTCCATCCTAATGAAGAACTCCACCATATTATGATCACTCTCGCCCAAGGGGCCTCGCACAACAAGACTGCTAACTAACCCTTCCTCATTACTCAATACCCAGTCCAGAATGGCCTGCTCTCTCATTGGTTCCTAAACATGTTGGTTTAGAAAACCATCTCGCAAACATTCCAAGAAATCCTCTTCCTCAGCACCCCTGCCAGTTTGGTTCACCCAATCTATATGTAGATTGAAGTCACCCATTATAACTGCTGCACCTTTGGTGTATGCATTTCTAATTTCCTGCTTGATGCCATCCCCAACCTCACTACTGCCTGTACACAACTCCCACTAGCGTTTTCTGCCCCTTAGTGTTTCGCAGCTCTACCCATATCGATTCCACATCCTCCGAGCTAATGTCCTTCCTTTCCATTGCGTTAATCTCCTGTCTAACCAGCAACGCTACCCCACCTCCTTTTCCTTTCTGTCTATCCCGCCTGAATATAGAATATCCCTGGATGTTGAGCTCCAGCCTTGGTCACCCTGGAGCCACGTCTCCGTAATCCCAACTACATCATAATCACTAACAACAATCTCCACATTTAATTCATCCACCTTATTCCGAATACTCCTTGCATTGAGACACAAAGCCTTCAGGCTTGTTTTTATAACACTCTTGCCCCTTATATAATTATGTTGCAAAGTGGTCCTTTTTGATTTTTGCCCTGGATTTGTCTGCCTGCCACTTTTACTTTTCACCTTGCTACCTATTGTTTCTACCCTCACTTTATACCCCTCTGTCTCTCTGCTCTTGTTCCCATCCCCCTGCCAGGTACAGAAGCCTGAAGTCCCACACCCCCAGGTTCAGGAACTGCCACTTTCCTACAACTATCAGGCTCTCGAACCAACTTGCACAACCGTAATAGAACATTATGGACAACCTCTTATGCTACCGCAACTTGATTTTTAAATTATGCATTTTTACATTGTCTTATTTTTTTGGAACAATCTTTTACTGTCTTGTAGAATTTCTGTGTAATTTATGTATAAGTGTTGCCTTTGACATGTCTATTTGCTTGTAAAGCTGCTACAAGCAAGATTTTCATTGCACCTGTATCATATCATATCATATCATATATATACAGCCGGAAACAGGCCTTTTCGGCCCACCAAGTCCGTGCCGCCCAGCGATCCCCGCACATTAACACTATCCTACACCCACTAGGGACAATTTTTACCTTTACCTAGCCAATTAACCTACATACCTGTACGTCTTTGGAGTGTGGGAGGAAACCGAAGATCTCGGAGAAAACCCACGCAGGTCACGGGGAGAACGTACAAACTCCTTACAGTGCAGCACCCGTAGTCAGGATCGAACCTGAGTCTCCGGCGCTGCATTCGCTGTAAAGCAGCAAATCTACCGCTGCGCTACCGTGCCGTCTCTCCGTGCATATTAATAAACTATGACAATAAACTTGTTTTGATTTAAGCAGATCACTTTTGTGTTTTGAACACATGTAACAAAAATACTAATTACTATATAGAACATACTAGACCAAGTGGACCCGTTGGGCCCAAACCACTCCTGCAATGGTGCAGCACCATCTCCCCTCCCTCCCCCTCCCACCTCCCTCCCCCCTCCCCTCCCCCTCCCCACCCCCCTCCCCCCTCTCCTCCTCCCCCCGGCCCCTCCCTCATCCTCCCTCCTCCCCTCCCCTCCCCCTCCCCCTCCCTCCACACCCCCTCCCTCCCCTCCCTCTCCCCTCCCTCTCCCCCTTCCCCACCTCCTCCCTTCCCTCCCCTCTCCCCTACTCCTTCTACCTCAACCCCCCTCCCCTTCCTTCCCCCCCCTCCCCCTCCCTCCCTAGGAGATAGATTTAAACTTTAAGTACTTTAAAAATATAACACCAATTTCAATGAAACTTCTTCCATCAGCACCAAAGGGATGATGGTGAATAAGGTGGGCCTAAAATTGTCACACTATTGTGTACCGTTTTGGCTGTAGTTCAGGAACAAACAAACAAACAAATGAGATTTTTAGTATATAGATTGATTCTATAAAGGATCACCCCTTTTCTTTTGTGTTTGGCAATTTATTAATAGTTTATGAATGACTGGAAGGTTACATCGCATGGATTCCAAGGAGTGATAGCTGAATGGATAGAAAATCGGCTTAATGGAAGGAAGCAGAGGGTGATGGTGGAAGCTTGCTTCCCAGACAGGTGTGCCTCAGGGTTCAGTTTACTGTTACCGTTACAGTTTGTTATTTTTATCAATGATTTGGATGAGAACAAACACGGCAAAATTAACAAGTTTGCAGATGATACAAAAGTGGGTGCTTTTGCAAATAGTGAAGATGGTTGTGAAAAACTGTGCAGGATCTTGATCAATTGGCCAAGTGGGCTGAGGAATGGTTGATGGAATTTAATACAGAGAAATGTGAGCTGTTGCATTTTGGGAAGTCTAACATGGGCAGGACCCACACAGTGAATGGTAAGCCTCTGAGGAGTGTTGTAAAGCAGCAGGAATCTGGGAGTGCAGGTGCATGGTTCCTTGAAAGTGGAGTCACAGGTCCTTGCTATTGAGGTAGTGCAGCGTAGGTTCACAAGGTTAATCCCTGGGCTGGAGGGACTGACAAATGAGGAATGATTGGGAAGACTGAGCATGTATTCGCTCAAGTTCAGAAGGATGGGAGGGGATCTTATAGAGACGTATAAAATTATAAAAGACCTGGACAAGCTCGATGCAGGAAAAATGTTCCCAATGTTAGGGGAGTCCAGAACCAGGGGCCACAGTCTAAGAATAAAGGGGAGGCCATTTAAAACTGAGGTGAGAAGAAACTTTTTCACCCAGAGAGTTGTGAATATGTGGAATTCTCTTCCACAGAAGGCAGTGGAGGCCAATTCACTGGATGAATTTAAAAGAGAGTTAGATAGAGCTCTAGGGGCTAGTGAAATCAAGGGATATGGGGAGAAGGCAGGCACAGGTTACTGATTTTGGATGATCAGCCATGATCACAATGGCTCGGCCTCCTCCTGCACCTATTTTCAGTGTTTCTATGTTAGAGTGATCAAAAAGGCGTTTGGCACTTTGGCCAGAGTATCGAGTATAGAAGTTGGGAGGTCATATTGCAGTTGTATAAGACCTTGGTGAGGCCACATTTAGAGTATTAGGTTCAGTTCTGGGCACTATGTTATAGGAAAGATGCTGTCAAGCTGG
Organism: Rhinoraja longicauda; assembly: GCF_053455715.1. Classification (NCBI taxonomy): domain Eukaryota; kingdom Metazoa; phylum Chordata; class Chondrichthyes; order Rajiformes; family Arhynchobatidae; genus Rhinoraja; species Rhinoraja longicauda. Next base: position 678,106 of record NC_135976.1, read on the forward strand.
AAAGGGTACAGGGAAGGTTTACAAGGATGTTGCTAGGTCTAGAGGGTCTGTGAATCGAGGACCAGAGGACATAGGTTTAAGGCGAAGGGGAAAATAATTAATAGGAATCTGAGGGGTAACTTTTTCACACAAAGGGTGGTGGATGCATGGAACAAGTTGCCAAAGGAAGGGGTTGGGGCAGGGACTATCCCAACATTTAAGAAACAGTTAGACAGGTACATGGATAGGACACAGTTGGAGAGATATGGACCAAACATGGGCAGGTGGGACTCGTGTAGCTGGGACATGTTGGCAAGTATGGGCACGTTGGGCCAAAGGGCCTGTTTCCACACTAAACCACTCTTTGACTCTATGACTAAAATATACAGTTCACATTATTCATTTCCTTCTGTTATTGTTGTTGTTGTTGTTCATCCTTCGGGTTCGAAGATGACCATGACTTCACTTTTCGACCGCTGATTGGGATCGCCGCCAGCCTCGCGCGGTATGTTGGCCAAGGTTGAAGTCATGACTTGCGCTTGACTTGGATTTAAGTGAGGCGGAGTTGCTCAGATCGTCGGCCTCGCTCTCTCATCCTGGTCTATCGGGTTCCAGCAGCAAGACATAGTCGGGACGGCTGGGGACAGGTCAGGATGCAGTGGATGGTCAGAAGTGCCCTACGTATCTCACTCTGCCCTGTTTGCGCTCCACGGCGCTTTGCTGGGATCGTCTTTCTGCCCGTTGAACCTTCTGGTGGTTTCCTCCGCGCAATCCGCCGAACCCAGGCTTCACATGCTAGGTAGACAAGCCCTAAAGCCGCTGGAACCAACGACTTGCCGACTGTACTTGTGGCATGCACACATTTCCTTCTAAACAGATAATAAGATGTCATATATTAACCTGTCTGATAGTAATGGATATTCAACATTGGGTGGACACAAAATGCTGGGTCGAGACCCTTCTTCAGACTGTTTAGGGACAAGGGAAATGAGAGATATAGACGGTGATGTGAAATAAAGAACAATGGATGGAAGATATGCAAAAACGTAACAATGATAAAGGAAACAAGCTGTTTGTAGGGTGAAATTGCAGCTGGCAAGTGCTGGTTATCTGAAATGGGTAACCGGGTGGTGATTAAACTACAAAGACACTACAAAAAGACATAAGAAACTACTGATGCCAGGAGCTTGAGCAAAAGGACAAAGTGCTGGATGAACTCAATGGATCAGGTAGCACCTGTGGAGGGGCAGAGATGCCTCAGTCTGAAGAAAGACACAACAAAGTTAAGGGGATTATTATTCGATAGACAAAGGTTTTGCACAACTAAGTTTGTGTAAGTATCTTTAGTACTTCTATGAATGATTATATGAGAAATAATCTTCTGAAGAATATTTGACAAATTTGATAAATTTGAACATTTACATATTTGAACAGTTGCCACAAAATATACCAGTTATCAAAGTAATACCAGTTATCACAGTGACAACCACTGTAAAAGCAAAGCGAAACGAAATTTAATATCACAACAGAAGCCACTAAAATTGGTCAAACTCCGCTGCAATAAATGTAGCTGAATGAGTAATATCTAAAGTGTAAGTTGTATGTATTAGAGAGTGGCAGGAAATTATCGATGGAGTTGGGGGGGAGGATTCATTGCAGCCGACGGCGTGAACCACTGCGAGATGAAATCCTCCCCCATCTCTCGCGGATTGTTGTTACTGTGTTAAGTCTGCAATTAAACTGGTGTAGGGACATACGGATTAGCGGGGAGGGCTCGAACCCTCGGTTGGGCTAACAGGTCACGTGGTGCGGGAGCGCGAGGTATAGTTGTGTCTGGCGCCAAACTGGGGAGATGAGATTAGATTATATGAGTAGTTAAGTAGTGTGTGTCCAAAGTAAGTGCGTTGCGCCTTGTCACGATTTTTACGAAGAATAAAGTCTTTTGATAATAACGCTCGTTTTGGACTCACTACATTGGTGACCCGAACGTAAGATCTGAAGCGAACACGCAGAATGTCACAGGTGGGAGCGAGCGCGGGCGAGGTTCACCTACCGCCATTCTGGGCCCATCAGCCGCACCTGTGGTTCGTGCAAGCGGAATCACAGTTCCATATTAAGAAGGTGGAGAGCGACCAGGAGAAGTTCCACCACCTGGTGATCTGTCTGCAGGCGGAGGTGGCTGCACGGGTCAGTCAATATCTGACCAGTCCACCCCAAACGGAGCAGTACGTGGGGCTCAAGAGGCTCCTACTGAGGACTTTCGGCTGGAGCCAGAACCAGCGGGCTCTGAAGCTCCTCCATTTACCAGAGCTGGGGCAGCGGCTACCATCGGAGTTGATGCTGACCTTGGTGGGCGACCATCAGCCGTGTATGGTTTTTGAAGCGGCGTTTCGGGAGAAGCTACCCCGGGATGTCAGGCTAGTGTTGGCCGACGTCTCGTCTGAAGATCCGGTAGTGTTCGCCGAGAAAGCCGACGCACTCGTCAGGCAGCGGCACACCCGAGACGACTCGGTTAATCGGGTCTCGACGCCCAGCGGCAGTCGGGGGAGTGGCTGAGAGAGCGACGGATCGGCCGCTATTTCGCAGTCAGCCAGCCAAGAAGGGGCTGCGGAACATGTTTATTGGTCACGGGCACAAGCAACACGGCCGAATAGGCGCGGCTGGTGTTTCTTCCATCGGCGGTGGGGCGGTGAAGCCCGAAGCTGCAGAGCATGGGGTGGTGCATTTCATTCCGACCGAGGGGCCGCCGGTTTTTGCCCGGGCACGGCCCCTCCCACCCGACAAGCTGGCCATGGCTCGAGAGGAGTTCTTGAACTTGGAGAGGCTGGGAATTGTGCGGCCTTCAAGTAGTCCGTGGGCCTCCCCCTTGCATAAGGTTTCCAAAGCATCTGGGGGTTGGAGACCATGTGGGGATTTCCGACGACTTAACGCGGCAACACGGCCGGACCGCTACCCGATTCCGCACATACAGGACTTCTCAGCTAGCCTGGAGGGGGCTACAATTTTTTCAAAGATCGATTTAGTGCGGGGATATCATCAGATCCCGGTCCATCCGCCGGACATCCCAAAGACAGCTACCATTACTCCGTTCGGGTTGTTTGAGTGGTTGCGCATGCCTTTCGGCCTTAAAAAGGCAGCTCAGGCATTCCAGCGTCTCATGGACCGTGTGGGTCGAGGTTTGCCGTTCGTGTTTATTTACCTCGATGACATTTTGATTGCCAGCCGTTCGGTCCCGGAGCACTTAGTCCATCTCCGCACTATATTCCAGAGGCTACAGGACCACGGCCTGATTCTGCACCCGGCCAAATGCCAATTCGGCCTGTCGGTGGTAGATTTTTTGGGTCACCGGGTTACGTCGGCCGGTGCCACTCCCTTGCCAGCTAAGGTGGAAGTGGTCCGCGCTTTTCCACGCCCTACTACCATCAAGGGTTTGCAGGAATTCGTGGGCATGGTGAACTTTTATCACCGGTTCGTGCCTGCAGCAGCTCGGGTCATGCGCCCCCTTTTTCAATGCCTCGCGGGTAACCCCGCTGAGTTGGCGTGGTCCGTAGCTCCAGAGACGGCTTTTGTCGCGGTCAAACAAGCCCTCGCCAACGCCACCATGCTGGTGCACCCGCGCTCCTCCGCCCCCACGGCGCTGACGGTGGACGCCTCAGACGTGGCGGTGGGTGGGGTTTTGGAGCAGCAGGTCGAAGGTCAATGGCAGCCACTGGCGTTTTTCAGCCGGCAGCTCTCGCGAGCCGAGCTCAAATATAATGCGTTTGATAGGGAACTCCTGGCCCTCTATTTAGCAGTCCGCCACTTCCGTTATTTTTTGGAAGGCCGTTCGTTTGTGGCCTACACGATCACAAACCTCTGACATTCGCTTTTGCTAAGGTTTCTGATCCATGGTCGGCTCGCCAGCAGCGGCACCTCACCCTAATTTCGGAATTTACCACCGATGTCCGTCATATTGCGGGTAGGCTTAATGCTGTTGCTGATGCCCTGTCCCGGCCAGTTATTCCCTCCGTGGCCGTGGTAGGAGGACAGGTGGATTTCCAGCAGGTAGCGGAGGCTCAGCGCCTGGAAAAAACGGCTGGGGTGTACGCCTCCACAGCCTCGGGACTGCGTTTGGAGCAGGTGGCGTGTGGCCCCACAGGTACCAAGTTGTGGTGTGACGTTTCTCTTCCACGCCCTCGCCCGGTGGTGCCTGCTGCCCTGTGGCGTAAGGTTTTTGAGGCCATTCATGGCCTGGCACATCCGTCCATCAGGGCGACTTCGGCCATGGTGGCTGCCCGGTTTGTCTGGCACGGCCTGCGGAAGCAGGTGGCGGCCTGGGCACGGGCCTGTATTCCGTGCCAGACCTCCAAAGTCCATCGCCATGTCCAGCCCCCATACCAGAGATTCGATGTTCCCCCAGTCCGTTTTTTCCACATCCACGTGGATTTGGTGGGTCTATTGCCCTATTCCAGGGGTTATACTCATCTGCTGACGGTGGTGGATCGGTTTACATGTTGGCCGGAGGCGCTACTATTGTCGGACACCTCGGCGGCCTCCTGTGCACGGGCCCTGACGTTGCATTGGGTGGCCCATTTTGGCATACCGGCTATCATCACCACAGATCGGGGAGCCCAGTTCACCTCCTCCCTCTGGGCCGCGCTGGCACAGTTGTATGGGTCTCGCTTACAGCCTACCATCCCCAATCCAACGGGATGGTTGAGCGGTTCCATCGGCAGCTGAAGGCGTCCCTTTGTGCCAGATTGACCGGCCACGATTGGGCTGACCAGCTGCCTTGGGTCCTCCTCGGCATTCGTACGGCCCCAAAGGCCGAGCTAGGCACATCCTCCGCCGAGCTCGTCTACGGTTTGCCCCTGCGGGTGCCGGGTGACATTCTCCCTTCTGTCCCCGCCTTGCCACCGCCCGTTACGTCGGTGTTGGGTTCCCTCCGGGCACGGGTGGGTTCTCTGGTTCCGACCTCCAGGCACGGAAGCATGGCAGTCCACGTCCCTTCGGACTTGCGGGACTGCGATTTCGTGTTCCTTCGGAAAGATTCCCACCGCCCCCCTCTTCGGCCGGTTTATCAGGGCCCGTTCCAGGTACTTAAAAGAGGGGCTGTCACTTTCACCTTACAGGTGGGTAATCGCCAGGAGCTCGTTTCCGTATCCCGGCTCAAGCCGGCCCATTTGGACCAGGACCTCCCTGTGTCGGTGGCCCAGCCTCCGCGCAGGGGCCGGACTGTGGCCGCCCCACTGGTCCCGCCAGCAGCACCTTGTTTGCCACCTCTCGGCCCCCCGCCGCCTATGGGTGGGCCCGGGCCGCCGTTCCCGATCAAGCGCTCTCCGTCGCCCTCGCCCTCCGCTTCCGTGGCCCCTCCATCGCCTCCGGCGGCGGCGGCGACCTCCCCGCCTCCCGTCACATTGGCGGTGTCGGTACGCGTTCCGGGAGGGAGGTCCGGGCACCCGTGAGGTATGGTTTCGAGGGTTCTGGGGGGGGGGGTCATGTAGGGACATACGGATTAGCGGGGGGGGGGGGGGGGCTCGAACCCTCGGTTGGGCTAACAGGTCACGTGGTGCGGGAGCGCGAGGTATAGTTGTGTCTGGCGCCAAACTGGGGAGATGAGATTAGATTATATGAGTAGTTAAGTAGTGTGTGTCCAAAGTAAATGCGTTGCGCCTTGTCACGGTTTTTACGAAGAATAAAGTCTTTTGATAATAACGCTCGTTTTGGACTCACTACATTGGTCTAATACTTGCAAAGCGGGGCTTCTGTTGCTCATTTCCACCATGTTCAATCAATGAAAACCGATGTTCTGTTCCGTACAAAACTGAGCTAGAAACATTTTATAGAATTTCTATGTCCGTTGGATCCTCAGGACTGTTCCAACGTTGGCAGGCTGGACTGTGGCCGCCGGCTGCTTCCTGCCTCTCTCCGCCTCCTTGTGTCTAACCGACCCGTGAAGACCCAAATACACATGATCCAGAACTTCGGCTTTAAATAGGTGGACGCCACCTTCAGAGAAACGGCACTGATTACCAGTATAGGAGTCAGACATTTATATCCACAAAGTATGCTTACTCGCGAGGCAGAATGTCTTAACATTTGAACAAATGATTGGAGACATTTTCTGCGAAGTAATATGATGGAGTGGGGGAGAGTGGAGGGAGGATGGAGGGGTGGGGGTGATGGTGATGGTAGCTCTATTCGGAGCAAGACTGTCGTTGTCAGGCGCGACTCAAGTGCACTGGCCAATAAACAAATAATTGTGAATAACTTAACATTTATGTTTGAGGATTTTTTCTGCTTCAGTTTAGAATATATTTCCCATTTCTTCAAACATATTTCAGCTCTCATTTTATGAAGCTACCAATTTCATAAAGCTGCAAATTTGTAAATTAATTCTTTACGTGATAAATGGTGCAAACGTTATACAAACACACCGGAGTAGAGGCAGAGAAGGGGGATAATTTACTTTTTAAATCGTTTTAAATCTCTTGTGTATTGACTCAATGTGGTCCACTGTCTTACACTCGTATACATAGTCTGTGGTCCACTGTCTTACACTCGTATACATAGTCTGTGGTCCACTGTCTTACACTCGTATACATAGTCTGATTGCGCCCAATGTATAATAGGATTGGCACTGAACTGTATGCATATATATATTTTGTTTTATACTCTCGATATATATATATATATATATATGTGTGTGTGTGTGTGTGTGTGTGTGCGCGCGCGCGCATGTGTGTGTATATGTATGTGTGTGTGTGTGTGTGTATGTGTGTGTGTATATGTGTGTGAATGTGTATGTGTGTGTACGTGTACGTGTGTGTGTGTGTGTGTGTACGTGTTTGTGTGCGGGTGTTTGTGTGTGTGTATGTGTGTGTGTGTTTGTGTGTGTGTATGTGTGTGTGTGTGTGTGTGTGTGTGTGTGTGTGTGTGTGTACGTGTATGTGCACGTGTGTGTGTGTATATGTGTGTGTGTATGTGTGTGTGTATGTGTGTGTGTATGGGTGTATGTGTTTGTGTGTTTGTGTGTGTGTGTATGTGTGTATATGTGTTTGTGCGTGTGTATGTGTGTGTGTATGTTTGTGTGTGTGTATGTGTCTGTGTGTACGTGTGTGTGTACGTGTGTGTGTATGTGTGTGTATGTGTGTGTACATGTACGTGTGTGTATGCGTGTGTACGTGTGTGTGTTTGTGTGTGTTTGTATGTGTGTGTGTATGTGTGTGTACATGTATGTGTGTGTGTACTTGTGTGTGCGTGTTTGTATGTGTGTGTATGTGTGTGTTTGTGTGTGTATGTGCGTATGTGCGTGTGTGTGTGTGTGTGTGTGTGTGTGTGTGTGTGTGTGTGTTTCACTGTATTTAGGTACACTGGATTGATAAATCCTGTGTTTCACTGTATTTAGGTACACTGGATTGATAAATCCTTTGAAAATGAAGTGACAGATACGGATTTCAGCGTGAGTCCAGGGACTGAGTTCAAGGGTGATGGAAGTGCATCGATGAAGCGACACACTATTCAATGCTTTTGACTCAATATACCATCAATCAATCCTGCTAAAGAGATCTCGTTTTATAAAATGCAAACCACTTGGAACTCTGAAGTGACTTGGGGATAAATTAGAGAGAACGTAAATGGGGAAGTTGAGACTTTCGCTGGACTACCACGGCACTGTTCGGCAAAGGAGGAGGGGGCAGACTATTTATCCTGGTCTTTTCCTACGCCCCATTAAATTGACACGTTCAAGGTTGTGCTAGATTAACGACCGTGACTCATATAGACACAAGGAACTGATGCTGGTTTACAAGAAGACACAAAGTGCTGGAGCAACTCAGCTGGTCAGGCAGCATCTCTGGAGAACATGACTCACAGACCGAAGAAGTCGCCTGCCCATGTTCTCCAGAGATGCTGCCTGACCTGCCGAGTTACTTTATGGCTTATTATATGTTCTCCACTAACTTTGGCAGCTGCCGAGGTTCTGAGCGCCCTGATGTGAACGTAAGCCTGTCGTGTAGCGTTGGTCATAACTGAAGGGTTTACAATGGTGGCGAACAAACGGACATATTAGTTGTTTAATGAACGTGTAATTTGGTTCATTTTATGGGACAATTATGTTACTTGTAAATTTCCTTGGCCCTTGTTATTTGATGCATTTTCTGACGTATTACACACATGTGTTTGTGAAGATATTCGTTGTAAATGAGGATCCGTGCCAATTGGAACCGTTTACCAAGCGAATGATGATGCGGTGATTACCGACGCACTGAAGACCGAGTAACGAACCTCCGCTGTTCCAAAAGCACTCGCCAAATTCCAGAGATCCGGGCTCAAAAGTTAAGGGCAAAGAGAACACCCGAAAATATTGCCCATTTTTTACTAGAACGTCTTGTTACCCATATATTTTTTTCTGATCAAAGTTCTTGTGAAAGGTTATTAACCCAAGAGGTTAACTTCGTTTCTCTCTCCACAGATGGTGCCTGACCTGTATGTAGACCGTACCCAATGTATACCGGGCTTAACTCAAACTTTCAGCGCTCGCCGTCTTCTGCATTTCACTCGTTTGTTTCAAAAGAGCAACGAGTAGGGGGAAAAAACCCATTTTACTGCTGAGACCCAATGAAATACCGGGAACCCATACTTGACATTTTGCAGACCGGCGTTGGTATTGTTCCTCGGGTCCGCTGGAATGAACCAGCGGAAATGAGGACATTTCATTCCTTGTCTGATCTGAACCAATTCGGGGAGAAATCCGCCGCTAAACAGGTCAGGGACGTTTCTATTTTGATTTCATTTTGGCGCAAGATTTCTTGCAGAATACACCATTCAACCCGATCGTAGATTTAACCCATAAACCTAGCCCATCCACAAAACAAACTTCTATTTAAATTTCAGATTCAAATTTCAAACTTACATTTCAGATACTAAATATTATTGTGCATGTTGATTGGATTGGGGAATTTTGAAGAGTTTACCCCAATCAGATAAATCTCGTGTACGATATATCGGCAGAAATATTCACAAAAGCGCCGGGATTATGAAGTGAATTGAATATTTTAATCTTGAGCATAACAAAAAAACGGATTCTTTGCGAAATCGCCGCACACACAAAGAGAATCGAATATTTGGAGAAGTTTTGCGCTGATAGCCAAGATAGTTTCCAATGACAAACTATCCTGGAAAAACAGCGGGATTGGGTTTCTAAGAGCGGGTCCTCTATTGAAGCGAATTTTAATTGTAAACGGGCAATGGATGATGTATTTAAACCGCGCAGGGGAAGAAAAACTTTCTTCTACCAAGAAGATTTCTCCACCAAGTATTTAATCGAGCGTGTTGTATCTGGTCACTCGCCTCTTGATTTGTCCGGCTATTAATGTTAGCAAGGCTCAGGGATCCAATTCCATTATTAAAGGAATTGGAATGCTATCCAAGTCCATTATTAAAGGAGTAAAAATAATTTCATCAAATCTGTTTCATTCGACAGCATGGCATAAAATCTAAATGGACGATAAACACTGGTGCATTCTCACTTTGCCACTTTCTGCAACAGTTATCCTGGTTAGTTTTAAACACTAAAATTCGTTAATCCAACTTCCTACTTACTTTGACATTTATTCACTGCTGTTCACTTAACGAAAATTTAACTTAAAAAATAAATATGTTGGGAAGGTGTGAAATAAAATAAATCCGACAGAATCTGGTTTGATCTTGAACCGTAGAAATTATATATATTTTTTAAACCTTTTTCTGCACGGTTATATTTCTTTTATCATTTGCTGAACCGATTAAGGAAGTCGGATTTAGTATTTTTGTCGAGTTAATTGGAAATGTCTTCGGGTCTTATCCCGAGGAATGCATTTATTTTTAATTTCTATAATTTTCCAACAATTTTACTTCGAACAGAATTTTAAATGCAATTTCAATGAAAATTAAATGAAAAAGGAGACAAATGTCAAAGTCAGATCTCCGTATATATGTGTTTGACTTTTGTCTCCGTTTAATTCGTTTAAAATTCTGTACGAAGGGAAATTGTTGCAAAAAGCAGAGCAGATTCCGAGCAGCTGATCCGAGCAGCGAATGCCCAGAACAGTGTGCGGACTCTCGGGGATGGATGTACCTTCAATTCTCCTGTTTCACTTTGCTTTGCAACACTCTGTGGATTAGGTTTTGCCTCACATCAACCGGGGAAGGAAAGGACGACAGATGTGGCCGCAGTCAATCCTTTTGTGGAAAACAAGTAGAAAATACACGTCTTGTCAAATCAGTTTAGGTTACTATCGACCTGCTAGTTTTACTGTTCGTACTCCCTAGTTATTCCCTCGCCCACAGCAAACAATGGATCACTGTCGGCTCTTTGGCGGTCGGTGCTGGATTTGTTCTGTACCATTTCATATCTCTAGTTTCCCTCTCCCCTGACTCTCAGTCTGAAGAAGAGTCTGGACCCGAAACGTCACCTTTTCTCCAGAGACGTTGATTACTCCAGCATTTAGTTTCTACTCTTTCCAATACTTCGTTAGATCAAAGGAAGATATGAATGCATATGACTTGCTGACAGCGATAGGTTGGAGTGAACACATTACTGGAGTTTGGAGCTCGAGGTTCTGGACGGGTTGGCGTCTGTCGCCCGCCTTGCACCAGTCGCAGAGCGGACAAAAAGAACAAGGAGGAAGATTACAAATTCTCCACATACTTACAACGAAGGAATGTAGCCGTGATAGACCCGATGCTCACAGTCACAGCGTCAAGGTTTTTCTTAAACGATTCATTATTTTATTCCTTCACCGTTCCATACATCTGCCGGATCCAAGTAACGTCGATACCTTATACCGATTTTTTTTTCAATTCAATGTAGTTTTCCTGATATTCCTTTTCCAATTTCCGTTAAAAAATTGCGTTAATTTATTCGACAATTTTACCAACGCAATTAAGTAGCAACTGCAGTTGCTGGAATCTGGAGCAAAACACAAAGTGTGGGTTAGGCGGTGAAGGGAATGGACAGACGACGTTCAGGGTCGGGACCCTTCTTCAGACTGTATTTAAGCAGTGAAGTATCTAGCTACTATGTGGACACCAATTTGAATTTGGCAACCAATTTATTTTATGAACTATTTCTATCAGCGATGTAGGTTGAGGTATGAAGGTCAGACAGGGGAAGGTCGGGCAGGGGAAGGTCAGACAGGGGAAGGTCGGGCAGGGGAAGGTCGGACAGGGGAAGGTCGGGCAGGGGAAGGTCGGACAGGGGAAGGTCGGGCAGGGGAAGGTCAGACAGGGGACTGGTGGCCGTTCTTCTGCTCTCTCTGCATTGCCATGGGAGTTTTTACATCAACAGAGCGACCAACTCCACGTTATGTGAAGGACTGCACCTTTAGCGATTCAATAGTGGCAGATTCAATACTGAAGCATCTGTTTATATTCTGAGGTCAATGAACTCTTCAGACTCAAGACGGTCAAGAATCGAGTCAAGAGTCAAAAGAGTTTACATGATATGAACAATGCTATTCTTACTTGCATCAGCTTAATAGGCTCATAAACGCATTACGCTAAGATGTACAAACAACAAAAAAGATTAATATCCTCGATACCAGTGCAAAAAACCCATAATCCTTAGTAACTAAAAACAATCCATTGAAGCTTAAACGCACATCTCCTTTAACGTTGCCCCTCTCACCTTAAAGCAATGCCTTCTCGTGTTTGCTATTTCCAACTTGTCAAGAAAGTTCAGATTGTCTACCCCATCTATGCTGCTCATGATTTTATGTCCGTCCATCAGAATTTCCTGGTAGTTACCCAACCTAGCGAGATTCTACTTGACCGGAGTTTCCAGCACTGTTTTGGGACCAGTTTCGACAGGTCCGTTAATTGTGTGGAGGAGCTGGCTTCACATGGACTGGGGAACCATCCATCTGAATCAATAAGCTGTGGATGATGTGATGTGGGTCACACAGATATAATTGAATGCTGTGTGCAAATTGCAGGCTGTTAGATGTCACTGCAGATTCATCTGTTGGATGCATTTTGAGCTTTGAACACAAATTGCAAACTTTGAGCTGCTGGCATTGGTTCCCTCATTTCCAGTTATATTTGGTGCTTTTTAATTAGAATTGGATTGCACAATGCAGAAAAAATGTGGTGCTGTATGATCCACGTCCATCTGCTCAGAAGCTTCTAACCACAGAATTGTTTCAGTGGAATGTTTTGACTGTAAATGGAATGGTAAATTACAGAGAGCAGCGAGATTTGGGAGAAAAACCCCACTTTGAAACACTTGAGATTTGCTCCTGGTTTTTGCAGTTGCCAGTGCTTGTCTATTTATGCCAACATTTATGCCACTATTTATGCCACCATTAGCAAAATACAGCTTTAATGTCGAGGGCAGTCATTCTCACCCCATCTCTGAAATCTGGCTCTTTGGTCCATGCCTAGGCTAAGAGGTTTGGATCAGGAACGTCTGGCAATCAGTCACACTGGAGACTGGGTGCCACCCGATAGCTCTGTGAACAACACTCTCTATCAAAACACAGAGCGCCGGAGGGAGGGGAAAGAGGGGGGGGGTTAAAGGAAAATGTAGGACTCGGGGATGGGAGATGAGAATATATAGGAGCAGGATGAATGGGGGTGTGGTGAGAGATGATGGGACAATTGTGTGTGCACTGGCATAGGGAAGGGCAGGAGAAAAAGTGGAGGTCTATTCAGTGTTGGCTGATTGAGCAATAATTAGTTGGAGTAGATTTGCCCTTATTTAAATAACACACTGGGGTAGTATCTCACAGTAATACAGATACCAGTCTTGCAGTAGCAACAGTATGATTCATAAGTTCGTAAGTTATAGGATTAGAATTAGATGATTTGACCCATCAAGTCCACTCCGCCATTCAATCATAGCTGATCTATCTTTTCCTCCCAACACAATTCTCCTGCCTTCTTCCAATAACCCCGGACAGCCTTATTAATAAAGAATCTGTAGATCTCCACTATAAAAAATATCCATTGACTTGGCCTCCACAGCCGTCTGTGGCAACGAATTCCATAGATTCACCAACCTCTGATTAATGAAATTCTTCCTCATCGCCATTCTAAAGGTACGTCTTTTTATTCTGAGGTTATGACCTCTGGTCCGAAACTATCCCACGAGTGGAAACATCCTGTCCACATTCACTCTATCCAGGTGTTCACTATTCGGTAACTTTCAAAAAGTTCCCCCCTCATCCATCTCCACTCCTTGGTGGTATGGTTGGTGATGTGGTGGTATGGTTGGTGTGGTGGTATGGTTGGTGATGTGGTATGGTTGGTGATGTGGCCAGCTCTGGTGGGAGGCGTTCTGGTTGTCTGGTCATACAGCTCTTGCTGTATCCTGTGCTCCATCTGTTTCTCGACACCACATGCAGTGAATCAAATTGGCTGAAGATTGCCTATTGCGTTTGTGGCTTCTCAGCAGGAAGCAGAGATGAATTATCCACTTGGGTTTCTTGGCTCAACATGGGTGTGAATATTTCAGCCTCGGTTTTAACATTCAGAAACTGCCCCCTGCCAACATGGTTGAGATGGTTGCTCTTAAAACATTGTCCTCCCCTTAGGTGTGTAATTGTCCATCACTATTCTTTAGACTTTTACACTTTAGAGATACAGAGCGGAAACAGGCCCTTAGGTCCATCGAGTCCACACTGGCCAGCGATACATCAGCACTATCCCCATACATTAACACTAGGGAAAGTTTTACAACTTACCAAAGCCAATTAACCTACAATCCTGGACGTCTTTGGAGTGTGGGAGGAAACCATAGCACCTAGAAAACCCACATGGCCACGGGGAGAACGTACAAACTCCGCATAGACAGCAGCCATAGTTAGGATGAATGCCAGGTCTCTGGTGCATGAGACAGCACCTTTACCTCTGTGCCACTGTGCTGCCCATTCACAACTAGATTCACAACAACATGGCAGAGCCTTGCCCTGTAGAACCGTGGAGTCTGTTCCATGCTATCTCACAATAGGGTTCTCATGCAGTTTGCAATTGATACCTGAATGACAATAGGGAAAGCTAATACCTTATATCAGGTTTCTGGAGAAGGTTTGGTGTTTCTTTATGGGCATACGCCAGATTCTCCGTCTTGTATTCAGCCTCTGAACTCAGTCAAATTAATTTCAATGACAGAGTACCATCTTTTGAGGCCACTATAGAGCACATTCAATGCCAAAGACTTGGGCAATTTTTATTTCTTTATGTACATTAAAATTTAAGTGTTGAGCAAAACACAAAATGCTGGAGGAACTCAACAGTCCAGGCAGTATCTGTGGATGGAATGGATGGACCATGGTCTCAGGCCTGGACCCTTCTTCAGACTCGACTCAAAATGTTGTCCATGGATGCTGCCTGACCCGCTGAGTTTGTCCAGCACTGTTGTCCATTGATGCTGCCTGACCCGCTGAGTTTGTCCAGCACTGTTGTCCATGGATGCTGCCTGACCCGCTGAGTTTGTCCAGCACTGTTTTGCTGAAGATTCCGGCATCTGCAGTTCCTTGTGTCTTCATTTCTACATTTTAGTTTCTTCTGTACATTCTTAATTCTCCGCCTTGTTGTCTGGCATTTGGCCCAAACCACATCATTAAACACACTATAGCATCAAGTCTGTCCTTTTTCCGAGGTACTGACCACAACTTTAGTCTCTTGGTGGCTTTTGAATTCTTGTCTAATAATACATGCCCTCATACATAATTGCCAAGAAATAAGATCATAAGGTGTGCACAGTGGTGCAGTGGTGCAGCACCAGAGACTCAGGTTCAATCCTGATGACAGCTACTGTCTCTATGGATAGGAAAGCTTGGGTAGCTTACACCCCAGCGGTATGAACATTGACTTCTAACTTCAAATACCCCTTGCTTTCCCTCTGTCTCCATCCCCTTCCCAGTTCTCCCACCAGTCTTACTGTCTCCGACTACAAACTATCTTTGTCATGACTACTCCCCTGACATCAGTCTGAAGAAGGGTCTCGACCCGAAACGTCACCCATTCCTTCTCTCCAGAGATGCTGCCTGTCCCACTAAGTTACTTCAGCATTTTGTGTCTACTGTCTCTATGGAGTTTGTTCATTCTCCCTGTGACTGCGTGGGCTTTCTCTGGGTGCTCTGGCTTTCTCCCACACTCCAAAGGTACAGTTTTTTAGGAATTGGCTTCTATAAATTGTCCTTAGTATGTAGGATAGAACTAGTGTATGAGTGATTTCTGGTCGGCATGGACGGTGGGCCGAAGGGCCTGTTTCCATGCTGTATCTCTAAATCATATCACATCACAATGCAATTTCAATCCAATTCAACCCTGTGTCACTTTGCTCCTTTCTACTCTTGAAAATCAATTGCACTGCTCAAGGTGCTTGTGAGAATGGGGAATGAGCATATTTAATGGTCTTCAGTGCACTAACCGTCTGGAGGCTCTTGGTAACAAATGAAAGCCCCTGTGGAGAAAAATACTGAAAATAAACTCCAATTTAAAAAAACACCTGAATTGTACACACTTTGTATCAGATGATTTCCCACGATTTTACCCAATACATAAGACCAACTCTTCCATTGTCCCATTGTCGATGCATATGACAATTAAACAACTCTTAACTCTCTTGGACCTGCAGGCATGGGCACTGTATCCCTGAGGAAATCACTGATGCTGTAACTGTTATGTGATGAAGCGTTGATGGTGATATATAAATTAAAATTGTTGTTGCAACTAGAGAGTACCAGTGGGTTGTGGGAATGTTGAAAAATAATGAAGGATCTTGGGTTATTTTAAAGCTGCACAAATTATTTAACCTCTATTTCTAAATTTAAAAAAATCTTCACTCTATCTGAATCGTTTAAAACTTCAAGAATTTCCCATTTGCCAAAATTTATTTCCTTTTTTAAAAAAAAGGACAAGGAAACTTATCCCTTCCAACATGTATCAAAACTTGTTTCGAAACATATGCCAGATTTGGTCTACTTTCTCCAATTGGTACTTGTTTCTGTTTGTTTTGCTTTAATACAGGGAAGTAAACATAATTTTTCTTTTCCTGGCCCTGACTCCAGGCAATAGTCTCGTGACTATTTGATATTCATGAGCAAATGACATTGTTGTTCCTTACTCATGGAAAGCAGAATGCCTCTATTGTTGGTTTGGCAAATTCTTCCACGTGTAATGAGGCCAGTGCTTCCTGCTGCATCCTCTAGAAAGATCCTTTGCTTGTAAATTAAATGCAGTACTTGGTTCTTTTTTTAATCTCCTTCTCCACTTGCAAAATTGGAAGACCGCTGAGAGTCGTGAGTTGGATCTATTGACAGCTTTAAAAGGGAACAGGAGAAGTACAGAGGGTGGTGGATATATACACTAGGCTGCCGGAGGAAGTTGTTGACACAGGTACAATGACTAAAGGACATGGACAGGTACATGGACAGGAAGTGTTTGGAGGGATGTGGCTCAAATGTGGGAAATGGGGCGAACTTCGATGGGGCATCTTGGTTGGCATGGACGAGTTAGGCTTTAAAGCAGATTCATTGGGCTACAATCAAACATAATATCATGGGCTGATTTGTATTCCTTCTCTGTCCCAAGGCAATTGGGTCCAATTACAGGTTCTTCATCACCAACCCTAACTCTCACCAACTATCACAGTGACAGACATAGCCGAGGACTTTCCACTGTTTGGCAGGCTGGATATATTCAATATCACTAATGGGTTATTTGTGACTCATCCCCCGGAACTTGGTTTATCATTTTCCACGCAGATCGCCACAACTCACTTTACTCTGCAACCTTCATCATTCGTCTGAAATTGGTTGTTGGACCACCATTCCTAGTTATGCATCAACATTCCTGCAGTGCTCTCTGCTGCCTCTGGACTTATTTTCCCATCCAACTCTTCTACGTATCTTGGATGTGTTTAAAATAACTCCTCAGATTTCAGAGGGAGAAACAAGAAACTTCAGATGCTGGTTTGCATTTAATAAAAACACAGAGTGCTTGAGTGACTCAACAGTCCAGGCAGCATCTCTGGAGAACATGGATAGGTAACATTTTAGGTCGGGACTCTTCTTAAACCTGATTGTTGTGGGGGGGGGGGGGGGGAAGCTGGGAGAGAATATTTGTCAGCCCTCTAGATGAGCAGGGACAAACCCACGCCAAAATTTAGATTAAGATTCAGGGTTTCCCTTGTATCTGACGCCAACATTAATCCCTCAAGTGATACATAAAACATAGAATAGTGCAACACAGGAACAGGCCCTTTGGTCCACAATATCTGTGGTCTGTGCTGAACACAATGCCAAATTAAACTAATCTCCTCTGCCTGCATGTGATCCATATCACCATTCCCTGCATATCCATGTAGCTATCAAAAAGCCTCTTAAACACCACTATCCACCCCTGGCAGCGTGTTCCACGAATCCACCACCCTCCATGTGAAGAACTTTCCCCACACAATTCCTTTAAATTTTGCCCTCTCACTTAAAAATTTAATTTAAACAGATTACCAATTTCAATGATGTTTGTGAGCATTAGCAGGAATGTTTACTTTATAATAATGCTGGGTGCTTCTCGAATGTATTCTAGTGTAAAATAACGTGAGAACATTTTTTCTTTATCTTTAAAGTGCCATATAATTAACAGGTTAATTGATAAATCAAATAATTCTGGCATCGCCAATGAGCAAAAATTTATAATTACTAGAATAAGGTTTGGTGCCAAATGACATATCTGTCTGTAATTTACTGCAATAAACACACTCTATTGACTGAGGTTATAGATTGTGTTCTGATGTAGAACAATATCTATTTTGCCTTCAGTTAACCTGCACAATATGAACAATAATCTAATATACAATAGTGCATGGTATTGTGTTCTCATTCATAATGATAAGAATATCTAATAATCTTCAATAGTCAACAATTTATTGTATATGCTTTAACACACAGGTATATACAGTCTGCAGAATCAGAGTTATAGGGTTACACTGTATAAAAACAGGCCCTTTGGCCCAACACATCCATGCTGACCAAAATGTCCCATCTAAACTAATCCCATTTGCTTGCGCCTGGCCTATATCCCTCTAAACCTCTCCTATCCATGTACCTGTCCAAGTGTCTTTTAAATGTTATTATAGCACCTGCCTCAACTACCTCCTCTGGCAGGGATGGGGTGGTTTGGGTAGGAAGGGACGAGTGGATCAGGGAGTTATGGAGGGAACGGTCTCTGCAAAATGCAGAAAGGGGAGGGGATGGGAAGATGTGGCCAATAGTGGAGGATGTTGGAGGTGACGGAAATGTTGGAGGATGATTTGTTGGATACGCTGGCTGATGGGGTGGAAGGTGAGAACGAGGGGAATTCTGTCCTTGTTACGAATGGGGGGAGGGGGAGCAAGAGTATTGGAGGTATTGGAGGTAGGGTATTGACATAGATTGAAAATTGGTTGACAGACAGAAAGCAAAGAGTGGGGATAAATGGGTCCCTTTCAGAATGGCAGGCAGTGATTAGTGGGGTACTGCACGGCTCAGTGCTGGGACTGCAGCTATTTACAATATACATTAATGACTTTGATGAAGGGATTAGAAGTACCGTTAGCAAATTTGCAGATGATACAAAGCTGGGTGGTAGTGTGAACTGTGAGGAAGTTGCTATGAGGTTGCAGAGTGACTTGCACAGGTTGTGTGAGTGGGCGGATGCATGCCAGATGCAGTTTAATGTGGATAAGTGTGAGGTTATCCACTTTGGTGGTAAGAATAGGAAGGCAGATTATTATCTGAATGGTGTCAAGTTAGGAAAAGGGGACGTACAACGAGATCTGGGTGTCCTAGTGCATCAGTCACTGAAAGGAAGCATGCAGGTACAGCAGGCAGTGAAGAAAGCCAATGGAATGTTGGCCTTCATAACAAGAGGAGTTGAGTACAGGAGCAGAGAGGTCCTTCTGCAGTTGTACAGGGCCCTAGTGAGACCGCACCTGGAGTACTGTGTGCAGTTTTGGTCTCCAAATTTGAGGACGGATATTCTTGCTATTGAGGGCGTGCAGCGTAGGTTTATTAGGTTGATCCCCGGAATGGCGGGACTGTCATATGTTGAAAGACTGGAGCGACTAGTCTTGTATACACTGGAATTTAGAAGGATGAGAGGAGATCTTATTGAAACATATAAGATTATTAAGGGGTTGGACACGTTAGAGGCAGGAAACATGTTCCCAATGTTGGGGGAGTCCAGAACCAGGGGCCACAGTTTAAGAATAAGGAGTAGGCCATTTAGAACGGGGATGAGGAAAAGCTTTTTCAGTCAGAGAGTTGTAAATCTGTGGAATTTTCTGCCTCAGAAGGCAGCAGAGGCCAATTCTCTGAATGCATTCAAGAGAGAGCTAGGTAGAGCTCGTAAGGATGGCGGAGTCAGGGGTTATGGGGAGAAGGCAGGAACAGGGTACTGATTGAGAGTGATCAGCTATGATCACATTGAATGGCGGTGCTGGCTCGAAGGGCCGAATGGCCTACTCCTGCACCTATTGTCTATTGTCTATTGTCTATTGTCAAGAGCGGAGCTGCGGGATATAGAAGAGGCCCTAGTGAGAGCCTCATCTATAATGGAAGAGGGGAAGCCCCATTTCCTGCATTCCTCAGAGACCGTTCCCTCTGTAACTCCCTGGACCACTCGTCCCTTCCTACCCAAACCATCCCATCCCCGGGCGCTTTCCCCTGCAACCGCAGGAGATGCAACACCTGTCCCTTTACCTCCCCCCTCAACAAAAAAGGACACAAACAGTCTTTCCAGGTGAGAAAGAGGTTCACCTGCACCTCCTCCAACCTCATCTATTGTATCCGCTGCTCTAGATGTCAACTTCTTTACATTGGCGAAACCAAACGCAGGCTCGGCGATCGTTTCGCTCAACACCTTCGCTCAGTCCGCCTTAACCAACCTGATCTCCCGGTGGCTGAGCACTTCAACTCCCCCTCCCACTCCCAGTCTGACCTTTCTGTCATGGGCCTCCTCCAGTGCCATAGTGGAAATTGGAGGAACAGCACCTCATATTTCACTTGGGCAGCTTGAACATTGTATGAACATTGACTTCTCCAACTTTAGATAGTTCTGTTGTCCCCCTCTTCCCCTCCCCCTTCACAGTTCTCCCTCTATCTTCCTGTCTCCACCTATATCCTTCCTTTGTCCCGCCCCCCCTGACATCAGTCTGAAGAAGGGTCTCGACCCAAAACGTCACCCATTCCTTCTCTCCTGAGATGCTGCCTGACCTGCTGAGTTACTCCAGCATTTTTGTGAAACCTTCGATTTGTACCAGCATCTGCAGTTATTTTCCTACACTACCTCCTCTGGCATACCCACCACTCTCTGCATAAAAAGGTTGCCCCTCTGTTTCCTATTAAATCTTTCCCCTCTCACCGTAATAGAATATTGATTGATTAGAATGCATGATGTAGATAATGCAAGCATTCCCGAGGTACCAAGGTTGTGATGCCCACCCAAAGGTTCGTCAGAGCCCACCCACAGGGTCCTCAGTCGGCTGGACTGTAAACCGCCCGAAGGCTTGGCACACTGTGTAACTGGGAGTGAGCTGGAGACCTCAGATGTGAGGAGCAAGGACCAGTAGGAGGGTGAAACGAGGTGATGCCTCCAGCTCCTTCAGGTTGGCTGCAGGAGGAGCCCCCACGACACAAAGATGGCGGGGAGAGGAGAGGAGAGGAGAGGAGAGGAGAGGAGAGGAGAGGAGAGGAGAGGAGAGGAGAGGAGAGGAGAGGAGATGAGAGGAGAGGAGAGGAGGGGAGAGGAGGGGAGAGGAGAGGAGAGGAGAGGAGAGGAGAGGAGGGGAGAGGAGGGGAGAGGAGGAGAGGAATGTTGGTTCATGGGAACTGCACCAGTACATCAAGCGTGCGGGCCGACCGGACTTTGGACTTGGATTAATGGTGCCAAAAATGGTGGTTCCTCCATGTGTAATATATGCAAAATGAATTTCACAGTGCAGTTGCATGTATGACAAATAAAGCACGATATGCAGCTATACAACATTGTTTACACCTTGACATTATACACAGCAATATGCAAATGGGATTGGTTTAGATGGGGGATCTTGGTCAGCATGGATCAGTTGGACCGGAGGGCCTGCTTCCGTGATGAATTGCTGCTGACTATATGTACTGTTAGCCAGGAGAGATCAATTTTCTTTAGGAAACTACAATATGTTGACTGTTCTTCAATATAAAGACTGTGTTTTAATTAAATCCAGTGTATGCACTGTGATCTATCCAGCTACAACTCACAGATGGTGCTCTAATATGCAGCAGTCTGGATTGTATTCCCATAAAATGCAATGTAGGGGAGGAGACTAATATGGAGGAATTTTTTACTGTAGATAAATGTTCTCAAATATACTAGTGTAGGAAATGCAACACTGTATTCAGTCAAATGTGCCGGTGCTACTTTCTAACCCGAGAGTGCACTGACCACCGTCAGCCAGCACTGAGCCATGCCGCAGTTATTCACAATTCCCCTGCTCGTTCACTCAAAAGCCTGCCTCAGATTTTTTTAAAAAATTTAAGTACTTCCAACGTTGCCTTCCTCACTCATGACCCCTCAGGCTAACATCTGCCAGTCAGACTGAACCATAACAAGCATGGTTCCCTCTGATGAAAAGATACTGTGCAATGCCACAAAAATAATTCAGCATTGAATTAACTGTCTGCAGTCTTTGAGCTCCTGAGGTAATTGAATTGACCCCTGACTGGCTTTCAGCCTAACTGCCTGTCTTGGCATTCCAGCTGAAAATGAAATGAAATACTCCTGTGGGAGGCAGGATATGATTTACTGTCTCGAACCGTAACCTTCTTCTCTCTTTCTAATTCCTCCCCAGTTTCATTAAATGTTGAAACCTGGACTTTATAACATCTGCAGATATTCCACGATCCAAACTTGTTCCAGTCTTCCCGCAATGATCCAATAAACCTGGAGCTCATGGACAACTCATTGATTCCATGGTGTTATGTTTGTCCAAGATCTTCCTTTGATGGTGTTGATTGAGTGACTTTACATTGACACAATAAATGTTGCCTTACATGTAGCATTGGTCCAATAATCTAGTATTGATCCTGTTTCAATTTTAAAGTACTGTATTAATGTATCCAATAAGACTGCATTTATCAAATAATCGTGATGCCATTATCAATAGACAATAGACAATAGACAACAGACAATAGGTGCAGGAGTAGGCCATTCGGCCCTTTGAGCCAGCACCACCATTCAATGTGATCATGGCTGATCATTCTCAATCAGTACCCCGTTCTTGCCTTCTCCCCATACTCCCTGACTTCGCTATCCTTAAGAGCTCTATCTAGATCTCTCTTGAATGCATTCAGAGAATTGGCCTCCACTGCCTTCTGAGGCAGAGAATTCCACAGATTTACAACTCTCTGACTGAAAAAGTTTTTCCTCATCTCCGTTCTAAATGGCCTACCCCTTATTCTTAAACTGTGGCTCCTGGTTCTGGACTCCCCCAACATTGGGAACATGTTTCCTGCCTCTAACGTGTCCAACCCCTTAATAATCTTATATGTTTCGATAAGATCCCCTCTCATCCTTCTAAATTCCAGTGTATACAAGCCTGGTCGCTCCAGTCTATTAACATATGACAGTCCCGCCATTCCGGAAATTAACCCAGTAAATCTACGCTGCATGCCCTCAATAGCAAGAATATCCTTCCTCAAATTTGGAGACCAAAACTGCACACAGTACTCCAGGATCGATCTCACTAGGGCCCTGTACTTTGCTCCTATACTCAACTCCTCTTGTTATGAAGGCCAACATTCCATTGGCTTTCTTCACTGCCTGCTGTACCTCCATGCTTCCTTTCAGTGACTGATGCACTAGGACACCCAGATCTCGTTATACGTCCCCTTTTCCTAACTTGACACCATTCAGATAATAATCTGCCTTCCTATTCTTACCACCAAAGTGGATAGCCTCACATTATCCACATTAAACTGCATCTGCCATGCATCCGCCCACTCACACAACCTGTCCAAGTCACCCTGCAACCTCATAGCAACTTCCTCACAGTTCACACTACCACCCAGCTTTGTATCATCTGCAAATTTGCTAATGTTATTTTTAATCCCTTCATCCAAGTCATTAATGTATATTGTAAATAGCTGCGGTCCCAGCACCGAGTCTTGCGGTACCCCACTAGTCACTGCCTGCCATTCTGAAAGGGACCCATTTATCCCCACTCTTTGCTTTCTGTCTGTCAACCAATTTTCTATCCATGTCAGTACCCTACCTCCAATACCATGTGCTCTGATTTTGCCCACTAATCTCCTATGTGGAACCTTGTCAAAGGCTTTCTGAAAGTCGAGGTACAGCACATCCACCGGCTCTCCCCTGTCAATTTTCCTAGTTACATCCTCAAAAAATTCCAGAAGATTAGTCAAGCATGATTTCCCCATTGTAAATCCACGCTGACTCGGAATGATCCTGTTACTGCTATCCAAATGCTCCGCAATTTCGTCTTTTATAATTGACTCCAGCATCTTCCCCACCACTGATGTAAGACTAACTGGTCTATAATTTCCCGTTTTCTCTCCCTCCTTTCTTAAAAAGTGGGACAACATTAGATACCCTCCAATCCACAGGAACTGATCCTGAATCTATAGAACATTGGAAAATGATCACCAATGCGTCCACAATT
Organism: Rhinoraja longicauda; assembly: GCF_053455715.1. Classification (NCBI taxonomy): domain Eukaryota; kingdom Metazoa; phylum Chordata; class Chondrichthyes; order Rajiformes; family Arhynchobatidae; genus Rhinoraja; species Rhinoraja longicauda. The sequence continues at coordinate 701,747 of NC_135976.1, forward strand.
TCTAACGCCACCTCCTTAAGTATCCTGGGATGCAGACCATTAGGCCCTGGGGATTTATCAGCCTTCAGTCCCATCAGTCTACCCAGCACCATTTCCTGCCTAATGTGAATTTCCTTCAGTTCCTCCGTCACCCTAGGATCTCTGGCCACTGGAACATCTAGGAGATTGTTTGTATCTTCCTTAGTGAAGACAGATCCAAAGTACCGGTTCAAATCGTTTATTAATTCAATGATTATTCATTGTCAGAGTTATTCAATTATACTGTTTGGGCCTGATAAATAAATATTGAAGTTATTAATATCAAATATTAAAATAAAAATCTAAAGACTTCACCTTTGCAGTTGGAGGAGGAACAGACTCTGTGGCCCACAATATCTATGTTATCTATGCTGAATATCATGCCAGGTTCAAGTATACGCTTCTGTGTGTGATCCAAATCGCTCCATTTACTGCATATCAATGTTCCTTTCCAAAAGCTTCCAAAACAGAGAAAGCCAAGGGATATTTTGGAAACAGCGCTTGAAATTATTAAGACATTTTAGAGAGAAATTGTTTGCAAGGGTTGAAGAGATAATGTCCGCAGGGTCCAGATTAATCTGATTCCCAAGGGAATAGGAGTTGGCATGAAGAAAGGTTATTTGTAGAGAGATGGCTTGGATTAGAAATGGACTGTCAAACGTTAGGAGGATTTAATGATAGCCATCAAATACTTGAAGAACCAAGTTGCTTGGAGCTGGGTGGGATGAACTCAGCATCTCTTGGAGACGGCACGCTGAATGCCCCCATTGATGGCCTGTGAGGGACAGGACTTGTAGATGTTTCAGGCCAAAGCCACATCGGCTTGACCACTGAATTCCTCCAGCACGTTCCCAGCACTCACAATGTCTGGTATCTCAGTTGGATTCCTTCAATGCTGTTCAACATCATAATTGTAAAGTTCTTTATCAAATGCATTAAATTCTTGATTTGATTCATTTTTATAGCTTGGCAATGTTATTGCTGTCTTGTCCTATGATCAGAATTAAAAGATTAAAAGTCAAGAGCCCAGGGTGTTGAATTGTCATATGTACCGGCAATGAAACAATGGAACTCTGATGAAACAATAGGTTAAAGCTGATGGATTTTCAAGGAAGTATTTAGTAAGCAAATTTTATTTGATTTCTTATGTTTCTTGCAATTATATGTCTAAGTTTAAGTTCAACACAAAGACTTTTGTATCTTGTCATTCTACCTCACTGTGGACATTGGACTCTGTCTCTAGCACTGTTGCACTACAATGCTGAGAACTATAATCTGCACTCTGTGTCTTCCCCTTCATGCTACCCATTTTACAAGTTTGGCTTGATTGTACTTATGCATATAATTATCTGATCAGATTCGATAGCATGCAAAACAAAGCTTATTACTGTACACTTGACAATAATAAACCTAAACAAATATTAACTCCTGTTATATTTCAAGCCAACCTCTACAGATGCACCATTGAAAGCATTTTATCAGGATGCATCACAGCTTGGTTTGGGAACAGCTCCATACAAGACTGCAAGAAATTGCAGCGAATTGTGGACGCACCCTCTTCTGTTCTCAGGCAAACTGTATAGAAGTGTGAAAACGCACACCTTCAGATTCAGGGACAGTTTCTTCCCAGCTGTCATCAGACAACTGAAGCATCCTACCACAACCAGAGAACAGTTCTGAACTACTATCTGCTTCATTGACAACTCTTGGACTCTCCTTGATTGGACTTTGCTGGCTTTACTTTGCACTAATCGTTATTCACTTATCATGTACATGTACACTGTAAAGAAGACTTGATTATAATCATGTATTGTCTTTCTGCTGATTGGTTAGCACGCAACAAAAGCTTTTCATTGTATCTCGCTCGGTACATGTGACAATAAACTCAACTGAAACTGAATATTTCAAGCAGATATTTTCCTAGTATATTGTTATTTTTAGATTTAGATTTAGATTCTACAGCGCGGAAACAGGCCCTTTCGGCCCACCAAGTCCGCGCCGCCCAGCGATCCCCGCACATTAACACTATCCTACACACACTAGGGACAATTTTTACATTTACCCAGTCAATTACAAACCTGCACGTCTTTCCATTATTTATAAGAATATATAGAGGTGTTTTTTTGTTTGAGGTAAACCTCCTCCAATCCAAAGAAAGAGAAAAAGTAAAAGTTTGCTGTTCAAGAATGATGGTCAACTCATGGGAAATAAAAAGCTGAAGGAATCATGACTGTTGCCATGTGATACGTAGTTTTATAATGGACGGGGATTGAGTGTTTACCTCTTTCCCTCGTGTCGATGATTAGAGTCAGAAGCAGCTCCTTCCCCAGGTCAACCAGGAGCAGCAGTAATGACTTCCTGAGCCAGGTCACCAGCAGGTCACTGGAAAAGATTTGTCAAACCAGGAAACAGAAAGAGGTTTAATTCAAAGTGGACCCTCTTCAACCAGTAGCCCTGCAACCTTGAAGCGATTCGTCTGGTAAATTACCTTGTAGCAAAGCTGAATGTTCTCTGTAGAGATAACATCTTCCCTGTCTCCTCCATTATAAAATCACAAGGAGCAGGGCCAAGAAGGAAGGCTGCCCCTGTTATACAACGTCCTGGATCAGTACAAACGTCATTCACAGTGGGTCAGGAAAGCAAGACTTTCCTGAGTTCCATTCACTGGGAGCCACAGAAGTTCCTGGATGTTGTGCAAAGCCTGGCCTGCTGTGTGGCTTCAGTCGTACGGTGGGGGCATCACAGTGGGTGCTGAGAGGTGGCACCCATTGAATAGGCACCAAAGTGAGAGAGATTGAAAGGGAAGGTCGAGTGTTAATTGTGATGGGATACTGGGCAGATGGGAGAGGACGTACTCATGCACTGACTCAGTCCTAATCAAACCTGGATTGTTTAGTTTAGTTCAGTTTATTATTATAGTAATGTATACTGAGGTACAGTGAAAAGCTTTTTGTTGCGTGCTATTCAGTCAGGGAAAAGACTCCACATGATTACAAACGAGCCGTACACAATGTACAAACAGAGATAAAGGGAATAACGTTTAGTGCAAGATAAAGTCCAATAAAATTTGATTGAAGATAGTCCAAGGGTCCCCAACGAGGTAGATGGTAGGTCAGTACTGCTCTCTAGTTGTTGAGAGGATGGTTTAGTTGTCTTATAACAGTTGGGAAGAAACTATCCTTGAATCTGGAGGTGTGGATTTTCATATTTCTGTACCTTTTACCTGATGGCCAGAGAGGGGAGAAGATGGAGTGAGACTCTCTCATGATTATGCTGGTGGCCTTGCCAAGGCAGCTTAAATTATAGATGGAGTCAATGGATGGGGATTAGTTTGTGTGATGGTCTGGGCTACATCCGCAACTCTCAGCAGTTTCTTGTGAGTTTAGATGGACCTGTTCCCAAACCACGCTGTAATGCCTTACAATAAAATGCTTTCTACGGCACATCTGTAGAGGTTGGGGAGAGTTGTTGGTTATGTAAGTTGATAGTCCAGGAGGATGAGTCAGGTTATGCTGACTCAGCTCAGTGCATTTGCGTGCCCCCTACACATTTTAGCAAAGTCTTTTCTGCTGCAGCCTGCAATGGTCGTCTGAGTGGGTACATGCTCGGTACCCAGGGCCAGATTCTGTGAAACGTAACACTTACAGTAATGCTTGTTCCTGACGGTGTATAGACAGAGATCATGGGATGGGAAAGATCGTTGATTATCTGAAGCAGCGTGGTGTAGGTGCGGTCAGTGGTGGGGACTTTGGACTGTGTGATGGACTGGACCACATTCACTACTTTCTATAATTTCTTGCGGTCGTGGGCAGAGCAGCTGCCAGATCAGGCCATGATGCAGGACATTGCAGCAGGAAGGCTGGGATATCATTACTGATGCACTGAGAAACATTCAGACAGGTGCATGGATAGAGTAGGTTTAGTGGGATATTGGCCAAAGGCAGGCATGTGGCAGTAGTGTAGATGGGGCATGTTGGTTGGCATGAACAAGTTGGGCTAAAGGTCATGTTTCCATGCTGTATGACTCTATGATGCCTACAACCCTGGCCATTCCCTTTTCTCTCTTCTACCTTCTGGTAGAAGATACTGGAGCTCGAAAGCCTCAATGTCCAGATTCAAGAACTGCTTCTTCCCCACTCACCTCTCTCAGAGAGGAGGGGTTGTGTCTTGCCTCTTCTCTCTTCCAGCTTTCATCCCCCTCCCCCAACCCACCTACAATCAGTCTGAAGAAGGATTTGAAGAACCTGAAAAGTCGTGTATCCATGTTCTCTAGAGATGCTGCCCGATCTTTGTGCCTTTTGTGTAAACCAGCACGTGCAGTTCTTCATTTCCATCTCTTTCTCACCCCCTTCCCAGAGGTGCTGGCACATGCTCTTACTCTTCACTCTACCTCGTTCAGTTCTTCCAATGTTATTCATTAGTCCATTTTTGCCCTACTTGGTTTCAACCTGAAACACCACCCATTCCTTCTCTCCTGAGATGCTGCCTGATCCGCTGAGTTACTCCAGCATTTTGTGATACCTTCGATTTGTACCAGCATCTGCAGTTATTTTCCTACTCAGATTGCACTATAATCTTTGTGCCGTTCTACATTCATTGTTGTATTCATTGCTGGATGGATCTGTCTACCATGTGCACTGTTTATTCTGTCAGCCTCACAAGAGCAAGACATTTCACTGCACCCTGGTGTACATGGCAATAAACTAATCTGAATCTGAAAAGTTATCTCCGGCAATAGTGCAAATGGGTGTCTGAATTGCTGTTGGCCAGGGAGGATTTATGCCCCGCAGTGCGAAGGGCCTAATCTTCAGGGAGTGCTAATGGGAAGTTTCTGTGCCCTGACATAACTAGGCGATGCTTTCATCTTTAAGTAGCAGTCACATCAAAGAACAAGTAGACTTAAGTCACAAATCCAACCATGGAGTTCAAATGATGTTCAGGGTAGTCAGGAACCCACCAAAATGCTTCATGACATTTCCTGCACACTTTTATTGCATTAGTCACTTTAACTTGATTTATAACTGTTGATCACACAGTACCCAACTCATGTGAAGAAGCACTTTTGAAAGAATGGGTCAGGAGATGGGGAAGAGAAGGGCAGGGCAGTGGTGGGGAGGGAATTTATTCCCCATTCATCATTTCTCAACTTTAGGATCACGTCAGTGATTCGCTCTGGATAAACTACAACTTTCATATCTATGTTTGCTGGATCTCTCTCAATGCTAGAATGTGTTGAGGTATATACAGGTAAATAAATCCCAGTCTGGAGAAGGGATCCATGTTCTCCAGAGATGCTGCTCGATCCAATGAGTTACTCCAGCCACTAGTCGTTAGTGCCACGTTAGTGCTACTAGTCGATAGTCAAGACTGGATAGAAAATCCAGTCTTGTCTATCGACTAGTGGCACTAACGTCTGTGGTGATGAAGTGCTTTGATAGGTTGGTTATGGTGCATATCAACTCCTACCTCATCAAGAACCTCGACCCATTACAGTTTGCCTACCGTCACAACAGGTCAATGGAGGATGCGATCTCACTGGCTCTCCATTCCGCACTGGACAATTTGGACACATAAACACTTACGTCAGGCTGTTGTTTACAGACTACAGCATGGTGTTCAATACCATCATCCCCTGCAAGCTGGTTACGCGAGGAGGTGTGGTGCCACAGAGTTCTGTTTCAATCACTCGAACAAGTGAGTTCTAAACATCTTTGGAATTCGGAGGAGGCACAGCGGTACTCTAAACATCTTTGGGTATCGCTGCGACGCTATAGAAATCTTTTTAAAAGGTTTCTGTGTGTTTTGGGGCTGAGCGGTGTTATCAACTGACTGCGCAGCTCCCACTACTGAGGCTGGCAACCTGCCGGGAAACTGTGGCGCACAAAAAGGGGAGAAAAGCTTGTCTGGACTGTTACACCTGCGTCCAGATGTTCTAGTGGCCAGAGATCCTAGGATGACGGAGGAACTAAAGGAAATCCACATTAGGCAGGAAATGGTGTTGGGTAGACTGATGGGACTGAAGGCTGATAAATCCCCAGGGCCTGATGGTCTGCATCCCAGGGTACTTAAGGAGGTGGCTCTAGAAATTGTGGACGCATTGGTGATCATTTTCCAATGTTCTATAGATACAGGATCAGTGCCTGTGGATTGGTGGGTAGCTAATGTTTTCCCACTTTTTAAGAAAGGAGGGAGAGAGAAAACGGGAAATTATAGACCAGTTAGTCTGACATCAGTGGTGGGGAAGATGCTGGAGTCAATTATAAAAGACAAAATTGCGGAGCATTTGGATAGTAGTAACAGGATTGTTCCAAGTCAGCATGGATTTACGAAGGGGAAATCATGCTTGATTAATCTTCTGGAATTCTTTGAGGATGTAACTAGGAAAATTGACAGGGGAGAGCCGGTGGGTGTGGTGTACCTTGACTTTCAGAAAGCCTTTGACAAGGTTCCACATAGGAGATTGGTGGGCAAAATTAGAGCACATGGTATTGGAGGTAGGGTACTGACATGGATAGAAAATTGGATGACAGACAGAAAGCAAAGAGTGGGGATAAATGGGTCCCTTTCAAAATGGCAGGCAGAAGCTAGTGGGGTACCGCAAGGGTCGGTGCTGGGACCGCAGCTATTTACAATATACATTAATGACTTGGATGAAGGGATTAAAAGTAACATGAACAAATTTGCAGATGATGCAAAGCTGGGCGGTAGTGTGAACTGTGAGGAAGATGTAATGAGGTTGCAGGGTGACTTAGAAGGTTGTGTGAGTGGGCGGATGCATGGCAGATGCAGTTTAATGTGGATAAGTGTGAGGTTATCCACTTTGGTGGTAAGAATAGGAAGGCAGAGTATTATCTGAATGGTGTCAAGTTAGGAAAAGGGAACGTACAATGAGATCTGGGTGTCCTAGTGCATCAGCCAGGAAGCATGCAGGTACAGCAGGCAGTGAAGAAAGCCAATGAAATGTTGGCCTTCATAACAAGAAGAGTTGAGTATAGGAGCAAAGAGGTTCTTCTGCAGTTGTATAGGGCCCTAGTGAGACCGCACCTGGAGTACTGTGTGCAGTTTTGGTCTCCAAATTTGAGGAAGGATATTCTTGCTATTGAGGGCGTGCAGCGTGGGTTTACTAGGTTAATTCCCGGAATGGCGGGACTGTCATATGTTGAAAGACTGGAGCGACTAGGCTTGTATACACTGGAATTTAGAAGGATGAGAGGGGATCTTATCGAAACATTTAAGATTATTAAGGGGTTGGACATGTTAGAGGCAGGAAACATGTTCCCAATGTTGTGGGAGTCCAGAACAAGGGGCACAGTTTAAGAATAAGGGGTAGGCCATTTAGAACGGAGATGAGGAAAAACTTTTTCAGTCAGAGTTGTAAATCTGTGGAATTCTCTGCCTCAGAAGGCAGTGGAGGCCAATTCTCTAAATGCATTCATGGGAGAGCTTGATAGAGCTCTTAAGGATAGCGGAGTCAGGGGGTATGGGGAGAAGGCAGGAACAGGGTACTGATTGAGAATGATCAGCCATGATCACATTGAATGGCGGTGCTGGCTCGAAGGGCCGAATGGCCTACTCCTGCACCTATTGTCTATTGTCTATTGTCCAGAACAACCCCCTGCATCAAGAACGAGGCCCTCCTTCCTCACCTTCACACCCTGGGGAAAATCTTCACCGACATCACCCCAATACCCATGGGGTTTCGCAGGAAGGAGCTGCAGCACGTTCTATCCCTCCGGCGCCAGCTGGCGATGCTGCTGGACGGGGAGGAGGTGGTCGACGGGCGCTTCTGTGTCCAGCAGGATGGGCGAGACTTCACCATCTTCTGGACATCGGAGCGCCCGAGGTGCCACGCCTCCGGTGCCACTAACCCCCCTCCCCCCCCATTCCCACTCCCCCTGTAGTTGAGTCAGAGAACCCTGGGGATGGGGAAGGTCAAGAGTAGGGGGGCAAGGTGGCGAAGAAGATAAAGCACCTGGGGAACAAACCCCCTGGGGATAAGACTTTGCCACCCACCCCGTCACCTCCCGTGAGGGAGTCCGCAAGCCCCATAATCCAGCCGGGGCGGAGGTGATTGGGCGGGAGGAGGGGGAGCCACAGACTAGGGTTGCTCAGGTGACCCCAGAGTCTGTGAGCTCCTCCCCTTCGAAAAAAAGAAGGAGGAGGAGCTGAAGGGGGACATAGGGGAATCCTCCAGTGGGGTGGGGAGTACTGTGGTGGAAGATGACTCCCGCCCTCTGGTTCAGGCCCCAGTCCCATGCTCTGAAGGGGTTTCTGGGGAGGGTGGTGATGGGGACCACTCGGGTATAATGGAGCAGGGAGAGATTCCTGTTGGGGAGGGAATCCCGATTCATGCACCCGAGGAAGCCCAGGAGCAACCCACCCAGAATGAGGCACAGCGCACGCCTGTGGAGTTAGGGATAGTAGGAGGGGAGGGGGAAGGGGAAACCAGCCCTTGTCTCCCGCAGGACCTGGCTCCAGAGGGACTCCCTGAGTCTGGGGCACCAGAGTCCACTCTGGGCCCAACTGGTGGAGAGATAGACCCCACTGTCAATGGTCTTGACTCCCCAGGTACATCTGGGGAAGGCCCCTCTACCACTGGCCCCACGGTGGGGACTGAGGTGGAGGTGAGACCAGAGGGTGGGGAAGAGGCAACCGCTACACAGGAGGGAGTGTCGAGCACGTGAGGTGTGTCTAAGGATGGGAATGGTGACTCCATCTGCAGTGGGCGGGTGGAAGGGGACTCCTCGGACAATGAGTCAATGGATGTTCTCGCTGCCCCTGACGCCACTCCTCTCATTCCAGTGGAGGAGATCCGCAAGTTCATCGCGGCCACCGAAGGAGCCCAACATCGGCCCAGACTGGCCTCCCTCCGGTGGCCGAACTTACAAGGGGTCACCAGCTCCCTGAACCTCATCCTCAGAAGGAGGGGGAGGGGAAAGGGAGGGACGGGGGTGAAGGGGAACGACCGGCGTCAGCTCAGGTCCTTCTTGGACGACCTGGAAAAGGACGCCGAGGCCCAGAGCAGCGTCGTTCCTGCTGAGGGTAGAGGGATCAGTAGAGCGTCCCTTGTTGCCAAGATCCGGAAAGTGAAACGCACTGCCAATCCATCTAGGGTCCGTAGGGGCAGAGGCGGCTCTGCTGTTAGCGACCAGGGAACTGGTGAGGGGATCTAGTGTACTCCTGACATGGCCATCACCATAGCCAGTTATAACATAAATGGCAGCAGGAGGCCTCTCCGCAGGTTTAACCATCTCTCAACCCTGAGGGATGGGAAATATGCGGTGAGGTTCCTGCAGGAAACCCACCCCATCCCAGGAGATGAGTCCACCTGGCTCCTGGATTGGGGTGGTGAGGTCTTCATGAGCCACCTCAGCTCCATTTCCAGTGGGGTGGCCATTTTGTTGGCCCCGCATTTCCGGCCAGAAATCCTAAAGGTCCAGGAACTGGTGCCAGGCAGCTTGCTTCACCTGGCCGTGCGCCTGGATGGAGTGCCGTTGCATTTTGTCAACGTGTACGCCCCCAAGCCCGCCGTGTTGCAGACGTGCCTGTTCCGGGAGGTGTCTACCCTGTTGAGCTCCATCGACCCCGGCGACTGTGTGATCCTGGGGGGAGATTTCACTGTACCCTCGAGGAAGGAGACCGTTCAGGTATCCAGCGCGGCCAGGAGTCGGTGAAGAAGTTGAAGGAGCTCGTGGGCTCCTTTGACTTGGTAGATACCTGGAGGAACCTCCACCCCGACTCCAGTGCCTTCTCCAGGAGGTCAGAGGGGGGTGGTTCTCGCATTGACCGCCTGTACATTTCTCGGGCGTACGTCTCCCGCGTCTCGGCGGCCTCCATGCGGCCGATGCCTTGCTCGGACCACCACCTGGTGTGTGCGGAGTTTACCCCGCTGTGCACGCGGGCAGGGTCCGCGTACCGGCACTTTAACAACCGGCTGCTGGAGGATCGCCGCTTCCGGGACTTGTTTGTGAGGTTCTGGACCACTTGGAAGGGGAAGAGGGGAGGATTTCACTCGCTGCAGCTATGGTGGGACGTGGGCAAGGCCCACATCCGGCGTTTCTGTCAGTACACTAGGGGGCGACCAAGAGACGCGATTCCAAGGTCAGACAGCTCGGGAGTGAACTGCTCGATTTGGATTCACGTCTAAGTCAGACCGGCAGGGACCCAACCTTCTGGAGGGAATACCAGGAGAAGATGGACGCACTGAAGGAGCTGCAGTTACAGCAATCCCGAGGTGCGTACGTGAGGTCACGGATCCACATGCTCCATGATTTGGACTGCGGTTCACCCTTCTACTCGCTGGAGAAGTGGCGGGGAGTCCGTCAGCAGTTAGTGGAGCTGCTCGCTGACGATGACTCACTGAACCAGAAGACATCAACGCGGCGGCTCGTTCCTTTTATGGGACCTTGTTTTCACCGGATAGCTCCGGCGGGGACGAGTGCAGTGATCTGTGGGAAGGTCTAGCCACGGTCGGCCCGGAGGGTGCCGAGCGCCTGGACGCCCCCCTGACACTAGACGAACTGACCGCGGCCCTCCATCAGATTCGAAGGGGCAAATCCCCTGACAGCAGAGTTCCTCCGCACTTTCTGGGGGACCCTGGGGGAGGACTACACCATGGTCCTGAGGGAGAGCCTGGCGACCGGGGAGGTGCCCCTGTCTTGGCGGAGGGCTGTAGTGGTCCTTCTGCCCAAGAAGGGTGATCTCCGCCTACTAAAGAACTGGCGCCCGGTCTCCCTCCTCTGTACCGACTACAAGGTCTTTGCTAAGGCAATGGCCAACCGTCTGGGCCCAGTGCTGGCCCAAGTGTTCCACCCTGACCAGTCTTACACGGTCCCGGGCCGGTCCATCCAGGACAACATCCATCTGGTCCGGGACCTGGTCTACCTGGCTCAGGAGACCGGTGTACCCACTGCCTTTCTCTCCCTTGACCAGGAGAAGGCTTTCAACAGGGTGGATCACGAGTATCTGCTGAGGACTCTGCGGGCGTTTGGGTTCAGACCGCACTTTGTAGCCCGGATCCGACTTCTATACGCCACTGCGGAGTGCCTCGCCATGGTCATCGGATCCTTGACAGCCCCCATTCCCTTCCGCAGAGGAGTACGTCAGGGCTGCCCCATGTCAGGCCAACTGTACACCATCTGCCTGGAGCCATTCCTTAGTCTGCTTCGGAGGAGGTTGACGGGCTTGGTTCTACGCGAGCCGGATATGGAGGTGGTCCTCTCGGTCTATGCCGATGACGTACTCCTCATGGTCACCAACCCCGCCGATCTGCAGAGGATGCGCGAGTGCCAACGAGTCAGAGAGGGTTCTCTTGAACCTCTACAGGTGTACATTAGAGAGCATATTGACTGGTTGCAGCACGGCCTTGTTCAGCAACTTGAATGCCCAGGAGCGGAAAAAGTTGAGAACACTGCCCAGTCCATCACCGGCTCTGACTTTCCCACCATCGAAGGGATTTACTGGAGTCACTGCCTCAAAAAGGCAGCCAGCATCGTCAGAGACCCACACCTCCCTGGCCACACACTCATTTAACCCCTGCCATCGGGAAGAAGGTACAGGAGCCTGAAAACTGTGACGTCCAGGTTCAGGAACAGCCTCTTCTTCCCTATAGCCGTCAGGCTATTAAACACTACAACCTCCAAATAAGCTCTGAACTGCAATAGACTATTATTGTTATTATTGCACTATTATTGTTTGTTGTTTGTTTTTTGTGTATACGTATGTGTGCGTATGTGTGTATATATATGATCTACATATATGTGTATTTGTGAGTATGTGCATGTATACACACTGAACTTGTTTTTCTCTCTCGTTTATTATATTGTTTACAGTGTACTGTGTTTACATATTCTCTTGTGCTGCTGCAAGTAAGAATTTCATTGTTCCATCTGGGACATATGACAATCAAACACTCTTGACTTTTGACTGTACATAGTAACATATCCTAACCAAGGTAGAGACAGCAGTACTGGCCATGAAACTTCTGAATTGTCTCAAAACCCCATCTATTGGGATCAGCGAACACCAGGCAAGTGGAAAGATTGTATGCTTAAGATAGACACAAAATGCTGGAGTAATTCAGCAGGACAGGGAGCATCTCTGGGGAAAAAGGATGTGTGTGTTTCAGGTTGGGACCCTTCCCTAGACCCCAGATCGTATGTTTAATTTAGTTTATTATTGTCATGCGTACCGAGGTACAGTGAAAAACTTTTTGCAACGTGCTATTCAGTCAGCAAAAAGACTATACATGATTAAAATCAAGTCGTCCACAGTTTACAGATACAGGATAAAGGGAATAACGTTTAATGCAAGATCCAGTGAAGTCTGATAGTTTGAAGGTCTCCATTGAGATCGGTTAGGAAGGGCATAGTTATTGTATGAAATGGAGTAGTGGTTTGAAGGACTGTAAGGAATGATTGCAGATCCACTTCTGCGACCAGCAGGCAGAGAGTCGCCTGGCCTCACTTCCACAATTTGATTTTGATTTCCTGGGAAAGAATGGATCGGCATCTCATTTCAGCTAAATGTGGATTCTGGAGGTGAAGAATGTCATGGAGTCAGGACCTGTGCCTTTGTAGAAGCAAAGACCAGATGGTCATGGCTGTTAAAATGGAAGAGAATTGATGGCAGGTTCACCCCCTGTCACTGCCTGCAAAAGCACAAACTCCACTCCCTCCCAAAGTACAAAATAAAAAGAACATACTCTGAGAAGATCATTGGAAGTTTCATCTATAAATTGCCACAGTTAATAGTTAATTGGTTAACAAGCATTTGCACTGATACAAAGCTATTTCCTTTGGAAAACATCCAACTGAGATTAAATTGGTAGCTTTAAATGAGGGAGGTACCTTGGGTTTGGTTTGTGGCAAGAAAGCAGAGAATGAGTTTCATTGAGGAGATTGGAATAGTCGCGTTGTATTCAAAGGGTGGGAATGGTCCATTTTATTTTTAAAAAATCTTAATCTTACTTAAAAAATCAAAAGCATATCGCGCAAACATCCAACATTTGTCTGCTGTTTTTGTGTTTATTTCGAGTCTTTAATATCTACACAACAGGAATTCAAAGAGAAATTTGCAGAATAGAGTTGTAGTGTGTCAAAGAAACCGCAGCTGTCTTTGTTGGTCTCGGATTTGGTGTTTGACACAGAGTGTTTGATATCGGCTGGATAACAGACTGAAGTAACCCTGGGTGACACTTGCCATTTTGACCCGTTGCATGTTAGGCTTTGCTGTTTGTGTGCGTGCGGTTTTGATTTGGAAATGCGGCCATGTTTGAAGCGTGCGCAGGTAATCACTGCGAGAGATCTTGTATTCTCTCTGAACTGTATTTGCCCTCTCAGAATGACAGCGAGTCTTGACCCAGTCGGGCAGGCTCTTCAAGTCGGTTTGCCTCAGGCCTGACTGTTCTTCCAAAGTCATCTTACATTTCAAAGATCGAGTTGGATGTGTGTCAGAAGTCTGATTAAAACAAACAGATACTGTGTTTTTGTATCTAATCCAATTGTATGTCCCTGTATTTGGCCCAAATCTTTCACAGACTGAAGAAATATCGTGTAACTATTCTGCATTCTGATATTTCAAACGTGGCAGAAATATTTCCGTGGTAGAAATGTAAATAAAAATTGTTTCATTTTGTTTTAATCAGCAACTCATGGGGGATGATGTTAGACAGCACATGAGAATGTCATCTCCACTCCCAGCTACCTCGTCAGAACATTTAAACAGACAAAGCACAAAAATGTATGACCGGGCAGTGAGGGACGTAGCAACAAGTCATGCCATTATCTAACAGGGTTTATAACTGAGATGCACGGAACTGCAGGTGCTGCAATCTTGAGTAAAACACAGAGTGCTGGAGGTATTCAGTGGGTCTGTGGAGGGAATGGACCAACGATGGGCCAACCATGTTTCTTCAGCCTTCTCCACAGACGCTGCCTGACCCGCTAAGTTCCTCCAGCAAATTGGTTTTTTTTTTTGCTCAGTGTTTTATAATATATATTTCTTGCTTTTATATATATCTTCTGCTCAACACTTTCACTGTAGAGGAACGCAACATTCTATATTCTGCACTCTGTTTCTTTTCTCTTTTGCAGAACCTGATGTATTCATGAACGGGTAAGTTTTGCTTGGACAGCACGCACAACAAAGCTTTTCACGGAGGAAAACGGTGAAAGCAACAGGTGTCCTAAATTTTCTGAGACGCAACTTTTATCGTTGTTCAACGTCTATCAAGGAGAAGTTATACTTCACCCTTGTTAGACCACATTTGGACTACACAGTTGCAGCATGGGATCCATACACAAATAAAACATTTCTTCCATCGAACGTGTCCAAAGACAGGCAGCTTGTTTTGTTACAAATACCTATGAGAGAGAAGCGAGTGTTACCGAACTTCTGAATTCATTGGGGTGGAACCCTCTCCAAGACAGATGTACAGCCCATTTGGCCTGTTTTTACAAAATCTTAAATGGTCAGCTCGACATAGATGACCACATCTACACCAAACCCAAATCTATCAGGAGCAGACCAGGGCATTCGATTCAATTTGAGATACCAGCTGCCAAAACAGATATTATAGCAAATCATTCTTCCCTCACACAATTAAAGCATGGAATAGTCTTCACCCTACTATAGTTACTCAACCAGACGCAACTAAATTAAGGTAGCTTTTCTTCTCCAAGAAGCCCTTCTTGCTTAAATCCATACTCCGCCACCTCCAGTTTAAATTCCATTTGGAATATTTTGGAGGACCAAGAACCAAGAGGAAAGACACAAAGTGTTGTAGTAACTCTGCAGGTCAGGCCGCGAGCATTTTGTTTCTCCTTTGGTAAACCAGCATCTGTAGATCCTTGTTTCTTTTTTAATTTTCACTGAGGGGATTGGGCTATGTCCACGACTGTGCAATTTATTGGGGTCTTGGGCAGAGCTGTTTACATACCAAGATGTGATGCATCCCTCAGGATGATGCTTTCTACCGAGGATCAGTAGAAATGATTAAGGACAGCCTGTGGCGCAGGGGTAGAGTTTCTGCCTTTCAGCGCCAGAGACCCGGGTTCGATCCTGACTATGGGTACTGGCGGTATGGAGTTTGCACGTTCTCCCTGTGAATGCGTGGGTTTTCTCTGGGTACTCCAGTTTACTCCCACACTCCAAAGACACACAGGTTTGTATGATAATTGACTTCTTTGAATTGCTAATGTGCTGTTTGTGTTTGTATACAGGGTGATCGATGATCGATGTGGACTAGATGGGCTGAAGGGCCTGTTTCCATGCTGTCTCATCGTTGAGATGTGCAACTTTCCTTTGCCTTCTGAGGAAGTAGAGTCATGTTTTGCTTTCTAGGCTGCACCATGACTGTGGTCAGACTATTTCAAATTGTTACTGACATTTACACCTGGGAACTCGACCATGTTCACTTCTGCACCAAGAGTCAAGAATGTTTAATTGATAATGGATCAATGAAATCCTTACTTGCTGCAGACTAATAGGCCCATAAATGTAATAACACAGAGATAAATATATAATAATCAATATTACAAAAACAAAGAACCATAGTACTAGGTAACCATAATAGTGCCAAACCATAGTCCCGAGTGCAACCAAAGACATGATCCATAGAAGGTCACATTTGCTGAGGTTAGTGTTGTGCAGTGCTCACAAGCCTGATGCTTGTTGGGAAGAAGCTGTTCTTGAACCTGGAGGTCACGGTTTTCAGGCTCCTGTACCTTCTTTCCAATGGTAGCAGCGAGATGAGAGCGTGGCCAGGGTGGTGGTGTCTCTGATGATGCTGGCTGCCATTTTGCGACAGCATCTGTACACTGTACATTGTACGCTGTAAACTGTACACTGTAAACTGTACACTGTACACTGTACACCGTAAACTGTAAACTGTACACTGTAAACTGTACACTGTACACTGTACACTGTAAACTGTACACTGTACACTGTACACTGTACACGGTACACTGTACACTGTACACTGTACACTGTACACTGTAAACTGTAAACTGTACACTGTACACTGTAAACTGTACACTGTACACTGTAAACTGTACACGGTACACTGTACACTGTACACTGTACACTGTAAACTGTACACTGTACACTGTACACTGTACACGGTACACTGTAAACTGTAAACTGTACACTGTACACTGTAAACTGTACACTGTACACTGTACACTGTACACTGTAAACTGTACACTGTACACTGTACACTGTAAACTGTAAACTGTAAACTGTACACTGTACACTGTACACTGTACACTGTACACTGTACACTGTACACTGTAAACTGTACACTGTACACTGTACACTGTACACTGTACACTGTAAACTGTACACTGTACACTGTACACTGTACACTGTAAACTGTACACTGTACACTGTACACTGTAAACTGTACACTGCAAGGGCCAGGAAGCGAGCGGGCAAGATCATCTCTGACCCCTCTCACCCTGGCCACAAACTCTTTGAAGCACTTCCCTCTGGAAGGTGACTCTGGACTGTCAAAGCAGCCACAGCCAGACATAAAAACAGCTTTTTTTCCACGAGTGATAGTTCTACTCAATAACCAAAGTCTGTAGTCTCTTTTTTGCTCTCGTTTGGGGTTGGGGGTGGGGGGTGGGGATGCAAATGATGGCGGGGGTGTGAGAGGGGGTGGGGGTGTGAGTGGGGGTGATGGCAGGGGGTGGGGTGCAGATGTTGGTGGGGGTGGGGGCGGGGGTGGGGATGCAGATGATGGTGGGGGTGTGAGAGGGGGTGATGGCAGGGGGTGGGGTGTGAGTGGGGGTGATGGTGGGGGTGGTGGTGAGGGTGTGAGTGGGGGTGGGTGTGGGGGTGGGGGTGTGAGTGGGGGTGGGGGTGAGTGGGGGTGGGGGTGATGGTGGGGGTGGGGGTGGGGGTGTGAGTGGGGGTGATGGCAGGGGGTGGGGTGGGGGTGGGGGGGTGAGTGATGGTGGGGCTGGGGGTGTGAGTGGGAGTGGGGGTGGGGGCCGCTGAGAACAAAGAGAGGCCATCGGGACTGTAATGATTACTTTTGTAACTGTCGGGCCATGTACAGGTTGCATATTTCACGTATTGTATGCAAAAACATATAATTTCGCAGTACCTAGGTGCATTGACTGGATAACACGCATACAATGCGTTTCAGGGTAGCTCAGTACCCATGACAATAACCATAACTATCATTATTTCATGACCTGATGAAAAAACTCACTACTTTAAAAGTCCATGACCTTTCAAGCCATGAACCTTCGGGACCTTTTCCTTTATCTCTAATAGGGTGGAGTAGCGGTCGCGTTGCTGCCTTTCAGCTGCAAAGACCTGGGTTCGATCCTGATCACGGGTGCCGTCTGTACCGAGCACCAAAGACATAGACGTTTGTAGGTTAATTGGCTTCTTTAAATTGTAACTTGTCTCTAGTGTGTAGGATACTGCTCGTTTATGGGGTGGTCGCTGGTCAGCATGGACTCGGTGGGCCGAAGTGCCTGTTTCCACACTGTATTTCTAAAGTCTAAGATCTAGATGGGAAATGTGGGGTAAAACAAACCAGGTAGTCATGGTTTTCAGGCTCCTAGACCGTCTTCCTGATGGTAGCAGCGAGACGAGTGCGGCCAAGGTGCTGTGGCACTTTCACCATATTGGCTGCTCTTGGAGGTGATTAAAATCCTGCGATTTTAATGAATAGAATGTCCTGTGAATTCTACGACCATTTTTTAAATAGGCTTTCAAAATATGAACCTCTGATCTTGGAACAAAAACTATCTGTGAATTTGCTGTGAAAAAGGACCATGGATTTTAGACTAAGGAAAGATACAAAAGGCTGGAGTAACTCAGCAAGTCAGGCATATGATTACGTGACATTTTGAGTCGGGACCCTTCTTCAGACTGATTGTAGGGGGGTGGAATTGGAAGCAAGGAAGTCAAATCTGGGCTGCTATCAGATGATATCGGGATCCCAAGTGTGATCCCAAGATCATTGTGAACTGTGGAACAGGTTAACTGACTTTTAGTGGACGAAGGGGGGAGGGGGGGGGGGAGGGGAGGGGAGTGTTTGTAGAAGTTGGGGGGGGTTTAGACGGTTTTGTTTCCTTACTTTCCAATGATCCAATCAATGCACAAATGTATGTAGTCAGTATATCACCACACAGTCCTTTGTTTTGCTGCCTCTGGATGTTGTTTTACCCGCAAGTAAATCAATTCCATCAGTTCAGTCTCCTCATTTACACATCATTTGGAAGAGACAAAGGCAAGCTCTGTTATTGAAATTTCGCATGAATGTTTGGGTTTAGACAAGACTTAAACCTACACTGTGCAATCGAAATCCAGATCTCACAATAGATGCCAATCCCTCTTCACCAACAGGAAGGCGGATGGGATGCTTTGTGGGATTTCGGAAGGAATTGGATTATTGGGGTTATGGAGAGGGGTAGGGGTGGGAAACGTATAACTTGGTTTGGGAAAATGAGGTGTAAATGTGGAGATGCAGGATTAAGGATTGGAATTGCAGATATGTGAAAAACTGGATGAACGAGAGTGGGAATGTGACAAAAGGTGGAGAGGTGGGCTTTTGAATGTTGCAAGTTGAGGGGAATATGAGATGGCACGGTGGCACAGCGATAGAGTTGCTGCCTCACAGCACCAGAGACCCAGGTTGAATCCTGACTATGGGTGCTGTCTGTACGGAGTTTGTACGTTCTCTCCATGATTACGTGGGTATTTCTCTTGGTACTCCGGTTTCCTCCCACACTCCAAACAGCTTTTCACTGCTCCAAACCTTTCTCCAAAAACATTTCACTGTACCTCGGTAAACGTAACAATAAACTAAACTTAACTTAACTTATTAAGACTAACGTGAATTAAACTACATGATAAACATGGGAAGGACGTGCTTCAGTTGTGTTGGGGATATATAAAAGAATTTCCCTGAGGAGATATTGCAATGAAGTGTGGAAAATGGGCAATATCGACACGAGGAACTGCAGATGCTGGCTTGCGAAAAAAGACAAAGTGCGGGGAAACTCAGCAGGTTAGGCAGCATCTGTGGAGAACATGGATAGGTGACGTTTCGGGTCCGCACCCCTCTTCAGCCTCTGTCATCATATCCAGTGTCAATGATATGGATTGTACTTTTAAAAATACATTAATAAACAATTTCCAATGATTTATCGTTGTTTTCATCTTTTTCAGAATCTTCTGCGTGTTGTATCGCTGGCAACACTCTCTGACACAGGAGACTGGCAGCTACCCTGGAATGTGGGGCCATCATGTGGACACTCTGCGAATTACAAGGGCGTTCATTTCAACAAGCTTCTTCAATCTAATAACTTATTTGAATAATTTGCTCCTGTTTAATTAAATTTGAGGACAGAATCAAAGAATAATATAGCACATAAAACCCTTTACAGTGAAAAGTAGGCCCCCTTAAGTTCTTATTAAATCTTAGAGAAACAAGGAACTGCAGATGCTGGTTTACGAACAAAAAGTGACGGGTAACTCAGCAGGTCAGGCAGCATCCCTGGAGAACATGGAGAGGTGATGTTTCAGGGGGTCGAGACCTTTCTGAGCAAAACACTCAGTGTTGGGGGAACTCAGTGGGTCAGGCAGCATCTGTGGAGGAAGTGCACTCATTAAATGCTCATTAGACCGTCGCTCTCTGATCATTCAGAGTTGTCAGGGAGTTTGGTCAAAGGCTAATTCAGGAAAAACCGTTGTACAGCCTAACAAAAAAATCAGCAAAATTAAAAGTCACCCCAAATGTATGTCATGTATAGTTGGTACATTTCCTGGGGCTCCCTCTAATCAATGTTAGACAATAATTGATTCGATCGACGAAAAAGAGGTTATGAAATAACTTTCATTTCCCCAGTAGGCTGTGATATTTATATTTATATAAACTAAGAGTCATTCAGACCCTTCTGCCCATCCAGTCAGCACCAGACAGCCAGAATCAATATGCACTTACTTATTTTATTCTTCCACATTACCATCAAGTGCCCCAGATCCTACCAATCACCCCCATAAGGAGCACTTAAAGTGGCCAATGGACCCCCCAACCCACAGAGTCAAAGGGTCATAGAGTGGTACAGTGCGGAAACAGGCCCTTTGAACCAACTTGCCCACAGCGGCCAACATGTCCCAGCTACACTAGTCCCACTTGCCTGCACTTGGTCCACATCCCTCCAAACCTGTCCTATCTATGTACCTGCCTAACTATTTCTTAAATAATGGGATAGTCCCAGTCTCAACTACCTCCTCTGGCAGTTTGTTCCATACACCCACCACCCTTTGTGTGAAAAAGTTACCCCTCAGATTCTTATTAAATCTTTTCCCCTTCACCTTGAACCTATGTTCTCTGGTCCTCGGTTCCCCTACTCTGGGCAATAGATTCTGTGCATCTACCCGATCTATTCCTCTCATGATAGTATACACCTCTATAAGATCCCCCCTCATCCTCTTGCACTCCATGGAATAGAGACTCAGCCTACTCAACATCTCCCTATAGCTCGCACCCTCTAGTCCTGGCAACATCCTCGTAAATCTTCTCTGAACACTTTCAAGCTTGACACTATCTTTCCAATAACATGGTGCCCAGAACTGAACACAATATTCTAAATGCGGTCTCACTAACGTCTTATAAAACTGCAACATAACCTCCCAACTTCTATACTCAGTACTCTGACTGATTAAGGCCAAAGTGCCAAAAGCCTTTTTGACCAGCTTATCTACCTGCGACTCGACCTTCAAGGAACCATGTACCTGCACTCCGAGATCCCTCTGCTCTACAACATTACCCAGAGGCCTACCATTTACTGTGTAGGTCCTGCCCTTGTTTGACATCACAAAATGCAACACCTCATACTTCTCTATTAAATTCCATCAACCGTTCCTCCACCCACCTGGCCAATCGATCCAGATCCTGCTGCAATCGTTCACAACCATCTTCACTATCTGCAAAACCACTCACTTTTGTATCACCATCTCTGGAGAAACAGAATATCTCCAGTCAGGGGAGAGGGCAACTGGAGGTATGAATAGAACAAATCAGAGCCGGCACTGATTGCCATGGAGCCCATAATGGTCCATTGTTGGCTGTGGAAGAGGTGATAATGAAAGGAAACGAACAGTGAAAATAGCAGGACAACTAGGGTGGGGGAGAAATGTTGAGCGAGGGAATGCAAGGGCTACTTGAAGTTAGAAAAATCAATATTCATATTGTGTAGGAAGGAACTGCATATGCTGATTTATACTGAAAATAGACACAAAATGCTGGAGTAACTCAGCGGGTCAGGCAGCATCTCTGGAGAGGAAATGGGTGATGTTTTGGGTCGAGACCCTTCTTCAGACTAGTCAGGGGAAAGGGAAACAATAGATATAGACAGTGATGGAGAGAGATATAGAACAAATGGGAATCTGGTGTGACTTGGGTGGAGGAGGGATGGAGAGAGGAGGAGTACAGGGGTTACTTGAAGTTGGAGAAATCAATATCCATACAACTGGGTTGTAAGCTGCCTGTGAAATATGAGATATTGTTTCTTCCATTTGTGATTAGCCTCACTCTGACAATGGAGGACCACCCTCCCCCACCCAAGTCATACCAGTTTCATGTTCTCACCTAGCAAACAGCTAACAATGGCCTGTTTCCTTTATCATCGTTACTTTTTTGCATATATTTCATTCATATCCATGAACATTACTGTCTATATCTCTCGTTTCCCTTTCCCTTGACTAGTCTGAAGAAGGGTCTCGACCCGAAACATTACCCATTCCTTCTCTCCAGAGATGTTTCTGTCCCACTGAGTTACTCCAGCATTTTGTGTCTGTCTCCAATATTTATACTGCCGGGCTGTAAGCTTAATTTGTAAATGGATATAATCATGGCCTCACATTCTGGGTAATAATTCTCTGGGATGTGGGAGGCTGAAAAGACTTTCTCTATGTGGAATACTAATGCTTACACCAGGAGTTTTGATCTAATAGAGGTGTATAAAATCAGGAGGGGAATGCACAGAGCCTTTTACCCAGGGTTGGGGCATCAAGAACCAGGGGACATAGGTTAAACGTTACATGGGAATGATTTAATACGACCCTGAGGGGTAACTTTACTTCAGGATCTCAACAAATCCTTCTTCAGCAGTTTGCTTCTTGCTACATTTATCAACATATTTTTGTTTTGATTTTGTGACTAATCATCTTCTAATTTAATATAAAACTATTTAAAAATAAAAAAATGTGAGATTCTAGTTTTCAGCTGTTTGGAGGTACCAGTAGGTTGCATTATCACTAAATACATCACTAAATAAGCACTGACTGACTGAAGTCAGCCTCATCTCTATTTGTCCCCAGGGAGCAGCCTGGAGGGGAGAGTTTAATCAGCTGCAGAACTGCTTTGATCCAATTCTGTCCGGTTACTAACCCTGGTTTACCTGTCCTTTTACTTCCTGTGTATTGCCAAGGGAGTTCAGCTCGGAAAATTCTGTTATTGGAACATGTGAATATACACACTCTCCTAATGCTAATCAACACTGAGGCAAGGGCATCACTAACATGTACGTGTCCTGTGCATTCAACTTTCTAACCACACTGTACCCACTGTACTCACTGTACCCACTGTGTACCCACTGTACACACTGTACCCACTGTACCCACTGTGTACTCACTGTACACACTGTACCCACTGTACACACTGTACCCACTGTGTACTCACTGTACCCACTGTACTCACTGTACACACTGTACCCACTGTACTCACTGTACCCACTGTACCCACTGTACCCACTGTGTACACACTGTACCCACTGTACACACTGTACCCACTGTGTACTCACTGGACCCACTGTACTCACTGTACACACTGTACCCACTGTGTACTCACTGTACCCACTGTACCCACTGTACCCACTGTGTACACACTGTACCGACTGTACCCACTGTGTACTCACTGTACACACTGTACCCACTGTGTACACACTGTACCCACTGTGTACACACTGTACCCACTGTACTCACTGTACACACTGAACCCACTGTGTACTCACTGTACCCACTGTACTCACTGTACACACTGTACCCACTGTACCCACTGTGTACACACTGTACCCACTGTACCCACTGTACCAACTGTACCCACTGTACCCACTGTGTACACACTGTACCCACTGTACCCACTGTACCCACTGTGTACACACTGTATCCACTGTACTCACTGTACACACTGAACCCACTGTGTACTCACTGTACCCACTGTACTCACTGTACACACTGTACCCACTGTACCCACTGTGTACCCACTGTACCCACTGTACCCACTGTGTACACACTGTACCCACTGTGTACACACTGTACACACTGTACCCACTGTACACCCTGTGCCCACTGTACCCACTGTACTCACTGAACCCACTGTACCCACTGTACCCACTGTGTACACACTGTACTCACTGTACCCACTGTACCCACTGTACCCACTGTGTACACACTGTACCCACTGTGTACTCACTGTACACACTGTACCCACTGTGTACCCACTGTACACATTGTACTCACTCTACCCTCTGTACCCACTGTTCCCACTGTACCCACTGTGTACACACGGTACCCACTGTACCCACTATGTACACACTGTACCCACTGTGTACTCACTGTACCCACTGTACCCACTGTACTCACTGTACACACTGAACCCACTGTGTACTCACTGTATCCACTGTACTCACTGTACACACTGTACCCACTGT
The DNA here is from genome assembly GCF_053455715.1 of Rhinoraja longicauda. Classification (NCBI taxonomy): domain Eukaryota; kingdom Metazoa; phylum Chordata; class Chondrichthyes; order Rajiformes; family Arhynchobatidae; genus Rhinoraja; species Rhinoraja longicauda. Next base: position 725,503 of record NC_135976.1, read on the forward strand.
ACCCACTGTGTACTCACTGTACCCTCTGTACACACTGTACCCACTGTGCTCACTGTACACACTGTACACACTGTGTACTCACTGTACCCACTGTACCCACTGTGTACACACTGTACCGACTGTACCCACTGTTTACTCACTGTACACACTGTACCCACTGTGTACACATTGTACCCACTGTGTACACACTGTACCCACTGTACCCACTGTGTACACACTGTACCCACTGTACTCACTATACACACTGAACCCACTGTGTACTCACTGTACCCACTGTACTCACTGTACACACTGTACCCACTGTACCCACTGTGTACACACTGTACCCACTGTACCCACTGTACCCACTGTGTACACACTGTACCCACTGTACCCACTGTGTACCCACTGTACCTACTGTGTACACACTGTACCCACTGTACCCACTGTACCCACTGTACCCACTGTACCCACTGTACCTACTGTACCCTCTATACCCACTCTATACCCACTGTACCCACTGAACACACACACCCACCACCCTCTGTGTGAAAAACCTGCTCCTATTAAATCTAGAAACAAAGAACTGCAGATGCTGGTTTATACCAAAGAGAGACACAAAGTGGCGGCACGGTGGCGCAACGGTAGAGTTGCTGCCTTACAGCGAATGCAGCGCTGGAGACTCAGGTTCGATCCCGACTACGGGTGCTGTACTGTACGGAGTTTGTACGTTCTCCCCGTGACCTGCGTGGGTTTCCTCCCACACTCCAAAGACGTACAGGTATGTAGGTTAATTGACTGGTAAATGTAAAAATTGTCCCTAGTGGGTGTAGGATAGTGTTAATGTACGGGGATCGCTGGGCGGTGCGGACTTGGTGGGCCGAAGGGCCTGTTTCCGCGCTGCATCTGAAATATGAAATAAATAACTCAACGGGTCAGGCAGGAACTCTGGAGAAAAATGATGGGTGACGTTTCAGGTCTAAAGAAGGGTCCCAACCCAAAACACCACCCATTCTTTTTCTCCTGAGATGCTGCCTGACCTGCTGAAGTATGCCAGCAGTTTGTGTCTATCCTTCATATTAAATCTATCCCCTCTCACCTTAAACCTATGCCCTGTGAATTGTGCATTCACCCTATCTATTTCCCTCATGTTTTTATACACCTTTATAAGATCACTCCTCAGCCTCCTGTGCTCCAGGAAACAAAGTCCCAGCCTGCCCAAACTGTCCCTATATATAGCTCAGTCCTTCGAGTCCTGGCAACATCCTCGTAAATCTTCTTTACACTTTTACTAGCGTTATAGCATTTTTTCTATGGCAGGGTATGGCACAATACTCCAAGTGTGGCCTTAGCAATTTCTGGTGCAACATAACATCCCAACTTCTAAACTGAATTCTCTGACTGATGAAGGCCAGCATACCAAAAGCCTTCTACAGCACCTTCTACCTGTGATGCCACCTTTATGTTGTAAGAAAATATACGGGTGAAATTCTGCATCATGACATCATAAATTAAACCTTCATGGTCACCAAAACTAAAGCATTACCTTTGTTGCAATCATAGACAAGTTGTTTACATGAAATATTTGCATTTAAATATTGCAGCGCATGGCAGCTACACTGTTTAAATGATCAAACTTTTAATAAAATGTGTGTTGCAGTGTGGGTGATAATCTCGAGAAATGTCTCAGCTTTTAGCAACATGAATAAAATAACAACTAATAATAGAAGCCTCTCACTTGAAAAAGAAATCACAGATTGAATGATTTTAAATGAAACATCCTAACCCAGAACTAGCCATCAATCAAGGAGACCTCTTGTCTAAAACCTCAATGTACTGGGGATATGAACCAGCTAAACAAAAATACTTACACTTAAAAACTTTGCCAGGGGCAAGAAGGGAGAGGGAGAGGATTTTATAATGACCTAAAGTTGGAGCATTTAGCGTTCATACCATTGGGTTGTAAGGGACCCAAGCAGAATATGAGATGCTGTTCCTCCAATTTGCGTGTGACCTCACTCTGGCAGTGGAAAAGGCCCAGGACAGAAAGGTCAGCATGAGAATGGGAAGGGGAGTTAAAGTGATGATGTTTACTGTCAGTCTTCCTGTGCTTCTCAAATGACCTAATAAATCTGTTGATTATCCCTGAATTCTCACCCTGTTGCTCTATTCAATTCTTTCTCAGATCTGGCAAGTTTATCATTGTTCAGAGGTGAAAGTAGGCCAGTGTGGGTGATACAATGTGCTGGTCAGAAAGTGACCATTACACTTTCTGTATTGTGTATTACAAACACTACAAACTGGAGATGTTAGTGGTGCAACCGTACTAGTATGAAATGTAACTACATTTCCTTCCTATCACCTCTCTCTACAGCCCCTCCACCAGCATTCATTGACACCAAGCCCTCATGCTTTCACCAATGAGAAGCACATGGACTACCATGACATCTGTGTGCAGGACCTACTAATATGCAAGAGTAGTTTGAGATCAAGAAAGGGGTGGTGTTGGGACTCTTAAAATGCATTAAGATGGATAAACCCCCAGGACCTGATGGGATTTATCTCAGGTTAATGAGAGAGGAGATTGCAGGTGCCTTGGCAAAGATCTTTCTATCTTCTCCAGCCATAGGCAAGGTCCCGGAGGACTGGAGAGAAGTCAATGTTGTTTGTTGTTTAAAAAGGGATGTAGAGATAAATCCAGAAATTATGGGCCTGACGTCAGGGGTAGGGAAACTGCCAGAGAGGATTCTTCGGCTTGGAATTTACCCGCATTTGGAAGAAAAGTTGCTAATCAGGGAAAGTCAGCATTGCTTTGTGTGGGACACGTCATGTCTTGAGTTGTTTGAGGAAGTGACAAAGGTGATCAATGAGGGTTGGGCAGTTGAAGTGGTCTACATGAATTTTATGATGGCATTTTACAAAGTCCCACATGGTAGGCTGGTCCAGAAGATTAAGGTACACGGGATCCTTAGAGACTTGGTTGTTTGGATTAAGACTCTTAGAAGACAGAGGACAGTGGGGATTGGATGTCATTTAAACTGGTGATATGTTCAGCATAGACATTGTGGGCCGAAGGGCCTGTTCCTGTGCTGTATTGTTCTATGCTCTATTTTTTCTATTAGGTGCAGAAACAATTTAGATTATTTCTCCAAAGAATGGCAACATGTTTTTTTTAAAAGAGAGCCCAGCCCCATTGATGCAATCCCAGTGTACATGACACAGATATAGTGTCGCTGCTGGATATTTACTTTCCCTTTCTGTTTGTTTCCCTTGGAAAAAAACCGAGAGGTGAGAATATTGATGGGTCCTTGAGATGATTGGGTTGAATACAAGTCAGTGACCATTCTACAAGAGAAATGCATGGACCATAGAACCCAGTATTGTGAATCGATGCAGGAAGACTGCTTCATATTCACAACCAAATTCTTGAAGATGAATCACCGTTAGACCTTGACGTCATGTTGGGTGTTCCCATGGAAACGGATAAAAAAAGGAATTGTTCCTTCACGTTTCTCCTTTAGGTTATTGTCTACGTCGACACCCTGATCTATGAAAGAGAATTAATATTTGCTGCCTTTTCCAAACATTAATGCACTATTTCTCATTCTGTTTTAAAATTAATCATTGATGTTCCTTCTATTTTAAGCGTTGTTCTTGAGCTATACTTATGTGCCAATTAATCTGGTAGGACTAGAGGGCAGGAGGGTGGGGGAGGGAGTCAGGACGAGGGTGGGGGTGGGAGGGGATGGGTGAGGATGGGAGGGGGAGCGTGAATATGAGGGGGGTGGTGTGAGGGGAAGGGGAGGTGGGAGGGAAGGGTAATTGCATTTGAGGCGAACAGACTGCAGGCAATGTCAGACGACAGACAATTGAAAAGTTGTCAGGCTGGAAGGGCACAGACAAGGTCAATTATGATCCTCACCTCACAAGGTCAATTATGATCCTCAGCTCACTAGGTCAATTATGATCCTCACCTCACAAGGTCAATTATGATCCTTACCTTGTGGGTTTCCACAAAAACCTATTTATGAACCTTTAAACATTCTTGAACATGAACCTTTAAACATTCTTATCCTGCCTGAAAATATATTGAATATATTGAATATTTACAACTTGCATAAACTCTGTAATTTCAAATTATCTTTCCCATTTAAGAGGCCAGTGGCCATAATAACACTCATAAAATTCAGAATGGAAAAGATTGAATGTTGATGTTGAGAGGAAACAGATGTTGCCTTTTGACCTATAGATGTCAGCTTTAGTTTAGTTTAGTTTAGTTTAGATTAGTTTAGAGATACACGTGGAAACTAACCCTTTGTCCCACTGAGTCTACAACGAGCATCGATCACCCCTTCACACTAGTTCTCTGTTATCCCCCTTTCACATCCACTGCCTACACATCAGGGGCAAGTTACAGAAGCCAGTTTGTCTACAAACCTGCACGTTTTTGGGATGTGGGAGGAAACCAGAGCACCCGGAGGAAACCCATGCAGTCACTGGGAGAACGTGCAAACTCCACACAAACAGCACTCGAGGTCAGTCTCTGGCAGCAGCTCTACCCATTGCATCACCTTGCTTCACTGGATACATTCAGTACCAATTCCTGGTTGACCAGGTAACATCTGTGTTTGAGTGTTGCTTGAAATGTATCAACTTTCTAATTAGCTGCAGCAGTTCGGAAGCAGTAAGTCTTTGCATCACTTCTCTGCTGACCTACAAGGAGCAACTGGCCTCGCTCACACATGGGGCAGCAACCACAACCTGTCCCACCTGCCCTGGGCCCACCTCACCAAACCCAATATCTCTTGCCAGCTGTGATTCTGCCAGAGAACGATGCACAAGGTGCAGACCCATGTGTTCCCTCTGGGACTGGGTGGTTTCTGTTCAGCACTCCCCACACTGGCCTCATCAGTCACCTGAGAGCACAGAGAGCTGAAAGCAAGTCATCCTGGGGGGACAGGGCTTTCTCCATCGCTGCTCCCACCCTATGGAACTCACTACCCCAAACCGTCAGAGACTCCTCCTCACTCACCACATTCAAAACATCACTGAAGTCTCACCTCTTCAGCACTGCCTTCAATCACTGAAGGTCACCTCACCTTCTGTCTCCTTTCTCTGTTCGTTTACTTATTTATCTATTTATTCACTTCTCTATGTTCTAGAAATCGCTGTAAAGCGTCTTTGAGTGTTTGAAAAGCGCTATATAAATGTAATGCATTATTATTATTATTATTATTCTCTTTCCCAGGAGACTAAATGTGGGAAGATGATTCTTGCTCATCCTAAATTTGTGAATCAAATGTTGGCACCTTGCTAATGTGACTGCTGCATTTCTACAATGACCGTGCCTTAAACATACTCTGCGAGCAGGCACTGTTCATGACAGTCTGTGTATAAATATATGCTTTTCTTTTTATTATTTACGATGCAATCCACTGTGCATTGCACCATACATTTAGCTCTGCGTCATGCACTATGCACCAGACCTTATGGAAGCAGGGTTTTACTTTAGTGTAGTTTAGAGATATAGCATGGAAACAGGCTCTTGTACTTACAAAGTCAACCTTTCCTCACTTTAGTACCATAGCTTGAAGACTGATCTTATATCTTTCCATAACTACCTTGAAATATACAGGATTGGGCCCACTATTTCCAATGAATTCCCTGATCAATACTTTCACCACCTGCCCAATTTCACAAGATGAGGTTCGGCACAACCTCTTCATAGCCAGAACAACACAAGATTACATTGGGCACAGCAAATAATATTAAGATCATCATCTCTCTTTGCTTTGCATTCTGTTCTTTATTAGTTATGCCCAGTGCTCCTTTGTGTTGGTACAACTAGTTAGTTGTTAGTTACTTGTTAGTTAGTTGTTAGTTAGTTAGTTAGTTAGTTAGTAAGTTAGTATGTTAGTTTGTTAGTTAGTTTGTTAGTTAGTTAGTTAGTTAGTTAGTTAGTTAGTTAGTTAGTTAGTTAGTTAGTTAGTTAGTTAGTTAGTTAGTTAGTTAGTTAGTTAGTTAGTTAGCTAGTTGGTTCCCCAGTTAGTTAGTTAGTTAGTTAGTAAGTTAGTAGGATAGATAGATAGATAGATAGATAGATAGATAGATAGATAGATAGATAGATAGATAGATAGATAGATAGATAGATAGATAGATAGATAGATAGATAGATAGATAGATAGATAGATAGATAGATAGATAGATAGATAGATAGATAGATAGATAGATAGATAGATAGATAGATAGATAGATAGATAGATAGATAGATAGATAGATAGATAGATAGATAGATAGATAGATAGATAGATAGATAGATAGATAGATAGATAGATAGATAGATAGATAGATAGATAGATAGATAGATAGATAGATAGATAGATAGATAGATAGATGGTTGGTTGGTTAGCTGGTTAGTTAGTTAGTTAGTTAGTTAGTTAGTTAGTTAGTTAGTTAGTGAGTGAGTGAGTGAGTGAGTGAGTGAGTGAGTGAGTGAGTGAGTGAGTGAGTGAGTGAGTGAGTGAGTGAGTTAGTTAGTTAGTTAGTTAGTTAGTTAGTTAGTTAGTTAGTTAGTTAGTTAGTTAGTTAGTTAGTTAGTTAGTTAGTTAGTTAGTTAGTTAGTTAGTTAGTTAGTTAGTTAGTTAGTTAGTTAGTTAGTTAGTTAGTTAGTTAGTTAGTTAGTTAGTTAGTTAGTTAGTTAGTTAGTTAGTTAGTTAGTTAGTTAGTTAGTTAGTTGTGTGGGGATTGTGTGGGGATTGTGTGGGGATTGTAAGGAGTAAGACCTGTGTGATCTCCCGGACTAGTTTCGATCGCCTAGCTTGGGGTCGGAGAGGAATTTCCCGGATTTTTTCCCAAATTGGCCTGGGTTTTTTATCCGGTTTTTCGCCTCTCCCAGGAGATCACTCAGTTCTTTTGGGTGGGCGGTTGGAGCGGTTGGAGTAGCGGCCGGGCGGTAGGTTTAGTAACTGAGCGCGGGGCTTTGTTTGGAGAGTATGACTGCCAGGGCAGTTTTTTGTTCTGGGTGTCAGATGTGGGGAATCTGGGAGTCCAGACATCCACATCCACATCTGCGCCAGGTGTGACGAGATGGGGCTCCTAAGGGACCGTATTAGGAACCTGGAGCGGCAGATTGATGACCCACGTCTGATCAGGGAGAGTGAGGAGGTTATAGATAGGAGTTACAGGGAGGTGGTCACTCCTAGACCACGGGAGGTAGACAAGTGGGTCACTGTTAGGGGGGGCAAGGAACAGAGGCAGGGACTAGGGAGTACCCCGGTGGCTGTACCCCTTGGAAATAAGTACTCCTGTTTAAGTACTGTTGGGGGTGACAGCCTACCTGGGGGCAGCGACGGTGCCCGGGCCTCTGGCAAGGAGTCCGGCCCTGTTGCTCAGAAGGGTAGGGAAAGGAAGAGGAGAGCAGTAGTAATAGGGGACTCTATAGTGAGGGGGTCAGATAGGCGTTTCTGTGGACGCAGTCGGGAGACCCGGATGGTGGTTTGCCTCCCTGGTGCTGGTGTCCGGGATGTGTCTGAGCGTGTCCAGGATATCCTGAAAGGGGAGGGAGAGGAGCCAGAGGTCGTGGTACATATAGGTACCAACAATATAGGTAGGATAAGGGAAGAGGTCCTGAAAGGAGAATTCAGGGGGCTAGGAAGAGAGTTAAAAAAAAGGACTTCCAAAGTAATAATCTCAGGCTTACTGCCTGTGCCACGCGATAGTGAGAATAGGAATGGAGTGAGGTGGAGGATAAATACGTGGCTGAGGAACTGGTGCAGGGAGCAGGGTTTCAAGTTTCTGGATCATTGGGACCTCTTCTGGGGGAAGTATGACCTGTACAAAAAGGACGGGTTGCATCTGAACCCGAGGGGAACCAATATCCTGGCGGGGAGATTTGCTAAAATAACTGCGGAGACTTTAAACTAGTACGGTTGGGGGGAGGGACTCAAACACAGATAGCTAATAGGCAGTGTGTGAGGCAGGAGGTAGAAAAGGGAAACACTCAGACCCAATATGTAGGAGAGAAAGAAGGGAAAAGAAATAAACTGAGAATAAGAAATGATGGGTCCCTTAAATGTGTATATTTTAATGCTAGGAGCATTGTAAGAAAGGTGGATGAGCTTAGAGCCTGGATTGACATCTGGAAGTATGATGTTGTGGCGATCAGTGAAACATGGTTGCAGGAGGGTTGCGATTGGCAATTAAATATTCCAGGATTTCATTGTTTCAGATGTGATAGAATCGGAGGGGCAAGAGGTGGGGGTGTTGCATTGCTTGTCAGGGAGGATATCACAGCAGTGCTTTGGCAGGACAGACTAGAAGGCTCGATTAAGGAGGCTGTTTGGGTGGAACTCAGAAATGAGAAAGGTTTAGCAACACTTATAGGGGTGTATTATAGACCGCCAAATAGGGAACGAGAATTGGAAGAGCAAATATGTAAGGAGATAGCAGATATTAGTAGTAAGCACAGAGTGGTGATTGTGGGTGATTTCAATTTTCCGTATATAGACTGGGAATCACATTCTGTTAAAGGGCTGGATGGTTTGGAGTTTGTAAAATGTGTGCAGGATAGTTTTTTGCAGCAATACGTAGAGGTGCCTACCAGAGAAGGGGCAGTGTTGGACCTCCTGTTAGGAAATGAGATGGGTCAGGTGACGGAGGTATGTGTTGAGGAGCACTTTGGGTCTAGTGATCATAATGCCATTAGTTTCAATATCATTATGGAGAAGGTCAAATCTGGACCAAGGGTTGAGATTTTGGATTGGAGAAAGGCTAATTTTGAGGAGATGAGAAAGGATTTAAAAGGAGTGAAATGGAAATTGTTGTTTTATGAAAAGGATATAATAGAGAAATGGAGGATATTTAAAGGTGAAATTTTGAGAGTACAGAGTCTTTATGTCCCTGTTCGGTGGAAAGGAAAGAATAATAATTTGAAAGAGCCGTGGTTTTCCATGGAAATTGGACACTTGGTTCGGAAAAAGAGGGAGATATACAATAAATATAAGCGGCAGGGAGTAAATGAGGTTTTTGAGGAATATAAAGAATGTAAAAGGAATCTTAAAAAGGAAATTAGAAAAGCGAAAAAAAGATATGAGGCTGCTTTGGCAAGTAATGTAAAAGTAAACCCCAAGGGGTTCTACAGATATGTCAATAGCAAAAGGATAGTGAGGGATAAAATTGGTCCATTAGAGAGTCAGAGTGGACAGCTATGTGCTGAGCCGGAAGAAATGGGGGAGATATTAAACAATTTCTTTTCTTCGGTATTTACCGAGGAGAAGGATATTGAATTATGTGAGGTAAGCGAAACAAGTAGAGTAGTGATGGAAATTAGGAGGATTAAAGAAGAGGAGGTACGGACACTTTTGAAGAATATAAAAGTGGATAAGTCTCCAGGTCCTGATAGGATATTCCCTAGGACATTGAGGGAAGTTAGTGCAGAAATAGCAGGGGCTATGACGGAAATATTTCAAACGTCATTAGAAACAGGGATGGTGCCGGAAGATTGGCGCATTGCGCATGTTGTGCCTTTGTTTAAAAAAGGTTCTAAAAGTAAACCTAGCAATTATAGACCTATTAGTTTGACGTCAGTGGTGGGAAAATTAATGGAAAAGATACTTAGGGACAATATATATAATTATTTGGATAATCAAGGCCTGATTAGAAACAGTCAACATGGATTTGTGCCTGGAAGGTCATGTTTGACTAATCTTCTTGAATTTTTTGAAGAGGTTACCAGGGAAATTGATAAGGGCAAGGCTGTGGATGTTGTCTATATGGACTTCAGTAAGGCATTTGACAAGGTTCCACATGGAAGGTTGATTAAGAAGGTTAAATCATTGGGTATTAATAGTGAGGTTGCAAGATGGATTCAACAATGGCTGAATGGGAGATACCAGAGGGTAATGGTTGACAATTGTATGTCAGGTTGGAGGCCAGTGTCTAGTGGAGTGCCCCAAGGATCTGTGTTGGGTCCACTGTTGTTTGTCATTTACATTAATGATCTGGATGATGGTGTGGCAAATTGGATTAGTAAATATGCAGATGATACTAAGATAGGTGGAGTAGTTGATAGTGAGGTAGATTTTCAAAGTCTACAGAGAGACTTGGGCCTTTTGGAAAGGTGGGCTGAAAGATGGCAGATGGAGTTTAATGCTGATAAGTGTGAGGTGCTGCATTTTGGTAGGACAAATCAAAATAGGACGTACAGGGTAAATGGTAGGGAATTGAGGAATGCAGTGGAACAGAGGGATCTGGGAATAACTGTGCATTGTTCCCTGAAGGTGGAATCTCATGTGGATAGGGTGGTGAAGAAGGCGTTTGGTATGCTTGCCTTTATAAATCAGAGCATCGAGTATAGAAGTTGGGATGTAATGTTGAAATTGTACAGGGCATTGGTGAGGCCGAATCTGGAGTATGGTGTGCAGTTCTGGTCGCCAAATTATAGGAAGGATGTCGACAAAATGGAGAGGGTACAGAGGAGATTTACTAGAATGTTGCCTGGGTTTCAGCACTTAGGCTACAGAGAGAGGTTGAATAGGTTGGGTCTTTATTCTTTGGAGCGTAGAAGGTTGAGGGGGGACTTGATAGAGGTTTTTAAAATTTTGAGAGGGACGGACAGAGTTGACGTGGGTAGGCTTTTCCCTTTGAGAGTGGGGAAGATTCCAACAAGGGGACATAGCTTCAGAATTGAGGGACAAAGGTTTAGGGGTAACATGAGGGGGAACTTTTTTACTCAGAGGGTTGTGGCTGTATGGAATGGGCTTCCGGTGGAAGTGGTGGAGGCTGGCTCGATTTTATTATTTAAGAGTAAATTGGATAGGTATATGGATAGGAGGGGATTGGAGGGTTATGGTCTGAGTGCAGGTAGATGAGACTAGGTCAGGGAGAATGGTCGGCGTGGACTGGTAGGGCCGGACAGGCCTGTTTCCATGCTGTAGTTGTTATATGTTATATGTTGTTATATATATGTTGTCACAGCATACCAGCACCTCTAAAAAGATTGAAAGATTGATAGAAAGATTGAAAGATTACAAGATACAGCATGGAAACAGGCCTTCTTGACCATCCTGTGATGCCACTTTCAGGAGACTATGTACTTGCAGTCCTAGATCCCTCTGCTCTACAACACACCCCAGGGACCAAACTATCATAGGAAGGAATGTGCAGGAAGGAACTGCAAATGCTGATTTAAACTGAAGATAGACACAAAATGCTGGAGTAACTCAGCAGGCAGGCAGCATCCCTGGATAGGCGGCATTTTGGGTGGGGACCCTGATGAAGTTAAGGATGTACTGGGTACCTTTCAGACATGAAATGAACCCCTTTGTTGCATGGATTTAGAACTTCCTTTTATCACTACGGATGGCTGAATTGGAATCATGTATAGTCTTTCCACTGACTGGTTAGCAGGCAACAAAAGCTTTTCACTGTACCTCATGACAATAAACTAAACTTAAACTCAACTCAAACCACTCTTAGGTTTGCAAGTTTGGAAGTAGTTCCACAATCGCTGTTCCAAGCAGATGGCAGGCACCGGACCAACCGAGTTTTCTCGCTATTTCGGGAAATCCCACCCTGCATCCAGTCTTTGCTGCCGAACACCACAATTGTCCTGTTACCTTTTGTAGATTTCAACTTCCCGATGGTGGTTTTGATTAAAACTGCTGTCGACACTGATGCTATTTTTGCTTCATGTTCTCAGCCTCCCGATGGGCATCTTTAGGAAGCTAAGATTAGAACTCAGCCACGTTGCACGCTCACATTTATCCACTTGTACTTTCCACAATACTGTCTTTTCCCTCTGGTGATTTAACTCGTTAGTGCCGTGAAGAAGCATTAGCAGGTAGTTCGGGAAGCTCACGGTCACTTCCAAGTCACTCCAGGTTTCAGCTGCAGTGTTTAATCATCTTTGGGCTCAGTTTGTGGGGAATTGTTTGCAGGATAGTTTATACGTTCTCCGTGTGACCACGTGGATTTTCTCCAGGTGCTGCAGTTTCCTCCCACATCCCAAAGATGTGCGAGTTTGCAGGTTAAACTGGCCTCTGCAAGTTGCCCCTAGAGTGCAGAGAGTGGATGAGAAAGTGGAATAACATAGAACTAGTTGGCGTGGAGTCGATGGGCTGAAGGGCCTGTTTGCATGCGGTATCTTCAAATCAAATAGTCTAACCCAAAAGTGAATGTGGCCTTAGAGTGCAGGCTGGTGATCATAGTCTTTCCCTTTGCCCCATCCTTGTAATCAAAGGGTAAAAGTCCCATTTAGTGTCCCCTGAACATTTTTAGCTTGGGCCCATTCACACCGCAGCTGGTCGAAAGTAAAAGTTCCCTCATCCAAATTAATATATTAATGTAAAGCTCCAATCAGGGATATTTATCACATCTCCAACCGCAATGTATCACACGCTGTGCCCTAGAGACCACTGTGTTATTTTGAAGTTGTGAGTTTTGCAGTAGATGAGAGAGTTTATATATAGCTTCTTGAATGGCTTGGATTCCTCAGAATATTGCACCCAGTATTTACTTCAGATGAAAACCTCACTCAAACTTGTATAGAATGTGATTCTAGTAGTAATCACAAGACTGAGTTTAGGAAGACTATTTATTCCATCTGATGCCATTGACGTAGAACAAAGAAGATCTCTCTCTCTCTCTCTCTCTCTCTCTCTCTCTCTCTCCCCTCCCTCTCCCTCTCCCTTTCCCTCACCCTCTCCCCCTCGTCCCTCTCCCCCTTGTCCCTCTCCCCCTCCCTCTCACCCTCTCCCTTTCCCTCACCCTCTCCCCCTCATCCCTCTCCCTCTCCCCCTCCCTTTCTCTCTCTCCCTTTCTTTCACCCTCCTTCCCTCGTCCCTGTCTCCCTCCCTCCCTCCCTCCCTCCCTCCCTCTCTCCTTGGAGTTTGGCCTAGGTACATTCAGCACTTTCTATTTTTATCTTATTTTTGTAGGATGTGCAGTATTTTGCTTCAGTAAAAGGAGAAATGGATGAGTAATTTCGTCAAGGCTGGGGGGAGAGAGAGAGAGATTCTGGGCCCTGCGTGATATCCACTTGTGGTTGTGTCAGGGGATGCGGTGGGAAGTGATTGTCGGTAATGAAGGTGGCAGGTGTTGTGAGGAGCACAAGGAACTGCAGATGGTGGAATCATGAGCAAAACACAAATTGATGGAGGAATTCGGCAGGTCAGGCAGCATAGGTGGAGGTAATACCAGACAATGTTTTGAGTCAGGATTCTTCTACAGACTGGAGAAGGGTCCTGACCCGAAACATCGTCTGTCCATTCCCTCCACAGATGCTGCCTGACCTGCTGAATTCCTCCAGCACTTTGTATTTTGCTGTCAGATGTTTAGTTTAGTTTAATTTAGAGATACAGCGGCCTTGTGTGCACTGAGTCCATGCCGACCATCAATCATCCGTTCACTAGTTCTATCATGCACACTGGGGACAATTTACGGTAGCCAATTAACCTACAAACCTGCTCATCTTTGGAGCGTGGGAGGCAACTGGAGCACCTGGGGGAAACCCATGCGGACATAGGGAGAATGTACAACCTCCGCACAGACAGCACCCGTAGTCAGGATCTAACCCGGATCTCTGGCGCTGTAAGCAGCAACTCTACCTCTGCCACACTGCTGCTATGTGTTATAGTCAAGGTGAAAAGGAGTGAGAATGATACAGACACAATATAGAATTCCAATGGTTAGTTTTCATGTGTTTGGCAAAGTGATAGCACAGATGGATAGACAGAATGGCCTCCTGTGTTGTATGGTGTTATGGGTCTCAAACGAGAAACACAAGGGGAAAATAACAGAAAGAATGCAAGGAAAAAATGGCGAGTGAATGTGAGACGCTAATCTGTTTCTGCACTGTGCTTGTCCATGAATATCTAGAGCTGATAAATATTAAAGTGCTTGCCATCAACATGCACACGCTGAACAAATGAACACCAAGTACAGCTCCTGTCCACTGCCCACAGCCAATGCTTTCAGCCCAGAGGGAGGACCATGCTAAAGCTACTCTCGACGGGTTCCATGTGAGTCTGAAACAAGTTATGTTTCAGAAAGTCTTTGACCCATTAACAAGTCTTGGTCCTGGTCTCCACTGCACCCCTCTAACCCACCCCACCACCCATCCCTTCCCACACTCGCACACACACTCATACACACTCTCGCACGCACATACACACATACACGCGCACACACACACACACGCGCACACACTCTCGCACGCACACACACTCACACACACTCTCGCACGCACACACACTCACACACACTCTCGCACGCACACACACACACACTCTCGCACACACTCTCGCACACACACTCTTGTACGCACACACCCACACACACACACACATACACACACACATACACACACACACACACACCCTCGCACGCACATACACACATACACAAAAACACACACTCACGCGCACACACTCTCGCACGCACACACACACACTCTCGCACGCACACACCCGCACACACACACTCTCGCACACACACTCTCGCACGCACACACACACACTCACACACACACACATTCACACACACACACACATACACACACACACACACACACACACACACTCTCGCACGCACATACACACATACACAAACGCACACACTCACGCGCACACACTCTCGCACGCACACACACACACTCTCGCACGCACACACACACTCTCGCACACCCACTCTCACACACACACTCTTGCACACACACACACACACACACACACACACACACACACACACACACACACACACACACACACACACACTCTCGCATGCACATACACAAAAACACACTCACGCACACACACTCTCGCACGCACACACACACACTCTCGCACGCACACACCCACACACACACACACTCTCGCACACACTCACTCACACACACACACACACACATACACACACACACACACACACATTCTCGCACACACATACACACATACACAAACGCACACACTCACACGCACACACTCTCGCACGCACATACACACACACTCTCGCACGCACACACACTCTCGCACACACACTCTCGCACGCACACACACACACTCACACACACACATACACACACACACATACGCACATACACAAACACACACATACAAACGCGCGCACACACACACACACACACACACCCATACACACACACACACACACACACACACACACATACACACACATACACACACACACACACACACACACACACACACACACACACACACACACTCACGCACACACGCACATACACACACACACAAACTTACACACACAAACAGACGCTGAGGTACCTAAAGGCCCACACTGACACTCTCTCACTTGTACACTGTGCATTCGATGATACACAGAAATACTATGTATTTCGTATGAAGGGTCTCGACCCAAAACATCACCTATTCCTTCTCTCCAGAGATGCTGGCTGACCCGTTCAGTTACTCCAGCATTTTGTGTCTATCTTCGGTGTAGGAATGGTAGCAGCATCTGTAGTTCCTTCTTACACGCAGAGATACACAATCTCTCGAGATCAAACCTAAAGGCACAGCAGAGCTGTGTACCTGTCCAAGTGTCTTTTACATGGTGTTATAGTACCTGCCTTAACTACTTCCTCCGGCAGCTCGCTCCATACACGTGCCACCCTCATTGTGAAAAAGTTGCTTCTCAGGTTCCTATTAAATCTTTCCCCTCTCACTTTAAACCTATGTCCTCTGGTTCTAGATTCCACTATCCTGGGTAAAGGACACTGTACAGCACAGGGACATAGAAACATAGAAAAATAGGTGCAGAGGTAGGCCATTCGAGCCGGCACCGCCATTCTTTATGTTCGTGGCTGATCATCTAAAATCAATACCCCGTTCCTGCTTTTTCCCCATATCCTTTGATTCCACTAACCTAAGAACTAAATCTAACTCTTTCCTGAATGAATTCAATGAATTCCACTGCCTTCTGTGGCAGAGAATTCCACAGATTCACAACTCTCTGGGTGAAGAAGTTTTTCCTCATCTCAGTCCTAAACGGCCTACCCTTTATTCTTAAATTGTGACCCCTGGTTCTGGACCCCCCAACATCGGGAACATTTTTCCTGCATCTTGCCTGTCCAATCATTTAAGAATTTTATATTTTTCTATAAGATCCCCTCTCATCCTAAATTCCAGGGAATACAAGCCCTGTCGACCCATTCTTTCATCATATGTCAGTCTCGCCATCCCGGGAATTAACCTGGTGAACCTACGCTGCACTCCCTCAATAGCAATAGTCCTTCCTCAAATTAGGAGAGCAAAATTGCACACAATACTCCAGGTGCGGTCTCACCAGGGCCCTGTACAACTGCAATAGGGCCTCCTTGCTCCTAAACTCAAATCCCCTCGCATTGAAGGCCAACATGCCATTAGCTTGCTTCACTGCCTGCTGCACCTGCATGCTTACTTTCAGTGACTGATGTACAAGCACACCCGGGTCTCATTGCACCTCCCCTTTTCCTGATCTGACACCATTCAGATAATAATCTGCCTTCCTGTTCTTGCCACCGAAATGAATAACCTCACATTTATTAACATTACACTGCATCTGCCATGCATCTGCCCACTCACCCAACCTATCCAAGTCACCCTGCATCCTCATGGCATCCTCCTCGCAGCTCACACTGCCACCCAGCTTTGTGTCCTCTGCAAACTTAGAGATGTCACATTTAATTCCCTTGTCTAAATCATTAATATATATTGTAAATAACTGGGGTCCCAGCACCGAGCCTTGCGGCACCCCACTACTCACTGCAAAGTGACTGGACTGGAGGACCTCAGTGCTGGAGGACCTCAGTGGGTCAGGCAGCATCTATGAAGGGAATGGATGGATGGTGTTTTGAGTTGGGACTTTCTTCAGGCTGATGGGGTCGGGGGAAGGGCAGGAGAAACCTGGAAAAGTGGTGGGGGTGAGACAAAACCTAGTAAGTGATAGTTGGTTTGGCAGATGGTGGAATAGGTGACAAACGCTAGGGGTGAGAAGGAGACAAAAGGGTGTCAGAAGAGGAGGAGTGAAATGTAAAGCTTTGGTGGAAGGGTATTAAGGAGGGGAAAGAGTGGGATAAATGATACATGGACGCAGGGATGGGAGGTGAACATGCGGTGTGGGGGGAAGGATGATGGTAAATGGTGGGAGGGAGATGTGTGCACTGGGATGGGGAATGTCAGTGGTTAAACGGTCCCGACCCAATATGCTGTCTGTCCATTCCCTCCACAGATGCTGCCTGATCCGTTGAGTTCCTCCAGCGCTTCGTGTTTTGCTCAAGATTCCAGAGAGCGGCGCAGTGCCGTGGCGGTAGAGTTGCTGCCTTACAGCCACAGAGACCTGGGATCGATCCTGATCATGGGTGCTGTCTGTACAGAGTTAGTACGTTCTCCCTGTGACCTAGAGGTGTTCCTCTAGGTGTTCCGGTATTAGATTTGGCACAATTGGTGGCTTGTGGTTGACTCCATGGAAGTTTGCCTTGGTTGCTCCAAGATAATTTCCAGTTGGCAGAGGAAGGATCCTTCACTGGTTCACTGATACAGAAGGGGCCATGTTTCACTGTCTTATTCAATCGACAACAGAACCAACAGCATTATAGTAGAAATCACAGGAACAAATCTTGGCTACACATTCCTCCCCCGAGAATGAAACATATGACAATATGGTATCGAAAGAGAATTATTTATAAACATCCCACTTAGCCGTATTTTTGGGTGGTGAATTAAATGGTTACTTGTAACACCTGACATTTAGTCTACAAGAATAAATATTTTTTAGATGTTTGTTTGATCCAAATGATAAATCTCAGCGTTAGTGCTGATTGTTAATGAAATGCCAGTTCTGTGATTCTGTGATTTCATTTATAGCCCCAGATCGGCAGCTATTTAAAATTATGTTTACAATTAGATTTCATTCGGCTGAAGATTTCTTGGACTGATGACAAACTTCAGGAAGATATCTGTCCGTACTGCAGGCCATTTTAACATACAGGTCCACCACCGATTTTCCAGCATCTGGTGGTCCAGCAACTCCTTTAATCCGGACAAAATTACGAGAGGGCACTTGAAATCCCTCCTGGAAGTCCCCCCAAAAATATGGTGCCTAGGCCGGGTGAGGCAGTCAATCTCGGCCTCATCGGCACTTCCGTGGCTGATCAGCGGGTCGAATTTGGCCCCTGTGGCTGGGGCTCTGGTGCTCCGGCCCGGCTGGAACTGGCACATCCGTTCCCATAGCCGTCATCCGAGGCTGATTGTGCAGGCCGGTATTTCAGCCCCTCGGCAGCCTAGGTGGACCGTTACAGTATTGATGAATTCCTCTCGGAAGACGTGACCTTTGTTGGTCCAGCAGATAATCCAGAAAGGCTCTGGAACCAAGGATGCTGGGAAATTGATGGTGAACATGTACTAGATTGAATAAAGAGACTTGGGCTAAACATGTCAAAAAATACAACAGAGAATCCTTGAAATATTCTGGAGTACTGGCAGCGTCTGTGGAAAATCAGAGTTAATATTTCACATTGAGACGCAAGGAACTGCAGACGCTGGAATCTTGAGCCAAATGAAAAGTGCCGGCCAAACTCAGCGGGTCAGGCAGATTTGTGAAGGGAGTGGCTAGATGACGTTTCTGGTCAGGACCCTTCTTCAGAAACCAATGAGTTTGAAGAAGGGTCTCCATCCAAAACGTTGACTGTCCATTTATTTCCACTGATGCTGTCTGACCCGCTGAGCTCCTCCATCACTCTGTACTTTGTTTAGCATTTCAGGTTGTTGAACACAAAATATTAATTCTATTTTCCACTTCGTTGATGCTGTCTGGCCTGATATTCAATTCCAGTTTTTTTCTATTTGGATTTTGGATTTCTTGCATTCATGGTATTTTACTGTTTCAATTCGGAACCATTTCCCCAAAGTCTCCTTTCTGCTTAGCTGTTTTTTCCTTTAACCATGTTCCAATTCCATCTGTATTAATAAAAAATCACAAGGTGCTGGAGTAACTCAGGGGGTCAGGCAGCATCTCTGGAGACTTCAGACTGAAGAAGGGTCCTGACCTGAAACATCACCTATCCATGTTCTCCAGAGATGCTGCCTGACCAACTAAGTTACTCCAGCACTTTGTGTCTTTTGTTTTGTAAACCAGCATCTGCAGTTCTTTGTTTCAATGATCATTGAGGGCTTTTTAAGTTCATGAAGTGGCAGGAATTTCTGTCTTTATAAATGGGACAAGTGGCAAGGGATGAAACTCAGTGATAAAGGTGATTCTAATTCAGAAGAGTTTCTTTCACAATCCATTAAGGCTCTAAATGAGTCAGAAAGATCCATCCAGCTGAATTTAAGGAAAAAAGATGAGGAGTGTTTTGAAAAGTATATTTATTATTTATTGCATTCTTGGCACAAGCCACAGGTCCAAATCAGCTTCAGGCATGTAACCAATGACATTTATTTTATCATAAATAGATTATCCCCTAATATTTGCACATCTCTCAGTCCATTTTCAGAAGTTTATGGCCACATGCAGTCATCCTGGGATGATAAATGAAAAATAATGTTTTCATTACAAGTATGTCAGACAATGAACATGTTCAACAAGATTCAGACTAACCATCTCCCCTTGACTTTCAAAATAAACGTAATGTTTGCATTTACACTGAGCCCCTCATGGCTCCGGTAGATTCACAGCACCTTCAACCAATTATGTTCTTCGCAATTGCGGGCACCTTCAGAATGATGGAGAAAATTATAGTCAATGTACCTGTCTGAAGAAGGGTCTCGACCCGAAACGTCACCCATTCCTTCTCTCCTGAGATGCTGCCTGACCTGCTGAGTTACTCCAGTATTTTGTGAATAAATACCTTTGATTTGTACCAGCATCTGCAGTTATTTTCTTACCCAGTCAATGTACCCGTGGTGAGGTACCATCCCAGCATCAATGTAATAATGAACAGATAATCTCTTTATAGTCATAAAACTGGACATCATGGAAACAGTTCATTTGGCCCTTGTTTTCCATGCCAACCAAGCTGACATTTTTGGATAATCTCATTTGCCTGCATTTGGCCCATTGCCTCCAAACCCATCCTGTCCATATACCTGTCCGAATGTCTTTTGAAGTCATAATTGTCTCCGCTTCTATAGCTCCCTCTGGCAGCTCATTCCAGATATGGACTATTCTCTGCCATCCTACCAACAACTAGAAAGCAGTCCTGAACAACTATCTACTTCATCGGAGACCCTCGGACTCAGTCTGAAGAAATGTCTCGACCCGAAACGTCACCCATTCCCTATCTCCTAGATGCTGCCTGACCTGCTGAGTTACTCCAACATTTTGTGATACCTTCGATTTGTACCAACATCTGCAGTTATTTTCCTGCTCAGACTATCTTTGATCGGACTTTACTGGCTTTATCTTGCACAAAATGTTATTCACGTTGTCATGTGCCTGTAAACTGTGAATGGCTTGATTGTAATTATGTATTGTCCTTAAATACAGCAGAGGTGCCGGAAGACTGAAAGGTGGCAAATGTTGTGCCTCTTTTCGAGAAGAGCTGCAGGGAAAATGTTGGGAGCTATAGGCCGATGAGCTTAACATCTGTTGTTGGAAAGTTACAAGAGAGTATTCTGAGGGTTAGGTGATATAGGCACGGATGGGCAAGGGCTGATTAGGAATAGTCAGCATGGTTTTGTACGTGGGATGTTGTGTCTCACAAATCTGATTGACTTTTTAAGATGTGACGAAAAAGGTGGATGAGGGCATAGCTGTAGATGTTGTGTACATGGACTTCAGTAAGGCATTCGACAAGGTTCCACATGGTAGGCTGCTCTGGAAGGTTAGGTCGCATGGGATCCATGGAGAGATAGCTGAATGGATAGCAAATTGGCTCCATGGAAGGAAGCAGAGGGTGATGGAGGAAGGTTGCTTCTCGGACTGGAGGCCTGTGACTAGTGGTGTGCCTCAGGGTTCGGTGCTGGGCCCGCTACTGTTTGTCATCTGCATTAATGATTTGGATGAGAGCATACAGGGCAAGATTAGCAAGTTTGCTGTTGATACAATAGTGGGTGGTTGTGAAAGATTGCAGAAGGATATTGATCGATTGGCCAGGTGGGCTGAGGAATGGTTGATGGAATTTAATACAGAGAAGTGTGAGGTGTTGCATTTTGGGACGTCTAACAAGGGCAGGTCCAACACAGTGAATGGTGGGGCTCTGGGTAGTGTTGTAGAGCAAAGGGATCTAGGAGTGCAGGTGCATTATTCCTTGAAGGTCGAGTCGCAGGTAGATAAGGTCGTCAAAAAGGCTTTTGGCACATTGGCCTTCATCAGTCAGAGTATTGAGTATAGAAGTTGGGAGGTCGTTGCAGTTGCATCAGACGTTGGTGAGACCGCATTTAGAATATTGTGTTCAGTTCTGCGCACCATGTTTTCGGAAAGATATTGTCAAGCTTGAAAGGGTTCAGAAAATATTTACGAGGATGTTGTCAGGACTAGAGGGTCTGAGCTGTAGGGAGAGGTTGAATAGGCTGGTCTCTATTCCTTGGAGTGCAGGAGGAAGAGGGGTGATCTTATAGAGGTGTATAAAATCATGAGAGGAATAAATTGGGTAGATGCACAGAATCTCTTGCCCAGAGTAGGGAAATCGAGGACCGGAGGACATAGGTTCAAGGTGAAGGGGAGAAGGAATCTGAGGGGGTGACTGTTTCACACAAAGGGTTGTGGGTGTATGAAACAAGCAGCCAGAGGAGGTAGTTGAGGCTGGGACTATCCCAACGTTTAAGAAAGAGTTGGACAGGTACATGGATAGGACACGGTTGGAGGGATATGGACCAAACGCAGGCAAGTGGGACTAGTGTAGCTGGGACATGTTGACTGGCAGTTGGGCCGAAGGGTCTGTTTCCACACTGTATCACTCTATGACTCTATGACTCCATGAACTAAACTCTGAGTGAAAAAGATGCCCCAAAGGTCTCTCTCACCTTAAGCCTGTGCCCTCTAGTTTTAGAATTTGCTACCATGGGAAAAGGACCGGGCATTCATGTTATCCATGTCCCTCATGATCTACACATCTTAGTAATGTCTCCCCTCAGCCTCCTATGCTTCAAAATGAAAATTCCCACCTTTCCAGCTTTTCCCGGTAACTCCCGCCCACAAATCCAGATAATATTGTAAGTTGTAATTGTGTCTGCAATCTAGAGAGAGTGATAGATACAGCCTGGAGCACCTTCATCCTCAAGTGGTGCTCCTCCTCATTTACCATCCCAGTTTCGAGATACCCTGTAATTAATGCATCAACACTACATCCGAATCCCCAAACTCCCTATCTACAGCAATGCGGGAATCCTTTTGCCACTGGGATTACAATGATTGAACAGGCCAGTCCATCATCATTTTCACAACAAACATAACAGATTTTGCCAGTGGTCTGGGGTGGCATAGTGGCACAGTGGCACAGTGGCACAACTACCCGAACTCATTACAATTACAGAGACCCAATTTCATCCCAACCTCTGGTACCATCCACATGGGCCTCATCTGCTCTCCCTGTGATCATGTGGGGTTCCTCTGGGTGCTCTGTGTTCCTTCAGCATCACAAAGACCTGTAGGTTTGTAAGTTAATTGGCTGCTGTGAATGGCCTCTAGTGTGTTGGTATATAGTATAATGTGCGGAGAGTTGATGAGAATGCGGGGAGAATAAAACATGAGAATAAGGAAGGATTGGTGTAAATCAAGTGTCTAGGTTAGGTACAATTTAGAGATAGAGCCTTCGGCCCACCAAGTCCGCTCTGACCTGCGACCATCCATACACTAGTACTATTCTACACACTAGGGACAATTTAGAGGCCAATTAGTCTACAGATCCACACATCTTTGGAGAAAGCCCACATGGTCACAGAGAGAACATACAAACTGTACATACAGCACCAGTAGTCAGGATCCAACTCAGCTCGCTGGTGCTGTATGGCAGCATCTCTGGTGCTGTATGGCAGCAGCTCTACTGCTGTGCCACTGTGCTGCCATGGTGGTTAATGGTTTGCACAGACTCTGTGGGCTGAAGGGCCCGATTCCAAGCAATATCTCTCCATGACCATCTGGGCAATGGGCACATCAATGAGGTAGATAGGCGGTGAAGAAGGCTTTTGGCATGCTGCCCTTCATCTGTCAGAGTGTAGAAGTTGGGACGTTATGCTACACTTGTATGAGATGTTGGTGAGGCCACACTTTGAGTATAGTGTTCAGTTGTGGTTACCCTGTTATAGGAAGAATGTCATTAGGTTGGAAAGAATGCAAAGAAATCTATGAGGATGTTGCCAGGACTCGAGGGCCTGAGCAAAAGGAAGAGGCTGGGCAGGCTAGAACTTTATTCCTTGGAGTGCAAGATGATGAGTGGTCATCTTAAAGCAGTGAATAAAATCTTGAGGGGAATAGATATGGTTTCAGAGACTATTTCCCAGAGTAGGGGAATCAAGAACCAGAGTGTAGAGGTTTATGGTGAGAGGGGAACTGCGATGGCAACATTTTTACAGAGAGGTTGGTTGGTACATGGAAATGGAACGAGCTCCCAGAGGAAGTAGCTGAGGCAGGTACTATAACAACATTTGGATGGGTACATAGATAGGAAAGGTTCAGAGGGATATGGGCCAAACATGGGCAGGTGGGCAGATGGGGTACCTTGGTGGGCATGGGCAAGTCGGGTTGAAGTGCTGATGACTCTGTGACTCTATGATTCGTGTCTATTTATTTTACCCCAGGTTTGACTCTGGCCCTGAGATGATTTAACATCAGGTTTAAAGCTTCATGTAATTGCAAGGCAACATGCCCCGGTTTACTCATCACCCTTGGTTTCTTCAGTAGTTCAGCTGGGTGACAGTGTAAGTGGGTGTAATCCAGTAATTTATGTCTCCATTGCTGAATTCAGAAAACACCATTAAATATGGCAGATCAGTCTATCACTGCCTTAACCTGTTGCACCATATTTTAGTATAATTTAATGGAGAAAATAGGATTGAAATCATTTTGAGGTTGAGTCAAATTGCCCCCTCAGCTCAGCTGTTCCCTGCATGAATGCGTCACTGAGCTGGTGGGTGCTGAGAGTGATTGTGGACACTTTATCTGCATGCACAATCTCACTCCACCAGAATCACATCCAGAGAGTCTGTTTGCATAGTGATGGTTGCTATGGCAACGCATGCAACCGTGCAAGCAGCCCAGTTAACTCTTTACACTTTAGATTTTAGTGATACAGCTTGGAAACAGGCCCTTCGGCCCACTGACTCAGCGCTGACCAGTGACCACCCCGTATACTAGCACAATCCAACACACGAGGGACAATTTACAATTTTACCAAAGCCATTTAACCTACAAACCTGTATCTTTGGAATGTAAGGGGAAACTAGAGCATCTAGAGGAAACCCACGTGGTCACAGGAAGAACCTGCAAACTTCGTACAGAAGCGCCCGTGGTCAGGATCGAATTGGTTCTGTGGCGCTGTGAGGCAGCAACTCTGCTGCTGTGTCAATGTACCACCCCCAAAAATGCAAACCAAAGTTGGGCCTTCAAATCAAGCGGCGTGGATAAAACTATTGTGAAGTTGACTCCTTCCCACTCTCTCACATTCTCTCTCACATTCTCTCTCTCTCTCTCTCTCTCTCTCTCTCTCTCTCTCTCTCTCTCTCTCTCTCTCTCTCTCTCTCTCTCTCTCTCACATTCTCTCTCTCTCTCTCTCTCTCTCACATTCTCTCTCTCTCTCTTTCTCTCTCTCTCCCTCTCTCCCTCTCTCTCTCTCTCTCTCCCTCTGTCTCTCTCTCCATCTCTCTCTCTCCCCCACTCTCTCTCTCTCACTCTCTTCTCTCTCGCTCTCACTCTCTCTCTCTCCCTCTCACTCCTTCTCTGTCTCTCGCTCTCTTCTCTCTCTCGCCTCTCTCTCACTCTCTCTCTCTTTCTCTCCCTCTCCCTCTCTGTCTCTCTCACTCTCTCCTCTCTCTCCCTCTGTCTCTCTCACTCTCTCCTCTCTCTCACTCTCTCTCTCTTTCCCTCCCTCTCCCTCCCCTTCTCTCTGTCTCTCGCTCTCTGTGTCACTCTCTCTCTCTCTCTCTCCGTCCCTCTCACTCCCTCTCCCTGTCTCTCCATCACTCTCTCACTCGCTCTCTTCACTCTTTCTCACTCTCTCTCACTCTCTCTCTTTTTCCCTCTCCCGCTACCTCTACCTCTTTCTGTCTCTCCATCTCCCTCTCCCTCTCCCTCTCCCTGTCTCTCCGTCTCTCTCTCGCTCTCTCTCTCCATCCCTCTGTCTCGCTCCCTCCACCCCCCCCCCCCCCCTCTCTCTCTCTCTCTCTCTCTCACTCTGTTTTGCTTTCAGGTGGGGCAGACACCACCATAGCCGGGGCAAGAGTTGGAATCATTGAGGTTTGCTGGTGCTGGATGCTTCGATGCTGGTGTTGTGTTGGCATGTTCTCCTCAGCAATAGCAAGGGAGCCGCTGATGCTTGGATGATCTCCATTTAATTTCACGTAAATTGTTCACAGCATGGCTGAAACAAGGGAGAGAGCATTGAAGACGAAGGTGCGATATTCATTTCAAGGTCATACAGACTAAGAATACCACTGTATTCAGACACCAAGAGGGATTGGTTCCAGTGGGATACAGGGTAGAGAAACGATAACTAAGAGCAAAACAGTAAAGCTAGCACAAAAAACCCAAAGAATGGAATACTAAATAACTATCTGTAATTACCAGAAAGGAAAAGGATCACAGAAACATGAGATCCACAGGCAGCTCTCCCTGAGTTGCTTCCCTGATACTGTGAAATGTGTTGCAGGGTGTGGAAGGATGTAACGTGGCAATTCAGAAGGAGAGGTGCTGTTCCTGAGCACCCAAGGGTCTGGGCAACTGGAAACAGAGTTGGCTCGCCACTAGTCCCAGAGCAACAGCATTAGTCACCATGCCTGGTGCTTTGTAACACCTTGTCATGAAGTTAGTCTGCATCCCTCATCTTGATTTGCCTTCTATTTCTTAAAGATGTAAACATAGGATATTGTGTTTGTTTAGTTTCGAGGTACAGCATGGAAACAGGCCTTTCAGCCCACAGAGTCCATGCTGACCATCAAATCACCCGTTCACACTAGTTCTATGTTATCCCACTTTTGCATCCATTCCCTAAGCACTACGAGTAATTTACAGAGGACCAATTAATCTACAAACCCGCATGTCTTTGGGATATGGGAGGAAATCGGAGCACCCAGAGGAATCCCATGCGATCACAGGGAGAACATGCAAACTTCACACAGACAGCATATGAGATTGAACCCAGGTCTCTGGTGATGTGAGGCAGCAGCCCTACCCACTACATCACTGTGCCGCCCCTTGTATGTACAATATACAATTGTACAATGTACGAAACAACAGAAAGCTCGACACATAGTCCGAGTTGCGTTTAAATGACTGGTTCACAGCAAGAAATGACAAACAGCAAGGAGAAGCTCAACAGTTGGCATTAATTAAGGATTGAGGAATTTTGAGTGAGTGTGACGGAGTTCCTCCACCCATCGAATCATGCCATGCCACTGAGGCAGGATCTTATCCACTGAGCCAGGTAGTAGGGAAAATGCTACAGTCAGTTATTAAAGATGTAATAGCATCACATTTGGAAAGTGGTGAAATCATCGGACAAAGTCAGCATGGATTTATGAAAGGCAAATCATGCCTGACGAATCCTATAGAATTTTTCGAGGATGTAACTAGTAGAGTGGATAAGGGAGAACCAGTCGATGTGTTATATCTGGACTTTCAGAAGGCCTTCGACAAGGTCCCACATAGGAGATTGGGATACAAACTTAAAGCACATGGTATTGGGGGTTCAGTGTTGAGGTGGATAGAGAATTGGTTGGCGAACAGGAAGCAAAGAGTAGGAATAAACGGGTCCTTTTCGGAATGGCAGGCAGTGACTAGTGGGGTACCCCAAGGCTCAGTGCTGGAACCCCAGTTATTTACAATATATATTAATGATTTGGACGAGGGAATTGAATGCAATATCTCTAAGTTTGCGGATGACACAAAGCTGGGGGGCAGTGTTAGCTGCGAGGAGGATGCTAGGAGGCTGCAGAGTGACTTGGATAGATTAGGAGAGTGGGCAAATGCATGGCAGATGCAATATAATGTGGATAAATGTGAGGTTATCCACTTTGGCGGCAAGAACAGGAAAGCAGAGTGTTACCTGAATGGTGGCCAATTAGGAAAAGGGGAGATGCAACGTGACCTGGGTGTCATGGTGCACCAGTCATTGAAAGCAAGCGTGCAGGTGCAGCAGGCAGTGAAGAAAGCGAATGGTATGTTAGCATTCATAGCAAGAGGATTTGAGTATAGGAGCAGGGAGGTTCTGCTGCAGTTGTACAGGGCCTTGGTGAGACCGCACCTGGAGTATTGTGTACAGTTTTGGTCTCCTAATCTGAGGAAAGACATTCTAGCCTTAGAGGGAGTACAGAGAAGGTTCACCAGATTGATCCCTGGGATGGCAGGACTTTCATATGAAGAAAGACTGGATAGCCTGTATCTCTAACATATTGTGCAATGAAGCACTGTCGTGGAAAGGTTCGGCGCTCTTTCAGTACTGTCCCCGACAACGCAATACAGCCTTGAGGGCAACATAGAATTCCATTGGTGGTACCTGCAAAAGTGCTTCTCAGTGTTCCCATTCTAACATCATATACTCAGTACAATACAATACAGTACAATACAATACAATACAATACTATACAATACAATACAATACAATATATCTTTATTGTCATTGTACAGGGGTACAACGAGATTGAGAATGCGCCTCCCATACGATGCAATAAATTAATTAGCTAGTCAGTATTCATTTAAACAACCCAATGAAACAAATTAGAGCAGTTGTAAAACAGAATAAAGTGCAAGTAGAACTGTGCCGGTTCACTGTGCGATGTGACCATCCGACTCAACAGGACCAGGTTCATAGCAGCTATGGCCCTGGGGATGAAGCTGTTCCTGAGTCTGGAGGTGCGGGCGTAGAAGGCCTTGTATCGTCTGCCCGATGGTAGAAGTTCGAACAGACTGTTGCAGGGGTGTGCAGAGACTTTGTGGATGCGGGTGGCTTTTCTGAGGCATCGTGTGTTGTAGATGCCCTCCAAGGCTGGTAGCTGTGTTCCGATGGTCCTCTGAGCTCTATGGACTACCCGCTGAAGAGCTTTCCTCTCTGCCTCCGTGCAGCTGAGATACCACACAGAGATGCCATGTGTTAGGATGCTCTCTATGGTGCAGCAGTAAAATGTCGTCAGCAGCTGTTGGGGTAGACCAGACTTTTTCAGTGTTCTTAGGTAGAACAGTCGTTGCTGTGCCTTCTTGACCAGCACAGCGGTGTTATTGGACCATGTTAGGTCCTCCGAAATGTGAGTGCCCAGAAACTTGAAGCTGGACACTCTCTCCACACTGTCCCCGTTGATAAAGATCGGGGCGTATTCCCTGTTGTGTGACCTACGGAAATTAATGATCAGCTCCTTGGTCTTGGTGGTATTTAGGGACAGGTTGTTATCCGAGCACCAGTCCGCCAGGTTCTGCACCTCCGCTCTGTAGTTTGTTTCATCAGCGTTGGTGATCAGCCCAATCACCGTTGTGTCGTCTGCAAACTTGACAATGGTGTTGGTGTCGAATGCAGGAACACAGTCGTGTGTGAAGAGGGAGTAGAGCATGGGACTCAGAACACTGCCCTGTGGTGTGCCGGTACTCAGGGTGATAGTGGAGGACAGGTGCGGGCCCATTCTCACTGCCTGCGGTCGCTCCAGCAGGAAGTCCAGGATCCAGTCGCATAACAACGAGCTGAGGCCTAGCTGGTGGAGTTTGGTGATGAGCTTGGTGGGGATGACTGTATTGAAGGCGGAGCTATAGTCAATGAATAGCATCCTCACGTACGTGCCCTGTCTCTCTAGGTGAGTCAGGACAGTGTGAAGAGCCAGAGAGATGGCGTCCTCTGTGGATCTGTTTGCCCTGTATTCAAATTGATGTGGGTCCAGTGAGGCAGGGATGCTGGATTTGATGTGTGAGAGGACCAGCCTTTCAAAGCCTCAAAAGAGAGTAACTGCTAAAATAATGCATTGATGATTTAGGTTTATGTTTATAAGACAATTTCAAGCAGAAGTGAGAGTGTTAAAAAGCTATATCTGGAAGAGTCTCGCTTCCAACCATGGTATCTTACATTGGCTGGATTCATTCTAGGCGCCATAAATAGTAGTAAGATTGTTCTGAGCAATGTAGGGGGAATCTGCAGACACTTGGGTTGTTTTCTCTGGAGCGTCGGACTTTGACTGGACACCTGATAGACTATGTAAAATGAGAGATCCATAGATAGGGTAGACAGTCAGAACCTTTTCGCAGGGTTGAAATGTGAAGAACTAGAGGGCACAGCTTTAAGGTGAGAGGGGCAAGGTTTAAAGGAAGTTTTTTTACACAGAGGGTGGTGGGTGCCTAGAACGTGTTGCCAGAGTTTGAGGTGAGGGCAGATGTGATAGTGGTGTTAAAGACGCTTATAGATAGGCTGATGGATATGTAGGGAATGGAGGGATATGGATCACGTGCAGGCAGAGGAGATTCGTTTAAAGTGGCATCATGTTCGGCATAGACCATATGGGCCGAATGGCCTGTTCTTTTGTGATACAGGTGCATGTTCTGCTTTCCTACACTGCAAAAGCAACTGCTGGCTTTTCTAGTGGGCAGGACAGGCAGAGAATCAGTGCTTTCAAGAGAGGAATGAATAGAGGATGACTCTCTTTTGAACCAAAATATATTTACAAGGACAAATGTAAGAGAATATAAAGCAGCTGCAGATTCGATCAATAGAAATGCATCATGAGAAGTGGGGACTGTAGGAAGAAGTCAAGGTGAGACAGCTGTCAGAGGCAGGAGCAGTACAACGTGCAGTCTCCAGGGGACTTTGACGTCTAACCAGTTTCCAGAGCCGTGTGCTGGGAGCCACGTGAGGCTGAGATCGTATCAAAACGCAGCAGACAACACGGGTGGAGCCGAGAGGCAGAGGTCCAGTCTGCTGTTCGTGAAACTGAGGGAATCGAATGTTTATTATATCATTCTCATTCTGCAAACCTCTTCCCACAAAAGCATTCAGGGGCCGCTCGATGGTTGAATGGGCATTGATGGTGGGAGATGCTTGGCTCAGCTCCAGCTCAGCTCCAGTCCTCTGCTGCACTGAGTCTCACAGGTGCCAGTGCTACTGGGTCAAACCCTGTCCTGTCCCCAACACCAAAACCACAGGGAACTGTGGAGAGTTGTGGATGTAACCCAGTCCATCACTCAGACCGTGCTCCCCAACACTCACTCCACCTCCTCTTCACACTGCCTTGGGAAAGCATGTAAATATGCAGGGAATGGAGGGATATGGGTTATGAACAGTTAGATCAGTGATGGCCTTGGCATCATGTTCGGCACAGACATTGTGGGCCTGAGGGCTTGTTCTTGTGCTCTACTGTTCTTTCTACGTAAGTGAAACTCAAGAACAATAGACAGAGTGAAGGGAAAGATACAGAGTGTAGAATAAAGTTCTCAGCATTGTAGCGCACCTGTTCCAAAGCTGAACGTCTGCACAGAGGTAGTGAATGGGGCAGTACCCTAGCCTGTTTTAAGTTGCAGAGAAAGGGACAAAGCTGTGTGGAGAGAGCAAAGGTTGGTGTGGACTCAGAGGGCTGAAGGGCCTGATTCATGCTGCATCTCTAAAACTAAAAAAAATAAAAATCCTTTGCCCCCTCCACACAGCTCTCTTTCTCTGCAAGGTAAAGTGGGTTAGTTTCTTTTTTTCCACGGTTCTCATGAAGGTCGTTCCCCTGAAACGTTCATTCTGTTTCTGCCTCCACAGCTGCTCCACACTATTACATATTTCTGGAATTGACTGTTTTAATTCAGATTTCAAGCAGGTGTAGTTTGCTACTTTGTGGGCAATTGCAGATTTCCCTCTGATGGCAACTGTGGCAGAATCATCACAGATGGTGTTTCATCAGAGAAATTACAGAGAGTTGTGGATGTAGCCTAGTCCACCGCACAGACAAGACTCCTCACCATTAGCTCCATTTACACTTCATGGTGCCTCAGAATAGCAGCTAACATAATCAACGGCAAAGTGGCGCAGCGGTAGAGTTGCTGCCTTACAGCGAATGCAGCGCCGGAGACCCGGGTTCGATCCTGACCACGGGTGCTGTTTGTACGTTCTCCCCGTGACCTGCTTGGGTTTTCTCCGAGATCTTCGGTTTCCTCCCACACTCCAAAAACGTGCAAGTTTGCAGGTTAATTGGCTTGGTAAATATAAAAATTGTCCCTAGTGGGTGTAGGATAGTGTTAATGTGCGGGAATCGCTGGTCGGCACGGACCCGGTGGGCTGAATGGCCTGTTTCCGCGCTGTATCTCTAAACTAAACAAAGACTTATCCCACGCCAGTCATTCCTACTTCTCCCTGCTCCAGTCTGGCAGAAGGTACAGAAGATTGAAAGAGTGCACTACCAGACTCAGGTACTATTTTTTCTCCTCTGAATTGTCCTTCCACAAGCTAGGGTACTGCCTGATTCACCTCTTTGCAGAATTCAAACTTTGTCTGTGAACCGATGTGCTACACTACTGAGAACTATATTCTGCACTCTGTATCTTTCCCTTCGCTCTATCTATTGCACTTGAGTTTGACTTACACAAGAACAGGCCCTTCGGCCCAGGGTGTCATTGCTGAACACGATGCCAACACGATCACTTATGAACCATATCAGGAGATAAAATTGGCGTGCACAAATGTAATGCTACGGTGGTTATGGGAGATTTCAACATGCAGGTAGACTGGGAAAATCAGGTTGGAAATGGACCCCAGGAAAGAGAGTTTGTAGAGTGCCTTCGAGATGGATTCTTAGAACAGCTTGTACTGGAGCCTACCAGGGAGAAGGCAATTCTGGATTTAGTGTTGTGTAATGATCCTGATCTGATAAGGGGACTCGAGGTAAAAGAGCCATTAGGAGGCAGTGATCACAACATGATAAGTTTTACTCTGCAAATGGAAAGGCAGAAGGGAAAATCGGAAGTGTCAGTATTACAGTATAGCAAAGGGGATTACAGAGGCATGAGGCAGGAGCTGGCCAAAATTGACTGGAAGGAGGCCCTAGCAGGGAAGACGGTGGAACAGCAATGGCAGGTATTCCTGGGAATAATGCAGAGGTTGCAGGATCAATTTATCCCAAAGAGGCGGAAAGACTCTAAGGGGAGTAAGAGACACCTGTGGCTGACAAGGGAAGTCAAGGACAGCATAAAAATTAAGGAGAGGAAGTATAACATAGCAAAGAAGAGTGGGAAGACAGAGGATTGGGACTCTTTTAAAGAGCAACAAAAGATAACTAAAAAGGCAATACGGGGAGAAAAGATGAGGTACGAGGGTAAACTAGCTAATAATATAAAGGAGGATAGCAAAAGTTTTTTTAGGTACGTGAAGAGGAAAAAAATAGTCAAGGCAAATGTGGGTCTCTTGAAGACAGAAGCTGGGGAATTTATTATGGGGAACAAAGAAATGGCAGATGAGTTAAACCGTTACTTTGGATCTGTCTTCACTGAGGAAGATACACACAATCTCCCAAATGTTCTAGGGGCCGGCGAACCTAGGGTGATGGAGGAACTGAAGGAAATCCACATTAGGCAGGAAATGGTTTTGGGTAGACTGATGGGACTGAAGGCTGATAAATCCCCAGGGCCTGATGGTCTGCATCCCAGGGTACTTAGGGAGGTGGCTCTAGAAATAGTGGAAGCATTGGAGATCATTTTTCAATGTTCTATAGATTCAGGATCAGTTCCTGTGGATTGGAGGATAGCAAATGTTATCCCACTTTTTAAGAAAGGAGGGAGAGAGAAAACGGGTAATTATAGACCAGTTAGTCTGACATCAGTGGTGGGGAAGATGCTGGAGTCAATTATAAAAGACGAAATTGCTGAGCATTTGGATAGCAGTAATAGGATCATTCCGAGTCAGCATGGATTTACGAAGGGGAAATCATGCTTGACAAATCTACTGGAATTTTTTGAGGATGTAACTAGGAAAATTGACAGGGGAGAGTCAGTGGATGTGGTGTACCTCGACTTTCAGAAAGCCTTCGACAAGGTCCCACATAGGAGATTAGTGGGCAAAATTAGAGCAGATGGTATTGGGGGTAGGGTACTGACATGGATAGAAAATTGGTTGACAGACAGAAAGCAAAGAGTGGGGATAAATGGGTCCCTTTCGGAATGGCAGGCAGTGACCAGTGGGGTACCGCAAGGTTCGGTGCTGGGACCCCAGCTATTTACGATATACATTAATGACTTAGATGAAGGGATTAAAAGTACCATTAGCTGGGGGGTAGTGTGAATTGTGAGGAAGATGCCTTCATAAGTTGGCCTTCATAACAAGAGGAGTTGAGTATAGGAGCAAAGAGGTCCTTCTACAGTTGTACTGGGCCCTGGTGAGACCGCACCTGGAGTACTGTGTGCAGTTTTGGTCTCCAAATTTGAGGAAGGATATTCTTGCTATTGAGGGCGTGCAGCGTAGGTTCACTAGGTTAATTCCCGGAATGGCGGGACTGTCGTATGTTGAAAGGCTGGAGCAATTAGGCTTGTATACACTGGAATTTAGAAGGATGAGGGGGGATCTTATTGAAACATA
This sequence comes from Rhinoraja longicauda, assembly GCF_053455715.1. Taxonomy (NCBI): domain Eukaryota; kingdom Metazoa; phylum Chordata; class Chondrichthyes; order Rajiformes; family Arhynchobatidae; genus Rhinoraja; species Rhinoraja longicauda. The sequence continues at coordinate 759,161 of NC_135976.1, forward strand.
TAAGATAATTAGGGGATTGGACACATTAGAGGCAGGAAACATGTTCCCAATGTTGGGGGAGTCCAGAACAAGGGGCCACAGTTTAAGAATAAGGGGTAGGCCATTTAGAACGGAGATGAGGAAGAACTTTTTCAGTCAGAGAGTGGTGAAGGTGTGGAATTCTCTGCCTCAGAAGGCAGTGGAGGCCAGTTCGTTGGATGCTTTCAAGAGAGAGCTGGATAGAGCTCTTAAGGATAGCGGAGTGAGGGGGTATGGGGAGAAGGCAGGAACGGGGTACTGATTGAGAGTGATCAGCCATGATCGCATTGAATGGCGGTGCTGGCTCGAAGGGCTGAATGGCCTCCTCCTGCACCTATTGTCTATTGTCTATATCCCTCCATTCCCTTCGTATCCAAAAGTATTTTAAATGCCACTCACGTATCTGCTTCAACCACCAGCCCTGGCACTCTGCTCCCTCTGTGTAGAAAACCTGCCCCGCAAATCTTCTTTAAACTTTGCCCCTCTCATGTTGAACACCATTCTGCTGTCTTGCCCATTGACACATATCAAAATGTTATTAACAAGTTCGTGGACATGTGTTGTATAATCATCAAATGCTTGGTGTTGACTTGCCCAATAATTTCATGTAATTATTAACGATATATAATAACACCGCCTAGTCATTTCCTCTGCTCTAACATCAATAGAATGGAAAACTGATTTGGATATTTAGACACAAAAAGCTGGAAAGGCTCAGCGGGTCAGGCAGCATCTCTGGAGAAAAGGAATAGGTTACGTTTCGGGTCCAGACCCTCCTTCAGCTTTTTGTGTCTATCTTCGGTTTAAACCTGCATCGGCAGTTCCTTCCTAAGCATGATTTGGATATTTTATTTTGGCTTTAACTGGTAATAATCAAAAATTACCCCAAAGAAAATATGATTGTTTTACACACTGTAAATCTTGTTAATCTAAATTGCTTTAAGTATGTGCTGATATTTTCCTCAGAGCATGGACAATTGTATTTGCAGACATGCAGTCATGTAACTAAATCAGTGGTGTAATGTGTTGGGAGAGCAAGGCTCAGGGAGATTCTGGCAAAGGTGTAGGAAGGAACTGCAGATGCTGGTTTACACCGAAGATAGACACAAAATGCTGGAGCAACTCAGCGGGACAGGCAGCATCTCTGGAGAGAAGGAATGGGTGATGTTTCGGGTCGAGACCCTACATCAAACTTCTGGTCCCTCCAAAGATGCTGCCTGTCCCGCTGAGTAACTCCAGCATTTTGTGTCTATCCATGGGAAAGGTTGACAGCAGTGGAAGACTGTGAATGGTTGTTCCTTATACCTACCGTGTGTGAAAAAAATGCCTCTTAAGTTCCTATTAAATCCTTTCCCTCTCAACTTAACCCTATATCTTCTAGTTCTTAATCCCCATACTTTTGGAAAACAATTCCCCTGTTTATTCCCCTCATGGTTTTATACACCTCTATAAGATCACTCCTCAGCCTCTTGCGCACCAAGGAATAAATTCCTAGCCTGTCCAACCTCTCCCTATATGTCAGGCCCTGGAGCGGGGGGATGAAAGCTCAGTTAGAGGACTACTGTAGATTATAGAGGGGGGGGGGGGGGGGGGTGGCTACTGGTGAATCTTGTGGCCTCTTTAATTGCTGTGCTAAAAATAGAAGGTATGACAGAATGCGAGAGCATAATTTATCATCATAAACTAGACCCTATTTTATTAAGAACTCTGCCCTTCCAGTTTTATTTTATAATTTAATAATATCTGCATATTCGTGAACTTCTGTAGCTAATTACTAAAGACCCAGGCAGTCATTTATCCTGCATTATCCGTAAAACATTTGGCCATGTCTCTCTACAATAATCATTGTGTTTTTGAGCAGGATCAACTGTGAACATCTGTAGAGTTGTCACAAAACCAAGCATTGCTTCATTAATATTGATGCGTGTGACACATTACCATGTGCCCCAGTGTGAATCTGAAGTGACTTTCTCCTCTCCTCCATTTCCACTATCTGCTGCTCCTCTGTCAACTAGGGTTTGCTGGAGAAAGCAGAAAGATACTTGGCTTGCAGGAAGCATTCAAAGTTGCTGCAAGTGGCACGTCCTTTTGCAGTCTGCAACAGAAGGCCTGCTTGTTTAATTTTTTTAATTCTGGTTTGTATGGCTGCAAAGGAATGAATGAATGTGGTCAAGCAACCTTGATTTCAACATAGAAGGTGGTATTGACTCACAGGTGTAATCTCTCATAGAGTCATCCAGCATGGAAACAGGCCCTTCGGCCCAACGCTTCCAAGACGCCCTATCTGTCCCATTTGCCTGTGTTTGGCCTCCATCTCTCTAAATCGTTCCTATCCATGGACCTGTCCAAATGTCTTTTAAATATTTTTATTGTTCCTGTCTCAACCATTTCCTCTGACAGCTATTTCCACACCTGTGTGGGAAAGATGTTCCTCAGGTTCCTATTAAATCTATCCCTCTCACTTTACACCTATGCCTTCTAGCTCTTGATTCCCCTACCCTGGGAAAATGACACAATCTATTCCCCTCATAAACTTATACTTTGCACAATGGACTATTTAACTCTTTTCTACGTTTATTCAAAGTGAACCATAAGGATGGTCCGACACATACACCAATGTTCTGGACTCTGTGTCTTCCCCTTTGTTCCACCTATTGTACTTCAGTTTGTACTGTTGCACCTCTCCATGGTAAATCTGATCTGTTTGGATAACATGCAAAACAAAGCTTTTTACTGTACCTCAGTACATGTGACAATCATAAATTTATACACTAAAACCTATTCCTTAATCCTCATTTCTTTCAACAGTTAATGAAAAAAATAATTGAAATGGGAATTAATAACTAATCTTCTTGGTTTTTGCCGCATATCAAAATATATTCCCTCTTCCCTGTTAAGAGCATCGATCTGCAAACTGGAATCCTTTGTATAATCTCAGTGATTTTGGTAATGATGAACATGATAAACTAATCTCCTCTGCCTGCACATGATCCATATCCCTCCATTCCCTGCACATCTATGTGCCTATTCTAAAGTGCCTTAAACATCACTAGTGTATTTGCCCCCACCTCCCTCTGTGTAAAAAAACGCCCTGCACATCTCCTTTAAATGTTCCCCCTCTCACCTTAAAATTATGCCCTTGATATTCCTCTCACATGATCTTCCTTATTCTTTGGGGACTTTCCCATCTGTCAGGGTAAAACAGGAATGCAAACAGACGCGATTTCCTATTGCGTTTTCTAATCATTGGCTTCTATTCAATTTTACTTGATTGCTGGGTAGCAAGCCATTCATGAGCAAACTTGTTTTTTTATTAAACACAATTTTAAAATACTTGCTGACGTTTTGGTCAACAGCTTTCATTTAGTTTTTGAGATAACCGCAGGAAGCTAAATCAAAGCATTCAATTTCACCTTCAAGGAGAGACTGCCACGAGATTTAGTGTTGCCATAGAAAAATATCCAGGCAGCTCATCACTGGGGACTGGATCTGGTCATCAAATTTGTGTGTGTGTGTGTGTGTGTGTGTGTGTGTGTGTGTGTGTGTGTGTGTGTGTGTGTGTGAGAGTGTGAGAGAGAGAGAGAGAGAAAGCAAGAGAAGGGGAAGGGAGGAATGGATGTGTGCAAGCAGGGTCATAAGGAGAGTTACGGGGACCTCTGATCTTTATTTACTGTGGGAAAGGACAAGAGAGGAAGTGAGTTCAGGGGAAGAAAGAATTAAACCCTGGAGCATGTCAACATAACAAAGGAGATGGTGTACAGGTCAAATGCAGACAGCTGTATGAATCCCCAGAGCCTGACCAGGTGTATCCTTGGGTGTTCTGAAGAGCTAGGGAGGAGATTGCTGGGCCTTTTTGCTCAGATGAGGTACCGTTACACTCGAGGTGCACTAGTGTTATGGCCTTATTTAAAAAGGCAGCAGGGATATGGCAGACGGCCACAGGCTCCTGAGTGCTGCATCGGCAATGGGAAAATTATTAGAAGGGATTCTAAGGGAGAGGATTTGTTAGTTTTAGGATTGACAATGACTGATTAAGGATAGTCAGCATGGTCTATGCGCAGAAAATCATGTCTCACGGATTTACATTTTTGCAAGAGGTTGCCAATATTATTAGTCATATTATTAGCATAGAAACAGGTGCTTCAGCCCAACCGATCCATGCCTTCCATATTAACGAGGGCCAGTGAAGATGATTGAGAAAGCTTGTGTGTGTTTATGTGTATGTGTGTGAGTACATGTGTGTGTGTGAGAGTACCTCTGTGCGTGTGAGAGTACATGTGTTTGTGAGCATGGGTGTGTGTGTATGTGTGAGTGTATGTAAGTGTGAGTATATCTGTGTGCGTGTGTTAGTTTGTGTGTGCATATATGTATGTGCATGTAAATGTGCGTTGCATATATGACTGAATCTGTGTGTGTGTGCATGTGCATGAGTGTGTATGTGTGTTTGTGAGCGTTGGTGTGTGTATGTGTGAAAGTGAGAGAGGGAGACAGAGAATGATTGTATGTATGAACATATATGAGGGGATATTCAACATGTTTCTGTATTTGTATGTGTGTATTTGTGGGGGAGGTGTGTACATTTGGCCCTGTGTGTATGAGGTCTGCCAGCATGTGTTTGAGCAGGTGTATGGGTGTTTCGAGTGCAGTGCGTGCACACACGCATGGCCACAGGCAGCAGCTGGGAGGATCTGGAGTGCCAATGTCCCTCCCAGCTGGTCTCCAATTAAAACCACATAATCCTTGTGATGCTGCTGCTTTTTTAAAAATTCAGTGATGTGTCAGATAGAAGCTCAGTCAATGAATTCATAAATATTCCAAATGACCTAAAAATGGTCATGAAAGCTCCAGAACTAATTAACTGCTCTGATTTTGGGCATCATTGTACTGAGGTACAAGGTAGACCCTCTCAAAGAGCACAAGAGATGAGACTTATCATGGAAGGATTCCTCACGCATTTCTCCGCGTGTGTCATGGGTGGTTTGCCACCTGAATTACTCAATGTGAAGTAGTCTTGGCTTCCTCTCAATGCAAATACAGGTAGAAGATGCATGTGAGTGTGAACACTATACATGTATGTGAGTGTGAACACTATACATGTATGTTTCCACATGTGCACAAGCAAGTGCTTTAATGTATAGCAATGCATGCAATCTAATTGCTTGCATTTCCCAATTAAAATATAACAAGGTATCTCTGCAAAATCCTCATTAGATCCTTGGATGTTTGACTCTCCTCGGTCTACACATCACGGATATTCTACCAATTCAGATATTTGCTTGATGAGCAGATTTCTCACTGTTGCAGTTGTGAATCACCTAGGTGTCATGAAATGTGACCATTTAGTCAATCTATCCTGCATAACTTAGTAATCAAGCTTTCTACGACCCCCGCAGAGGCCCATACTGGTAAGAGGGAAAATGCTTAATCTTCAGCCAACCTCTTTTGCTAAACGTGATGTACACAATGAATCAGAGAGAAATTGTGCACCTCCTAACTCTAAGCATGTTTAACACAAAATATCACGATCTCCTTGTTTGGTGAGGAGACTGGTGATTCTCCTGGTTACCCATCACAACTTTGTGTTGTTGCTGTCTTTTCCAGCTCTGGGTGACGTTAGGAAATCAGGATCAGGAGGGGGTCGTTTCTCCCTTGAACCTGTTTCAGGGTCGAAGCCGGTTAGGTTGGACAATAGGCTATTCAGTCTGATCTTTCTATTGCATAGAAACAGGAAGAGTTCATGTAGCCAGTTCAAGAGTTCAAGAGGAATCATTCAGCTCTTTGAGTTTATTACACAATAATAAACACCCTCATAAGCGTCTCCCCCATTCCCCAAACCCAGACCACATGATTTATCTGAATCTCTTGATTTTATTTTGTAGGGCCAAGAAGAGAATTCCAGCTTCAGTCGACTCCGGCCTCTCGACGTCACAGGTCAGAGACATAGAGTTCCAGCTTCAGTAGACTCTGGCCTCTCCACATCATGGGTCAGAGACATTTTGACTGGTCTGTATCTTACCTCCATCGATGCCGCTTCACCTCCATTTATTTTGTTACTACGGCCAAACAAAAATCTTCCAATCGCCGCTTTGACATTTGTAATTGACCCCAAACCTTTTGAAAAAGGGTTTCAGGTTTTCTCTACCTTTTGAGTATAGAACATCCAAACATCTTCGTTTCACAAAATGCTGGAGTAACTCATCAGACATTTTTTTGTCCCGCCCCCCTGACATCAGTCTGAAGAAGGGTCTCGACCCGAAACGTCACCCATTCCTTCTCTCCTGAGATGCTGCCTGACCTGCTGAGTTACTCCAGCATTTTGTGAAGTAAATACCTTCGATTTGTACCAGCATCTGCAGTTATTTTCTTATACATCTTCATTCTGTTTAATGCTCCCTTGTTCTGGTCTCCACCAACCACCATCAGTCCCAATCCCCAAAGACAGACAAGATGATTTATCTCAATCTTAAAATAATCAATATTATTTATTTGAGAATGCAGTCTGGTGAAAAATCAGCATGCTTACAGGAACATCAGAACTTCTAGGAGTAATTCGAGATAGATATCACACACCCACTTTCTCCACATAACACTAAAAATATATTTTCCAAACTGGTGCTGTCCTATATTTGCATCTCTGTTGAAATAAATATGTTTTGTTCAGCTTATTGGATTCAAGTTCCTGGATTCTGCAGCTGACTACTATTAATTCTAATCTGAAGCAGGTGAATTAATCTGACAGGCTAACTGGAATTATAGCTTGATAATAATCACCATATTTTCAATACTTTCTGACTAATTGTGACTTGAATTGGGTTTGTGGTTCTGGGTGTTCATTTGTTATCTGCAAAGTTTCATGTAAGTTTCCTCCATTAACATTGAAACATCTCTTTGTTTATGGAAGACCTCATTTACAATGGTATGAATGGAACATACATGTTCCTCGAGTGACAGTGCTGCTGGTAGCAGTCACCTTGTTTCCATTAAATATTCACATGTCTTCCCTTGGCAAACACGTGAAGCTCAGAGGTTCCTCACACAACTGTTCCTGAAGATGACATGATGCTACAGGTAACAGAGCGACCCCACTCTCAGCTGGGAGTGGTGTGAAGCACACTGTTATACCTGCTCACAGACTCTACTGGACAGCAATAAAATTACATTCAACTGTGCTCAGATGTTTCTGTACATACTGTGGCAGGCATATCTGATACCAGTGTGAAGGGTCACGACCTGAAACATCACCTGTTTCTTATCTCCAGTGATGCTGCCAGACCCGCAGAGTTGCTCCAGCTTTTTGTGTCTATCTGGGGGGTTTTTACTGATAGATTCCTTTGATTTGTTTAGGAATAAAAACCTAAACCGTGAATACGTGGGTTATCTCTGGGTACTCCGGTTTCCTCATACAATCCAAAGATTAATTGGCTTTGGTAAAGGTTGTGAATTTTCCTTAGTGTGTAGGATAGTGCTAGTGTGTGGGATGATCGCTGGTCGGTCTGGACTTGGTGGGCCGAAAGGCCTGTTTCCTTGCTGTATCTCTAAATTAAACTAATCTAAACTAACAATAACTGGTCTCCAGCTATTCATAGTTCACAGTACTGCACTTCCCTGAAGAAGGGTCCCGATCCGAAATTATGTCCATCCATTTCTTCTGCAGATGCTACCAGACCCACTGAGTTCCTGCAGCACTTTGCGTTTTATTCAAGAATGAAGCATCTGCAATTCCTTGCATCTCCACTGCACGTCCCTGGTCGGAGGGAACTGTTTAAGGTCCTGAAATCACGTTGCAGCGTTTGTGCAACAGAAATGGTATTTATATGCAATGCAACACAAGTCATTGAAACAATGATTGATAACTTTATTGTGACCTTGGCTGAGCTTAGTCAAATCATTGTCTGCTATTCTGTAGCTTCCTACTTCATATGTTCCATTAAATCATAAGAATACACAAAGAGGATTCTCTCTCTCTCTCTCTCCCTCTCTCCTTCTCTCTCTCCCTCCCCCTCTCTCTCCCTCTTTCTCTCTCGTTTTCTCTCTCTCTCCCTCTCCCTCCCTCTCCCTCTCTCTCTCTCTCTCCCTCTTTTTTTTCCATTCCAAGGACTTTATTCAACAATTGCATATTGCAGTGGACCAAAAGTACATAAACGCTCAATGGTCACAATACATCAAGCAATCATTATAGTATAATGGTGTAATCTTTATTTACAATGCTCTCGACCCCCCCCCCACAGCGGTCAGCATTCACGGAAGGCCTCCAGTCCCCGTGGACACCGCATGTCCCTGAAGGGGACAGGCGAGCACGGACATAGGCCGGGAAGAGGGGCAGGCAGCCATCTCTGGTGTGGCCATCGACTGCCTGATGCCTGGACCCACGAATAGCCATCTTGGCTTCTTGAGGGATGGAATTCAGTCCCTTGCGAAGGGTGACATTGGGACTGACAATGTAGAGTCACTGTGGAGAGAGTTGAGGAATTGTCCAGGATAGAAGACACTAATGGCAGTTATCTACAGACCCCCAAACAGTAGCCTGGATATAGGGTGTAAGTTGCAGCATGAGTTAAAACTGGCATGTAACAAAGGTAATGCCACTGTAGTTATGGGGGATCTCAACATGCAGGTAGATTGGGAAAATCAGGTTGGTTCTGGACACCAAGAAAGGGAGTTTGTGGAGTGCCTCCGAGATGGATTCTTAGAGCAGCTTGTACTAGAGCCTACCAGAGAGAAGACAATTCTGGATTCAGTGTTGTCCAATGAACCAGATTTAATAAGGGAACTCAAGGTAAAGGAACTGCTTGGAGGTAGTGACCATAATATGATTAGTTTTAATCTGCAATGATCCACCCTTTCAAAAGCCTTGTCCTGATGGAGGGACAGAAAAGCAGCAGGTGGATGTTATGTTGGATGGACCGACCAGGGACTGTATATGGACTGGGGCAACACGGAGCCCATGCGATCTGCCATTGGCCGTGCAAAAACTTTATTTACCGACCTCTCTCTCTCTGAGAATAAGAGGTTTGCGAATTCCTTTAGTCCTTAACAATTTACAAGGTTTGAATATATGATCTATTGTCCACACCGACATGATACCGGAACAGTATGCTGTGTTCATTTATTGCAAGGTAGAGTGTAAAGGTTACGGTTCTAGATTATCAATCGGAAATGATAGGGGAAATGTTGTCTTTGCTTACAAGATATGTGCAAGAATATCAGTTGCTGGGTGATGTTATGTAATCAGATCCATTAAATATTCTCATTTGTGACCTGGATGCAGGTAAGTGACCCTGGAGGTTTGAGGATTATTGCAGAATTTCAGCTACTCCACGTGATTCAGGAAAAAATAAATCCCCTGTCCTTATGCATTGGACATACAACAGTACCACACAGGAACACGTCTTTCCGCCCACAATGTCTGTGCTGAACATGATGCCAAGATAAACTAATCTCCTCTCCATGTTCCAAATAAACCAGTAACCTCCTGTTTAAATGACTACCGTCCTGTCGCACTGACATCAGTCATCATGAAGTGCTTCGAGCGACTAGTCAAAACTCACATCTGCTCCTCTCTACCTGACACCTTGGGCCCTCTTCATATCATATCATATCATATCATATATATACAGCCGGAAACAGGCCTTTTCGGCCCACCAAGTCCGTGCCGCCCAGCGATCCCCGTACATTAACACTATCCTACACCCACTAGGGACAATTTTTACATTTACCCAGCCAATTAACCTACATACCTGTACGTCTTTGGAGTACTCTTCAGTTTGCTTATAGACCAAACAGGGCCACGGACGGTGCCATCGCCATGGCAATATATACTGCGCTCACCCACCTGGACAAAGGAAATACATATGTGAGAATGCTCTTTATTGACTACAGCTCAGCATTCAACACTATTATTCCCTCAAAACTCGTCCCCAAACCCCTTGATCTTGGACTGGAGACCTCCATCTGCGGATGGATATTCGATTTCCTGACGGGCAGGCCCCAGGTGGTGAGAATTGGTAGCCACACCTCTTCCTCACTGATCCTCAACACAGGCACACCACAGGGCTGTGTGCTCAGTCCTCTCCTGTATTCCCTGTTCACGCACGGCTAAGCACAGCTCAAACAGCATCCTAAAGTTTGCTGACGACACGACCATCTTGGGCCTCATCACAGACAACAATGAGATGGCCTACAGAGAGGAGGTAAAGGCACTAAACAGCTGGTGCCAGGAAAATAACCTCTCTCTCAATGTCAGCAAAACTAAAGAGATGATGGTGGACTACAGGAGACAGCAGGGGAGTGGACACCTCCCCATCCACATCGGTGATGCTGAGGTTGAAAGGGTCAGCAGCTTTAAGTTCCTCGGTGTGCACATCACTGAGGACCTATCCTGGACACTGCACACGGACACAATAACAAAGAAGGCCCGACAGCGGCTTTTTCCTGAGAAAACTGAGGAAGTTTGGCATGAACGCCAGCATCCTCACAAACTTCTACAGATCACCATCGAGAGCCTGCTGACGGGCTGCATTACAGTCTGGTACGGGAACTGTTCTGCCCACAGCTACAAATCACTGCAGAGAGTGGTGAAGATGGCACAGCACATCACTGGCAACTGTCTCCCGGACATTCAAGACATTTTCTACCGGCGGTGCCTGCGGAAGGCACGCAGCATCATCAAGGACCACAGCCACCCAGCACGCAGGCTGTTCTCCTTGTTACCGTCAGGCAGACGATACAGGTGTATGGCTGCTCGTACCATCAGACTTAAGAACAGTTTCTACCATCAGGCCATCAGGCTTCTGAACTCATAAACACATTTCAAATCATATATGTTGATTATTTTTAATATTGTCTTTTTAACTATTTTTTATATTGTCTTTTTACCTTACTAATGTCATTTTTTATCATATTTATCCTGGGAATATTACTGCTGAGGTGACCCGTTGTCTTGTCAAATACATTTCATTGTACCGTTGACCCTGTGCCAACCTACATATGACAAATTAAAAATATATATTATTTAAAAAAATATTATATTTATTATTATTATGCACGTGATTCATATCCCACCATTCCCTGCATATCCACGTTCATAAATTCATATGTGATAGGAGCAGAATTAGACCATTCAGCCCATCAAGTCTTCACCATTCAATCATGGCTGATCTATCTTTCTCTCTCAACCCCATTCTCCTGCCTTCTCCCCATAAACCCTGAGACCCATACTAATCAAGAATCTAACTATCTTTGCCTTAAAAATATCAATTGACAGCCTCCACAGCCTTCTCTGGCAAAGAATTCCACAGATTCACCACCATCTGACTCAAGAAATTCCTCCTCATTTCTTTCCTAAAGGAACGTCCTTTGATTCTGAAGCTATGACCTTTGGTCCGAGACTCTCCGTCGAGTGGAAACATCCAAAATTGTGCCTATCCAAAAATCTGAAACGCCACTCTGGTATCTGTCTGCACCACCACCCCCGGCAGTGTGTTCCAGGCACTCCCCACCCGTTGTAAAGCAACAATTGCACCTGCTGTCCCTCACCATATGCTGACTCTTTCTAACCAAGCGATCCTACAGTTAGAAAATCAGTTTCTGGGTGAGAAGGCCTGTCGCCTTCTCAGAATGACCAGGGTTGGACATCAATGGGACTTTGCCCCTTCTCTGTGATGCAGTCTTTGCTAGCTTTGGCTCAGCTGTGCACATCAGAGAAAATGTGGTGAGCTTCATCACTGGGTGATTCCGAGCCCTTCATAAGGTGGACCATGAAGCCTCTCTTATCCCCGCCAAAGCACTCAGTAAGTAGTTTAGGAGATGCAGCCATCAAACTCCTGTTATTATTCAGTGAGGCGAAAAGCTGACAATCTGTCAGTTTGATAAATGTGTGGGTGGCTCAGTGACACGTGCTGCGGTGCCAGCCTGATGGAACCCAAGGTTAGTGGTGACCTTGGCGGTGACTGGCACTCCAGTCCAACGTTACAGGTTGACTGCCAGTCTAATGAGTGTAATCACCTCCTTTCCCACTCAGAGATCGTAGAGCAGATCCCAGTGACCTTGAGCAGAGCGGCAGGTCGATTATCTTGTTAGTGCAAGCTCATGGACTCAGTAGACACAGTGTGTAGGGAGGACCTGCAGATGCTGGTTTAAACTGAAGATAGTCAGAAAAAGCTGGAGCAACTTAGTGGGTCAGACAGCATCCCCGGAGAAAAGGAATAGGTGACATTTCAGGTTTGAGACCCTTCTCCAGACTGAGAGTCCGGGGATAGGGAAACGAAAGATATAGACGGTGATATAGAGACATCGAACAAAATGAAAGATATGCAAAAAAGTGACGATGATAAAGGAAACAGGCCATTGTTAGCTAGGGATTAGGTGAAAACGAGTAACTCAACCCTCAATCAATGAGATCTAAACCTTCTGTTCATCTTGTTTCACTCTACTCTGAGAAAACATTGCACCATGAGCTGATTCAGGTCATCCTATGGCTGATGCAATAGTTTAACATTTCCATAATTTTATGAAAACTCCTATTCAAAGGTGCTGTCTGTTTTGCATTTCCATGTCATGAGACAACCCCTAAATAATTCATTTTCTGCTGGTTGACTTGTGATTTTCCCAAGCAGTTTGCCTGGTCTGTTTCTGTGTCAGCATTTCAGGATTGCCTGCCAGAAACCATCAAAACTACAGAGCAAAGAGCCTCTGCAATAACAACCATCATCATGCATGGACGCACGTATACATACGGGCGCTAACACGGACGTGTACCCTCACACGCACACACACGCACAGACACACAAACATGGACGTGTACCCTCACACGCACACACACGCACAGACACACAAACATGGACGTGTACCCACACACGCACAGACGCACAAACATGGACGTGTACCTTCACACACATACACACGCACAGACGCACAAACATGGACGTGTACCCTCACACGCACACACACGCACAGATGCACAAACATGGACGTGTACCCTCACACGCATACACACGCACAGACACACAAACATGGACGTGTACCCTCACACGCATACACACGCACAGACACACAAACATGGACGTGTACCCTCACACGCATACACATGCACAGACGCACAAACACACAGTCCACCATTTAAGCAAATGGATTTCCAGACAGCACCTCATACTGGAAGCATGATTTCCACATTTCTGTACCAATAAAATATGGAATTGTAGCACCTCATACAGATGCTTTGATGGTGCAGAGAGCTGTGCTCATGATGGACCAGTCTCTATGTGTGTGTGCGTGTGTCTTCATTGATGGTATGGTGGTGGAGAGAGTCAACAGCCTCAAGTTCCTGGATGTTCTGGGCCCAGCACATTGAATCAATCACAAACAACGCTCATCAATATTTCTACTTCCAGAGAAGATTGAGAAGGTTCAGTTATAGCGACGTCAGGTATATGGTAGAGAGCATGTTGACTGGTTGGATTTTGGCCTGGTTTAGTAACTCAAGCATTCAGGGCAAAGAAGGCTACAGAACGTGGTGGGCACTGCCCAGTCTATCGCCGGTACTGACCTCCCCATCATCACAGGAGGTGCTGCCTCAACGTGGGAGCCAGCATCATCAAACACCCACGTCACCCCAGCCACGCTCTCATCTCACTGCAACTATCGGGAAGAAGGTACAGGAGCCTCAGAACTGTGACCTCCAAGTTCAAGACAGCTCTTCCCAACAACTATCAGATTCGTGAACACTACACACTAACCTTAACAATTATGATCTTCTATGGAGTTTGTTTTGATTACACTACGGACTTCATTTTTGTACTATTATGATCTAGTTAACTAGCATTATTGATTATTAATTCATTGTATTTTTGATTATTGTATATTTATTTGTGTAACTGCTTTTAACTGGAATTTCACTATTCCATTGCTGGTACAAATGCCACTTAAACACGTAAATATCAAATACCAAAGGGCACAGCTATAAGGTGAGAGCGGCAAAGCAGATGTGTGGGGTAATGGGGCCTGGAACGCGCTGCCATGGGTGGTGGTGGAAGCTGACACGATAGTGGCGTTTAAGAAATCTTTGGATAGGCAAATGGATATGTTGGGAATGAAGGGATATATAGTTCAGTTTAGAGATATACCGTGAAATCAGGCTCTGGAATTTTTTGAGGATGTGACAAGTAAAATGGATGAAGGGGAGCCAGTGGATGTAGTGTATTTAGACTTTCAGAAAGCCTTTGATAAGGTCCCACACGGGAGATTAGTGAACAAAATTAGGGCACATCGTATTGGGGTAGGGTGTTGACATGGATAGGGAATTGGTTGGCAGACAGGAAGCAAAGAGTAGGAGTAAACGGGTCCTTTTCAGAATGGCAGGCAGTGGCGAGTGGAGTGCCGCAAGGCTCGGTGTTGGGGCCGCAACTGTTTACCATATATATTAATGATTTGGACGAAGGAATTAGAAGTAACACTCGCAAGTTTGCAGATGACACAAAGCTGGGTGGCAGTGTGAATTACGAAGAGGATGTTAGGAGGTTGCAGGGTGAACTGGACAGGTTGAGTGAGTGGGCAGATGTGTGGCAGATGCAGTATAATATAGATAAATGTGAGGTTATCCACTTTGGCGGCAAAAACAAGGAGGCAGATAATTATCTCAATGGAGTTAGGTTAGGTAAGGGGGAAATGCAGCAAAACCTGGGTGTCCTTGTACACCAGTCACTGAAAGCTGGCGTGCAGATACAGCAGGCAGTGAAGAAAGCTAATAGCATGTTGACCTTCATAACGAGAGGACTTCAGTATAGGAGTAAAGAGGTTCTTCTGCAGTTGTATAGGGCCTTGGTAAGACCACATCTGGAGTATTGTGTACAGTTTTGGTCTCCTAATTTGAGGAAGGACATCCTTGTAATTGAGACAGTGCAGCGTAGGTTCACGAGATTGATCCCTGGGATGGAGGGACTGTCATATGAGGAAAGATTGGAAAGACTAGGCTTGTATTCACTGGAGTTTAGAAGGATGAGGGGGGATCTTATAGAAACATATAAAATTATAAAAGGACTGGACAAGCTAGAAGCAGGAAAAATGTTCCCAATGTTGGGGGTTGTCCAGAACCAGGGGCCACAGTCTTAGAATAAAGGGGAGGCCATTTAAAACTGAGGCGAGAAGGAATTTCTTCACCCAGAGAGTTGTGAATTTGTGGAAATCTCTGCCACAGAGAGCAGTGGAGGCCAAATCACTGGATGAATTTAAGAGAGAGTTAGAGCTCTGGGGGCTAGTGGAATCAAGGGATATGGGGAGAAGTTGGGCACAGGTCACTGATTGTGGATGATCGGCCATGATCACAATGAATGGCGGTGCTGGCTCGAAGGACCGAATGGTCTCCTCCTGCACCTATTTTCTATGTTTCTATGTTTCTTTGGCCTATTGTTCGTGCCAACCAGGGACCATCCCATATACTAGCACTATCCTGCACACCAGGGACAATTTACAGAAGCCATTAAACCTACACTTTTTTAGAATGTGGGAGGAACACAGCATCCTGAGAAAGCCCATGCGGTCACAGTGAGAGCGTGCAAACTCCGTTTTGACAGCAACTGAGGTAGGATCAAACCCGGGTTTCTGGCGCTGTGAGGCCGCAACTCCACTACTGAGTCACTGTACTGTCCAGATATGGATATGGATTAGGCAGGCAGACAGGGTTGGTCTTGGCATCATGTTTCTAATGTCACTAGAGAATATTCTGAGGGATAGGTTATGCAGCCATTTGATTAAGGGCTGATTAGGGACAGACAGCATGGATTTGTTCGTAGGAGGTCGTCCCTCACAAATCTGATCAGTTGTTTTGAAGACGTGACTAAAACGGTTGATGAGGGCAGAGCTGTAGATGTTGTATACATGGATTTCAGTAAGGCGTTCAACAAGGTTCCACGTGGCAGGCTGCTCTGGAAGGTTAGGTCGCATGGGATCTAAGGAGAGAGATCTGAATGGATAGCAAATTGGCTTCATGGAAGGAAGAAGAGGATGATGGTGAAAGGTTGCTTCTCGGACTGGAGGCCTGTGACTAGTGGCGTGCCTCAGGGTTCGGTGCTGGGCCCGCTACTGTTATAGGAAAGATATTGAAAGGGTTCAGAGAAGATTTACGAGGATGGTGCCAGGACTAGAGGGTCTGAGCTATAGGGAGAGGATGAGTAGGCTGGGTCTCTATTCCTTGAAGTGCAGGAGGATGAGGGGTGATCTTATAGAGGTGTATAAAATCATGAGAGGAATAGATCGGGTAGATGCACAGAGTCTCTTGCCCAGAGTAGGGGAATTGAGGACCAGAAGACATAGGTTCAAGGTGATTGGAAAAGATTTAATAGGAATCTGAGGGGTAACTTTTTCACACAGGGTGGTGGGTGTTTGGAACAAGCTGCCAGAGGAGCTAGTTGAGGCTGGGACTATCCCAACGTTTAAGAAACAGTTAGACAGGTACATGGATAGGACAGGTTTGGAGGGATATGGACCAAGCACAGACAGGTGGGACTAGTGTGGCTGCGACATGTTGGCCGGTGTGGGCAAGTTGAGCCGAAGGGCCTGTTTCCGCACAGACATTGTGGGCCAAAGTGCCTGATCCTGTGCGGTACACTTGGTTATTGACTTACCTACTTGAATTATGTACCCAGCCTTACAACCATACATACATCCCCCTCCCTTCAACCTCTCCCTCTTTCACAGGGCAGCCCACCCTCGCCCTTCCTCGCCCAGCCCGGCCTCACCCGGGTCCAGGAGCCAGGCTGACGTCTCTTCCACTGACTCAGCCGTGCGTCACCCACGTCCCCGCAGTTTGCAGGGGGATTATTCCCCTCTGTTCCCATCCCAGCAGCGCACACTGGAGTGACGCACGCACGGTGCGAGGCTCTCTCGCTGCCACCCCCCTCTCCCTCCCTCCACGCACACTCCCACCCGCCCCGTTCACATGGCTTTCCATTCGTCGTGCGAGAGATGATGCGGAGAGTGAGCTCTTGCCGTCAGTGCGTGAGGACGCTCTCTCTGGATTCGGATTTGGAATCACCACTTGTTTGGGTTTTTTAATCTAAATACCAGAATCCTCCCTCACTCTCTCAGGTCGATTGCTACCCCACCGCTGCCCGCTGTATCGCGGCTGACCCACACGCAGGTAAGTGGTAGAATTGTTGCCAGTTTGACTGAGGGTGGATTTCATCCCTCAGTTTTCACCTTCAGTGTGCGGAGGGGCTCGGCGGGGCTGACAGAAATAGCCGATGCCTGAATTATTGATGATTTGCAATTGGAGCCGACAGTGGACGGAAGGTTGGTGGTTGCCGGATAAATCACGGGTACATTGGGAGGTAGAGGTTATTTTCCACCCCCTCTTTAACCTCGAGATTAACGTTTCAACCTGTTAATCATCAGAATGTGTCAATGTGTTTGTATTCACTGAGCACTGGCGACAGGGTGAGGGGGTGGGATCACTGAAGAGCCAGGGTTTTTATTTCCTTTCTTAAATATAATGTTTACAAACATTCAATGGGCTTTCTCCAGGGGCGACGGAGCGACTTTGGGTTGGATTGAGCGCGGCTCGGATACTTGGGTCAGGGTCGATATTTGGGGTATTAACGGCTTGAAAAACCCCACTTCAGTTTTGCATGTTATTCCATGTAGCGGTGAACAACTGAATCACCGCGCCTTGCCCAGTCCCTGCACAGAACCTGCCCAGTCCCCTCACAGGACCCTGCCCAGTCCCCACACAGGACCCTGCCCAGTCCCCACACAGGACCCTGCCCAGTCCCCACACAGGACCCAGCCCAGTCCCCACACAGACCCTGCCCAGTCCCCACACAGGACCCTGCCCAGTCCCCACACAGGACCTGCCCAGTCCACACACAGGACCCTGCCCAGTCCCCACACAGGACCCTGCCCAGTCCCCACACAGGACCCAGCCCAGTCCCCACACAGACCCTGCCCAGTCCCCACACAGGACCCTGCCCAGTCCCCACACAGGACCTGCCCAGTCCACACACAGGACCTTGCCCAGTCCCCACACAGGACCCTGCCCAGTCCCCACACAGACCCTGCCCAGTCCCCACACGGACCCTGCCCAGTCCCCACACAGGACCTTGCCCAGTCCCCACACGGACCCTGCCCAGTCCCCACACAGGACCCTGCCCAGTCCCCACACAGGACCCTGCCCAGTCCCCACACAGACCCTGCCCAGTCCCCACACAGGACCCTGCCCAGTCCCCACACAGGACCCTGCCCAGTCCCCACACAGGACCCTGCCCAGTCCCCACACAGACCCTGCCCAGTCCCCACACAGACCCTGCCCAGTCCCCACACAGGACCTTGCCCAGTCCCCACACGGACCCTGCCCAGTCCCCACACAGGACCCTGCCCAGTCCCCACACAGGACCCTGCCCAGTCCCCACACAGACCCTGCCCAGTCCCCACACAGGACCCTGCCCAGTCCCCACACAGACCCTGCCCAGTCCCCACACGGACCCTGCCCAGTCCCCACACAGGACCTTGCCCAGTCCCCACACGGACCCTGCCCAGTCCTGCGGGGAGCTGCAGATGCTGCAATCTGGGTGCTGGAGGAACTCAGCGGGTCAGGCAGCGTCTGTGGAGGGAGGGAGGGAGAGAGGGAGGGAGGGAGAGAGGGAGAGAGGGGAGGGAGGGAGGGAAGGGGAGAGAGGAGGGAGAGGGAGGGAGAGGGAGGGAGGGAGAGGGGGAGGGGAGGGAGGGGAGAGGGGAGGGAGGGAGAGAGGGATGGAGGGAGAGGGGGAGAGAGGAGGGAGGGGAGAGAGGGGAGGGAGGGAGAGAGAGGAGGGAGGGAGGAAGGGGAGAGAGGAGGGAGGGAGAGGGAGGGAGGGAGAGGGGAGGGAGAGGGGGAGGGAGAGAGGGATGGGGGAGGAGAGGAGGAGGGAGGGAGAGAGGGAGGGAGGGAGAGAGGGGAGGGAGGGAGGGAAGGGGGAGAGGAGGGAGAGGGAGGGAGAGGGGGAGAGGGAGGGAAGAGGGGGAGGGAGGGAGAGAGGGATGGAGGGAGAGAGGGATGGAGGGAGAGGAGAGGGGAGAGAGGAGGGAGGGAGAGGGGATTGAGAGGGATGGAGGGAGGGGGGAGGGAGGGAGGGACGGGCGGGGGTTGTCCGGGTAGTCCAGGGCCGCCCGCTCTGGCACAGAGGCCAGGGTCAGGACTGGCCGCGGAGAGAGAGCGGGCCGCGCTGCGCTCAACCATCAGTGCGCGTCTCAATACCGTACTTACAGGCGAAAGCATCGCGTGCTCGCTGCTCACGGCCATTCGGGCGCCGCTCCGACCCTACTCTCCCCCTCCGTCCGCCACCAGAGGAGCACCTGGTGAGCGGGGTCCCGCCCACAGCCCCCCCCCCCACCCGGCCCTCATTCGCCCACGGCCCTGTCCATCAGAGGCGGGCCCTCCCCGACAGCCAATCACAGCCGGGTACACGCGTGACGTGTCTGAGTTGTGGGGGAAAGCGACCAATCACGGAGCAGCAGCCAACAAATGGGCTGGTGATGTTCCGGGAATCAGCTGGCTGCAATCGTCTGCCGCCACCTGCCCCTCATCCACCCCCCAACTGCCCCTCATCCAACCCCACCTGCCCCTCATCCACCCCCCAACTGCCCCTCATCCAACCCCACCTGCCCCACATCTGCCCCTCATCCTCCCCCCATCCGCCCCTCATCCGCACTCCACCTGCCCCATATCCGCCCCCCCACCCGTCCCTCCACCTGCCCTCATCCACCCTCCCACCTGCCCTCCACCTGCCCCTCATCCGCCCCCACCTGCCCCTCATCCGCCCTCCCACCTGCCCTCCACCTGCCCCTCATCCGCCCCCACCTGCCCCTCATCCGCCCTCCACCTGCCCCCCACCTGCCTCTCATCCTTCCCCCCACCTGCCCCCACCTGCCCCTTACCTGCCCCTTACCTGCCCCTTACCTGCCCTCCACGTGCCCCCATCTGCCCCTCATCCGCCCCCCCACCTGCCCCTCATCCGCCCCCCCACCTGCCCCTCATCCGCCCCCCCACATGCCCCTCACTTGCCCCTCATCCGCCCCCCCACCTGCCCCTCATCCGCCCCCCCACCTGCCTCTTACCTGCCCCCACCTTCCCTCCACCTGCCCCTCATCCGCCCCCCCACCTGCCCGTCACCTGCCTCTCATCCGCCCTCTCATCTGCCCCTCATCCGCCCCCTCACCTGCCCCTCATCAACCCCCCCCACCTGCCCCTTACCTGCCTCCACCTGCTCCTCACCTGCCCCTTACCTGCCCCCCACCTGTCCCTCACCTGCCTCCCCACCTCCCCCCCACCTGCCCCACACCTGCCCCTCATCCGCCCCCCCACCTGCCCCACATCTGCCCCCCACCTGCCCTCCACCTGCCCCCACCTGCCCCTCATCGACCCCCCACCTGCCCCTCATCGGTCCCCCACCCGTCCCTCACCTGCCCCTCACCTGCTCCGCACGGCCCCTCACCTGCCCCTCATCCACCCTTCACCTGCCCATCACCTGCCCCTTCACCTGTCCACAAAATACCCCCTGACCATAGCACCGGCTGACCATGGAGCACCACCTGTCCATGGCACACTGCCTGTCCACCGCATGTCCATGTCACACCGCCGGTCCATCGACTGTCCATCCATTGCCTGTCCATGGCGCACCGCCTGTCCTTGGCGCACCGCCTGTCCATGGCACACTGCCTGTCCATGGCACACCACCTGTCCATGGCACACCACCTGTCCATGGTATGATCTATGGCACGACCTTGGCAGTCTGTTCTGGCATCATCATCTTACTGTTGTGGTCTAATCCATACCATGATCTGTCTGTGGCATGATCTATGATCACGATATGTAAGTATTTAATCATTCCATTTCAGTACATATGCCAATTCAACACTCTTGACTATTGGCAGGCTGTTCAGGCGTGATCTTCATACTTCTGCAGCCTGTTCTATGCCTCTGCTTTTTAAATCCAAGTGAACCTTGTGTTTTTTTAAACACGTCCTGAGGTGACAGATATGACAAATACAGACACAAGAAACTGCACATACTGGAATCTTGAGCAGTTCCTGCAGCAATGTGTTTGTTTGTTCAAGATCTGCCAGGTAACTTGGATTGGGACAAAAGCGGAGGTCCGTTTCAGAGATTTGAAGGGCAAATATAAAAAAAATAATGGGTCTCTGGGAATGAGCAAGAGGCCTGAGTCAAAAGGTTTTGTTCTTGTGTGTGGATATAAGAATAAGAATGATGAGGGTCTGAATCTTGGAGCTCAGGCAGGCAACAGCAATGGGGGAGTGTAGACACAAGGAACTGCAGATGCTGGTTTAATAAATAAAAGGCACAAAGTGCTGGAGTAACTCAGCAGGTCAGGCAGCATTTCTGGAGAACATAGATATGTGGCGTTTTGGGTCGAAACCCTTCTTCACACCAATTCCGAGCAGTGGGGGAGCAGTGCCTTCATCAGAGATGGACTGGACTTTGAGAAGGCAGCAAACCACCATCTTCTGAAGAGCATTTGGGTTGGACAGTAAATGCCAGCAAAGTCTGAATCCCACAAAAAATAATAGAATTAAAACAAAGTTTCATCTCAGTCAAAGGCTTTAGTTCATGCATATTGAGTTAATTAAATAGTTTAGGTCTTGCTGCTTCCTGTAAAGTCTCTAATTAGATGAGAATTCTGGAAGTGGGCAAAATGAATATAAGGATGCCAGATAATTGGAGCGGAGTTTCAGATGGAATGTAATCAAGAGGTTTACGTTTATTATTGTCACTTGTATTGTCAAAAGCTTTTGTTTGCGTGCTATCCAATCAAATCAGATGATACTATCAAGCTAAATACAACACAAGTACAAAAGGTGAATACAATCAAGCTAAACACAGGTACAAAAGGTGGAGCAAAGAACAGGCTTATACATAGAGTGTGGGTGACATGGAAGGGAGTTATAGGTCAGAGTGATGCATATGGAATAATAGATTTTGATTTGTTAGTTACGGCTGGGAACAAATCAAAAGGGTCAGGTGGTTTATTTGGAGAATGACAGTGATATGATGACAGTTACAACTTCATTCCATCCACGTGTTTGGTGATTTACATAATATATTAATTTTACCTCGTTATTTAGGCTGTGACAATATATCCCTTGCTGCTGATAGCGGTGTATTGTTATGGTCTAAGTGCTCCCATTAATGTCCCACCCCCGTCCCATAATGTGTATTAGCATTTGCTTTAGGATATGAGTTCTCAGTTATGTCACATGGTCAGGATTCATATATTTAACAAAACAGCAACCCCAAGAGTCCAACTTGAAGATGACAATCCACTCAGGTGAGAAGAATGAGAACAGCCACAACCTCTTACATCTACATCCTAGTATGCTTCTCAGACAGCTGGCAAACAAGATTTGATCTTGAACCTTGAAACTAACCAAAATCTCAATTAAAGCGAGAAGAAGGGATGAAGTTGGAGCGTAAAGTATGGAGGCAGATACATTACATATAGGAATTGAAGGAAGCAAAGAACTTCAGAACTACATGAGAGACCAGAATTTAAAGTGTGTAGAGGTCATTGAGTATTGTCGGGCTGGAAGGAATTAAAGAACTGGAGAGGAATGCACTGTTCCAATTTACAGATCAATGTCTCAAAATTGGGCCAACAGTGCAAGTAAAATAAATAGGACGATACAAGTTAGTATACAGGCAAAGGTGAGTCAGGTCCATGACAGAGTTTATTTTTGGTATTCTTCAGTCCCGAGAGATGGTGTCAGTTACGGAATTTACACCAATTTCTTGACTCATCAGATAATTCCAGGAATGAACCTGTAATGTTCTTAGTCTTAATAATTTACTTTCACATTTTATGGAGATCTTAATTACAGAGTGAGCTTAAAAATGTCACTGGGTAGAACAATGACCGTTGGAATTCAATAATGACAAATAAATCATGTAAAACTTAATAAATGTTGTCACTGGAGCTGAGATTGAGATTAAAATAATCTGTGACATCACCTTATGTATAAGATATAAAATATCCAAATAATTTAGCATGACTAATGTGTGTAAAATATTTGAAACTTTTCACCCCATGCCAGCCTTTGTCTATCTACGGGTGCTGCACTGTAAGGAGTTTGTACGTTCTCCCCGTGACCTGCGTGGGTTTTCTCCGAGATCTTCGGTTTCCTCCCACACTCCAAAGACGTACAGGTATGTAGGTTAATTGGCTGGGTAAATGTAAAAATTGTCCCTAGTGGGTGTAGGATAGTGTTAATGTACGGGGATCGCTGGGCGGTACGGACTTGGAGGGCCGAAAAGGCCTGTTTCCGGCTGTATATATATGATATGATATGATCACTGGATGTACCAGCTTTTCAAACCTCAGTTTGATGTCAGTGATAATCTCTTGACTGACCTTTTGTTCTTTCAGCCTTGGGAGCTAAAATTTCAGGGCGTGTTCCTCGATTTATTTATGCAACATGGAAAAGCTATTTAAACTGCTTAATCCGTATAAATTTCAATGCTTAATCCATGTAAAGACTCGCACAATGAATCAATATGTTCCCACTGTGTTGACATGGATTCATGGAGTGGGACTGAATGGGTGAACACCGAGTGTTGGGAAGCCATGCTTGAAAGGAATCCAGGTCAGAGAATCATGGCCACTGGCCACACTGTTGTTGCCTTCCCTACTGGGAGTGTGACTCTAGTTAAGTTTAACCTTTGGTGCAAATCATTTGGCGGTACACTGGTACAGCTGGCAGAACTGCTGCCTCACAGCGTCAGAGACCCAGGTTCCATCCTGACTTCTGGTGCTGTCCATGTGGAGTTTGCACGTTCTCCTTGTGGCCAGGTGGGTTTCCTCCGGGTGCTCCGGTTTCCTCCCGTATCCCAAAGACGTGCAGGTTGGTAGGTTCTTCGGCCTCTGTAAATTACCTGTAGTGTGTAGGGTAAGAAAATAACTGTAGATGCTGGTACAAATCGAAGGTATTTATTTCACAAAATACTGGAGTAACTCAGCAGGTCAGGCAGCATCTCAGGAGAGAAGGAATGGGTGACCCTTCTTCAGACTGATGTCAGGGGGGGCGAGACAAAAGAAGGATATAGGTGGAGACAGGAAGATAGAGGGAGAACTGGGAAGGGGAGGGGAAGAAAGGGACAGAGGAACTATCTAAAGTTGGAGAAGTCAATACCGCTGGGCTGCAAGCTGCCCAAGCGAAATATGAGGTGCTGTTCCTCCAATTTCCGGTGGGCCTCACTATGGCACTGGAGGAGGCCCATGACAGAAAGGTCAGACTGGGAATGGGAGGGGGAGTTGAAATGCTCAGCCACTGGGAGATCAGGTTGGTTAAGGCAGACTGAGCGAAGGTGTTGAGTGAAACGATTGCTGAGCCTGATGTAAAGAAGTTGACATCTAGAGCAGCGGATACAATAAATGAGGTCGGAGGAGGTGCAGATGAACCTCTGTCTCACCTGGAAAGACTATTTGGGTCCTTGGATGGAGTTGAGGGGGGAGGTAAAGGGACAGGTGTTGCATCTCCTGCGGTTGCAGGGGAAAGTGCCCGAGGAGGGGGTGGTTTGGGTAGGAAGGGACGAGTGGACCAGGGAGTTACGGAGGGAACGGTTTCTGCGGAACGCAGAAAGGGGAGGGGATGGGAAGATGTGGCCAGTAGTGGGGGTCCCGTTGTAGGTGACGGAAATGTTGGAGGATAGTGTTAGCAGATGGGGATTGGCTGGTTCTACGGTTGAGGAAGAAACAGAGGGCTTCAAGACCATCCTTGTGGGGGATAGAAGTGTAGAGTGACTGGACATCCATGGTAAAGATGAGGGAGTGGGGGCCTGGAAACCGGAGGTTATCGAGGAGATGGAGAGCATGTGAGGTGTCGGGAGTAGTGTGTAGGGAGTAGATGCGAAAATGGGATAATGTGAACGGGTGATCAATGGTTGGCGCGGACTTGGTGGGCTGAAGGGCCTGTTTCCATGCTGTACCTTTCAAATTCAAATCCAAATTTTGATTTTATTTCCTATTCACTGATTTAGACTGTTTGAATTGTCAGCAACCAGAGATTTAGACAAAGTTGTTTTTATTGCAGTTAGCTCTTAGGTAGTAATATTTTAAATCAACCTGATAGTTCTGGGGATTAAGATTTATTGGGTATATTGGTTTATTGATATATACACTTTATTTGATTCATTTTTGGAACTAGAAACTTGTTGGAGTGCATTTTCCTTTTGGAGAATTGTGAGCATTTTCCATACACCACCCCGTCCTGGAAAAGCCTTGAACAATATATTTCTTACGCCCTAAGGTGGTCATTGAAAGGTTCATGTTGTGGAGGTATCTGCCCAGATCCACCATTAGGGACTGAGGCAACGATCCAAATACTAAAGATGCCACAGTGCCAATACGCAGATCTTTAGGACTCAGAAGTTTTAGTTTGATGCAAAGTTTCCTGGATTGTCTGAAATATTGAGGCATGAAATATTGTCAGTCCCAGGCGAGGAATTTGCATTCTAGTATTTATTGACAGGCAGCTGAGATTAAAACCTCAGCATAAACCTCCCGTCTTCAGAAGCCTCCTGTCAACGTCAATGTCTGACATTATTCAGGGTTGATACCAGCATTACAGCTCAACAGTTGTGGAGAATCTAAGGTGACAATTGACTTAACCTTGCCTGCAAATATGAAGGATGATCTCCTGGTGGGACATCACTGACGTTCAGGAGAGAGTCACCCAGATCCAGACACAGTTTTGTTCTGTTGCAAGCTGGGTTTGGTAGTTTTTCGACAGCCCCTTTTAAAGGCAAGGTAAAACACTGAAGCCACAAGGTTCCCAGAAACAGGAGAGCATCCTTCCACTCTCTGACACGCTTGAAGTCCACTCACCCTTTTTGAAATCTGTACGGGCTCTTTCCTAGCAAGCATGTTTAACTGTCCCCGAGCTCTCTGGGAACCTCCAGGAGGAGCAGCATTTCTCTGGGGTTCCTCGTGACCCTCTGGGATTCAACAAGTGCAGTGATGGACCTTCGTTTAGTTTAGAGATAGAGCACGGAAACAGGCCCTTCGGCCCACCGAGTCCATGCTGCTCATCAATCACCCATTCAAACTAGTTCTACGTTGTCTCACTTTCTGATCCGCTCCTTACACACTAGGGGCAATTTAACCTACAAACCCACACGTCTTTGGGATGTGAGAGGAAACTGGAGCACCCGGAGGAAACTCATGTGGTCATGGGGTGAATGTGCAAACTCCTCACAGACAGCACCGGAGGTCAGAATCGAACCAGGTCTTTGGTGCTGTGAGGCAGTGGCTCTACCAGCTGAGCCACGGTACCGCCCACTATGCCAGATCTCTGGGCTTCCAGAACATTCTGATACTGCACAGAAAATCTAGAAATGTCTGAGACTCTCATGGCTTCATAGACTGGTGGAGCTGTATGGCATAGATATGGAGGACTTGCTGTAGGAAGCATTTGATCAGGGTGCCTCACAGCATGGGTTCGGCATCAGTTCCATCCAAGACCACAAGAAATTGCAGCGAATTGTGGACGCAGCCCAGACCATCACACACAAATCGACCTCCTTCCCTTGACTCCATCCACACCTCACGCTGCCTCGGCAAGGCCAGCAGCATCATCAAGGACCAGTCTCACCCCGGCCACTCCCTCTTCTCCCCTCTCCCAAAAGGTATAGAAGCGTGAAAACGCACACCTCCAGATTCAGGGACAGTTTCTTCCCAGCTGTTATCAAGCAACTGAATCATCCTATCACCAACTAGAGAGCGGTCCTGACCTCCCATCTACCTCATTGGAGACCCTTGGACTATCTTTGATTCGACTTTATTGCCTTTATCTTGCACTAAACGTTATTCACGTTAATTCCTTTATCATGTATCTGTACACAGTAAATGGCTGGATTTTAATCGTGAATTGTCTTTCCGTTGACTGGCTAGCACGCAACAAAATCTTTTCACTGTACCTCGGTACACGTGACATAATACTAAACTAAACATGATGTAGTCAGTCTGAAGAAGGGTCTCAACTCGAAACGTCACCCATTCCTTCTCTCCAGAGATGCTGCCTGACCCGCTGAGGTACTCAAGCATTTTGATGTCTATCTTTGGTGTGAACCCGGCATCTGCAGTTCCTTCCCACCTCAATGCAGTTGACTGGGAGAGGGTGGGGTGGGTGATGGTCAATGGAGAGAACGAGCAAAGGGGGGCGAGGGCAAACACTACTGAATGATGGTACGGGTGGTGTTTAGTTTAGTTCAGAAGTTCTAGGAGCAGAATTCAGATACAATAGTATAAAATCATACTCTACATAAGCATTGTCAAATCTACCTAAATAAACGTGTGTTGATTGAGTAGATTTTGCCTCAGGCCGTACACAATGATCCACCACCATCTTACAATCTTTTCATGTATCATGTTGTTAAATATATCGATTCTTGGCTTTAAAGGCCCATTGTTCCTGGGGAAATCTGCCTGACCAGAAATTATTTTTGCTCTTAGGATTGTCCCGTGGTGGATTGGTGCTGCCTGTATACACTTGAGGAGCGTGGAACATTCCAGTCTCCAGCATTTGTGAAGCCTGGTGAACAGCTGTGACCGATGCCGAAGAACAGTAAGGTGACCCAACGGGAGCACAGCAATGAGCCCGTCACGGAGTCTGTGGCCGACCTGCTGGCCGGGGAGGAACCGATGGACTACAAGCGCAGCGTGCTCAACGTGGAAGGTGCCACTCCCGCCAAGAACAAGGACGTGGAGAACCTCACGGAGATCGACGACCGGCCGGTCTGGAACAATAAGCTGCAGTACATCCTGGCTCAGATTGGCTACTCGGTGGGTCTGGGGAATGTCTGGCGTTTCCCCTATCTGTGTCAGAAAAATGGTGGAGGTAAGGAGCAGCCGACGGACTTCCATCACCCTTGCATGGTTTCACACAGTGATCCAAGTGCTAGTGAGCTGGAGAGGAGGCACAGGCACTCAAGAGGTCTCTGGGTGTTGGGCAGATGGAGAGGGAGGTGAGAAGTGACCAAGGGTGGAGCGGGAAGGCATTGAGGGAGGTTAAGGAGAGAGTGAGGGAGGTGTTCAGTTTAGTTTATTGTCACGTATACTGAGGTACAGTGCAAAACTTTTGTTGTGTGCTAACCAGTCAGCAGAAAGACAAAACATGATTAAAATCGAGCTGTCCACAGTGTACAGATACATGATAAAGGGAATAATGTTTAGTGTAAGATGAAGTCCAGTAAAGTCCGATTAGAGATGGTTCGAAGTTCTCCAATGAGGTAGATTGTAGCTCAGGTCTCTAGCTGGTGATAGGATGGTTCAGTTGCCTGCTAACAGCTGGGAAGAAACGGTTCCTGAATCTGGAAGGAGGGAGGAGAGATTGAGGGAGGTGGGAGGAGAGATTGAGGAATAGAGATTGGATTCCTCCACCACTCTGCCTCAGACAATACTAGGCAACTCTGACAGGTCAAAGGGCAGCAAGGGACAACCATAGTGCAGATGGAGTGTGATGAGCCAAGCCAGCTGTTCTACAATATTCCTTATTGACCTCTGCTGATGTCGCATAGCTGATTTGAATGTCATGTGGACTTTTGTTAGACTCTTAAAGTTTCTCACTTGTACTTGCCAAAGACTTAGTTATGCAGATCAAGTTAATGGCCTGCGATTTAATGATGCGATTAGTTGGTAGGAACCAGATCTGTGCCAGAAATTACTGAAATTAATTCCTAGTTAACTCCCATTCTCTCTGATTTTGTATCGAGGAGGAACTAATAGGTTATTGTCTTCCTGCTTCTGTGGTCACGAGTCCAGTGTGTGTTTAATTGTCAGATGTACCAGTAACAGAACAATGACTTGCTGAAGCTTTACGGGACTATTAACACAATAACACATAAATAAATATAAAATA
The DNA here is from genome assembly GCF_053455715.1 of Rhinoraja longicauda. NCBI lineage: Eukaryota > Metazoa > Chordata > Chondrichthyes > Rajiformes > Arhynchobatidae > Rhinoraja > Rhinoraja longicauda. The sequence continues at coordinate 788,072 of NC_135976.1, forward strand.
GTGAATAATACAATAAATGAATTATCAGTAAAACTAGGTAGTCGGATCACAATAGTTTAAAACCGAAGACCTGTAAAATAAATTCTAGAGGATGGAGAAACGAGGAACTGCTGGTTTCATACAAAAAAGACCCAGAGTGCTGGAGTACTCAGCGGGTCAGGCAGCATTTCTGGAGCACATTGATAGGCAACATTTTGGGTCAGGAGCCTTCTTCAGTTGAAAGGATCAAAATAAATATTTTGGACAGGATGATGGGAGGGAGAGGTGTTGAGGTGAATGTTGGAGCTCATGGTGGTGATGGAGCACTGTGGTTTAGTATGGAGGGTCGTTGAGTAAAATGGCTGAATGACTTTATCCTCTGTGCTGACCTTGTGAAAAAGAAAGACAGCGGATGGGAAGTGGCTGTGTGGTTTATAGGTCCTGGGAGGCGAAGTGTTATTGTTCTGGTGGAAGGGAGAGGATGTTTTAAATAAGCGATGATTATATCTAGATTTATTCACCACATTGCTGCTCCTCCTTTCTGGTACAGCTGGCATCTCTCTCCTTAAAGTAGGTCACTATCTCATCATGTGCTTTAGAGCAGATAGCGACCTGTAACTGAGATTTCTTCACTGTTAAAGATCGGAATGTTCTCCAATCTTCTGGAAATTTCCTGCATACAATTTGTGCACAAAATCATCAAAATCACTGTTGTCATTTTATGCCGATCTCTTCCAATACTGCTATGTACTATCAAGCTGAATGATTTAGTTGCAGCATTGAGGAAGATTGAACGTCAAGCCTTCATTTCTGATGCCACCCTCCACTGACGCTTTCTAAATTACGTCTTTCCTTTGATCATATCATATATCATATCATATATATACAGCCGGAAACAGGCCTTTTCGGCCCTCCAAGTCCGTGCCGCCCAGTGATCCCCGTACATTAACACTATCCTACACCCACTAGGGACAATTTTTTACATTTACCCAGCCAATTAACCTACATACCTGTACGTCTTTGGAGTGTGGGAGGAAACCGAAGATCTCGGAGAAAACCCACGCAGGTCACGGGGAGAACGTACAAACTCCTTACAGTGCAGCACCCGTAGTCAGGATCGAACCTGAGTCTCCGGCGCTGCATTCACTGTAAAGCAGCAACTCTACCGCTGCGCTACCGTGCCGCCCTGATCTGTCTCTTTATTTATCCATTCCCCTGTTAACTAATATTGAACTCTTCTTCAGCAGCCACTAGAATGAATGCATTCTTAACAACAAGACATGGGGGGATCTCACATATGCAAATCTTCAGTATGTGTTTTCGTTAGCCCAGTGGAAATGCCTCCTCATATTAGAAACAATTTCCATTCAATTTCTTGCCAATGTTCTCTGTCCAGTTTTAATCATCCACAATTCTCACACGTTTGTCAGTACATTAATTTCTCACTCCCAATCTCATTGAGTAAATCTTCACTCTCCCTTATTGCAATATCCTTCCATTAGTCGTCCAAGGGCTGTGAGCCGTGAAACAATCCAAGGAGTGCTACAAAGAAACAAAGATATTGAGCTCATTGCCATTAACATTAAGTGTCTATTTCCAGAACTTGATTGCTGCTTTCCTGACTAATTGTAGACTGTTTTCTCAGCAACCAAAGTGACAATTATTAAAGGGCAGCAGACAAAGTGGGAGACGCAACTACTGTTTTACTTATCTGAACGTGGAGCCAGAAATAATGAATTTGGCTCTTCCAAACTCCACATCAGCCACCTATTGTTCCACTAGATCACTTCTTTCATCCAACTTCCCATCCAGGTTTAGTTTACTTTAGTTTAGTTTCATTTAAAAATACAGCCAGAACACTAAGTCTGTGCTGACGCGATCACTCCATACACTAACACGATCCTACGCACTAGGAACAATTTACAATTTTTACCAAAGCCAATTAACCTACAAACCTGTACATCTTTGGAGTGTGCAAGGAAAATAGAGCTCCTGGAGAAAACCCTTGCGATCACGGGGCGAACAAGCAAATTCTGTACAGACAGCACCCGTAGTCAGGATCAAACCCAGTTTTTTCATTATATGTTATATTGTAGCGCCGTTCTCTCAGCTCCAATGTGTCCCAGTCAGAACTAATGAACAACTATTAGTTTAGACAATAGCCTGCTTCATGCTTGTCTAAATTTCTATTTCAGTGACTCATTTGTACTGTCAGTATAAATTGGTTCATATTTATCTAGGTTCCATGCTATGCTAGCAGCTAGTGAGAGTACAAGTTAATCTCCTCCATCTGCCCCACTTTCATCTCCCTTCCCCAGCTGATATTTCAGTTTCTGAGCCAAGTCAGTGATCCAGGTTGGTTAATGTCACCAGAGGAGGACTAGGAGAGGTCAGCGGGTGAGGTCACCAGAGGAGGACTGGGTGAGGTCACCAATGAGAAGACTTTGTCAGGTCACCAGGATTCTAGTTTAGAGATGCAGTGTGGAAGCAGGCCCTTCGGCCCACTGAGTCCGTGCCAACCAGTGATCGCCTTGTACACTAGCTCTATCCTACACCCTAGGGACAATTTACAATCTTTATCCAAGCCAATTTACCTACTAATCTGTACGTCTTTGGAGTGTGCACCCAGAGGAAACCCACGCGGTTTCAGGGAGAATGTACAAACTCCATACACAGTACCCGTAGTCAGGATTGAACCCGGGTCTCTGGCGCTGTAAGGCAGCAACTCTACTGCTGCACCACCCTGCCACCCCAATATTGGATATTGAACCAAAAGTGTGTTTTCAGGAGGGAAATGCATAGCAGCGAATACTGGTGGATGTCCACTGTGTAGCATTAGAATAGAGTACTCACAGGTGGATGTCCACTGTGTAGCATTAGAATAGAGTACTCACAGGTTGGAAGAAGGGTCTCAACCCGAAACGTCACCCATTCCTTCTCTCCAGGTATGCTGTCTGTCTCGCTGAGTTACTCCAGCACCTTGTGTCTACCTTCGATTTAAACCAGCATCTTCCGCTCTCTCCGATTCACAGGTCTGGTCTGCAGCTGTATAACATGAGGATGCAGCATAAGTGCTTTACAAATTTATTGTTCATAGAATCAACAATTTACAATACTGTACAGAACTAGGGCATTTGACTCTCCATCACTAAGTGTACCTGATGGGGAGGAGCTTTCACATTATGACACTAGGACATTGGTAGTTACAGTTCTATCTTTGAATATAGTGAGCGACATAGCTACATAGCTCTATCATCACCACAGTACAATTAGAGAAATACATACAGCCCTTCAACCCAACTCATCCATGCCGACCAAGATGCCCCATCTAAGCTAGTCCCATTTGCCCTTATTTAGCCCATTTCCCACTAAATCTTTCCTATCCATGTACCTGTCCAAATATCTTTTAAATGTTGTTATAGTACCTGCCTTAACTACCTCTTCTGGCAGCTTGTTCCATATACCCACCACACTCTATGTGAAAATTTTGCCCCTGAGGTTCCTATTAAATCATTCCCCTTAAAATTTCCTTAAAAACTGGCTGCACAATTGGGGAACATGACTTTCACTATATAACTTTGGCTTCCAGTTTTGTTGGGTAGAGATACGCTGCTCTCTCCTACTGGAGAAAGTGATTTGGGTGCAGGTCTCTGGCTGGTGATGGATGTGGGGCTGACACAGTCTGACACAATGATGGTACAAGACAAGCCTCAGATTGAACTATGATGCTATAGTCTATGCTCTATAGTGATGCTGTAGTCTATGGTCTATAGTGATGCTGTAGTCCATGGTCTATAGTGATGCTGTAGTCTATGGTCTATAGTGATGCTGTAGTCTATGGTCAATAGTGATGCTGTAGTCTATGGTCAATAGTGATGCTATAGTCTATGGTCTATAGTGATGCTGTAGTCTATGGTCAATAGTGATGCTGTAGTCTATGGTCTATAGTGATGCTATAGTCCATGGTCTATAGTGATGCTGTAGTCTGTGGTCTATAGTGATGCTGTAGTCTGTGGTCTATAGTGATGCTGTAGTCTATGGTCTATAGTGATGCTGTAGTCTGTGGTCTATAGTGATGCTGTAGTCTGTGCTCTATAGTGATGCTGTAGTCTGTGGTCTATAGTGATGCTGTAGTCTGTGGTCTATAGTGATGCTGTAGTCCATGGTCTATAGTGATGCTGTAGTCTATGGTCTATAGTGATGCTGTAGTCTGTGGTCTATAGTGATGCTGTAGTCTGTGGTCGATAGTGATGCTGTAGTCCATGGTCGATAGTGATGCTATAGTGCGACAGTGACTATGGTCACTGTGGGCAGCAGGCATTTCAGGGGTTATATTTAGACGACTGAAGATCACCGCCCTCTGCACAACCTTTGCTAAATCTGAGCTGTGAGGAACACCTAGGGTGCGATCAGATGGCAGACCTGTTTCTGGCACAAGTTCACTGAATCCCTGAATAAATGAAGTCGTACATCATGAGTCACAGGAGGATGTGGGAAACGATCCAAAATTGCCCATGGCATTTGTTATATTATGAAAGTTTATTTACAGCTGTGACAATCGCCCGGGAACTGGCGGAGAAGAAATGTCCCCATTTCGCTGCGGCAGAATATCCTGCATATCTGTTTCTTAGCCTTCATCTCCTTCTTGTGTTTGTTGTGTGTATTTGTCAGCCAGTATCTTCATGAAGCTCCCTATGGGATATTTGCCTGCGTGCTGCTCTTCCTACCTACTGACTCCATCCTTTCCACTGACATCTCTGGGAGGGAAGATAGAGGCTCCCCAGAGATGGACACAAGTGCTGGAGTAACTCAACGGGTCAGGCAGCATCTCTGGAGAAAAAGGATATGTGACGTTTTGGGTCGGGACACTTTTTCAGACTGAGTGTGGGGGCAGGAAAGAACTGGAGTCATGAAAAGACCAGGACAAATCAGGGCCGGCAACAGATGATCTCAGGCAGGGCGGTGGCCTAGTAGGAAAATTGTTGGCAAGGGAAGGAGTGATCGCAAGAGAGATACAACGTGGTGAACTGTGGAACTGGTTAGGCCAAAGGAAAGGGGGGTCAAGTGGGGAGGTGAATGTTAGTAGAAGATACTTAAAATCAGAAAGTGGATTAGAGGATTTATTAGAGAGGTTTAGCTCTTGAACCTGACCAGATCCACAGATGTATCCGAGATGAGTTTCCAGCTTCCGTTCCACGATCTGTGCTTTATAATTCCATTTATTAACGTTATCGCAATCCTCCCCCACCTCTCCTCAGCAATTGCTCAATCTTTCATCCAAGCAGTTGTCACCTCTAGTGGTGGCTGGCTAGCATGTTCTGAATCTAACTTCCTCCAAACAAACTGTGACCTGGTTGGAATCAATCTCATGCAAACAATAGCCATGATCTTGTGACATACTGCATTTAAAACTCCCAGCCCTGTTTTTAAATTCATAAGCTAATAACTTCTAGGAGCGGAATTAGGCCATTCGGCCCATCAACTTCTTCATTGGCTTCACTTGTATTTAATTCGGGGCCATCATCCAGATCTCCAGGCCTGTGTGATCACTCTATCTAAAAGTAAATGTTATTCCTATTCCCATTTAGTCTCCCACTTTCTACAATTTATAGAGTCACAGAGTCAGACAGTGTGGAAACATGCCCAGTGTTATGTTTATCTGGATCTGCCATGGGGATACGAGAGGCAGTACAGTGGGATTGTTACATTACATCCAACCCGTGCCAAGGTAGAAATGTTTGGAGATTCTGCGCATGATTAAGCCTCACCTTGAGATGGAGATTTGAATGTCAAAGTAGAGGATCAGCAGGAGTTGGTGATTTACATCGTGAAACGGCAAGTGAGTAAAGGTGACCTCTCGTCATCGTACTTTGGAGCGAGTGGGACACAGATAAATCACAGGGGCAGCCCGGTGGGATGGGAGCACTGCGACACATTTCACACCATCCAGGCCCACAACGAGACTCTTCAATGCTGACATCAGCACAGGTCATTGTTGAGCTGTCTATTGGAAGAGCAGTCCAGCATTTACCTGAGAAGGACACTCTTTCATCCCTCAGTGCAGTGTCTGCAAGTGCCCATCAGAACATGCACTGCAACAAAAGGCACGACTTAGTCATAGTCAAAGAGCACAGAAATAGCCCCTTCAGCCCAACTCATCCATGCTGACCAAAATGACCCCTCTAAGCCAGTCCCACCTGCTTGTGTTTAGCCTATACTCCTCCAAAACTATCCTAACTATGTACCTGTCCAAACGCATTTTAAATGTTGCTATAGTACCTGCCTCAACTACCTGCTCTGGCAACCAATACACCCACCCGATGTCCTCTAGTTCTTATTCCCCTACCTGGTAAAAAGTCAGTGCATTCACACTATCTAATCCCCTCATGATTTTATACACCTCTACAAGAACACTCCTCAGCCCCTTGAGTTCCAAGGAATAAAGTCCTAGCCTGCCCAATCTCTCACTGTAGCTCAAGCCCTCGAGTCCTGGAAACGTCCACCGAAATCTTCACTGTACTTTTTCCACATCTTTCCTACACACTGGGACCAACCAGTACATCTTTACGATGTTGGGGAAACTAGGGTACTTGGCGGAAACCACGGAAACCACGGAAAACATGTAAACTCCACTGGAGGTCAGGATTTAACCCAGTTACCAAAGCTACGAGGTGCCACCTATACTGGTTCCACCATGGTGTTGCCACACTGGTTTCTGGTGCCTTTGTGATTTCAGTTGCACTATCATTGACAATATTTCTTCAGAGAGGACTTAACTTTCAAATTCCACCCCATTCCTTGTAAACCCCTCTCACATAAGATGTCGTAGAGCATTGAGTCACCTGTCCAATCATCTCCTTATCATCTCCATCTCAGACAAGCCCTAAACCCAGGGCTCTGTGCCTTTACTGTGTTGTAACTGCTTATGGTAACTGAAGCACAATCACTGAAAGTCATTTTGCAATCAACCCCGGCTTCAGATTTCTGCTTTGCAGCATTCTTTGCTAAAAGCCCCAGAGACACGAGCAGTGACTCTCAGCTGTATTGACTGCTAATCTGTGAGCATGTCCAGGGCATCAATTAAACTGAGATTAATGATATTTTCAGACACTTTGTCAGAGTTTCATAGACAAGTACTGGGGTCAGAACAAAATTGTGATGTGAATTTGTACTGGAATATGAGGAGCTGACTGACTTCCCATGAATTCTAATAATTTTCCCATGGTTTCATGATGTAGTCCTTTGGATCACATTGTTATTCCTCATAGGTGACGTTTCACAGAGTGCTGAAGTAACTCAGCGGGTCAGGCAGCATCTGTGGAGAACATGGATAGGTGATGTTTCACAGAGTGCTGGAGTAACTGAAAGAGTTGGGAAATAGACCTGGATAAGAAGAATTAGAAGATCTGAAGAAGAGCCCCAACCTGAAACGTCACCAGTTCATGTTCTCCAGGGGTGGCGCCAAACCCATTGAGTTACTCCAGCACTCTGTGAAACGTCACCTATCCATGTTCTCCAGAGATGCTGCCTGACCCGCTGAGTTACTCCAGCACTCTGTGAAACATTACCTATCCATGTTCTCCAGGGACCCACTGAGTCACTCCAGCATTTTTGTGTCCTTTTTTTGTTGATCGGCATCTTCAGTTCCTTGTTTCTACAAAGAAGATGGGTTAGGTTAGGAGGTGAGGATTTGGGGAGATGTGAGTTAGAGGGGGCAGGGCTAAAGGGATATGGCAAAGGTCATTGTTGTGCTTTAGGGTGAGAAGAATAATATAAAGGTGAGGTCGCAAGGTGTTGGAATTAGATCCCGGGGTAAATGATGGAGGGCATTGGATCAAGGGTCGGAGAATGGGATCATGGATCGCGTAGAGGTGGAAGTTGAATAGTGTTACGGGTGGGTTCAAGGGTGAAGGAGAGAGGTCGGTATTTAAAAAGCTAAAGTTTAATGCAGAGATGGAGCATGGAAACAAGCCCTTCAGCCCACCATGACCCTGCCAACCACCGATCATCCATTCACACAAGTTCTATGTTATCCCATTTTTGCTTCACTCCCTACACACTAGGGACAAATTTACAATAGCCAATCAGCCTACAAACACGCACATCTTTGGGATGTGGGAGGAAACCTGAGCACCCGGCGAAAACCCACGTGGTCACAAGAAGAACATGCAAATTCCACACAGACACCAGCCGAGGTCAGGATCGAACCGGGGCCTGGCACTGAGGCAGTGGTTCTACCAGTTGTGCCACTGTGCCGCTCTGTTTGTGGGTTGCAATGTGAAGTGGGTGCAAGGAACTGCAGATGCTGGTTTTAAAAAAAGACACAAAGTTCTGGAGTAAGGGAGTCAGGCAGCATCTTTGGAGAACATGGATAGGCGTTTTTTCGGGCTGGGACCATTCTTCATGTCGTGTGACTTTAGACTTTAGAGATACAGCATGGAAACAGGCCCTTCAGCCCACCAAGTCCATGCCAACCAATGGAAGGGCCTCAACCCAAAATATCACTTATTCCTTCTTCCAGATGTACAATTTTGTAATGAAGCCAATTAACCTACAAACCAAAATGTCTTTGGAATGTAGGAAGTCACAGAGAGAACATGCAAACTCCATACAGACAGCAGTAGTCAGGATCGAAGCTGGGTCTCTGGAGCTATAAGGCTACAACTTTACTGCTGTGCCACTGTGCTGTTGAAATGTATTCTTATGCTGAACCTCTGTCTAACTTGCAGGTGCTTATCTAGTTCCGTACTTTATCCTGCTCCTCATCATTGGGATCCCACTGTTCTTCCTGGAGCTTGCAGTGGGCCAGAGAATAAGGAGAGGAAGCATCGGTGTCTGGAACTACATCTGTCCTCGGCTGGGAGGCATTGGCTTTGCCAGTTGTATTGTAAGTACCACACCAGAGCATCCTCTAAGGGGTTGTCTAAATACACTTGCATGGTGTTTTTTTATTTTCAAGAGAAGAAAGCTAAATCATTAACAGATGGAATGGCCTGCGTGAAATGCAAAGAATGTAAGAAGTCTCAAACATTGTTACAACTCACCCACTTCTAATTTTATCAAAGGCAGAAGAGCAGATGTAGCCAATCTGTTCTAGGTACAATATCTAAAACCGCCTGTCTGAGAATATAGGCACAACATTCTGGAGTAACTCAACGGGACAGGCAGCATCTCTGGAGAGAAGGTAATGTTTCGGATCAAAACCCTTCTTCAGACTGTCAGGGGAGAGGGAGATACAGAGATAAGGAAGTGTAAGGTGTGAAAATGAGACAAGGGGGATTGCCCTACACCTTTCACACACTTCCTTATCTCTGTATCTCCCTCTCCCCTGACTCAGTCTGAAAAACTATCTCGACCCGAAACGTCACCCATTCCTTCTATCCAGAGATGCTGCCTGTCCCGTTGAGTTACTCCAGAATTTTGCCTGAGTTGCTCCAGCATTTTGTGTCTGTCTTTGATTTAAACCAGCATCTGCAGTTCCTTCCTACACATGTCTCAGAAATTACCTCTCATTCCCCCTTATCCCACTCTCCTTCCCTACATCATGGAGTCAGACTGCATAGAAACAGGCCATTTGGCCCACAATACACGTACTGACCATCAATCGCCCACCAATATTAATCCTATTTTCCAGCACTTGGTCCACAGCCATTTATGCCTCCAATCCTCAGGTGCTCATCCAGATGTTTCTTAAATGTTGTGATGTTTACTGTCTCCCTCTTCCTCTTGGACAGAACATCACAGATTCTATCACCTTCTACATGAAAAAGGTTTGCTTCAGATTCCCTCTAAACCTCCTCCTCTTGGTTGGTTTTAGATACTGATGTTACAGGTTCTAAAGGCTTACTATTTACCCTATTCATGCCCCTCATAACGAGAAACACTTCAATGAGATACCATCTCAGACTGCTCCAAGGAAAACAAACTCCACCTGACTTTAGACTTGAGAGATAGCATGGATACAGGCCTTTCGACCCACCGAGTGTACGTCGACCAGCGATCCCCGCACACTAACACTATCCTACACACTATGGACAATTTACAATTTTTACCGAAGCCAATTAACGAACAAACGTATGTCTTTGGAGTGTGGGAGGAAACCGGAGCACCCGGAGAAAATCCACATGATCACAAGAAGAACGTACAAACTCCATACAGACAACACCTGTAGTCAGAATCAAACCCGAGTTTCTGGTGCTGTAAGGCAAAAGGTCTACAAGTGCCATTCGGACTCTCCCTGTAGAATAAACTATTTTATCCCATACACAATCCTGCTGAACAGAACTGCACACAATACTCCATTCGTCACCTAACCAACATTGTATATAGTTGTTCCATAACATTCCTGTTCTTCAATTCTATTCCTGGCTAATGCAGATGAAAATCCCAGAGAACTTTTTATCCCCTTTATCAGTGTTGACACCTTCAGGAATCCTTGTACATCAAATCTCTCTGCTCCTCAAAATCATTCAGTATCCCTTCCACTCTCCATCAGAAATCCGCTCTAGTTTAAAAATATTTGGTAACATCTTCATAATTGCCTTTGCTGATAAATTTAAGGGTGCCTTGTGTCTATTGCACTATTTCAGTAATCCTGGCTTTTCCTAATTAGGTATAGTAGAGAGGCCGAAAGATAATATTATTCACTACTTTCACTTTTTCAGTTTATAGCTACTTTGTTAAAGGGGGCTCTTTGATCTTCATCATTCCCAATAACATAATCTCATTGTCTTCATGATAAAGGACATCTGTGTGATACAGAAGTTTTATTGTGACATGGCTATAAAGAATAATATTTTGTTGCAATTATTCTGAACATATTCTCACTGCAGCTTACAGTGACTCAGTTCCTGAATCCCTTTCTCCACTACTCGTGTCACGCAGTCCATTTCCACTGCCCTCCACCATCACCTCACCAGGACATTCCCCCTCATCACATTTCCCAAGACCATTCTGCCCATCCGTTCCCTGCAATCCATCCCTCATCCCAAAGCCTCTCAGCTCATTCCAGTCTCAATGCTCTTCTCAACCCAAGTTTACAGGCATTTCCCCCCACTCTACCCTCATCCCACCTCACTCAACCTATCCACAGCATGCTGCATCCAACTATCCTCATCTCCAAATGCCCTTCCATCTACTTTCATGTCAGTGAGGGGCGGCACAGCGGCGCAGTGGTAGAGTTGCTACCTTACAGCTCCAGAGACCTGGGTTCGATCCTGACTACGGGTGCTGTCTGTACGGAGTTTGTACGTTCTTCCCATGACCACATGGGTTTTCTCCGGTTGCTCCGGTTTCCTCCCACACTCCAAAGACGTACAGTTTTGTAGGCTAATTGGCTCGGTAAAACTGTAAATTGTTCCTAGTGTGTATAGGATAGCGCTAGTGTGCAGGGATTGTTGGTCGGCATGGACTTGGTGGGCCGAAGGGCCTGTTTCTGCGCTGTATCTCTAAACTAAACTTCAAGAAGCTTGAAGCTTCAAGAACTCTACCGCTTCTCCAGGTTATTAATGTAAATAATTAATGTTAGATACAAGCCTGCCATGGTCCATGCTACCTCTCATCACCACGTCCCCTCATACCTGCACTGCTGGGCACCTTACCAACCTATAGTTAGCCTAGTTAGTTAGTTAGTTGGTGTAGTTATTGTAGTTAGCGATACAGGTACATTTCTTTCTTCTGATTGGAGACCATTCTTCCCAAAGACAGCCCGATGCTGTGTGTGCAATGTGAGAGATTGAGCATGGTCAGTTAGTACACGATACTATTCTGCATTAATCCTCTGTGCTCTGCCATTGATCGATCATTCGCTGCTTTCTCTCCCCTGCCAGGTTTGTTTCTTTGTCGGCCTCTACTACAACGTCATCATCGCCTGGAGTATATTCTACTTCTTCAAATCTTTCCAGTCCCCTCTCCCATGGAGTGAATGCCCACTAGTCACCAATGGCAACGTTACCAGTGAGTACTCAGTCTCATTCAGTCGGGGTGGGGCATACAGCACTCCTGTGTTTCCATAGTTAAAGACCAGATTCATGTATGGTAGCTGTTATCATCACCTGAACTGTTGTATATGTACGGCATCTTCTTGTCTGCAAAATATACACCCCATTTCCCATTTATTGTCTCCTTCAGCCTTTCTTTTTTGAGTGCACTCACTGCTGATGAAGATGTACAGAGAGTTGATGAGGGGTGGATTATAAACTGTTGGCTCAATGACAGACATCAACTTCAACCAGAGTTCCATGCTAATTTAATGCAAGGCCAATCCAATGTTGAATGCAGAATCTTGATGTTTCATTTTACAGAGGTCTACATGTCTCCTCTATGTTCCCCCATACCCCACTCTTTCTTCCACAACAATATATTTGAAAAGGTTCACCACACTATTGTATTTTGTACAGATGCAATTTCTTCTCCAATCGATGGGTGAGGGCCAGAAGTTGTGATCCCCAAATCACAGGGCAGGCGGTACAGTGGCACAATAGGTAGTTCTGCAGCCTCACAGCACCAGTGACCCGGGTTCAATCCCAACCTCTGCTGCTGTCTGTGTGGAGTTTGCACGTTCTCCCTGTGGCCACGTGGATTTCTTGCAGGTGCTCTGGTTTCCTCCCACATCCCAAAGACGTGCGGGTTTGTAGGTTAATTGGCCCTCTGTAAATTGCCCCTACAGTGTTGGGAGTGGATGAGAAAGTTGGATAACATAGAACTGGTGTAAATGGGTGATCAGTGGTCGGCGTGGATGTGATGGGCTGAAGGCCTATTTCCAATCAATCAATCTGGTAGATGCTGAGGATTTCTTTTGTTTGATGCTTTATAAAGCTGGGCTGATAGATGGGGTGGAGCATGGCCATGTGATAGATTTGTCCTCAGGGCTCCATAACGAAAGAAACTCCTGATAATATAATTTCTCTGATGGTTTAGGTTTATTATTGTCACATGTACCACGATATAGTAAAATGCTTTTGTTTGTGTGCTATCCAATTAAATCAGATAACACTATACATCAATAGAATTAAGTCAAATGCAAGTTTATGTTTAGGTTTCGGTTCATTATCGTCACTTGTACTGAGGTACAGTGGAAAACCTTGTTTTCCATGCTACGCAAACAGATGGGATAATACTCTACATGAATACAATCAAGTAAAAAAAAACTCAGGTACTGTAGATCGAGCAAAGGGGAAGATACAAAGAGCAGAATATAGTTCCCAGTGTTGTAGCGCATCAGTTCCAGAGGCAGGTGGAGCAAAGAGAAAACTACCAGAGTGATGGGGGGGTTGATCGGCAGGCAGTGTCCTTCCCTGAGGTCTTACCTGGAGGATTTCATCACTAAGTCAACCTCTCCCTCCAGTAATTCCTTCTCTCTGTCAATGGACATCACCAAGTTTTATCATAAAGTAATTAAAAGGAACTGCAGATGCTGGTTTATACCAAATATAGACACAAAATGCTGGAGTAACTCAGTGGGTCAAGCAGCATCTCTGGAGAATATGGATAGGTGATGTTTCGGTCGGGACCCTTCTTCGGTCTGAAACGTCCCCTATCCATATTCTCCCGAGGTGCTGCCTGACCCACTGAGTTACTCCAGCACTTTGATTCCACCAAGTTTTATCACTCTTATTTAACACTCAGTAACATTTGTTCTTCTATCAGTTGTGGAGCCGGAATGTGAGAAGAGCTCAGCCACCACCTACTTCTGGTACAGAGATGCGCTGAATATCTCCGACAACATCAATGATGGGGGAGGCCTCAACTGGAGGATGACGCTGTGTTTGCTGTGTGCCTGGTTTATTGTGGGACTGTGCACAATCAAAGGCATCCAGTCATCTGGGAAGGTAAGGCTACGGATGCAGGCGAGGGGAGGGCATAGCTTTGACGGTACTTCAGGGCTGTTACTGGACTGAGTTTTATTGTCTTTATGACTCATAGTGCAATCATTCTAGGTCTTTTCCCAGGGTAGAGGATTCTAAAACTAGAGGGCACGGGAGGTGTGAGGGGAGAGATATAAGAGGGGTTCCAGGGGCAACCTTTTAACTTAGAGGGTAGTCCGTACCTGGAAAGAGCTGCCAGAGGAAGCTGTAGAAGCAGATACAATTATAGTATGACCTTCAAAGACATTTGGACAGATATATGGATGGGAAGGGTTGAGATGGGTTTGGGCCAAATGCAGGCTAGCCCAGTATGCCATCTTGGCCAGCATGGATAGGTGGGCAGAAGGGCATGGTGCTGTGTTGTACCTGATGGCTCCTTTAGCCAGAGGGTGGTAAATCTGTGCAATTCATTGGAGGCCAAGTCATTGGGTGTTTTTAAAATGGAGATTTGCAGATTCTTGATTAGTAAGAGTGCCAAGGGTTAAGGGGAGAAGGCAGGGAAATGAGTTTGAGAGGGAAAGACAGATCAGCCATGATTGAATGGCAGAGTAGAGTCGATGGGCCTAATTGGGCCGATGTGGCAATAAATGGCCTGATTCTGCTCGCGTGGCTTATCAACGTATCAACTCTCAGACTTTGATAGAATAGTGATGGAGCTGATCTAACTCTAACGCACCTTGCATTTCTTTTGAAGACTTTAGAGGGATGGATCGTCAAGCTTTACCGTGCTTGACGATGCTTTGCAATGTTTGGTAGGGCTGTGTAAAAGGACGGCACAGTGGGTAGAGCTGCTACCTTACAGCGCCAGAGACCCGGGTTCAATCCTGACTATAGGTGCTGTCTGTCCACAGTTTGTACATTCTCCCCGTGATCTGCGAGGGTTTTCTCCGGGTGCTCCGGTTACACTCACACTCCAAAAAATTGTAAAATTGTCCCTCGTGTATGTGGGATTGTGTTAGTGTGTGGGGATCGCAGGGCAGTGCGGACTCGGTGGGTTGAAGGGCTTTTTTCTGTGCTGTATCTCTAAACTGAACTAAACATAACATAAAAGGAATGTTATTTTGTGTTTACCACAAGATGTGCTTTGTCTGGGTGTGTTGGACAGGGCAGTGTGAAGCGAAGTTTTTTCTGCATATAGGTTAGACTGACACAGTGTTTATGTTTAACGGAGTATTCTCTCCTGGCTGTGACTTTGCCCGTTCCATGTGAGAGCTCCTGTCTTTGTGACTCACCCATGCATTTGCATTCACTGTTTTTCAGGTGATGTACTTCAGCTCTCTCTTTCCTTACGTAGTTCTGGTTTGTTTCCTGATTCGAAGTCTCCTCCTCAGAGGCTCAATTGACGGAATTATTCACATGTTCACTCCGAAGGTACATTCACTCTTGCTTTACAGTCCGCGCTTCACTTCAGGGAGCAAATGGTGGTTGTTAGGCTGTGTATTGCTCCGTCTTCAAGATAGACACAAAGCTGAAGTAATTCAGCAGGCCAGGCAGCATTACTGGAAGACAGGTAAGAGGGGAAAGATTTAATAGGAACCTGAGGGGCAACTTTTTCACACAGGGTGATGGGTATATTATGGAGCGAGTTGCCGGAGGAGGTAGTTGAGGTAAGAGGATGAGGGGTGATCTCATAGAGGTGTACAAAATCATGAGGGGAATAGATCGGGTAAATGCATTGAGTCTCTTGCCCAGAGTATAGGAATTCAGAACCAAAGGACATAGGTTTAATATAAGAAAATAACTGTAGATGCTGGTACAAAATCGAAGGTGTTTACTCACAAAATGCTGGAGTAACTCAACAGGTCAGGCAGCATCTCAGGAGAGAAGGAATGGGTGTAAAGTGAGGGAGGAAAGATTAAAGGGATCCTGAAGGGAAACGTTTATACACACAGGGTGGTGGATCTATGGAACTAGCTGCCGGAAGAGATAGTTGAGGCAGGTACTATTGCTACTTTTAAAATACCTTTAGACAGGTGCATAGAAAGCATAGGTTTAGAGAGGTATGGAACAAATACAGGCAGGTGGGACTGGTGTATCTAGGACATGTTGGTTTATGTGGGCAAGTTAGGCCAAAGGGCCTGATTTCCACACTGTATCACTCAATGACTCTCGAATTATAACAACTTTTTAAAAAAACTATTTGAACAGATACATGGATAGAAAAGGTTTGGTGGGATGTGGACCAAACCTGGGCAGGTGGGACGAATGTAGATGGGGCATTTTGGCAAGTTGGGCTGAAGGGCTGTTTCCACACTTAGCTCAATTACTCCATGGCGTGAATATGTGACGTTTTTGGTCGGGACCCTTCTTCAGAGTTACTCCATACTTTGTGTGTTTTTTTTATAAACCAGCATCTGCAGTTGTTTGTTGCTTTGTCATTGCAGTTGGAGAAGATGATGGAATCGCAGGTATGGAGGGAGGCAGCCACACAAGTCTTCTTTGCTCTTGGTCTCGGGTTTGGCGGAGTCATCGCGTTCTCCAGCTACAACAAGAAGGACAACAACTGCCACTTCGATGCAGCCCTCGTGGCCTTTATCAATTTCTTCACCTCTATCCTGGCGACACTCGTGGTGTTTGCGGTTCTAGGTTTCAAAGCCAACGTGATGAATGAGAAGTGTGTGGTCACGTAAGTCTGCCCGGACTTTACGGGATATTCTGTCCGCTGAAGTGTGAGGGAGAGTTTTAGTCCCAAAGAGTGAGTGAGTTGCTGTCAGGTGAAATGCAAAGCTGATTCCAACAATTGGCCTGTTCCTGAGACCTTCTGTTGACTGCTTCCTATCCACGTGGAGTCATTGTGGATTTGCACAATTATGCCATCATATCATAAACATAGAACGTAGAACAGCACAGGAACAGGCATCCCAGCCCACAGTCCAAACCGAACATGACACCAAGTTTAACTAATCTCCTCTGCCTGCACGTGATCCATATTCCTCCATCCCTTGCATATCCATGGGCCTATCCAAAAGCTTTTTAAACGCCACTATCATATCTGCCTCCACCACCATTCAGGTACCCACTACCCTCTGTATAAAAAACTCCCCCCCACTCATCTCCTTTAAATTGCCCCTCTCACCCTGAAGCAATTCCCTCTAATCTTGAGGAAGATAATATTCTATTCATTATTACATCCAATATTCAGGAAGCTGTCTTTCTTGCCTCTTGTTTTTGTAGTTATTCCTGTCATTGTGCACAGTGTCTGGTGAATCTGTAGAATTCTTTGGCACAGAAGACGGTAGAGGCCAAGTCAATGGATATTTTTAAGGCAGAGATAGGTAGTTTCTTGATTAGTACGGGTGTCAGATGTTATGGGGAGAAGGCAGGAGAATGGGGTTAGGAGGGAGAGATAGATCAGCCATTATTGAATGGCGGAGAAGACTTGATGGCTTAATTCTGCTCCTATCACTTATGACCTGTGCACTCACTCTGTGTCCCCATTATATGGCTCAAACACTCCAGAACAGTAAAACCCGCCGCACTCCACAGTCCTGACTTCAGGAGTGCGATATCCGTGTCCGCATCCTAGAAAACATTCAGTTCAAAAGCAGAACAAAGTGCTGGAGGAACTCAGCGGGTCAGGCAGCATCTGTGGAGGGAATGGACAGGTGACATTTGAAGTCGGGACCGTTCTTCAGACTGATGGGAGAAAGGGGGGGAGAAAGCTGAAAAGAAAGGAGGGTAAGTGATAAGTGATAGGTGGATACGTTTAGGTGGGTGGTGATAGGCAGATGGGTAGAGAGGGTGACAAAGGGTGTCAAATAAGGAAAGATGAGGAAGAGTGAAATGTAAAGCTGGAGTGAGGCTGGAAGAGGTCAGGGAAAAAGGGAAGGATGGGGGATAAAAGTGAAATATGGGACTCAGGGA
Source organism: Rhinoraja longicauda (assembly GCF_053455715.1). Taxonomy (NCBI): domain Eukaryota; kingdom Metazoa; phylum Chordata; class Chondrichthyes; order Rajiformes; family Arhynchobatidae; genus Rhinoraja; species Rhinoraja longicauda. The sequence goes on from NC_135976.1 coordinate 805,780, forward strand.
TGGAGATAAGTGTACAGAGCACAGTGGCTGGGGGGAAGGAGATAGTGGGGGAAATGTGCGTGCACTGAGTGTGGAGCGGGTGGCTCGATACATGAGATTGGGTCATTCAATGTTCATACCACTGCGTTGTAAGCTACTCAAGTGGAATATGAGGTGCTGTTCCTCCAGTTTGCCTGTGGCTTTACTCTGACAATGGAGGAGGCCCAGGACTGAAAGGTCAGAATGGGAAAAATGACACAAAATGTTGGAGTAACTCAGCGGGTCAGGCAGCATCTCTGGAAAAAATTGATAGGTGACGTTTCGGGTTGGTACCCTTCCACAGCAGGTGAGTATGGGAATGGGAAGGGAGATGAAATGGTTAGAAGCCGGAGATCCAGCAGACCTTGGCAGAGTGCAGGTTCACAAGATTCAGTTCAGTACTGTGTTGTGTTGACCTTGCCTGTGAACATACACTCAACAGGATGTCCCATTCTATCTACGTCATGCGTTTACATAGGTCCTCATCACTTTGTTTGCTGCAGCCTCTCCAGCTGGTTGCAACATCCACATTCCCATCACTACTCCAGGCAGGGTAAACAGAGGCAAGAAGTTTCCATGAGTGATGTTTACTGACGTGGACTGTGGGTTTAATTATTCTGCTGAACTATAGCACATAGATATTCTTTAGATATTGAACGATGATGAAGGGCATAATTCTGACCATCGGGTTAATGCCACGATTAAGCAATCCCTTTCGTCCACTATTTTTCCCTTTGATCTATTCTCCGCACATTCCAACCAACTCTCCCAAATCACATGCATAACCCGGACGATTTACAGTGGCCAATTAACTTGCCAACTGGCACATTTGGAAGGAAACCAGAGCACCCGAGGGAAACTCAAAACAGTTACAAACTGCACACATACAGCAGCCGAGGTCAGGATAAAACCGTGCTCATCAAAGCTATGTGGCAGCAGTCTGGCCACCCCAACAATCAATCTTTGTTGCCCTCCCTCTGTGCATGGAAACAGACCCTTTGGCCCAACTTATCCACGTCGACCAAGATACCCCATCTACTCTAGTCCCATCTGGCTATATTCGGCCTATATTCCTTTCCCTACTTTGTACCTGTCTAAATGTCTTTGAATGTTTTATCCATAGTTAAGGAGGCATGAACGACACACAGTACGGGAGAGGATGGACAGAGTTGGATTGGTTTCTCTGGACAATTGGAGGTTGTTCTCTGGAGGCTGATAGAAGTATATAAAAGTATGAGAGGCATAGATAGGGTAGACAGTCAAAACCTTTTTCCCAGGATGAAAAAATTAAAAACAAGAAGGCATATCTTCGGGAGAGAGGGGCAAAGTTTAAAGGAGATGTGCAGGGCAAGGTTTTTACACATAAGGTTGTGAATGCCTGGAACGCTCTGCTGGGGGGTGGTGGTGGAGGAGGAGGCAGATACATTAGTTGTATTGAAAGTACTTTTGGACAGGTACATGGATATGGAGGGTTATAGGTTACATGCAGCTAGATAAGTGATGAGCTTGGTATCACATTCGGCATAGACATTATGGGCCGAAGGGCCTGTTCTTGTGCTGTATTGTTCTATGTTCTTTTTGTCCTCAGACCCTCTGTAATCATGGTACGATATCCAGCTGAATTCTGTGACTTTAGGCTTTAGAGATACAGCGTGGAAACAGGCTCCTCAGCCCACACGAGTCCACATCAACCACCGATAACACACTAGGGACAAGTTACAATTAACTAGCCCATCCATATACTAAAACTCTCGATTGTTTCTTTGATTGTTCCTGAACTAGAGCCAAAACGGTACACAATAGGGCGACAATTTTAGACCCACCTTACTCACCATCGTCCGTTTGGGGCTAATGGAAGAAGTTTCATTGAAATCGCTGTTATATTTTTTAAGTTATTCACATCTTAAAGTTTAAAGGAGGGAAGGGGGGATGAGGGACGATAAGGGGAGTTGAGGAGGATGGAGTTGGGGGGAGGGGAAGGGGGGTGGAGGGGGGAGGGAGTGGGGAGGGGAGGGGGAGGAGGGAAGGGGTGGGGGATGGGAGAGGGAGGGAAGGGGTGGGGGATGGGAGAGGGAGGGAAGGGGTGGGGGATGGGAGAGGGGGGAAGGGGTGGGGGATGGGAGAGGGAGGGAAGGGGTGGGGGATGGGAGAGGGAGGGAAGGGGTGGGGGATGGGAGAGGGAGGGAAGGGGTGGGGGATGGGAGAGGGAGGGGGGGAGGGGGAGGAGAGGGGGAGGGTGGGAGGGGGGGGGAGGGGAGAGGGAAGGGGGGAGTAGAGGATGCTGCATCAATGCAGGAGAGGTTTGGGGCCAACGAGTTAACTTTAAACCTGCACATCTTTGGAATGTGGGAGGAAACCAGAGGAACTGGAGGAAACCCATGCGGTTACAGGGAGAACATACAAACTCCGTACAGACAGCACCCGTAGTCAAGATCAAGCCTGGTCTCTGGCGCTGTGAGGCAGCAACTCTACCGCTGTGCCACCGTGCTGCTGTGTGGTTGAAGATCTGACAGACATTTGAGACTCCCACTCTGCCTGTGCTTTTATCAATGCAGTTATTGTTCTGGGCATGATTCCACTGGAAATGGACCGGATTGTTTTGTTCTTCCTTCCTCTCTTGACAGGAATTCTGAAAAGATTATTGGATACCTGAATTCCAATGTGTTGAGCCACGATCTGATTCCACCACACATCAACTTCTCTCATCTCACGGCCTCCGACTACGCAGAGATGTACGGTGTCATAAAGACCGTAAAGGAGGATCATTTCACGGAACTAGGGCTGGACAAGTGTCAGCTGGAGGATGAGCTGAATAAGGTGAGACTGGCTCAGATGTCACTCCATGGAATGTCCAAACATTACGGGAACGGAAGAGATGGGCCATGGATTAGTTTTTGGTGTGGATATGCTGAGAACCTTTGTGATTTAACACAAAATGCTAGAGTAACTTAGCGGATCAGGCAGAGAAAAGGACTGGGTAACATTTCGGGTCGAGACTCTTCTTCAGACTCAGAGTCATAAAGTCATAGAGTGATTGATACAGCATGGAAACTGGCCCTTCGGCCCAACTTGCCCACACCAGCCAGCCTATGTCTTCTGGTCCTCGATTCACCTACTGTGGACAGAAGACTGTGCATCTACCCGATCTATTCCTCATGATTTATTCGGGAGAGGGAAACTAAAGGTATGGTTTCCCTCTCCCCTAACTCTCAGACTGAAGAAGGATCTCGACCCGAAATGTCACCAGAGATGCTGCCTGACCAACTTGAGTTACTCCAGCATTTTGTGTCTATCTTCGGTGTAAACTGGCATCTGCAGTTACTTCCTGCACGCCTTTGCATGCAACACATTTAATGAATGTTATGGCATGATGTACAAAATTCCTTTGTTTTCCTTAAAATCACTGTCTTTTGAGAGAGACATTTATCTCTTTCAATTGAACTGAAAGGCAAAATGTTGCTGTAAATTCAGGAGTAGGATAGAGAACATTGACCTAAAGGAATAACTAGTTCCCCTGGAGGGATCTGCCTTCTCAGATAATGCCATAATTTAAATAGTCTGTCAAATACTCTCTAACCTCACACACCCAGAAACAAGAGGAAAAGATTGAGAAGCAGGAAGAGTCTCAATTTCAACTGCAGTTGCCAACTTTGATTGATCATCCACTAGACCTCACCAGGCTTTGCATCACCGCAGGGGAGATGGTGACATCCCCGATAGTCCCACTTGCATGTAGAAGCAGAGACACACGCAGATATCTCTAAACCATCCACCTGGTCCTTTATTGGCATTTAAATGTAGACGGTAAATGATCAAAGGTCTGAAGAAGGGTCCCGACCTGAGGTGTTGCCTGTCTATGTTCTTCAGAGATGCTGCCTAACCCTTTACTTTACTTTAGAGATACAGTGCGGAAGCAGGACCTCCAGCCCACCGAGTCTGCGTCAACAAATGATCAGACAGTTTATATAGTATATAGTGTGGAGTGCACTAGCACTATCTTAAACACTAGGGACAATTTACAATTTTACTGATCAACCTACAAACCCGCACGTCTTTGGGATGTGGGAGGCAACAGGAACAGATGGAGAAAACCCACACGGTCACAGGGAGAACATGCAAACTCCACACAGACAGCACCCGAGGTTGGGATCAACCCCAGGTCGCTACCAGCTGTAATCCCCTGTGTGAATGAACCTGAAGGAAACTAAATGGAGAGGTTCACTGTAAAATGAGGGCAGTTTACACACAGATCATGCAGCCTCAGCAAAGCCACCAGCATAATCAGGGAATCATTTCCTCTTCTCCCCTCTCCCATCAGGCAAGACGTGTGCATGTTTGAAAATGCACACCTCCAGATTCAGGGATAGTTTATTTCTAGTTGTTATCAGGCAACTGAACCGTCATCTCCCTAGCTAGAGTGTGGTGTGAACCTACAATCTACCTCATTGTGACCTTTGAACTATTGTTAATTGGACTTTATCAGACTTCAATGTTATATCTTGCACTGAATGTTGCACCCTTTATCCTGTACATGATTGGTTGGAAACATGGTTGTATTCATCTATAGTCTTTTCGTTGCCTGGTTAGCACACAAACAAAAGCTTTTCACTGTACCTCGGTATACCTGACTAGAATCAACTAAACTCTAACTAAAACTGTTTCCAGAGTTGGAACTTTTGGTGAAGAGTATTGAAGTCTCCTGGTGTGTGAGTGGAGTTCTGGTTGCACCATTGCCACCATTCACCCGGTCTTTCTGATCTCTCACAGTCGGTGCAGGGGACGGGCCTTGCGTTCATCGCCTTCACTGAGGCCATGACCCACTTCCCAGCTTCACCCTTCTGGTCTGTGCTGTTCTTCCTGATGCTCATCAACCTGGGGCTGGGCAGCATGATGGGAACCATGGAAGGCATCATGTCGCCAATTGTTGACACCTTTAAAGTACGCAAGGAGTTTTTAACAAGTAAGTTTCTGCAGTTCAACGCATGCCACCTTTATGGTCACGGTCCCGATCTGTTCAATTTTTGTTTGTATATTTGGTGAAGTTTTATCTTCATAAAACGGTGATGCAGAGGGTTCTGTCTGGGTGTTCTAATGCATCGCTTGCAAACGCTCGTTTAGTTTAGTTTAGAGATACAGCGCGGAAATAGGCCCTTTGGCCCACCGAGTCCGCACAGTCCTGCGAGCCCCACACACTAACACTATCCCACACACACTAGGGGCAATTTACATCTTTACCAAGCCAATTAACCTACAAACTTGCACGTCTTTGGGGTGTGGGAAAAAAGCAAAGATCTCGGAGAAAACCCACGCAGGTTACGGGGAGAACGTACAAACTCCGTACAGACAGCACCCGTGGTCAGGATTGAACCCAGGTCTCTGGCACTATAAGGCAATAACTCTACCACTACGCTGGTGTGCTGGTATTGCAAGTAATTTGTGAGGCTAACAGTGTTGTGTGTTATTGGTTGGAAAAATTAATACAAAAATAAGGAGGGTATATTTCAATTATGTAGGGCATTGGTGAGACCTCACCTGGGATTTAGTCTTCCTCAAAGGTCAAGGAAGTGGAATATTTTTAAGATAAAGGTCGGTAGGTACCTGATAAACTAAAGGGCAGAAGGGTATCACAGCTAGAGTTTAGTTTTAGTTTAGTTTAGGGTACAGCATGGAAACTGGCCCTTCAGCCCACCGAGTCCACACTGACCATCCATCACCCCTTATACTAGTTCTATCTTATTTTAACCTACAACCTGCATGTCTTTGGAATGTGGCAGGAAACCGCAATACCCGGGGAAACCCACGCGGTCACAGGGAAAACTTGCAAATTCCTGATAGACAGCACCGGTAGCCAGAATCGAACCCGGGTCTCGAGTGGTGTCAGGCAGCAACTGTATCGATGTGCCACTGCCCCCACCTCGAAGTTCAGTTAAATTATCACTGATCCCGCATTATATTCTCTGGAACGCCAGAGGTTGAGGGGAGACCTGCTGGAAGTATAAAAGATTATGGAAAGCATAGATAGGATAGTCAGAATCTTTATCAAAAGTGGAAATGTCTCAAAGGTATAGCTGTACGGTGAGAGGGGCAAAGTTTAAAGTAACTGTGTGAGGCATGTATTTTTACACAGACGGTCGTGAGTATCTGGTGGAATTGTTTTGCGCCCTGCCAGCGGTGTTGGTGGAGACAGATATGATAGTGGCATTTAAGAGGTTTTTAGATGAGCAGATGGATATGCAGGGAATGAACGGATATGGATCACGTGTAGGCGGAGGAGATTAACGGCATCAAGTTCAGCACAGATATTGTGGGCCGAAGGGCCTGTTCCTCTGCTGTACTACTCTATGCTTCATGTTATAGAGTCATAGAATGATACAGTGTGGAAACAGGCCATTCAGCCCAACTTTCCCACACCGGCCAACAATGTCCCAGCTACACTAATCCCACCTGCCTGCACTTGGTCCATATCCTTCCAAACCTGTCCTGTCCATGTACGTTTATCTTATTAAATGGCAGAATTAAAAGCCTGCTCCAAAATGAAAGGCTTAAGGTGAGAGGATAGATATTTAAGAGGGACCTCAAGGGCAACATTCTCACTCAGAAGGTAGTCTGGATCTAGATTGAGCTGCCGGATGAAGCTGTTCATTGAGCTGCCCCCTGTGAAATTGGTCTATTTCTTGAGAGAAGATGTGCAGGAAACCAGTTCACAGGAGGGGTAATTTACCTAAAAGGTGGGTAGCATGTTTGAGCTTTTGCCCATTCTGAACATTTCTGCTCTTTGTTTGAGGATGAATGTCAGCTATGTTACTGGCGAAGCTCGGTGCCCTGGGTTAACTAACGTGTGCTCTCCCCACAGTTGGCTGCACGTTGATTGCTTTCTCCATTGGACTCATCTTCGTCCAGCGCTCCGGAAACTACTATGTCACCATGTTTGATGATTATTCCGCCACGTTGCCTCTCACAATTGTGGTGATTTTGGAAAATATCTCTGTGTCTTGGGTTTATGGGACCAAAAAGTGAGTGCCTTCCAATCCTTGGTCTCCACATCTACTGAGCTTGGGTCTTTCCGCTGTGAAACGGTTCACATGTACAAAGAGATTTTCATGAGCTCAGGTTGTGTTGGACCATTTCACAGCCACTGACTTACATCTGAAGGCCATATTCTGTGGGCTCAGAGATCACAGGGACACCAAATATCTAAACAGCAAGATGCCATAAGCAGTTTTGAGATGGATTTAGAGGCTTAAAGTGAGAGGGGAGAGATGTAAGAGGGATCTCAGGGGAAACTTTCTGTAGGAGGGAATTCTATGCTGTTTTGTACTCGTGACTAAAACCAGATACCGGGTATGGGTGTAGCGCAAAAGAGGACAAAATTCGCCCCAACACTTTCTCACTCAGAGTATGGTCTGGATCTAGAATGAGCTGCCAGAGGAAGCTATAGAAATGAATACAATTGAGACTTTGAAAAGACATTTGGACAAATATTTGGATAGGAAGGGTTTAGAGGGATATGGGGCAAATGAAGGCAAATGGAACAAGCCCGGTATGACAAGCTAATCAGCATGGCAAGGTGGGCTGAATGGCCTGTTTCCAGCTCAATAACCGTATGAATGATAGACACAGTGTTGGAGTAACTCAGCGGGTTGGGCAGCATCACCGGAGAAAAAGGACGGGCGATATTTTAGACTGAAAGAAGGGTCCCAACTCGAAACATCGCCTATCCTTTTTCTCTGGAGATGCTGCCTGACCCGCACTATTCCAACACTTTGTGTCTATCTTTAGCATAAACCAGCATCTGCAGTTCTTTTTTCTACATTCTGACTCTATGAATGACTTCATTAAAGGGTAATCTGGGCCCTCGGTATCTGGGGATGTATAACGGATTCTTGAACATCCAATGGAGAAGGCCGACCAGGTCTTGGTTACCTCCCTGCCCCCTCAGTACCACGCTTTAACAGTGCGGTTGTTGCTTGTTATTCCCCCCCAATATCACCACTGCCCCCTGGAGCTGCCCCTTCATTTGTGAATTACTCCCTGAGAACTGCCTATCTGATAGAATAATCGTCCCACATAACCACCCCTCCTTCAATGCAGCCCATCCCATCAGTATCAACCCTCCCTCCCACCATGCGGTCCCTCACACAGTGCCACCCCTCCCTCAGTGCCGCCCCTCCCTCAATACCGCCCCTCCCTCAGTGCCACCCCTCCCTCAGTGCTGCCCCTCCCTCAATATCGCCCCTCCCTCAGTATCACCCCTCCCACAGTGCGGTCCGTCTCACAGTGCCACCCCTCCCTCAGTGCCGCCCCTCCCTCAGTATCACCCCTCCCTCAGTGTATCTCCTCCCTCAGTATCACCCCTCCCTCAGTATCACCCCTCCCTCAGTGCCACCCCTCCCTCAGTATCACCCCTCCCTCTGTTTCACCCCTCCCTCAGTGCAGCCTCTCCCTCAGTGTGGCCCCTCCCTCAGTATCACCCCTCCCTCAGTGTGGCCCCTCCCTCAGTATCACCCCTCCCTCAATGTGGCCCCTCCCTCAGTATCACCCCTCCCTCAGTATCACCCCCTCCCTCAGTGCCACCCCCTCCCTCAGTATCACCCCTCCCTCAGTATCACCCCTCCCTCAGTATCACCCCTCCCTCAGTATCACCCCTCCCTCAGTATCACCCCTCCCTCAGTGTGGCCCCTCCCTCAGTGTGGCCCCTCCCTCAGTATCACCCCTCAGAATCACCCCTCCCTCAGTATCACCCCTCCCTCTGTATCACCCCTCCCTCAGTGTGGCCCCTCCCTCAGTGCCCCCCTCCCACAGTACCCCCCTCCCTCAGTGCCCCTCCTCCCACAGTACCACCCCTCCGTCAATGCTGCCCCTCCCTCAGTGTGGCCTTTCCCTCAGTGCCGCCCCTCCCACAGTGCCACCCCTCCCTCAGTATCACCCCTCCCTCAGTATCACCCCTCCCTCAGTATCACCCCTCCCTCAATATCACCCCTCCCTCAGTATCACCCCTCCCTCAGTATCACCCCTCAGTATCACCCCTCCCTCAGTATCACCTCTCCCTCTGTATCACCCCTCCCTCTGTATCACCCCTCCCTCAGTGTGGCCCCTCCCTCAGTGTGGCCCCTCCCTCAGTATCACCCCTCAGTATCACCCCTCCCTCAGTATCACCCCTTCCTCAGTATCACCCCTCCCTCAGTATCACCCCTCCCACAGTGCAGTCCCTCCCACAGTGCCGCCCCTCCCTCAGTGCCGCCGCCCGCTCAAAGTGCTCCCCTAAGTGCCGCCCCTCCCTCAGTGCCGCCCCTCCCACAGTGCCGCCCCTCCCTCAGTGCCGCCCCTCCCACAGTGCCGCCCCTCCCACAGTGCCGCCCCTCCCACAGTGCCGCCCCTCCCGAAAGTGCCGCCCCTCCGAAAGTGCCGCCCCTCCCACAGTGCCGCCCCTCCCACAGTGCCGCCCCTCCCACAGTGCCGCCCCTCCCACAGTGCCGCCCCTCCCTCAGTGTGGCCCCTCCCTCAGTGCCGCCCTTCCCACAGTGTGACCCCTCCCTCAGTCCTGTTCCACCACCAGTGCTGCCCCTCCCATCCTACTCTGAGAGTGTTGCACCCCCTCACTGAAGGTACAGCACTGCCTGTCGCTGTGACAGTGAACACAGTGAAGCCCATCTCCCTCAGTTGGACCCTGAATGTGAGAATGCTGCGTTGCCACAGCCTCCGCAGTCACGGCCCTCAGAGGAAGTGTGTGGTCTATTGGTTGCAGGGATAACTCCAACACAAGTGGTGTCCTGATGGGGAGAAACACCAAACTGCAGATGCTGGTTTAACTCAACGGGTCAGGCAGCATCAGTGAAGAACATTGGCACCTTCCCTGCCTCCTCAGTACCACACTTTGACAGTGCAGTTATTGCTTGTTATTCCCCCAAACAGTGCCACTGCCCCCTGAAAATGCCCCTTCAGTTATGTACCACTCCCTCAAAACTGCCTGTCTGATAGAATAATCGCCCCACAGTACCCCCCTCCCACAGTACCCCCCCTCCCTCAGTGCCCCCCTCCCACAGTACCCCCCCCTCCCTCAGTGCCCCCCTCCCACAGTACCCCCCTCCCTCAGTGCCCCCCTCCCTCAGTGCCCCCCCTCCCACAGTACCCCCCTCCCACAGTACCCCCCTCTCTCAGTGCCCCCCCTCCCACAGTACCCCCCTCCCTCAATGCCCCCCTCCCACAGTACCCCCTCCCTCAGTACCCCCCCTCCCACAGTGCCCCCCCTACCACAGTACCCCCCTCCCACAGTACCCCCCTCCCTCAGTGCCCCCTCCCACAGTACCCCTCCTCCCACAGTGCCCCCCCTCCCACAGTACCCCTCCTCCCACAGTACCCCCCTCCCACAGAACCCCCCTCCCACAGTGCCCCCCTCCCACAGTACCCCCCTCCCACAGTACCCCCCTCCCACAGTGCCCCCCTCCCACAGTACCCCCCCTCAGTGCTCCCCTCCCACAGTACCCCCCTCCCTCAGTGCCTCCCTCCCACAGTGCCCCCTCCCACAGTACCCCCCCCTCAGTGCCCCCTCCCACAGTACCCCCCTCCCTCAGTGCCCCCCTCCCACAGTACCCCCCCTCCCTCAGTACCCCCCTCCCTCAGTGCCCCCCTCCCACAGTACCCCCTCCCTCAGTGCCCCCCTCCCATAGTACCCCCCTCCCTCAGTGCCCCCCTCCCACAGTACCACCCCTCCGTCAATGCTGCCCCTCCCTCAGTGTGGCCTCTCCCTCAGTGCCGCCCCTCCCTCAACATCGCCCCCCTCAGTGCCACCCCTCCCACAGTGCCGCCCCTCCCTCAGTGCCGCCCGCTCAAAGTGCTCCCCTAAGTGCCACCCCTCCCACAGTGCCACCCCTCCCTCAGTGCGGTCCTTTCCACATCGCTGCCCCTCCACAGTGCCACCCCTCCCTCAGTGCTGCCCCTCCGTCAATGCCGCCCCTCCCACAGTGCCGTCCCTCCCTCATGCTGCCCCTCCCTCAGTGCGGCCTTTCCCACATCGCTGCCCCTCCCACAGTAATGCTTCCAGTGACATTTCAGGCCGGGACCTGTCATCAGTCTGAAGATGGGTCCCACCTATCCATGTTCTCCAGAGAAGCTGCCTGACCCGCTGAGTTACTCCAGCACTTACTGTCTTCTTTTGTGAGCCAGTTTTATTTGTTTTCTCGGCAGTAGGTTAGTGCCCACATGTATGGGACTTTGGAGGGCTGCAGGATATTGTTAACCTCTGCTATTGTCAGTGATGTGTTACGCAGGGAAGGGTTGGGGGAGTGGGGACATTGCCGACGTGACCATCGATGGGTGCTCCTTTCCAGGTTCATGCAGGAGCTGACAGAGATGCTGGGCTTCACCCCTTACAGCTACTACTACTACACCTGGAAGTACATCTCTCCTCTGGCCATGGCCATTCTCATGGTGACCAGCATCGTTCAGATGGGCATCACTCCACCGGGATACAACGCCTGGATAATGGACACGGTACCAGAACTACACTTCAAAGACATTTGAACGGGCACAAGCATGGGAAATGTTAGAGGGATATGCGCCAAAAATGGGCAGGTGTGACTGGCATAGATGGGACATATTGAATGGCACGGGCAAGTTAGGCCAGAGGGCCAATTTCCGTGCTGTATGATTCTATGGTTCAATGACTCGAAGGTAAAAGAATGTTTCTACATCGAGATCATTTACCAAGGGTTGGGAGATGATGGTCACTTTGATGCAGCTTGGTATTTCTGCCAGAATGAAAGGAAAGGAAGGGGTAAGGATGATGACATTAAAAAACATTTGGGCAGGTACATGGATAGGAAAGGTTTAGAGAGATATGGACCAAATCTAAGCAAATGGGACTGGTTTAGATGGGGCATCTTGGTTGGTATGGATGTGTTGGGCTGAAGGGCCTGTTTCCGTGCTCTGTGACTTTGCCGTTGATTTCTAGGGAGCCAGTGAGTAGTTGGTGTGAGTGTGGGAGGGATTGTGTTTAGGAGGGTAAATGACAGGCTCTGTAAGTGTGGGTGAGCAGAGAGGGACATACATCAATATGTAGAGGATCTGTCAGTATTAGTGAGGGTGAGGCACTCCGACTGTGGGGGGCTGTTGGTGATGAAGTCAATGAGTCTCGGCCATCAGTGAGTGCAGAGTGAGGGTGAGGGTCAAAGTGGGGATGGTGAGTATGTTGGGTTGGAGGTCTGGAAAGGAGGTCTGTGAGTGTGTGGGTCAGGACTATCAGGCGTCAAAGAGTGATGATGGTGAGCTATTGCAAGGATTATTGATTAATTAATTAAAAGATACAGCATGGAAACAGGCCCTTCAGTCCTCCGGGTTCACGCCGACCATTAATCAGCTGTCCACACTCGTTCCAACTTATCCCACTTTCTCATCCACTCCCTACACATTAGGGGAAATTTACAGAGGCCAATTAACCTACAAAGATGCATGTCTTTGAGATGTAGGAGGAAACCGGAGCACCCGGAGGAAACTCCGATGTTCATAGGAACATGCAAACACCACACAGATAGCACCCAAGGTCAGTATCGAACCAGGGTCTTTGGTGCTGTGAGGCAGTGCTACCAGCTGCGCCATTGTGTATAGTAAGTCCATTGGTAAAGGGTCTGTGAGTGGGGATTAGTGTAGCAGGATTCTGAGTGGGGATATCAGTGAGTGTAATGGGGCTTTGCGTGGTGCTGGTGAGTGTGTAGATACCACAGTTATAGGGGGTGTCCATGAATCCAGGGGGTTGGCAGGTGAGGGAATAGCCATCTAATTTAGAGGAAGAATTCTATTTGTCAGTGCAAGTAGTGACACTTAGGCAACATTGTGTTAATGGGTCACAAGGTGTCAGGGTTCAGCAACAAGCCAGGTTATTGAAATAGGAAAGGTTTAGAGAGATATTCCTCTCCATCCTGATATTTAGGGACTCAATGCATTCTACTCTAGGTGCAGAAGGATGAGGGGTGATCTTATAGAGGTGTATAAAATTATGAATAGATTAGGTAGATGCACAGAGTCTCTTGCCCAGGTATCACAAAAAGCTGGAGAAACTCAGCGGGTCAGGCAGCATCTCAGGAGAGAAGGAATGGGTGACGTTTCGGGTTGAGACCCTTCTTCAGACTCTTGCCCAGAGTAGGTGAATCGTGGACCAGTGGACATAAGTTTAAGGTGAAGGGGAAAAGATTTAATAGGAATCTGAGGGACAACTTTTTCACACAAAGGGTGGTGGGTGTATGGAACAAGTTGCTAGACGAGGTAGTTGAGGCTGGGACTATTCCAACATTTTAAGAAACATTTAGACAGGTACATAGATAGGACAGGTTTGGAGGGATGTGGGCCAAACGTGGGCAGGTGGGACTAGTGTAGCTGGGATATGTTGGCCGGTGTGGGCAGGTTTGGCCGAAGGGCCTGTTTCCATGCTGTATCACTCTATGACTCTATATGGGCCAAATGTGGGCAATGGGACTGGTGCAGATGGGCCATCTTGGGCGAGTTGGGCTGAAGGACCAGTTTCCGTGCTGTAAGACTCTATGACTCTTAACGCCTTTGTCTATTTGCTGAATGCAAGGGCCAGTGTAATGTGCCGTTATCTTCCTGTGTTCAGGCTTCAGAGCAGTTCCTGATCTTCCCAGACTGGGCCATGGGCATGACCATCGCCCTGATTGTGGTGGGAATCCTTCCCATTCCCATCGTCTTCATCGTCCGCCACTTCCACCTAGTATCCGACGGCTCGAACACCCTGTCCGTCTCGTACAAGAGAGGCCGGATGATGAAAGACATCTCCAACTTGGATGACCACGACGAGACCAGGTTCATCCTGAGCAAGGTCCCCAGCGAGGCGCCTTCCCCCATGCCCACACACCGCTCCTACAATGGACCCGACAGCATCTCACCAATGGAAATGACTGCAGCCAATGGACGATATGGGGTTGGCTATCTGTCAGCGGGCACTCCTGAGTCTGAACTCTAAGAAGGACCGGGAGGGGGACTCGGCTCGGAATGCATTTGTAACATAGGGTGAAACCGTAAGTGGTGCAACGACTAATCATCAGTGGTTACTGGGGCAAACAACCCACGGCCAGCAGATCAGTGTGACAGTGATCTTCACAGGTAAATATCCAATCCAACAGAGTGGTTGGTGGCAGGGTCTCCAGTCCTGGACCTTCAGCAATGGATCTGATGCTGAAGCTGTGTCAGTGCGGGCACTGTATGCAACATTGGCAATTGCTTTTAATCAACCTGGCTCTATAACAGCACAGGCAACACATGCACCTCCCAAGTCAGCACAGATAGAACACTGACATATTAATCCATATATATTTTCTCCATCAGTCTAAATAGCACATACACTATGCCTATATAAGCACAAATATACACATATTAAGCACTTATCCATATCCTGAACCTGTACCAACATGATATAAGCTGATAAGAGCAGAATCCTATGTCTATTCTCCATCTGCAGATTAAATATACTTTGTGATTATTGCTGGTGATACAAATATACATTCTCTGCAGCTTAATCAGCACAAAAATCAAATAGATTTGAGCACAAGCACTTTGTCTCTCAGCCCTGATTTAGCACAAATACTTTCATATATTCGACCTAGATCTGAATATAGATGCAGCGAAACTCGCACTTGCATACATATCTTGCATGTCAGTACAGATGCCTGTACAAGTTGATGGTCAATGCAGATGTCTCATGTAATATCAACGTCAGTACAGATATGCCCCAATACATACTGTGCCAGCACAGATGTTGGATATTGTAAACACATATCAGTGGAGGTGCTGCACAAACCATACTTGTGTCAATATGGATATTGCATGTAAAAGCCAGGTATCATATTGGATATTGCCAGTTACTAGCCAAGTATTTAATCCATGTTTAAACCTGTACAGATGTTGTACTTACTTGCTGTCTGTGTCAGTACACATGATGCATGATCTCGTCATGTATCGGAATAAATGTTGCATGCACTGTCCATGAAATGTAGGTGTTGCATGAACTAGCCATGTCTGTATATAGTTGTTGCTGCATATACTATGTGCAGCACCAGTAATATATGCACGTTATCTGTCAATGCAAAGGTTGCAAGTGTCAGATGCATGGATTAGTCCCCGTGTTCCTGTATAGATGTTGCATGTGCAAACCATGTTACTATTGTTGTTGCATGTATTTGCTTTGTTACACATATTGAATGCAGATGTTGCATTGGCTGTCTCTGTCTGTGTACTGAGGTTGCATGCAGCTGCCCACTCTGCATGGAAGTTGTTTACCAGCCTTGCAACAGTACAGATGTTGCATGAGCCGTGTGTCACTGCAGATGTTGTATGTGCCACCTGCAAAGTCTGTACAGATGTTGCATGCACTGGCCGTATATCAATGCAGATGTTGCATGCATTTGCCATGTGTCAGAAGAGATGTTGCAAAAATGGCTGCTGCATCTTTACAGCCATTGCATGCATTTGACATGTGAGTATAGATGTGAAAGTGCCAGCTAGGTATCAATAACATAATGCATGTACTAGCTTCAGCAGTGATGTTCCAAGAACCAGCTGTGCTGTTAATACACATGTGGCACATACTTGTCACTTGTCATTACAGATGTTATATGCACTGTCGCATCAGTGCTTAGTGCAGATGTGATATGTACTGGCCACATGGGTGTTGTAGGCACTGCCAGCTGGTGGCACAGATGCCACATGTACTGACTGCGCAGAGACATTGAATATAGTTTGAGTTTATATTTGCTCCAAGGACTTGTACCATATCAATGGAGTCACTGACTATCCAGATCCAGGTTTGTACTAACCCAGGGCTAACACATTGTAAAGACTGATAGATCCATGCACATGTGATGTAGCATTTAAGGGAAAGATTCCCCCATCAGATGGTTTAACTTCCACAGATCAGGTCTCATAAAATTGACCATAAATCTGCAAACAGATTCTGGACCAAGCACAAATGATAAGAGCACATTGGTACATTGAATCTCCAACTGTGGAAAGAGCAGGTCTCTGAAAGCAGATATTCCACACTGAATCCACCTAACATTTTCATAAACATCGCAGTATTCTGACTATGACGTTTTACTCTCGTGTTCCTCGTTACTGAGACCTAATCATTGGCCCTTACCATCAAGATCATGAACCTCCTCAAACCTCAGTCACCAACCTCTTTGAATAATTCAAGATGGTGTTTCACAGAGACACATTGAAACAAGAGGGCAGCTCTTGGTAATGAAGGTGGAAGCAGTCTGGCTGTGTAGCAACCCCTTTGTTCCACTGGATGGTTGAGAGGTTCAGTTTCAGATCTCATGAATCGCTGTCCTAGAATTAAGTTCTGTTCCATAAAATAAATTCAGGAGGTGAAAAGCTTGAATCGGGAAAAGTGATCGTGAAACTGTTGGGTTGCCACAAAATCCCCATCAGATTTGCGATTTTCATTTGGGCAGTTTACTGCTCTCAGCCGTGTCTGAACTAAGTTAGTCATACAGGACTGGAGAGAGCTTCAGCTTGTAAATGCCACCTTGTAACCCGCTCTGCCCACGCTCCTTGCCCATAGAATGGTGGAGCGGGTACTCCGATCTGCCACCAGCAGGTCTGTAGATCACAAGGACTTAGTGCGTGCATGACTGAGACAGATGGAGACAGATCACAATTTTTAAACAATCGGATTATTCGAATTTTATTGCAAAACATCGAATTAAGCTTCACCTCTTCCTCATGAACCCAGGCAGCCACACCAGATCCCTGAGAGGCCAATTCCTAGGCTTGGTCACACAATGGCCATTGATAGTTACAGTCAAGGAACCCCTTCTCTTCACAGCTTATCAGCCCTCAGTACTTTGTAGCAACCGACTTGGTTGTTGAAGGGAAATCTATCTCAATATCACAGACTAAACAGTGTTGGTTTGCAAATTGCAGTATTAAAGCTTGCAAAATCAACAGCAAGTATCTGAAGATTAATCGTTGCACTCTGTATAGTGTTCAGAGATTAACATGTACCTGGATTAGACACCAGTAGTAAACAGTCCTGTATGTGTTGTTGGTACTTTAGCTAAAGTTGTGTGAGTTCATGTATTTGGGAAGGGAATTATTCTAGACTTTCTGTGGAGACCAGTTAATATATAGCACACCACGGCGAGCAGAGTGGGACATAACTTTGCTATCTCTCTAGATATAATGTTGTGATATCTCCATGTTTCAGAGGTGCAGTATGTCAGCTTTCAAGTGTTGATTTTGTTTCAAGTAGTACAATCAGATGGACCAGATATAACCGTCCATTGCACTTTATCACTCTAGAGGTGCAGCAATTCATTGGAATGTGAAAGGACACATTCACGGCCCTCGTGCTGGCTGTTAACTCAGTCCCCTGCCCCTCTCTGTCCACACACATTCCATCCCTTCCACTCTTCGATCGGTTTGTTTTTGAAAGCTACAAGTAAATGTGCTTTCAGGCTGCCATCATTACACTTTAAATGTCGCCTTAGCATCAATTAAAATAAGCAATTGTTGCACAGACAATTATTGGCAGTCCTGCACTATTTTTCCTCAGCTTACCACCACTAAGTGGCACCAGTGTATAAACGCTACACAGTCAATGTGGTGCAGGTGACATCTACAGTTGTCCGCTGGTACTGCCTGCAAGGAGCAGTAACCTGCTAGTTGGTGGAACAGATTACCACCGAGCTCACAACTCCACGATTAACCAACTGGTTACAGACTAATCTGGAAAAGACAATTAATTTACCCTTTAAGTCCCGGTGTAGGGAGCGGATATCCACCATTGTTAACTTTCCTGTTCTCACCCAGTGAACCCAGAATGACAGTGGATATCACTGCTTCTCACACTGGCATTGGTCGTTGTACACAGCTCCAGACAGGGGCCACTCACTAGCGATAAATGACATGACCTGTGATCTACACTGACCAGGTGACTACATTAACGTTAATATGGCAACTGGTAACTAACACACAGAGTGACCTGTACGTAACACTGACACAACCTACATGTTCAGGGTAAGTGTACGTTGTGTCACTTTGTAAGTTAGTTACTCACTATTAATGTTTGCCACCAATAAAGTGACTGGTGAATTGAACTGACCACAGGAATCATTTACCAATAGCCCTGATAACCAGAGGTTGTAGGGGTAGTCACTGCGCACCACTGACATCCCTCTGTAATGGCTGATCTGGCAATGACACTGCAACAGTGTGGCATTAAGTTCTGTGTAGGAAGGAACTACAGATGCTGGTTTACACCAAATATATACACAAAATTCTGAAGAAGGGTTTTGGCCCGAAACGTCACCCATTCCTTCTATCCAGAGATGCTACCTGTTCTACTGACAGTAGGTTCTGCCAGGTCTGCAGTGTGAGTCGCATCTCAGGGGGTTCTGAACTGTGGCCATAGGGATGGTGTTGGGGCATAGATGGTGGTCAATGTAAACGAATGAAGATCTCTGTCATGAAGGTCTATCTGTCCACTTAACTCCCACACAGAGTGGCCCAGTGCCTTCTTATTTTCATTTTCCCTCCTTGCCTCAATATCGAGCATGGGCTATATCTGTGTGATTTAATGCATTCATGGCATCTGCCTGCCGGGGTATTCTCCCTGGTAGTCAGGTTCTAACGTTTATTGTAAACAGATGCAAGAGTTTTAATATTTTGTGGATGAAAGCCGGACTAGAGTTAAAATCAAATAGAACTTTAGACGCCAAATTGGTCCTCCTGAAATATGCACTAATGTATGGCACAATAAAACTGATTCAGTTTCATGGAGACACAAAGAACTGCAGATGCTGGAATCTTGAGGAAAACACAAAGTCCTGGAACTCAGCAGGTCAGGCAACATTTGAGGAGAGATTGGACAGGCAATGTTCTGGGTCATTCTGAAGAAGTCTCGACCCGAAACTTCTGTCCATTCCTACCACAGATGCTGCCTGACCCGCTGAGGTCTTCCACAGATGCTGCCTGACCCGCTGAGGTCTTCCACAGATGCTGCCTGACCCGCTGAGGTCTTCCAGCACTTTGTGTTCTGCTCTGACTCAGTTTCACACTGAGTGTAATGTGAATGGAGTTTAACCCTCACGTATTAGCACAGAGCACATTTAGCACACACCACAAACGTCAAATAGGAGAAATGATAGAACACAAGCACAAAGCTCGACTCGTGAATTGTTTTAAGACATATTTCTCTATTTAGCGCTGTCACGATTAACTTACTGCCCCAGGCTCACTCAGGATCACAATCAGTAAGCTCACATCTGAAGGTCAGTACAAATCAAACATCAACCTTTGCAACTGCCAGTAACAAGGGGTTAGGGGTTAGTTTTGTCTGACTTTGAGTCCTTTTCTGGAGAAGAATCCTGTGTGCGGATGCCTGACTGTTGCCGAGCCCAGCAATTGTTGCACCTCTGGCCTCTGTAGCTAGAAATCCTGGCCAATTTGGTATTTGTGTGAGTTAGACAATGTAGCAATAGTCAACAGATATTTATATTGTACATTGAACCTGTATATGTCTGTGTACATTATGTTAAATTATGAAATTTCAGAAGTTTTGCTGAATATTTTCCTGCTATTGTTGGTTAGTAGTGCTGTATATATTCACTGTATATTTAATATATATTATATGGGAACATGTATAGCTTGTTTGTTTTTGTACTGCTCAAAGGGTTTTCTTGCCCTTTTTATCGATAGTTTGGTCATTGTACTTTTGGTTTCCTGTTTTATCATATCATATCATATATATACAGCCGGAAACAGGCCTTTTCGGCCCTCCAAGTCCGTGCCGCCCAGTGATCCCCGTACATTAACACTATCCTACACCCACTAGGGACAATTTTTACATTTACCCAGCCAATTAACCTACATACCTGTACGTCTTTGGAGTGTGGGAGGAAACCGAAGATCTCGGAGAAAACCCACGCAGGTCACGGGGAGAACGTACAAACTCCTTACAGTGCAGCACCCGTAGTCAGGATCGAACCTGAGTCTCCGGCGCTGCATTCGCTGTAAAGCAGCAACTCTACCGCTGCGCTACCGTGCCTTACTTCATGTTCTATGTAAAACCTGATGTTCCATCAACCCTCCAGGTGGGTCTGTCCAGGATGACTTTGATAAGGGTCTATAAAATGGGGCCATAGAGTCGTGAAGCTGTGCAGCACTGAAACAGGCCCTTTGGCCCACTTTGATCATGCCAACCACATTGGCCAGAGCTTGAGTTCACAGAATTATTGATGTTTACAGCACAAGAAGTCACTGTATCCATGAAATGGGATGATTATCAATCCCATTTTCTCCCAGTTCACACATTATTGAGCTGCAGCCATGAAGGGAATGGATCTTGAGGTGCAATTCCATACACTTCTTGAATGTGATCATCATTTCTCCGTCCACTACCCCTTAAGACTGCTCAATGGTCAGACTCCCTGATATGTGACTGCGTTTACATAGAAACATAGAAAATAGGTGCAAGAGTAGGCCATTCGGCCCTTCGAGCCTGCACCGCCATTCAATATGATCATGGCTGATCATCCAACTCAGTATCCCGTACCTGCCTTCTCTCCATACCCCCTGATCCCTTTAGCCACAAGGGCCACATCTAACTCCCTCTTAAATATAGCCAATGAACTGGCCTCAACTACCTTCTGTGGCAGAGAATTCCACAGATTCACCACTCTCTGTGTGAAAAAAAACGTTCTCATCTCGGTCCTAAAAGACTTCCCCCTTATCCTTAAACTGTGACCCCTTGTTCTGGACTTCCCCAACATCGGGAACAATCTTCCTGCATCTAGCCTGTCCAACCCCTTAAGAATTTTGTAAGTCGCAGCTGTGGAAAGAGATCCCAGCCTGGAATCGTATTGTTCACAGTCTACCAGGATTGCTGCTCAATGATGAATGAATGGATATAGGGCCATGTCACCACCAACATTAGTCTGAACATTAACCCTTTATGCGAGGATTAGAATCATAGACTGCACAGAAACAGGCCCAACTCAGCCAAGATCCCTCATCCAAGCTAGTCCCACCTTCCTGTGTTTGGCCCATATCTCTCTAAACCTTCCCTATCCATGTACCTGTCCAAATGTCTTTTAAATCTCTTACTGTACCTGCCTCAACTACTTCCTCCGACGGCTCATTCCATATGCCCACCACCCCATGCGTGAAAAAGTTGCCACTCAGGTTCCTATTAAATATTTCTCTTCTCTCCTTAAAAAAAAGAGCTGAACCAATCACCGAAACTTTTTCAGAAGACATTTGGTGGTTGAAATGGTGGTCTGTGCCTTTTTTGTAAAAGGCAATGGACCTCTGAACGTGCATTTAATGTGCAAAATGACCACAAACATCTCCTGCACCGTTTACAACCTCTATTGCCAAGATGCAATGGGCGAAACATAACAGATTCAGGGCTGAGGGCAGATATTGTCTTCATAAAGCCCAGTCCATTTGATGCCTGTAATGTCTCCTGTCATCCGCCAGCTGTTCATCTGATTTAACAATGCCTCTTCAACACTGCCATTGTACCTGCTTCCTCATCCTCCCAGCCACACCTTCCAGGCACCTGTCCCTCTCCAGGTAACACTACTTGCCTTACAAAACTTTGAACTTTCTCACTCTCACCTTGAAAGGCCTGGATAGAGTGGATGTGGAGAAGATGTTTCCACTAGTGGGAGAGTCTAGGACCAGAGGCCATAGCCTCAGAATAAAAGGACGTACCTTTTGAAAGGCGATAAAGAAGAATTTCTTTAGTCAGAGGGTGGTGAATCTGTGGAATTCTTTGTCACGGACAGCTGTGGTGGCCAAGTCAATGGATATTTTTATGGTGGAGATTGACAGATTTTTGATGAGTGTCAGGGGTTATGGGCCAAATGTAGGAGAATGGGGTTGAGAGGGAAAGATAGATCAGCCATGATTGAATGGCGGAGTAAACCTGATGGGCGAATGACCTTATTCTGGTCCTAGAACTTATGAACTTATAAAACAAATCCCCATAGTATTTGATATTTCAGTCTAAAGACCGTTCAGTTATTCAATCGAAAGAAGGGTCCTGACCCAAAACGTTACCCATCATTTTGCTCCAGAGATGCTGCCCGACTTGCTAAGTTACTCCAGCATTTTGTGTCTATCTTCGGTATAAAACAGGATCTGCAGTTCCTTCCGACACATAAAGTATATGCCGTCCTTCCGACGGCATATGTGCCTATCCAAAAGTCTTTTAAACATCACTATCGTTTATGCACCACCACCCACCCCTGACAGCACATTCCAGGCTCCCACCACCCTCTGCTTAAAACATTTGTCCCACTCATGAAGCTTAAACTGCCCCTCTCATCTGAAGCAGAGTGTTTGAGGAAAAAAACAGTTTAATCATTGCAAACTCTAATGTTTTGAAGATAGACACAAAATGCTGGTGTAACTCAGCAGGTCAGGCTACATATCTGCCGATGGGTGACGTTTCGAGTCAAGACCCTTCTTCAGACAATGTTCATGAAGTCTTAAGAATTCATTATAGCATAACTAGGGAGTCATGGAGTGTGTAGATAGAAACTGCAGATGCTGGGTTATACCGAAGATGGACACAAATTGCTGGAGTAACTCAGCGGATCAGGCAGCATCTCTGCCTAGTGGTGTGGAGACTGGAGGTGGGATCCTAGCCAGTGGCTTGTCTTCTCGGGTTCGTCTACAGATGGCACTGATGAGTCAGGCAGCAACAGGACTCAGACTCAGCATCAGCCTGATCGTCTCAGATAAGAACTTGCAATTCAGAGCCAGAGTCTGCCAGGAATTAAAGGTCACCGCACAGACTGATGCTTCTTCCTCCAGAGTCCCGAGACAGAGGCACTCTCATTATTAAAGGGTAGATGTGCAGAGACTACACCTGTTTTATAAAGACTCCAGACGACTGTGGCTCAATAATATCTAGAACATGAACTGAGTTGGGGATGTGGATTAGTCGGTGGACATGAGATATATTTGGATGGGGACCAGACTGCGAGGGAATGGGAAGAGGGTTGGTAGGGAGGTGACAGAGATTGGAGGTGAATAAGACAGTCACATACGGAGGGAGGGAATAATTTGTGTGAGTTTCCTCATGCGGGGTTTGGTGCCAACGTGGAAGGAGTGGTTGAAGTATTGGAATCTGTTTGATACATACAGGAAGGAGAGCGAAGTAAGGTGTAGAGAGAAGTAATCAGAGAGTGACGTGACCACCACCAAGGCATTTGCTCCACTACAACTCAAACATTTTTGTGGGGATTTTAACCCCAGTAATCCTGCGTTTTGTAAAATCAGTTTACACTTTGGATGTTTTGGTTGTCTCTATTCAAAATAAAACTGACTGCACTGACGGTCACAATTAGTTTTTGAAAAGCTTCATTAATCTAATTCCATAATATGTACAATAAATACTATCAGTGTTCATCTTTCATCATTCATCAATCCAATGCATTGATTGAAAGATACAGCATTGAAACAGGCCATTTGGCCCAAAAAATGCTATGTTCTATGTTATCCCACATTCACATCCACTGCTCTCCCACTAGAGGCCAATGTATACCCCACACATTAACACAGCAAAAATAAAATAAATGATCATTTAGACAAGGTAATCCAGCCATAACAGTCCAAGGCAAGATAGTCAGAATCTTGGGAGAACAAGGGGAGAATTCTTGGGGTCATGGAATGAAGCATTTTGATAATAATTAACTTCAGACAAAAAGATCATGAGGTTTCAGGCACATTTCCTCATAGGTAATTTCTCCAGCTGCCATCCTGTGAGAGGATTGGTTTAATAACTTTCAGCCAGTTCTGAAGCCAATGAATTATTGCGAAGCTAGGATGTTATCGGGGGTAAATATGTTTTCAGCAAACCAATGCTTCACGGCAGCACAGTGGTGCAGTAGTAAAATTGCTGCCTTACAGCGCCAGAGACCCGGCCGGGTTCGATCCTGACGACAAGTACTGTCTGAACGGAGTTTGTATGTTCTCTCTGTGACCATGTGTGTTTTCGATGGGTGCTCCGGTTTCCTCCTACACTCTCTGTTCATTTATTTATTTACTTATTTATCTATTTATTAATTTCCCTATGTTCTCAAAATCTCTGTAAAGCGTCTTTGAGTATATGAAAAGCGCTATATAAATAAAATGTATTATTATGTGTTTAGGCTAATTGGCTTCTAGTGCCATTAGTTGTCACTAGTGCTTGTGTATGGGGCGCTTGCTGGCCGGCTAGCCACTCGGTGGGCAAACAGACCTGTTTCTGTGCTGTATCTCTAAACTAAACTAATCTGTAAAGATTTACTGAGAAATTAATGTACCTCTGAGCTTCTCAATCATTCTACTGCAGGGTATTCACTCTCCTAAATTCTCAATGATTGCGGGAGAGTTCAGAGTATTTATGTTTATCCCTTTCACCTTGCTCAAAGTATTTCCAACAAGAAGTGTGACAACAGTCCAGACACTTATGGCGCCAGACTCCCTAGACATTAGTTCATCCAGCTGTGTCTGGCTGCATCCTTGATTATAGATGTGCTGGGATATATTTGCCACTTCTCTACAGAAACTCCCTGCCTTTGTTATCAGGCAGTGACCTACTTGCTCCAAACAGCTGCACTGAGAAAGCTAGAAAGAGGAACTTAGTAGCAATAAATGAACATTTGTGTTCGGCCCATACCAATCATCTTCAATTTGTTTTAATGAGTCACTGACCTTCAGTCAGTACCAAGTGTTTCTGATTTATTCAGTCCTCACGTACTTCCGTGTTAACACAGAACAGTACAGCACAGGAGCGGGCCCTTCGGCCCACAATGTTTATGCCGAGCATGATCCGAGTTAAATTTTAATTGTCTCATTTTGGAACATATGACAACAAAACACTCTTGACGCCAACTTAAGCTGATCTCCTCTGCCTCTACATGATCATTATCCTTCTATTCCTTGCATTGTCATGTGCTATCTAAATGCCTCTTAAATGTTGTGGTTAATAAGTAATTATTTTAATTCATCTTCAGGATACAGGCAAGGCTGGCAAAAGCAACATCTATTGGTCATCTCTCGATGCTGTGAAGATGATGGAAGTGTTGACCTTTACATATGCCAGTCAGATTGACAAAGGTCCTCCCACACTTCTGTTCATTAAATAGTTACAAATGTTTACGAGGGAGGATGGAGCAAAGGCTGGGCTATCACTGGTGTGAGTGAGACCTTGGACAGAGCCAGGAGACGGTGAAGTTTCAAGGCTCCCGATGATCTAGTAGTTGGTGGACTTTGCCACCCTTGGAGCTGGGCACGTTGATGCACTTCACCTCTGCCTACCACACACCATAAGTTCTGTAGAATCAATGCAGTGACCGATTGCTGTCTCTGCTTGCACTGTGATTGTTTTACCCTGATATTTTGTGGTTATTCATTTATTGGAATTTTGTTTATTATTTATTATGTTTACAGGCAGGTTAAGCTGCTGCAAATAAGAATGCCATTGTTCCGTTGTTGGACAGTTAAACACTCTTGTACAGCTACTGAATCCAGTGAGGGTAGCTCTTGGGGCAAGTCCAAGGCTGGAGGGCTTCAGTGTAACTTGTAATGGGAAGATTTGTCTCTGTGCTATATGACTCCATCACATGATGACGAGCGGCACGGTGGCGCAGCGGTAAAGTCAGTACCAGACCCAGGTTCAACCCTGATAATGGGTGCTGTCCGTATGGAGTTTGTATGCTCTCCCTGTGACCGTGTGGGCTTTCTCCAGGTGCTCTGGTTTCCTCCCACAGCACAAAGACTTGCAGGTTTGTAGGTTAATTGGCTTCTGTTCCTAGAGTCCAGGGTGATTGATGGTCGGTGCAGACTCAGTGGGCCGAAGGGCCTGTCTCTAAACTAAACTAAGACACTACAAATGTACCCTGGGAGAGTTCATGTCTTCAGAAACTAATCCTCTTCGTGTTTAACCATTTTCATTCACGGCACTTTTATATCTTTCGGGGAAAGAAGAGAATATTGAGCACCCTGAGATCAGAATATTTGCTGTAGGGTTAATTTCAGAATTTTGATGCTCATTAATTATAACTTCAGTAACTTTTCATTAATTTGAACAATAGTCTGGAAATTACTTCCTAATCCTTATCAGTCCCTGTCACTGGCTCATGTTTGTTCCTGCGAGCCTTGCAGACATAGACCAGCACACAAGAAATGGAAGCACAAGTCAATCTTCCCCCTTCCTTCTCCATCCTTTATTCAGGTCACAGCTGATGTCTTTCCTCAGTGCCACTTTCATCCCCCTAATATCTGAAACTACATGCAGGAAGAAATAACATTGATAGGTCACGTGGACTTGCATCTTGCATTGATCTCAGTGCAGAGACAATAGTTCTGAGGCATAAGATAAGCAGTGGACCATTGAGACTAAGGGATAGGATCGGTGGTGAAACACTATGAATAAATAGCAACATCTCTGTTGGGACAGGATCTCAGGAGATGGTATCACTGTTGGGATAGTGGTCATGGCGAGGCTGGAGGTCTGGTGGGACGGTGGATGACTGAGTGATTGGACCGGTCGGGTCAGATTGAGTACAGAGGTTGCGAGGTCATGTTGCAGCTGTATAAGATGTTCATGAGGCCACATTTAGAGTATTGTATTTGGTTTTGGGAACCATGTTATAGGAAAGATATTGTCAAGCTGGAAAGGGTGCAGAGAAGATTTACAAGGATGTTGCCAAGACCTGAGGACCTGAGCTCCAGGGAGAAGTTGAGTCTCTTCCTGGGAGCGCAGGAGGATGAGGGGTGATCTTATGGAGATGTCCAAAATTATGAGAGGAATAGATCGAGTAGATGCGCCTGAGGAATCTGAGAGGTAACTTTTTCAGACAAAGAGTGGTGGATGTATGGAACGAGCTGCAGGAGGATGTAGTTGAGGTCGGTACTTTCTCAACTACATCCTACAACTTTACAACTTAAAGCCCTTCGTTTCATCCTCGACTGCAGAACCAGCCAATTTCTCTCGACCAACATTCTCTGCGACCGAGTGGAACTGGTCCTTACTCTTAACAACCTCCCCTTTGACTCCTCCCACTTCCTCCAAATCCAAGGCGTAGCCATGGGCACTCAAACTGGGCCCATCTCCTTACTGTTTATTGATCTCACCGTCTCCATCACAGGAGATAGGCTATCAACTGACATCTATTATAAACTGACTGACTCTTACAGCTATCGAGACTACATTTCTTCCCACCCTGCTTCCTGTAAAGACCCTATCCCCTACTCCCAATTCCTCCGTCTATGCCGCATCTGTGCCCAAGATGAGGCGTTCCATACCAGGGCACCTAGATGAGGCCCTCGCACGTGTCTCCTCGGTACCCTGCAGTTCCACCCTTGCTCCCCTCCCCCCATTCACAACCCCCTGGTCCTCACCTTCCACCCCACAGCAGCCGCATACAACACATAATCCTCCGACATTGTCGCCACCTCCAACGGAATCCTACAACTCGCACATCTTCCCATCTCCATCCCTTTCCACAGACACTGTTCCCTCGCAATTCCCTGCTTAACTTATCCCTTCCCACCCAAACCACCCCATCCCAGGTACTTTCCCCTGCACTGCAGGAGATGCAGCACCTGTCCCTATACCTACCCCCTTGACTCCATCTAAGGACCTCAACAGTCCTTTCAAGTGAGGCAGTGGTTCACTTGCACCTCCTCCAACCTCATTCATTGTATTTGTTGTTCCAGGCGTGGACTCCTATAAATCGGCGAGACCGAGGGCAGGCTTGGCGATTGTTTCACTGAACACCTTCGCTCAGTCTGCCTAAACCTACATGATCTCCCAGTTGCTAAACACTTTTACTCCCGTTCCCATTCCCACGCTGACCTTTCTGTCCTGGGCCTCCTCCAGAGTGAGGCCCAATGCAAATTGGAGGAACAGCACCTCATATTTTGCTTGGGCAGTTTACACCCCAGCAGTATGAACATTGACATCTCTAACTTCAAATAACCCTTGCTTTCCCTTTCTCTCCATCCCCTCCTCCATCCTAGTTCTCCAACCAGTCTGACTGTTTTCCTGTTTAAATGTTATCTTTGTTTGCTTTGTTATCACATTCTCCTAGCTCACAATGATCTATTCTACATTTTCCTTGATTAGCATCCCCTCTGATAGCTCATTTTCACACCTGACACTTTCTTATCTCTGTATCTCTCTCTCCCCTGACTCTCAGTCTGAAGAAGGGTCTCGACCTGAAACATCACCCATTCCTTCTCTCCAGAAATGCTGCCTGTCTCGCTGAGTTACTCCAGCATTTTCCGCCTATGGTAGGTACTATCGCATCATTTAAGAAACATTTAGACAGGCACATGGATCGGATAGGTTTAGAGGGATAGGGGCCAAACGCTGGCAGGTGGGGACTAGTGTATATAGGTTGGTGTGGGCAAGTTGGACCAGAGAGCCTATGACCCTTCTGCTGAATGGGCAGTGAAGGGGAGTGCTGAAGATACCTTGCGGCTGAGGTAGCAAGCCTGGATCAGAACATGGTCACAGAACTGCCATGCAACAGTGGGGAGCAGAGAGAGAGTGTCCCCCAAACTCCTGTTGGAGAGAGGAGAAGAACCTCTGCAGATTGGGAATACTTTGAAGACATTTTGCAGCGCTAGATTTGCTGCCTCCCAGCGCCAGAGACTTGGGTTCCATCCTGACTACGGGTGCTGTCTGCTTGTAGCTTCTATGTTCTCCCTGTGATTATGTGGGTTTTCTCCAGGTGCTCCGGGTTCCTCCCACACACCAAAGGTATATAGGTTTGTAGTTTAAGTGGGTCGGTAAATTGTTGCGAGTGTGTAGGATGGTGTTAGTGTACAGGGTGATCGCTGGTCGGCGTGGACCTAGTGGATCGAAAGGCCTGTTTCTGTGTGGTATCTCTAAAGTCTAAAGAATGGCCCCAAGCCAAAATGTCGTCAGCCCATTCCCTGCGCAGATGCTGCCTGTCCCATTCAGTTCCTCCAGAACTTTGTCGTCTGGCCAGCATATGAACAGGTTTATGGTCCATTCACTGTCAGTCCAAGCTGTGATGGTCATGAAGCATTATTGTGGAGCTGGAACGAGCACTAATAGCTCCCTCATCAACTCAGGCAGAGTTTATCACAAACTCTACACAGGATGACGTAAAAGACCCAAATCAAATCATTCTCAAATTGGCTAACTGTTGCCTAATGCACTTTCCCAACAGATTTGTTTTTTAGACTTGATAATTACTGATGTTAATCACTGAAGTTTCACAAATATAATCGTACCTTAATGACATGCCTTCCCATCAGCATCGCACCAACCAATCTCTTGTTCCTATTCTTTTTCTTCTGTTACATGCGATCAATAACTCATTAAGGAACCTTAAACGTGCTTGTTAGTTACTCTTGCCTTTGAGCGGACTGCACTGTGAATAAACAAGGACACACTAACCTCTGTGCACACACTGACCACACAAGGCACACTAACCTCTGTGCACACACTGACCACACAAGGCACACTAACCTCTGTGCACACACTGACCACACAAGGACACACTAACCTCTGTGCACACACTGACCACACAAGGCACACTAACCTCTGTGCACACACTGACCACACAAGGCACACTAACCTCTGTGCACACACTGGCCACACAAGGCACACTAACCTCTGTGCACACACTGACCACACAAGGCACACTTGGCACCTTGCACCCGTGGAAAAATATCCCTGTCCAGAACCACAATCATTTGTTGGTTCCATCTTCATTGGCGACCATCCCCTCGGGTATTCCTTGTCAGTTCTGCGCCTGGAAATGGTGTGATTTGTGCCACACGTCTGGTGTGTAAGGTGGACATTTTAAATATGATGGAAGGAACTGCAGATGCTGGTTTGGACTGAAGACAGACACAAAATGCTGGAGTAACTCAGTGGGCCATACAGCATCCCTGGAGAAAATGAATAGGTGACGTTTCGGGTCGGAACCCTTCTTCAGATTGGTCATTTTATAGAGTTCCCTTTAAGACCATCCCATCTCATCAAGATGCTGCCTGACCCACTGAGTTACTGCTTGACCAATAATAACTGGTGTAATCCTGGAAATATTAAGACGCTTTCTCGTTCCTGCTCGCCGGACCTGGAACATCTAACTATCCAATGCCGACCATTCTACCTACTCCGGGAGTTCAGCTCGGTGATCATCACAACCGTCTATATCCCACCGCATGCGGACACCGACGTGGCACTGTCGACCCTACACGATGTGTTGTGTCAACACCAAAACAAGAACCCTGATGTGGCTGTGCTGGTGGCTGGAGACTTCAATAGGGGAAATCTCAAAAAGGTCATGCCCAACTTCTACCAACACATCACGTGTGTCACCAGGGGGGAAAGAACTTTGGACCACTGCTGCACGCCGTTCAGGAAAGGCTACAAGGCCGTTTCTCTCCCTCCTTTTGGGAAATCTGACCACGCTGCCATTTTCCTGCTGCCGGAGTACAAACAACGGATAGTACGGGAAGCGACAGTGACGAGGGACGTAAAGCGGTGGGCTGACCATTCAGAGGCCATGCTGCAAGATGCACTGAGCGAAGTCGACTGGAACATGTTCCAAGAAAGTTCCAGAGACGTAAATGAGTTTGCGGAAGCGGTTACGGACTTCATTGCCACAATAGCCGATACCATCATCCCCACGGTAAGGGTCAGTATCTTCCCTAACCAAAAACCCTGGATGGACAGGTCTATTCGCGTGGCCTTGAATGCTCGCACCGCTGCTTACAACTCCAGCCTGGCATCCGGCAACATGGACGACTACAAGGGAGAGTCATACCGACTGCGAAGGGCAGTGAAGGACGCAAAAAAGAGGTACCGGGACAAGATGGAATCACAGATGGAGCAGCAGGACACCAGGCGACTTTGGCAGGGGCTACGGACTATAACTAGCTACAGGTCCAGCACCCCCTCAACCGGAAGTGCCGGCTCCTCCTTAGCTGATGACCTGAACTCTTTTTACGCACGGTTTGAGACGGGTAACACCACCAGCTCGCCATCTAAAAACAGCACCGAAGGGGCGCTGGCTAGCGAGGCTGGAGGGGGATCCACCCCCGGGGATGTGCACACATTCTCGGTGTCCGAGCATGAGGTGAGGTGGGCTCTGACGCGTGTGAACACGAAGAAAGCTGGAGGCCCAGATGGTATATCTGGGCGAGTACTAAAGTCTTGTGCTACTCAGCTTGCTCCAGTGCTCACCACAATATTCAACCTCTCCTTGGCAAAGTCCGTGGTCCCTGCATGCTTCAAAAGATCCATCATTGTACCGGTGCCAAAGAATGCCTCTCCAGCGTGTTTAAATGACTACCGACCGGTGGCCCTCACCTCGGTTGTCATGAAATGCTTTGAGAGGCTAGTCAAGAAGCACATCTGCGCCCTCCTTCCTCGCAACATGGACCCACTGCAGTTCGCATACCGTCCGAACAGGTCCACGGATGATGCGGTCTCCCAGGTTCTACACACCGCTCTCTCTCATCTGGACAGCCAGGGGGGCTATGTGAGGATGTTGTTCATTGACTTTAGTTCAGCATTCAACACAATAGTCCCCACCAGACTGGTTGAGAAGCTGATGGAACTGGGGCTTAGCACCCCTCTGTGTGCCTGGGTCCTGGACTTTCTCACTGCCAGGCCCCAAGTGGTCAGGATGGGGGAACACACATCTAGCTCCCTCACCCTGAACATAGGATCCCCCCAGGGCTGCGTCCTTAGCCCCCTACTGTACTCCCTGTACACACATGACTGTGGGGCCAGGTTCAGCTCAAACTCCATCATCAAGTTTGCTGATGACACTGTGGTGGTGGGCCGGATCTCCAACAACGATGAGAAGGCCTACCGGGAGGAGGTGGCTGATCTGGCACTCTGGTGTCAGGACAATAGCCTCCTCTTGAATGTCACTAAAACAAAGGAGCTGATTGTGGACTTCAGAAGGGCTAAACATCCAAGGACGTACATGCCACTGGAGATAAATGGGTCTATTGTGGATAGGGTGAGCAGTTTCAAATACTTGGGAGTCCGCATCGCAGAGGATCTGACGTGGGCAATGCACATTGCCGCACTGGTGGGTAAGGCTAAGCAGCGCCTTTACCACCTTAGCCAACTGAGGAAATTCAGAGTGTTTCAGAGGATCCTTCATTGCTTCTACTCTGGGGCTGTAGAGAGCATCCTGTCCGGTAACATTACAGTCTGGTTTGGGAACAGCTCTGCCCAGGACAGGATAGCCCTGCAGAGAGTAGTGCGTTCGGCAGAACGCACTATGGGAACTACACTCGTCCCCCTGCAGGACCTATACATCAGGAGGTGCAGATCCAGAGCAAGCAAGATCATGAGGGACCCCTGCCACCCCAGTAACGGACTGTTCCAGATGCTACGATCAGGCAAACGCCTCCGCTGTCACGCTATGAAAACGGAAAGGATGAGACGGAGCTTCTTCCCACAGCCATCAGGACTGTCAACTTTTATAACCCCAGAGACTAAATTTTTGTCGACAATAATAGTAACTTATTAACTTTATTTATATGCTGTAATTGTAATTCTTTTTGTGCACAACCCGCAGGCATTGCCACTTTCATTTCACTGCACATCGTGTATGTGTATGTGACAAATAAATTTGACTTGAGTGCCAGAAAAAAAAAACTGAGTTACTTGTGTCTTTTTTGCAACCAGTCAAGATACTTTCTACAGTACATCTGTAGAGATTCGTATTGGTGACTCAATTTGACTTGACTGGACTTGAAAATAAGATTCTAAGATCATCAGAGATCCATAACACCCTGGCCACACTCACATTTCGTTTCTGCCATCGGAAAGAAGGTATAGGGGCCTGAAAACTGTAACATAGATATAAACATAGCACAAAAAGTAAGGAAATTTGTGTTTGGTAGATTATTTCTTTGTTGTAACAATGCTTCTTGGCAATAAATCTTATACCGTTGGAAAGCCTGTTTATTTCCCTTTTAAATGGTGCCACATTTGTAAGGAACATGCATTTGTGGGATAATAATAATAATAATAATAATAATATTCATTTATTGTCATTGCAACGAGTACAACGAAATTAAAAAATAGCCAATCCTGACGGTGCGTACAAACATATATGCAATAAATGCAAAAACAAATAAATACATAAATACAATTATATTAAGTACAAGATTTTTTAACGGTGTTGCCTAGTGCAAAGGTAGTGTTCAGTTCTCGTATGGCCCTGGGGTAAAAACTGTTCGTAAGTCTGTTTGTTCGGGATTTGATCGACCTGAAACGTCGACCAGAGGGCAGATGAACAAACAGACGGTGGCCGGGGTGGGATGGATCTTTTATTATTTTGCCTGCTCTACTGAGGCAGCGTAGGCTGAACAGGTGCTCCAGGGAGGGCAGTGAGCAGCCGATGATCTTCTGGGCCGTCGTGATGACCCTCTGAAGGGCCTTCCTGTCCTTTTCTGAGCAGCAGAGCTGAGTATATGGGTTGCGCCCATGAAATATTTGCCAAATCTTCTCTGCCAATGCCAAACAGCTTATTCTGCTGTTGCTATTGACTCTTGTTTTGAGCTTCTGGTACCCCCAGGTGCTGACAATCAGGTGCCTGATTGGCACCTGATTGGCAGCATCTGTGAGCATGGGCCCTGCTACAGTGGTCAGTAGGTGTCTGCTCCAAGAATCGGCATGCCACGTTTGACTGATCTGGATAGGGCCCGTGCGATAGGGCAACTTCAAGCTGGTTGCAGGCATGCATAAAAGAGGTGTGGGGTGGCATCTCCCTCACTGGAAAAACGAGGCTTGTCATCATTGGAGGCAATCTCAATGCAGTGAGATATCGAGATAAGATTCTGCAACCAGTGGCAATCCCATATCTCCACAGTCTGGGACCGAACTCTATCCTCCAAGATGACAATGCTCGCCCCCACAGAGCAGGGTTTCTCAGAGACTACCTCCAGAATTTGGGAGTGGAGAGGATGGAATGGCCTGCCAGCAGTCCTGACCTCAACCCCATTGAACACTTGTGGGATCAGCTTGGGCGTGCTGTTCGTGCCAGAGTGACCAACACAACCACGTTGGCTGACTTGCGACAAATGCTGGTTGAAGAATGGGATGCTATCCCACAACAGTGTGTGACCAGGCTGGTGACCAGCATGAGGAGGAGGTGCCAGGCTGTTGTGGCTGTGTATGGTTCTTCCACACGCTACTGAGGCTCCTGTTTATTAAATGAATAAATTGTTAAATTGCCAATATATCTTGTTTCTTCAGACTTCAATCATCCAATCCACCAAACAACACCGAACAAGAGTCAATGGCAGAATAAGCTGTTTGGCATTGGCAGAGAAGATTTGGCAGGTTTTTCATGGGCGCAACCCACATACTCAGCTCTGCTGCTCATCCCACAAATGTATGTTCCTTACAAATGTGGCACCATTTAAAAGGGAAATAAACAGGCTTTCCAACGGTATAAGATTTATTGCCAAGAAGCATTGTTACAACAAAGAAATAATCTACCAAACACAAATTTCCTTACTTTTTGTGCTATGTTTTTTATATATATATACTGAACTTTTCTTATTGTGGCTCTACATAGTACTATGTTTACATATCTGCAAGTAAAAAGTTATTTGTTATGTTTCACTAAACACAAAGTGCTGGAGGAACTCAGCGGGACCGGCAGCATCTGTGGAGGTAAAGGACAGACTGGAGTTCAGGTAGTGCATGTCGGTTCAAGAACCTGATGGTAGTTGTAAAGTAGCTGCACCTGAACATGGTGGTGTGGGACATGAGGCGGCTGTACCTCCTGTACCTGACGGTGGTGGGTGGAATGTGTCAGGTGGGCGCAGGCAATGGGAGGCAGTAACTCCCAGCCATCTACTCTCAGAGCAGGCCAGCTCTGTGTTGGGGTTGGGTCTGAAAGGACACTCAGTCTGCAGACTGTCCTGTGGACATTGGTGCAACCATCATTACTGCAGCACGGCAGGAAGCCGTAAAACATTCAACTGTCGATTGTGTTTGTTTCAAAATAACGAGAGAGCATTCACCATAGTGGTCTGACCTAAACCCACTTTTTTTTAATCAAAAATAATTTATTCACTAACGATACAAAATAATATTTACAAACGAAAATCATGTTAACATACCCACCACCATAATAAAAAATCACCAAATTTTCAAACAACTATTTCCCCATCCGTATTGAGGATACATTCCACCCCCCGCGGTGCCCAGAAATGCCCCAGGGCTCCCGTGGATAAAGCTTGGTCCCTTTCCAGTACTAGCCGGGCATAGACGTAACCACTGAAAAAGGGGCAGGCAGCTGGCTCGGGCAGAGCCCTCTTCCGCCTGGCGCCGTGACCCGTGGATGGCCAGCTTGGCCAGGCCCAGGAGCAACCCAACCAGGACATCTTCAGCCCCACCCTCTCCCCTACGCACAGGGTGCCCAAAGATGAGGGTGGTGGGTGTGAAGTGCAGCCAGAAGGCAAGGAGCCCCTTTAGATATTGGACCAGGGGCTGCAACCTCACACACTCCATGTACACGTGGTACACAGACTCACACATTCCATGTACACGTGGTACACAGACTCACACACTCCATGTACACGTGGTACACAGACTCACACACTCCATGTACACGTGGTACACAGACTCACACACTCCATGTACACGTGGTACACAGACTCACACACTCCATGTACACGTGGTACACAGACTCACACAGTCCATGTACACGTGGTACACACACTCACACTCTTCCAGCCCGCAACAGTGGTAGGCGGATGGCGAGTCTGTGAACCGCGAGAAAACGAGGTAGCATGGGACTCCTCGATGCAGTGCCTCCACCCCAGGTCAACTCAGTCCTCGCACTGTTGCACTTTGTATTGTGCACTTTATTAGTCTGTAGGTTCAGTTTAATTTTTAGTTTTTGCCTGAAGAAGGGTCTGGACCCGAAACATCACCTATTCCTTTTCTCCAGAGACGCTGTCTGACCCACTGAGTTACTCCAGCTTTTTGTGTCTCTTTTTAGTTTAATTTGGTATTGTCACATGTACAGTGAAACAGTGACAAGCTTGTCACGCTTGCTATTCAGTCAAATCATATTGTCTGTGACTGGACAATTGGACACAAGACTGCAGAGAAGATTTCCGAGGATGTTGCTAGGACTGGGCGCTTTGTGAAGACCCTTACTGACCCCCGGCGGCACAGGTAAGGCACGGAGCACACACCCGCTCACTGCCAGGACCGCACACTACCAGGACCGCACACTGCCAGGACCACACACTACCAGGACCACACACTACCAGGACCACACACTGCCAGGACCACACACTACCAGGACCGCACACTGCCAGGACTGCACACTGCCAGGACCACACACTACCAGGACCACACACTACCAGGACCACACACTGCCAGGACCACACACTGCCAGGACCGCTCACTGCCAGGACCACACACTACCAGGACCGCACACTGCCAGGACTGCACACTGCCAGGACCACACACTACCAGGACCGCACACTACCAGGACCGCTCACTGCCAGGACCACACACTACCAGGACCACACACCCGCTCACTGCCAGGACCACACACTACCAGGACCGCACACTACTAGGACCGCTCACTGCCAGGACTGCACACTACCAGGACCACACACTACCAGGACCGCACACTGCCAGGACCACACACTGCCAGGACCGCACACTACTAGGACCGCTCACTGCCAGGACCGCTCACTGCCAGGACCACACACTGCCAGGACCACACACTGCCAGGACCACACACTGCCAGGACCACACACTGCCAGGACCACACACTGCCAGGACCACACACTGCCAGGACCACACACTACCAGGACCACACACTGCCAGGACCACACACTGCCAGGACCAAACACTACCAGGACCACACACTACCAGGACCACACACTGCCAGGACCACACACTACAAGGTCACTGCCAGGACCGCACACTGCCAGGACCACTCACTGCCAGGACCACACACTTTCTCCAAAGTCTTAGCACTTTCATCTCAAAGAGGTGTAGGTCATCATGAGGGGATAGACACAGTGAACACACTGAGTCTGTTACCAAGGGTACGGGATTCAAGAATTAGCTTGACTCTCCCGACTATAGGAAGGATGTCATTAAGTTGGAAAAGGTGCAGAGAAGATTTACGAGGATGTTGTCGAGGCTCAAGGGCCTGAGCTACAGGGAAGAGGGTAGGTGGGCTTGGACTTTATTCCTTGGAGCGCAGGGATGTAAAGGATGATATTGTAGAGGTGTGCAACATCAGAGTAGGGGAGTCAAGAACCAGAGGACATAGGTTTAAGGAGAGAAGGGATAGATTTAATAGGAAGAACTGGAGGGGCAACGTTTTCACACAGAAGGTGGCGGGTATGGAACGTGGTGCCAGAGGAGGTATTTGAGGCAGGTTCAATAACAACATTTAAAAGACATTTGGACAAGTACATGGATAGGACAGGTTTGGAGGGATATGAGCCAAATGCAGGGAGGTGGGATGTGTAGATGGGGCATCTTGCTCAGCGTGGGTAAGTTGGGCCGATGGGGCCTGTTTCCATGCTGTATGATACTATGATAAATAAAACAGTGAAACGATGATAAATAATCTCGGAAACAAATATATGAATGGAAAATGTACAGATGAAAATGTAACTGTGGATATTGAGACAGCAGCATTTCTCCTGGAGTTCTCTGCTCTCCACTTGCTTGTCTCTCCACATTCTGATATATTGTTACACTCAGTAATATTAAAAGGTGTTGCAGGGAATCATTTAAATGGTTCTATTCCATTTTGGAGACCGTGTGTCTGAGATATTTCAGCCGCACAATTGCCAGTTTCTCGTATAATTTGATTATTTAAATTAAATTATGGCCCTTTCACTATTTGTCCCCATATTCTACAATTGATGACAGGATTCCCATGCTAACTCAAGCCCATTAAAGTATAGGTTATACTTCCTGCCTCGGCTCATCAAGTCTACTCTGCCATTCAATCATGGCTGATCTATCCCTCCTTCTAACCCCGTTCTCCTGCCTTTTCCTAATAACCTCTGACACCCATACTAATAACCTCTGACACCCATACTAATAACCTCTGACACCCATACTAATAACCTCTGACACCCATACTAATAACCTCTGACACCCATACTAATAACCTCTGACACCCATACTAATAACCTCTGACACCCATACTAATAACCTCTGACACCCATACTAATAACCTCTGACACCCATACTAATAACCTCTGACACCCATACTAATAACCTCTGACACCCATACTAATAACCTCTGACACCCATACTAATAACCTCTGACACCCATACTAATAACCTCTGACACCCATACTAATCACCTCTGACACCCATACTAATCACCTCTGACACCCATACTAATCAAGAATCTATCTATCTCTGCCTTATAAATATCCACTGACTTGGCGTCCACAGCATCTGGGGAATGAAACGCAACACTGCTGAGTATGTTGGAAACACTACAGATGACTTCTCAGTCAAAGACACAGAGTGCTGGAGTAGCCCAACTGGTCAGGCAGCATCTCTGGAGAACATGGATAGGTAACGTTTTGGGTTGAAACCCTTCTTGAGACTGATGACAATTAATTCCCTACAATTAGTCTGAAAAACGACATCTATTCCTTTTCTCCAGAGATGCTGCCTGTCCGCTGCGTTACTCCAGCACTTTGTGCCTTTCCTTGATAAGCCAACATCTGCAACTCTTTGTTTCTACATACGAGTGGCCAGATACTTACATTAGAGTTTCCGACCTAACCCCATTTTTTTAATCCATCGAGGGACCCGGCATTGGTGGGGGGGGGGGGTGGGGGTGGGGGGGGTGGGGGGGGTGGGGGGGGTGGGGGGGGGTTGGGGGGGGGGTGGGGGGGGGGTGGGGGGGGGGGTGGGGGGGGGGGGGTGGAGGGGGGTGGGGGGGGGGGGGTGGGGCGAGTCTGCCGAGAGTATAAAGAGGGATCACTGGGGACTAAATGGATTTAAGAGAGAGTTAGATAGAGCTCTAGGGGCTAGTGGAATCATGGGATATCGGGAGAAGGTAGGCACGGGTTACTGATTGTGGATGATCAGCCATGATCACAATGAATGGCGGTGCTGGCTCAAAGGGCCGAATGGCTTCCTCCTGCACCTATGTTTCTATGTTTCTATGTTTCTATGTTTCTATGTTTCTATGTTTCTTAAATGGAATACTTTGTAACGTTGTCGGCGCCCTATATGTAGCGACCCTTTGCATACCTGTGTACGCAAAACAAAGAATCGCACTGCTACAGGTCATGTGATAAAGTATTCATTCATTCATTCTTGTAAAACATGACACAAATGGGAGAAATCGAGTTAGAGTGTCAAACAGCAAAGAAACTGGCCCTTTGGCCCAACTCAACCATGCCAATCAAGATGCCCCAATGAAACTAGACCCACTTGCCCATGTTTGACCGTAAACCTTTCCTATCCAGGCTTTCATAGAAGTTGGCTTACCATTGCTCACGACAAATGCACTTTCTAGGGTGACTTTGAAGCATCTGCAGAGATCTCAAAAGCAAGGTTCAACCACTGTTGAAAATTACAAATTAGTAAAACTATTCATCACAGCTGCAGCATGTAATTAGTCAATCCACATATTAAACGAGAGAAAACTGCAGGTCAACAGTAACTCACTGATCTAGACTGTAAGAAACAAGTGCAGTTTGCAGATCGCCAGTTACCAAAGATAGCCACAAAAAGCTGGAGTAACTCAGCAGGACAGGCAGCATCTCTGGAGAGAAGGAATGGGTGATGTTTCGGATCGAGACGCTTCTTCAGTCTGTGCATTGCCAGTGTGAATATGAATAAAACAGTTTAGTTGAGTTTATTTTCACATGTACCGAGCGAGGTACGGTGAAGAGCTTTTGTTGCGTGTTATCCAGTCAGCAGAAAGACAGTACATGATTACAAACAAGCTATCCACAGTGTACAGCCACAGGCACAGATACAGGCTAAAGGGAATAACGTTTAGTGCAAGATAAAGTCCAGTAAAGTTCGATTAAAGATAGTCCAAGGGGCTCCATCGAGGTAGGCAACAGCTGTGGGAGGTGACGCAGCTATGGTCTCAGATCTGAACCCATTGTCGAGGTCCGTGCAGACTGTGATTCAACAAAGCCTGTAATTCACAGCAGAGACCAGCAGTCACGTGCAGACTGTAAACTGCGAATACATGTTGTACATCAGCAACCTATGAGTGCAAACTGGAGATGACAACAAATCACAGAGATGCTGATGTGAGAGGTATGTTGCCAGAGCTGACTGCCCAGATGCTAATCATTAGTGGTGTATGTAATGGATGTGCAGCTGCAAAACAACTCATCCAGTGCAGACAACTGTTTCTGTGGCAACGGTCAGTCACTGGAGTTTAACAGCGCAGACTGTAACACACTAGTACAGACCACTAATCAACCCAGCACAGTGATTTCAGGACACAAGACAATGAAACACTCTTGACTCCTCTTCCCCACAGCTATCAGAACTCTGAACCAATCACCTCTTCAATCAGTCTGAAGAAGGGTCCCGACCCGAAACGTCACCCATCCATGTTCCCCAGAGATGCTGCCAGAGTCACTGAGTCACTCCAGCACTCTAGGTGCTTCCTCTTTCACACCCCATTCCTGGCGGTGATGCCTTGCACTCTTACACTTAACTCTACCTACTCTTACCTTACACTTTAGCTTTATTTCCCCACTTCAGATTGCACTAGAATCTTGCACCAATCTGCTCTATGACGCTTGTCGATGTATTTATGCTGTATTTATCATTACTGTGAGTATACTATTCATTCTGTGAGCTTCATGGAAACTAGGAATTTTGTTGCAACCTGGTGTATATAGAATAAACTAAACTGAATCGGAATCAGGGCGATCTTACAGAGATGTATAAGGTCATGAGAGGAATA
This sequence comes from Rhinoraja longicauda, assembly GCF_053455715.1. Classification (NCBI taxonomy): domain Eukaryota; kingdom Metazoa; phylum Chordata; class Chondrichthyes; order Rajiformes; family Arhynchobatidae; genus Rhinoraja; species Rhinoraja longicauda. Next base: position 846,783 of record NC_135976.1, read on the forward strand.
GTTCGGGTAGATGCACAGAGTCTCTTGCCCAGAGTAGGGGAATCGTGGACCAGAAGACACAGGTTCAAGGTGCAGGGGAAAAGATTGAATAGGAAGTTGAGCGGTAACTTTTTCACACAAAGGGTGGTGGGTGTATGGAACAAGCTGCCAGAGGAAATTGTTGAGGCAGGGACTATCCCAACATTAAGAAACAGTTAGACAGGTACATGGATAGGACAGATTTGGAGGGATATAGACCAAGCGCAGGCAGGTGGGACAAGTGTAGCTGGGACATGTTGGTTGGTGTGCGCAAGTTGGGCAGAAGGGCCTGTTTCCGCACTGTATCACTCTATGACTTTGACTCTATATATATAGAATCATAAAAGGTGCGGTGAAATCATCACACTGGACATCTATTAGACCAGCCTGTCTGAAAGGAACGTTAACGTAACATTAATCAGCCCGAGACGCTGAGCATCGAGTGGTGTTGGCTTTTATTCCTCAAAGTTGCTTCAATTAAGGACAATTTGAAAGGCAGTTGGCCTGTTTGCCTGGAAAATAGAGCTCTTATTAAGCATGTGAACTTCAATGCTGAACTTAAAATGGATTTCATTCAAAAGGCAAGTCAGAATCTTATGATTCATGAAAGAGTGAGAATTAAATGTCCATCATTGCTGTTCAAGATGCTAATACATATGTGATGGCAGTTTACATTTTCAGACCCTAGCATCAATCATTTGACAGCCTAATGTGCAGTTTGGCAGCATCTTCTTGAGTCTTTCACGACCACTTAATATCCACGTTCACTGAACAAACCAAACTCCACTAGAGAATTTCAATATCCTTCACTCCCACCATTCTGCAACATTTGAAAGCATAAAGACATAGACACAGTGTGGCAGTGGGTAGAGCTGCTGCCTCACAGCACCAGAGACCCAAGTCCGATCTGAACCTCGGGTGCTGTCTGTGTGGAGTTCTCCCCATGACTGCATGGGTTTCCTCCGGGTGTTCCGGTTTCCTCCCACATTCCAATGATGTGTAGGTTTGTAGGTTAATTGGCCCTCTGTAAATTGCTTCCAGTGTGCAGGGAGTGGATGAGAAAGTGGGTTTACAAAGAACTAGTACGAACGGGTGACGAATGGTTGGCATGGACACGATGGGCCGAAGGGCCTGTTTCCCTGCTGTATCTCTAAACAAAGTCTCTAAAAACATAAAGGACATGGACTATTAATTGAAGTTCAGTTGTTCAAAGTCGCCTTGGTTGCCTGTTTCCAACCTTAACTTTTGCAGGGATGAAAATATTCTGACCTGATTTATTACCTGTGGAAGTAAATCCGTTAAAATATTTAATGAAATTTAAGCAAGGAAAGCACAGCAATTTAGAGAAAATTACCTCAGATCTATTACAAAATTAATTCAATGCAACACATTATTTTTATGAATGATTCAAAATCTCAAGGATAAATATGGTTTAGCTTTGTGTGACAATATTATAAACAAGGAAGATTGGCACTTTTTCTCTCTGAAACAGGTAAATGATTCCAATAAAGCCTAGCATGCTGTCGTGTTCCCATACATCCATCCTTCCATTGATTAAATATTTTCCTCTTCATCATTCATTCAGATACAGAATGTTTTAGGTCAAAGGTAAACTGAATTCATAATTAAAAATATATAGAAAATACAGATACCAAATTAATCACTGCAAGGCTCTTAACACGTTCTTCGTATTAGTCTACATAACCAGTGCTGCTGGTTTTATATAATGGTGTTCGCTTATCTCTGTGTTTTACAGGGCACCCTTGCCACTCATGTGCCCATCCTGGGGTGATATCCCTTCCCTTGTTTGACAGGCGGCTCCACCACACCCTGCCCCTCAAAGTCCAGCAGCGGAAAGGACTGTGGCCCTCCCCCACAGGGCCTTGGTGTTGGCTGCACCAAGCTTCAGTGCGTCCCTCAGCACGTATTCCTGCAGTCTGGAGCGGGCCAGTCGGCAACATTCCCCCACGGACAGCTCGCTCTGTTGGAAGGTCAACAAGTTTCAGACAGACCAAAAAGTATCTTTCATTGAGTTAATGATCTGGCAACACCACTTGAGGTCTGTCTCTGAACGTGTCTCTGGGAACAGCCAGTAAATCAAAGAGTCCTCTGCTACACAGCTCCTAGGGATGAACCATGAAATAGAACATAGAACAGTACAAGAGCAGGCCCTTTGGCCCATAATATCCATGCTGAACATGATGTCAAGGACCAGTTTGTTAGGATTCTATATCTTCTTGACAAAGGTAGCAGTGAGTTGAGAGCATGGCCAGGGTGGTATGGGCCTTTGATCATGCTGGCTGCCCTTTAGAGGCAGTCTCCTGTAGATCCCTTTGATGATGGGGAGGTCAGTACCTGTTGTAATGTATTCATGCATATTCATGTGCCATGTTAATGAGTGGGTGTTCCTTATTAGCCGAGAACGCTAGGTAAATAAAGGCTGGCGCGATTCAGGCAACGAACGTGTGAGTGTACTTTATCTTTATGCCGTGCTGAACATAACAAAATTGGCGACGAGGACGGGATTGTGGAGGAGACAGTTTGTTTTGCATAGCTAGCATAGCTTTTGTACTGCTAAGTTTTAGGTGCTTTGCTACACCAGAACAGGCAGGAAATCTGAGCTTGTGCAAAAAAAAACTTTCCTCGTTCCTTTGTTTAAAAAAAAGAGAGGGACAAAATGGCCGCGTCCACGGGCTACATCGGAAGCCTGGGCATCTTTGACAAAAATAGAGAGCCGCTCAGCTCCTATATAGAAAGAGCAAACATGTTCTTCATGGCAAACAACATCACGGAGACTAGTAGTGAAGGAGAGGTAGTGGCTGCAACAAATAAGGCCGTTCGTGAACGCATGAAAGCGATTCTGCTCACAGAGATCGGACCTGAAGTGTACGGCACACTCGTGAATATCCTTGCGCCCATAAAGGCAAAAGATGTGCCTTTCAGTGACATTATAAAGAAGTTGGAGGAGCACTTCAACCCAAAGCCTCTGGAAATTGCAGAAAGCTACAAATTTGGCACGAGAAACCAGAAGCAAAACGAGACAATTGTTGCCTTGAAAAACTTAACGTTGCACTGTAACTTTGGAACCTTTCTCGAACGCGCACTACGCGACAGATTTGTTTGTGGTCTAGTGGACGAACGAATTCAGTCCAGACTCATGAGCACTCCTGAGCTTACATTTGAGATAGCATGCAAGATTGCTACTACAATGGAGATGGCATCAAAGAATGCTCGCGAGTTTCGTTCACCACATACTGCAGTGGCCATGTACACACACAAAGCAGCGCCTATGGCCAAACCAAAAGGGGCAAAACTGAAACCGAAGTATGGCGGGGAGCCGAGTGCAGCCAGTTGTTATCATTGCAACGGTAATCACCCATCCCAATCCTGTCAGTTCAAAACAGGTAAGTGTTATAACTGCCAGAAGAAAGGCCATATCGCCTCAGCATGTCGGGCCAAGCTAACGGTGGGAAACACACGACAACACCAGAAAAGAGTTCACAACTTAGAGATGAACCCGGATGACAATGAACTTGGGTTGTACATCATTCATGCAACTGATGTCAATAAGCTTACAACCAGCCAAGACACGGACTTTCGAATTAAATTATTGGTTAATTGATACGCGTATTGATACGGCAGCAGACTGTTTGGTCATGAGCAAAGACCTGTATGAAACAAAGTTCTCACAGACACCATTGTCCGAGAGTAAGGTCAAGCTGAGAACCTACTCCGGCGAAGCCTTGGAGATGTGCGGACAAATGAATTGTAAAGTTCAGTGTAATGGCCAGTCAGTAAACTGCCCATCATAGTGGCCAGCTACAGAAATAAACCAACCCTCCTTGAAAAGGATTGGCTGAGTAAAATAAAATTAGACTGGAAGAACATTTTCAGCATTGATGAGTCCAAATCACGTCTTGAAAATGTCGTAAGCAAACATGCTGAAATATTTGCTGATAGTTACACGGGAATAACAGGGTACTCTGCACACATTCGGCTGAAGCAAGATGTGACACCTGTGTATTGTCGACCAAGACCAGAACCATATGCGCTAAAGCAACAAGTGGAGGAAGAACTCAACAGGTTGGAGCGGAATGGAGTACTCGTGAAGACAGACCAGAGCAACTGGGCAACGCCAATTGTGGCTGTACCCAAGGCTGACAAAACTGTTCGACTATGCGGTGACTACAAAGTCACAATCAACCAAGCTGTTGACGATGAACAGTATCCTTTGCCAACCTCGCAGGATCTGTACGCAGAACGTAGCGGAGCAAGAGTCTTCACTAAGCTGGATTTGTCTCATGCTTATGCCCAACTCAATGTTGACAAAGAAAGTCAGCAGTGCTTGACCATCAACACACATAAGGGCTTGTATTCATACACAAAGCTGCCCTATGGTGTGAAATCTTCCCCGAAAATCTTTCAGTCCGCCATGGACAAAATGTTGCAAGGCATTCCACACTGTGTGTGCAACCAGGATGATCTACTGATATTCACAGTGGGCATGGAAGAACATCTGGAGATAATCGAGCAAGTTCTCACACGACTGAACTGCCACAACGTCAAACTACAAAAGAGCAAATGTGCATTTACACAATCAGAGGTGATCTACCTTGGACTCAAAGTAGATTCCAACGGACTGCGCCCTGTGAAGGCGAAAATTGAAGCAATTGCTCCAAAGCCCAACAATGTGTCAGAGCGACAATCATTCCTTGGGATGGTGCAGTTCTATGCACGATTCCTTCCAGATTTAGCAACCGTGCTAAAGCCACTACATCATCTGTTACAAAAGGATGAGAATTGGATGTGGGGAAAGGAACAACAACATGCATACGACATCTGCAAGAAAAACCTGACAAGTGACAAACTCCTTGTTCACTATGACACGACGCGCGAGATGAAACTTGCTTGTGATGCTTCAAGTTATGGTGTAGGTGCAGTGATTTGCCACGTAATGGATGACGGACAGGAAAAGCCTGTTGCTTTTGCCTCCCACACCCTATCACCAAGTGAGCGCAACTATGCACAGATAGAAAAAGAAGCACTCAGCATTGTGTTCGGAATCAAGAAATTCCACCAGTTTCTTCTTGGCAGACCATTCACCCTTGTGACTGATCACAAACCACTACTCACGATACTGGGTCCCAAGTCAGCTATACCTTCCATGGCTGCATCAAGGATGCAGCGCTGGGCAATTCTGTTGTCCCAGTATGACTACAAGGTGGAGTACAGAAGCTCCAAATGCAACGCAGTGGCAGATGCGTTGTCCCGATTGCCCCATGAGAACTCTGATGTGGGAAGCGAGAACTCAATCTACACACTGCAAGTCGTAGATGAAGACTTTCCAGTGACTGCAACAGAAATTGCAGCTGAAACAGAGAAGGACACTGTGCTGAAGAGTGTCTATGAACAGACATTGAATGGTTGGACTGAAATCGAGAGTGGATCAAACTCGGAACTGAAGCCTTTCTATAATCGACGCCATGAATTATCATGTGAGCAGGGATGCATAAAGTGGGATTACAGAGTGGTTGTACCAGAGTCTTTAAGAAACAAGATTATGTACGAATTTCATGCCGAACATCCTGGCATAGTAAGCATGAAGTCAATTGCTAGAGGTTTAGTGTATTGGCCTGGTATAGACAGTGACATTGAGTCACTGGTGAGCAAATGTAGCGTGTGTCAAAATTGCCGTAGTAAACCACCAAAAACACCACTGCAACCCTGGTCATGGCCAAGTAGACCGTTTCAGAGAGTTCATGTAGACTTTTGTGAAAAGGGTAATGATAATTTTCTGGTACTGGTAGATAGTCATTCCAAATGGATTGAGGCTAAGCATATGGGATCAAGCACGACTGCTGAGCGTACCATAGATGAGTTGAGATCGATTTTTGCATGTCATAGTTTACCAGAAGAACTTGTTTCTGATAACAGACCTCAGTTTCGTTCAGAACAGTTCAAAGAGTTCATGCAGCGTAACGGGGTAAAACACACACTTGTTCCCCCATACCATCCAACCTCCAATGGGGCGGCGGAAAGGTCTGTTAGAGTAGTCAAAGAGGCTCTCAAGACACAGGTTTTGCAGGGTAGTTCAAAGCTCAGCATGAAACATCGTTTGGCTAGTTTCTTGCTGAAGTTCAGAACCACACCACACACAACTATGGGTTATTCACCTGCAGAACTGTTGATGAAGAGAAGGCTAAGAATACGCCTAAGTCTAGTTCAACCCAATTTGGCCTCGAGAGTTGAGCAAAAACAGTTAAGTCAAAAACACCACTTTGACTTCCACAAAAAGGAGAGGAACTTCAAGCCAGATGAGCAAGTTTGTGTTCTCAGTCCTCCCAACAAATCCAGTCGAGACAAATGGGTTGTTGGGAAAATAGTGGAAGTGTGTGGAACAAAAAGATACTTAGTGGATATTGGAGACAAGATCAAAAGTGTTCATGTGGATCAAATGATTCCAGCCAAAGATGAACCAAAAACTGAGCATGAATTCCTAATCCCTGAGTATTCATCTGAAAGTGAGTTAGAAAAGACTATTGTGGTTGATACACAAAATCCAGTGAGTACAGATAAAGGAACAGACTTCTCTAGTCAAGGTCAGTGTACTAACATAGAGCCAAACAAGCCAACAGTTGAGTCTACACGTACATCTGTTACGCCTGTTGCACCTGTTACTGTTAAACGATCAGGCAGGAACCGCAAACCAGTAATTAGGTTAAATTTGTAAGTTAGACAACTCACTCTACAAGTAAAACGAAAATGTGTGAATATGTAAAATAAATGTGTTATGTTTATCATTTGAAATTTTGTAAATATGGTAAAAGTATTGGTTTAAATCAAGTATCACAACACCAAAATTGTAACTGAGTACTTGGATTTAATACTTTAAAAAAGGGAGAGCAGTGTAATGTATTCATGCATATTCATGTGCCATGTTAATGAGCAGGTGTTCCTCACTTTAGCCGAGAACGCTGGGTAAATAAAGGCTGGCGCGATTCAGGCAACGAACGTGTGAGTGTACTTTATCTTTATGCCGTGCTGAACATAACACCTGTAGACAGTGTCTACATTCCTGGGCATTTGAATTGGCAAACTAGGCAAAGATGCAAAAAGATGCAACTTCTAACTCTTGTGGATAGACACAAAATGCTGGAGTAACTCAGCAGGACAGGCAGCATCTCTAGATAGAAGGAATTGGTGATCTTTCGAGTCAAGAACCTTCTTCAGACTGAGAGTCAGGGGAGAGGGAGATACAGAGATAAGAAAGTATAAGGTGTGAAAATGAGATATCAGAGGGAATGCAGATCAAGGAAAATGTAGAATAGATCATTGTTAGCTAGGAGAAGGTGATAACAAAGCATAAAGAGTTCAAATCAAATTCACTTGAACCTCCTCCAATATCATCTGCTGCACCACTGTTCGAGGTGTGGACTCCTGTATATCGGCGAGACCAAGCGCAGGCTCGGCGATTGTTTCACTGAACACCTCCGCTCAGTCCGCCTAAACCTAACTGATCTCCCGGTTGCAAAACACTTTAACTCCCCCTCCCACTCCCACACTGATCTTTCTGTCCTGGGCCTTCTCCAGTGTCAGAGTGAGGCCCAGCGCAAATTGGAGGAACAGCACCTTATATATCGCTTGGGCAGCTTACACCCCAGCGGTATGAACATTGACTTCTCTAACTTCAAATAGCCCTTGCTTTCCCTCTCTCTCCATCCTCCCCCCTTCCTAGTTCTCTGACCAGTCTGACTGTCTCCTTGATTTAATATTATCTCTGTATGCTTCGTTGCCACCTTCTCCTCGCTAACAATGATCTATTCTACATTTACCTTGAACTGCATTCCCTCTGATATCTTATTTTCACACCTTACACTTCCTTATCTCTGTGTCTCCCTTGCCCCTGACTTTCAGTTTGAAGAAGGATCTCAACCCGAAACGTCACCCATTCCTTTTCTCCTGAGATGCTGCCTGTCCCGCTGGGTTCCTCCAGCATTTTGTGTCCATCTTTGGTGTAAACCAACATCTGAAGTTCCTTCCTACACATTCTAACTCCAGCGACCTGTTTGGACAGTAGCAACACTGCCAAGCACGGCAGCTACAAAAGAATCATAACGTGATTCATCCACAGGTACATGGATAGGACAGGTTTGGAGGGATATGGGCCAAATGCAGGCAGGTGGGACTAGTGCAGCTGGGACATGTTGGCCGGTGTGGGCAAGTTGGGCTGAAGGGCCTGTTTCCACGATGTATTACTCTATGACTCTGAGTCACCAATAAATATTTAAGAATTCTGTTGTCTGAGTTAGGAACCTAGTTAGTTAATGGCTGTACAAGTTAGCTGTAGATTCCCCCCCCCCCCCCCCCCCCCCCCCGCTAAACTGGTCCATTTACACCACACTCGCAGCGGAGAAACAGTCAGAACGGTCGTAAGCCCTTTGTTATCCATTCTATTTCTTCTATCCCTGCTTCTCCTTCCAGGATTGTTTGGGGTCTTTCCCCACAATGATATCGCTGTAAACTTGGTGGAAAACTCTCTGCATCTGCCAAACCCTGACAGAGTTATTCCACTACAACAGAAGCAGCAGCGGTCCAAATCCCGATCAGTCTTTCTTTGATTGCTCGTGTTTCCCCGCTTGCACTTGCCTTCCTCTCCCACAGTCATAGAGTCATGCAGCACACAAACAGGCCACTCAGCCCAACTAGTTCATGCTGTCCGTACATGCTCCATCTAAGCCAGTCTCATTTGCCTGTCTTTGGCCCTTATCCCACTAAACCTTTTCTTGGTCGGCATGGACTAAGATTCAAGAATCAAGAGAGCCAAGAGATTTTAATTTCCATACGTACTGAACATGGAACATGAGCATAACAGGTCTGTATCATAGATGACATAATAAACAAAGAAATCCATTAAATTAAACAAGACCACAGTTTAAGAATAAGGGGTAGGCCATTTAGAACGGAGATGAGGAAGAACTTTTTCAGTCAGAGAGTGGTGAAGGTGTGGAATTCTCTGCCTCAGAAGGCAGTGGAGGCCAGTTCGTTGGATGCTTTCAAGAGAGAGCTGGATAGAGCTCTTAAGGATAGCGGAGTGAGGGGGTATGGGGAGAAGGCAGGAACGGGGTACTGATTGAGAGTGATCAGCCATGATCGCATTGAATGGCGGTGCTGGCTCGAAGGGCTGAATGGCCTACTCCTGCACCTATTGTCTATTGTCTATTGTCTATTGTCTATAAGATACAATATTATTGCAAAAAGTCCTGAAGACCTGAGTGCAACAAAGACAGTTCATTGTTTAGTTTATTGTTTGGTGTTCAAGACCTTGATGGTTGCTTGGAAGATACTGTTCTTGAACCTTGAAGTCACGGTTTTTCAGATTATTTTAGACTTTAGACTTTAGAGATACAGCACGGAAACAGGCCCTTCAGCCCACCGAATCCACGCCGACCAGCGATCACCCCATACACTGGCACTACCCTACACACTAGGGACAATTTAAAATTTTACTAAAGCCAATTAACCTACAAACCTGTACGTCTTTGGAGAGCAGGTGGAAACTGGAGCACCCGGACAAAACCCACATGATCACAGGGAGAACGTACAAACTCTGTACAGGCAGGACCTGTAGTCAGGATCGGACGTGGGTGTGTGGCGCTGGCTGTGAGGATTTGATTATTTTCGAAGGATTTGTTTGGCGAGGACAAACGAAAGCAGTCAGAATTTGCTTTTTGGAGTACTGTCGGAAAGCAGAGACTCTCTTTGTTGAAAGAGTCCTCTAATTGGGGAGGATTTGTTCGTGTTTTCTGAAAGTCGTAGGAGCGGCAGTGGCTGGCGGAAGGCCAAGTTGCACTTGAACTGGTGGGAGCTGAGTCTGGAGCGGTGTTTGTGGTCTGTAGCATCGGAAAGCTCCCTCCCACACCGACTTTGCCCGGTCCAGGTGTGCCGGGTAAGTACGGCAACAGTGCATTGGATTTTCGTTGAAGCCGGGAGGGCGACCGAGACCTGGGGAAGAAGCCTCCGGAAGCTCCATTTTCTACGACGGGAGGATTGGCACGGACTTTTCCTTATCTTATCAGGAGGAGACTGCTTCTGTTGCTTTGCCAGGAAAGCCTTCACAAGACTTTAAACTGCTGCAAATGCGTGGAGGTGCAGCAATAGCAGAAAGACTGCTTTGACTTATAAAATACTGAGACGTTTTGTTTTGCTCCACGCCCTAAAGATGGCGGCCCCCAAGAATTATGCAGCTGCCGTACAGTCGGCAGTCTCCGTGACTAAGGGCCATGAGTCGTTGGGGCGTATACATGGGGTAAAAGTGACCTTGCAGGGCAACATTACCTTCAAGGCTGTGCTAACCTCGCTGGGGGAGACTGTTGGCAAGAAGGCCATAATCGCAGGCGCGGTGGTCAGTGGGAAGGCTGTTGTCATCCTAAAGACTGAGCAGTCGGTGGCTACCGCACTGGAAAGGGGGATCACGGTGGCTGGGATTTACATGGCGGTGGACCCATGGGGATGGCCCGTGCTGCCGGTCATGCTGTCCAACGTTCCCCCTTATGTTCCGGACGCGCTCCTGCTCCCACATGTAACTAAGCTGGGGGAGGTGCGGTCTGGGCCCACCAAACTGTTGCATAGGTTGGATGATCCCGAAATGCAGCATGTATTAATGTTCAATCGCCGCGTGTACATACAGCTGGCACAGGGGATTGATATGGAGGGGAGTTTTGAGGTTGAATGGGAAGGATTCTGCTATCGCGTGTTTTGGAACACGGGCCAAGCACGCTGCCATGCATGCAAAGAGGTGGGGCATTTCCGCAGGAATTGTCCCAAGCCCCGGGCTGCCAACTCTACCAAGGTGGCCCAGGAAGGCAGTGCTGGCCCATCTGGGGCTGCTGGTTCTACCACGGTGGCCCGTGATGACTTTGTTCCCTTGCCCCCAACCTCCATTCCCCCACCACCCCCATGTCCCGTACCTGTGGCGGAGGATGCCGGTGCAGTGTTGGGGGTGGATGAGGGGCACTGGGAGACACAGAAGAGTAAGAAAGTTAAAAAGAAGAAGAAGAACGTTCAAGCGGGACACCAGGCAGAAGGTCACCTTAATGAGGATCCCCCGGCAGTAGATATTATCGAGCTCGCCTCTGAGCCTAGCTCAGGGAAGCCTGAGGGTCTGAAGGCTGGAGAGGATGAGCAGGTAGATGGTGGGGCGGAGGAACAGGCTTCAGCAATGGAGCTGACTGTACCACCGCACGCTAGTGGTTATAAGAGGAGGAGGCACGGGTCCTCTGACACGGAGAACGGCCCTGAAGGCCAGGGGCGACCTGAAGGGAGGCGTTTCTCCCCTGTTGAGGCAGAGTACCCAGTGCACACTTCCTGTGGGCAGGAGGATGCCTCTGTAGTGCAGGGACCACCTGAGAGTGTTGACACACTACCCCAGGGGGCTGTTCCCCCAGGGATTGTGTCCGCTGGCTTAGAGGGTGACCAGGGGAAGATTGATGGGGGGGACTTGAGTGTGGGGGTGGGTCCCCAGCCCATGCTCCCCGTTGAGGCTACGAGTCCTATTGAGGGGTGTGCTGCCCCATCGGCTGAGGGAGCAGGGGAGACTCCGGGAACATCGCCCCCTGAGGGCCAGAGCGAGGTGGTTCCCCTGGTGGTGGGGGACGGGGACTCTCTGGGTGACGGTGCTGGGGCGGGTGCCCTGGGTGCGAAGGAGGACAGGGTCGTTTCGGATCGTGTCCTTCGGTCGGGCTCCAGACGTACCCTCTCACTGCCCGCCCCGGAGACTTCCTCCGACATCACTGCCCCCAATCCGGTTACAGAGGGCGGTGGGGGTGTGCAGGAGCCTGGCCATTTACCAGGCAACTTGCCACAGTTAGAGGTACCGGTACCCGCCCCCGTCACTGATCCTGGGGGTGGGATGGTGACGGAGGAGGGACCGGGTGATGTGGCCGCCCCGCCCACCTCACAGGGAGGGGTGAACGAGGCGGCTGGGAGTCAGAACTATCCAGACTCGGGCTCAGACATTGAGTGGGAGGAGGAGGGGGACGTGGAGTCCAGCGACAGTGAGTTGATGGACTGTCCCACCCGCAGCCCCGTGTGTCGGCTTGTTGATATCTGGGAACTCCGGAGCTTTCTGAAGGACAGCAGAGGGAAGAGGAATAAGGCAGATCTGGCTGTCAACCGCTGGTCGGACCTGACGGTACCCTTGCAGTCCATTTATGCCATCCTTCAGGAGGAGGGGAACATGGCAGGTGTATTGAAAAATGAGCGGCGCCAGCTCCAAGAGCTTTTTAAGTCCCTAAAGAAAGGTCAGAGGGCTCGGGGAGGCTCCATTCCGTCACGGGGGGCTGGTAAAAGTTCTTGTGCGCTTTCAAAATGAAGCTCACTATAGCCAGCCTGAATATTAATGGGGCCAGGGAGTCTCTCCGTAGGTTTCACCATCTCTCGGTGCTGAGAGACGGGAGGTACGCGGTGAGCTTCCTGCAGGAAACACACATTGTGGCTAGTGACGAGCCCACCTGGCTCCTGGAGTGGGAAGGGGGGGTCTACATGAGCCATCTCACCTCCATTTCGAGTGGAGTGGCCTTCCTGTTGGCCCCATCTTTCCAGCCGGAGATTGTCAAGGTGCAGGACATTGTACCAGGCCGGTTGTTGTATCTGGCCGTGCGCCTGGATGGCGTGCCATTACATTTTATTAATGTGTACGCCCCCAAGAGCGGTGCTATGCAGACGCGGTTAACACAAGAAGTGACCGCGCTGTTGAACACCATCGATCGGGGGGAGTGTGTTTTCCTGGGGGGTGATTTTAATTGTACCCTTGAGGCGAGAGATCGCTCTGGCATTCAGCGCGATCCGGCAACGGTCAAGACATTAAGGGAGTTGGTGGATTCTTTTGAGCTAGTAGATGCTTGGAGGAATTTCCATCCCAACTCCGGCGCCTTCTCGTACAGGTTTAAGGGGGGTGGTTCCCGTATTGACCGTGTATACGTGTCTAAGGCCTATGTGTCCTGTGTCTCGGCAGCCTCCATGCGGTTGGAGCCGTGCTCGGACCACTGCCTGGTGCGAGTGGACTTTATCCCGACGCGCACATGGGCAGGGTCCGCGTACTGGCACTTCAACAACCGGCTGCTGGAGGAGCGCCGGTTCCGGGATTCATTCAAGCAGTTCTGGGCGGAGTGGAGGGAAAAGCAGGGGCATTTCCCTTCCCTAAGGCAGTGGTGGGATGTAGGGAAGGCTTACGTCCGTCTGTTTTGCCAGGACTACACGAGGGGGTCGACCAAGGGGCGGGACTCCGAGATCGGACGGCTTGAGAGAGAGTTGCTCGACTCGGAGTCTCGCCTGGGTCAGATGGAGGGGGACTCTTGTGAGTGGGAGGAGTACCAGGAGAAGAAAGGGGGCACTGAGGGACTTGCAGCTGAGGAGGTCCCGGGGCGCGTATGTGAGGTCCCGAGTCCAGATGTTGCACGATCTGGACCGCGCCTCCCCCTTTTTCTTCTCCCTGGAGAAGTGCCGAGGTGCCCGCAGGCAGTTTGTCGAGTTGCTTGCGGACGATGGCTCCTCCGTCACGGATCCGGAGAGGATCGGTGCCTCAGTTTGGTCATTCTATGAGACTCTGTTCTCCGAGGGAACATCTAGTGGGGAGGCACAAGGGGTGCTGTGGGATGGCTTACCCGTAGTGTGCAGGGAGGTGGCTGAGCGCCTCGATGATCCCCTAACTCTGGAGGAGTTGACTGGTGCCCTGCACCAGCTCAGTAGGGGCAAGTCTCCGGGGCTGGATGGGCTGACTGTGGAGTTTCTTCGAGCCTTCTGGGGTGTCCTGGGGGGCGACTATGTGAAGGTGTTGGGGGAGATCCTGGCGACCGGGGAGATGCCCTTCTCGTGGCGCAGGGCAGTCGTCGTCCTGCTGCCCAAGAAGGGCGATCTCCGCCTCTTGAAGAACTGGCGCCCTGTCTCTCTTCTCAGTACGGGTTACAAAGTCTTTGCACGGGCATTGGCCAATCGCCTGGGGCCCGTGCTGTCCCATGTGATCCACCCTGACCAGTCCTACACAGTCCCTGGCCGGTCCATCCAGGACAATATCCATCTGGTCCGGGACCTGATCCATCTGTGCCAGAGGGCTGGTCAGTCAGTTGCCTTTCTCTCCCTTGACCAGGAGAAAGCGTTTGACCGGGTGGGACACGACTACCTTCTCGGGACTCTGCGGGCGTTTGGATTCGGACCCCATTTTGTGGCCCGGGTCCGGCTCCTATACGCTGCTGCAGAGTGCCTGGTCAAGGTCAATGGCTCTTTGTTGGCTCCCATTCACTTTGGGAGGGGGGTTCGTCAGGGATGCCCCATGTCCGGCCAGCTTTATTCCCTCTGTGTGGAGCCATTCCTGTGCCTCCTACGGAGGCGGCTGGCAGGTTTGGCTTTGCCGGGGCCGGGGGTGGAGGTGGTTCTCTCGGCCTACGCTGACGATGTGCTACTAATGTTCACGGACCCGGTTGACCTGCGCAGGATGCGTGAGTGCCAGCGGGTGTTCTCAGCCGCATCCTCCGCCAGGATCAACTGGGGGAAGTGTGCTGGGCTCTTGGTGGGTCAGTGGCAGGTGGACTCCCTGCCGGAGGAGATGGCAGTTTTTGCGTGGAGCACCACGCACCTCCTCTATCTGGGGATCTACCTGAGTCCCACTGAGGGGGCTTGGCAGGCGAATTGGCAGGAGCTGGAGGCGAAGGTGGTCGCCCGTGTGGGGCGCTGGTCAGGCCTCCTTGGTGTGTTATCATATCGGGGTAGGGCTTTGGTCATAAACCAGCTGGTGGCCTCTCTGCTGTGGTACCGGCTGGCCACTCTGGTCCCGTCCTCTCGTTTCATCGCCATGATACAGAGGAGGTTAGTTAACTTCTTCTGGGGTGAGAGGAACCACTGGGTCTCTGCTGGAGTTCTGAGTCTCCCGTTGGAGGAGGGCGGTCAGGCGCTGGTCTGCGTCCGCACTCAGGTGGCAGCCCTCCGACTCAGGACCCTGCAGAGGTACGTGTACTCCGAGTGCCCACCCAGATGGCACTCGCTGGCCACGTACTTTTTGTGCCGGGGGCGCTGCCTCCAGGAGGGATCACGGCTCCCGGTAGCGGGCATGAGTCAGCGCGCTAGGCGGGAGTTGCCTGGTTTTTACCGTGATCTCCTGAGAGCCAGGAATTTGGTCACCTTCAGCCAGGGCGCTGCTCCTCAGGGGGAGGGGGGTGCTGTGGTTGTGAGGGGGGCCGGTCCTCACCCTGTCACGGTGGGTGTCGAGGAGAGGCGTGTGCGTGGAGCGATTCCGACCGGGCTTACCCCCGCTCCGTCGGAATTGCTCATCGGGCCCACGGCCCGGGTCCCTTCCCGAGAGCCGGCCCCACGCAATATGAGCCGCCTTTCCCAGATGCCTAGCGTGCCGTTCCGTGACGCGGAGAGGCGCGTTTTGTACAGGCTGCTCCTGCACACTCTCCACTTCCTCGCTCTCGTCTTCCGTCCGGACACGCCCTGGCGGTCCGTGTTACCACCTGACGGCGGGAGCGGTCCCCAGTGGAGGTCTCTCTATAAGGGGGTCCTCCCGCTTTACATCGGGGACCTGGGGTGGAGAGTGTTGCATAAGGCACAGGTACTTGACACAGTACACAGGTACACAGTAACAGGTACTTGAGCCGGTTCACGGTCTCGTCTGCCGCCTGTCACTTCTGCGGCGAGGAGGAGACCGTGTACCATTTGTATACAGAGTGCGTGAGGTTACAGCCCCTGTTCCAGTATCTGAAGGGGCTGCTCCTCAAGTTCTGGCTCAATTTTAGCCCTACGCTTTTAATTTTTGGGCAACCGGTACAGAGGGGGGAGGGTCAGGAGGGAGGAGGGGGTCTCCCTGTCGGTCTGTTCCTGGGCCTGGCCAAGATGGCCATCCGCGGGTCCAGGCAGCGGGCAGTCGACGGCCTCACAGAAGTCGGCTGCCTACCCCTGTTCCGGGCACGTCCGTGCCCGCGTGTCCCTGGAGAGGGAACACGCGGTGTCCACGGGGACTCTGGAGGTCTTCCGGGAACGCTGGTCGCCGCGGGGGGTTGAATGTATTGTTGACAGAGATGGCGGGATTTTAATGTGATAATTGTTTAATTTGTAAACTGCCGATACAGGCGGCTTTTGTTTGATCACATTTTGCTTAGTATGTTTGTATGTTTTTCTTTGGAATAAAACTTTTATATCAAAAAAAAAAAAAAGTAGTCAGGATCAACCCCGGGTCCCTGGTGCTGTAAGGCAGCAGCTCTACTGCTGTGCCACTGGGCCGCCCCTCACCTTCCTGTACCTTCTTCCTGACTAGCTGGCCGAGTGGCCTGTTCCATGCAGTATGACTATTCTGACATTCTGTTTCTTTGTGTTTCCTGTACAAGATCTCACCTCCTGGCCTTAAATCTTGCATTCTCTCTTCTCTCTTCTGCTGTCTCTGGACAACATTGTGTCCGCTTATCTGTGGCTTCACAGCCCCACATCCACTGCAGAACATGGCCCTGATCAGTGGAAGCCTTTATCAGCGTTTAAGTTTCAACAATTGACATTACGATGATGAAGCGTTGCGGAGAGAAACAGGGGCAGTAATTCCACATTGGTCAGTGGTTGTTATCTGAAGCAAACATACACTTCGCAATTACAAGCAGAGCATGTTCCTTATTGGGAGGCTCAAAAATAACACCAGCTACATCCAACTAACTCCATCAGCCTGGAACCACGAGGGAACTTTCCAATAACCAATCAGCCAGAAGCACTTCTGTGAAAAAATATCTATTAGTTGTTCCAAGATCCAAGTTACTTGCTACCTCGCTGTCACCTTTAAACTTCTTCATTTCTTGGAGTCATGGAGTCATGGAGTCAAGCCTGCCCCCCACACCTGCCCCACACCTGCCCCACACCTGCCCCACACCTGCCCTATGCTCCCGCTCAACCGACACCTGCCCCACCCCACACCTGCACCCCCCCCACACCTGCCCCAGAGCCGACACACCTGCCCCTTGGCCGACACAGCTGCCCCACCCTCTACGCACCTGCCCCACCATCTGCACACCTGCCCCATCCCCCACACACCTGCCCCATCCCCCTCACACCTGCCAATCCCCCACACACCTGCCCCATCCCCCTCACACCTGCCCCACACCCCCCACACACCTGTCTCAGAGCTGACACACCCACCCCAGGGCTGCGACACACCAGCTCCACCCTACATCTTCCCCACCCTCCCATCCTACCCACCCCTCCATACCTGCCTCATCCCACACCTGTAACCCCCCCCAACTGCCCCACCCCTCACATGCCCTGTCCCCCCACACCTGCCCCATCCCCTCACACCTGCACCCCCCCAACTGCTCCACCCCTCACATGCCCTGTCCCCCCATACCTGCCCCACCCCCCCAACACCTGCACCCCCCCACTGCTCCACCCCTCACATGCCCTGTCCCCCCACACCTGCCCCACCCCCCCCAACACCTGCCCCACCTCCCCACCTGCCCCAATCCCCCACCTGCCCCACCCCCTACGCAAACTAGAGTCACAGAGTGAAACAGGCCCATCGGTCCAACTTACCCACACCGGCCAACATGTTCCAGCTACACTAGTCCCACCTGCCCGCGTTTTTTTACACACATACCAAGTATACAAACCTACAAACCTGTACATTTTTGGAGTGTGGGAGGAAACCGAAGATCTCGGAGAAAACCCACAGGGTAATGGGGAGAACGTACAAACTCCATACAGACAGCACCCGTGGTCGGGATTGAACCCGGGCCTCTGGCGCTGTAAGCGCTGTAAGGCAGCTACACTACGCTGTGCCACAGACACATGGAATGGCAGAACCTGGAATCTTGAGTAACTCACAGCAAAAGCTGGAGCAACTCAGTGGATCAGGCAGCATCTGTGGAGGGAATGGACAAGCAATATTTTGGGTTGGGATCCTTCTGTAGGTTCTGGGGTCTTAGGAGCAAAGAGGTCCTTCTGCAGTTATACAGGGCCCTAGTGAGACCGCACCTGGAGTACTGTGTGCAGTTTTGGTCTCCAAATTTGAGGACGGATATTCTTGCTATTGAGGGCGCTAGGTTTACTAGGTTAATTCCCGGAATGGCGAGACTGTCAGACTGAAAGACTGGAGTGGCTAGGCTTGTATACACTGGAATTTAGTAGGATGAGAGGGGATCTTATCGAAACATATATGATTATTAAGGGGTTGGACACGTTAGAGGCAGGAAACATGTTCCCAATGTTGGGGGAGTCCAGAACCAGGGGCCACAGTTTAAGAATAAGGAGTAGGCCATTTAGAATGGAGATGAGGAAAAACAGTCAGAGAGTTGTAAATCTGTGGAATTCACAGCCTCAGAAGGCAGTGGAGGCCAATTCTCTGAATGCATTCAAGAGAGAGCTAGATACAGCTCTTAAGGATAGCGGAGTCAGTGGGTATGGGGAGAAGGCAGGAACGGGGTACTGATTGGGAATGATCAGCCATGATCACATTGAATGGTGGTGCTGGCTCGAAAGCCGAATGGCCTACTCCTGCACCTATTGTCTATTGTCTAATAGGTGATGTTTTGGATCGGGACCCTTCTTCTGACTCAAGAAAGTTCCTGCCCCTAAATGTCACATCCATGCTCTCCAAGGATGCTGCCTGACCTGCTGAGTTACTCCAGCACTTTGTGCTTATTGTGCAGTAAAGCAGCATCTGCAGTTCCTTGTATCCTTGCCTTGAGGAGATTTTGCACCGGGTCAGAACATGAACAAGGAGCAGAAGAGCAGCAGGACTCATAAGTTCATGTTCCAGGAACAGAATTAGGCCATTTAACTCACAAAGTCTACTCCGCCATTCAGTTATGGCTGATCCATCTTTCCCTCTCAACCCCATTCTCCTGCCTTCTCCCCAAAACTCCTGACACCCGTACTAATCAAATATCAGTCAATCCCCGCCTTAAAAATACCTAATGATGGCTCCACAGCCACCTGTGGCAATGAATTCCACAGATTCACCACCCTCTAAAGAAATTCCTCCTCAATTCTTTCAAAAGGTCTATCCTTTTATTCTGAGGCTCTGGCCTCTGGTCCCGGACTCACCCACTGGTGGAAACATCCTCTCCACATCCACTCTATCCAGTTATGAGGAAGGACCGTAACCCAAAACGTCATCTGTCCATTCCTTCCACAGGTACTGCCTGACCCACTGAGTTCCTCCAGTACTTCGTGTTTTGCTCCTAAATACTTTATCGTCAGATAAGTATGACGTATTTGCATAGCACCTCTCAAGATCACAGGTTGTCCCCAAAGCTCTAAGGTTTGCAAACTGTCAAAATGCTGGAACAAAAAGTGTGACTAAATATGTGCATCAGAAGTAATTAAACTATGCAACTGTAGTTAATGACTTAAACCTTGTCATTTTTGTCATTTATTTAGGAAAATCATATGCCAAATTCCCCGCTATAAATGGCAACGTGATAATCAGATAATCTACAGCAGAAAGACTGACTGAGGACGGAGCGATTGGCAGGCCAGCAGGAAGAAAACTGCAGCGCAAAATACTTTTAGAGTCGTAGTCATAGAGTGGAAACAGGCCCTTCAGTTCAACTTACCCACGCCGACCAATGTGTCCCACCTGCCTGCTTTTAGCCCATATCCCTCAAAACCTGTCTGATCCACGTACCTGTCTAAATGCTTCTTAAACATTGCAATAGTTGCTGCCTCAACTACCTCCTCTGGCAGTTCAATTCCTAACACCCACCACCTATTGTGTAAAAAAAGTTACCCCTCAAGTTCCTATTAAATCTTTCCCCCCTCACCTTAAACCAATGTCTTCTGGTTCTCGAATCCAAGGGACTCTGTGCATCCAACAGATCTATTCCTCTCATGTTTTTACACACCTCTGTAAGATCATCTCTCATCTTCCTGCGCTCCAGGAAAGAAAGTCCCAGCCTGCTTAACCTCTCCCCATAGCTCAGGCCCACGAGACCTGGCAACATTCTCGTAAATTTTCTCTGTACCCTTTTCAGTTTGACAACATCTTTTCTATAACATGGTGCCCAGAACTGAACACAATACTCTAAATGTGGCCTCACCAAAGTCTTATAAGCAACATATCTCCCAACTTCTAAACTCAATACTTTCTTGCAGGCCAATGTGCCGCAAGCCTTTTGGACCACTGTATCTACCTGTGACTCCACTTTCAAGGAACTATGTGCCTATGCTTCTATATCCCTCTGGTCTACAACCCTCCCCATAGCCCAAATTTCATCTGCGTGAGGGTAGATGGAGCTCCGACTGATGGTTGATCCGAGCGGGAAGGAGCAGCAATTATCCTGACAGAAGGGCTCAGGGTGGCGCAGTGGTAGAGTTGCTGGAGACCCGGGTTTGATCCTGACTGCCAGTGCAGTATGGACAGAGTTTGCACGTTCTCCCTGTGGTTTTCCGCTTGGTTTTCCCCGGCTGCACCAATTTCCCTCCCACATTCCAAAGAATTCCAAAGGTTTGTCGGTTAATTGGCTTCAGTAAAGATTGTAAATTGTCCCCAGTATGTCAGATAGTGTTAGTGTGGGGCATCACTGGTCGAAAAGTCTGTTTCTGCGCTATATCTCCAAACTAAACTAAACTAAACCAAACCTGAACAACTTTCAGGTCAGCAAGCCTTCAGTGATACATTGGTCTGCCAGCCGAAAGATTCTGTGTTCAAATCTGTGGTTGGTTCAACTAACTTCCTTCAGTAACGACCTTCAG
Organism: Rhinoraja longicauda; assembly: GCF_053455715.1. Taxonomy (NCBI): domain Eukaryota; kingdom Metazoa; phylum Chordata; class Chondrichthyes; order Rajiformes; family Arhynchobatidae; genus Rhinoraja; species Rhinoraja longicauda. The sequence continues at coordinate 867,522 of NC_135976.1, forward strand.
CCACGATCGACTATTGACAGTATTTTTGGTTGCACTATGTACTTTAGCTTTGCACTGTTATGGTCTGGTTACCTAGTAAAATTGATTATTAATGTATTGTTTTTAGTTTCAGAGGTACAGCATGGAAACAGGTGCTTTGGCCACTGAGTCCACACCTCTCAATGCTCACAGTGTCCCTGCACACCTGTCGATATCAGTCAACCTTGTCGTTGTTTGTTTGGTTTCATGTCTCAAATGAAATCAATTCATTGGAGAGTTAGGTGCAGGCAAGTGATGATTGTGTCGGTGAGCAGAGAGCAAGGATCGCCCAGGTAGGTGTGCGTGTCGGAGATTACACAACTCCCACAGATCTGATGACAATGGCTTCTCTGACTGTTTAAACAGCTGAAAAAGACACAGAGTGCTGGAGTAACTCCACGGGTCAGGCAGCATGTCTGGAGAACATGGACAGGTGATGTTTCCGGTTGGCACCCTTCTTCAGATTTATTGTAGTGGGGGAGGGGGGGGAGAAAGATGAACAGGGGAGGGGCAAGACAAAGCCTGGCAAGTGATAGGTGGATACAAGTGAGAGGGGGGTTGGATAGGCAGATGGTTGGACAAGGAAAAGAGAGATGAAAAGAGAAAAGATGTGCGATAAGGATAGAAGAGTTGCAAATTGTGAAGCCAGAGGAAGGAATGTTGGTAGAAGGAGAGTGGGAGGGGAGAAATGGGAGCAAGTCTAGGTGGGCACAGGGAAGACAGGGTGGGGGGAATGAAATGGGAGGTGCATCTCTGGAGAGAAGGAATGGGTGACATTTCGGGTCGAGACCCTTCTTCAGACGCAGTTCTTGAGTTTGAAGAAGGGTCTCGACACGAAACGTCTCCATTGCTTCTTTCCAGAGTTACTGCCTGTCCTGTTACTCCAGCATTTTGTGTCTATCTTCGGTTTAAACCAGCATCTGTGTTTCCTTCCTAAACATGAAATGGGAGGTGTTGGTGAGTTAACCAGCTTAAACAGCTTGGCACGTTTGACCAGCTGGTTGTTTACCTGTGTATTGTTTACCTTTCAGTTGTTTGTTCTCCCTTATCACCTCTACACAAAGTAACATCGATCCAAATGCTTCAGCTTTTCTTCCATCCCTGCGGTAATTTTTAGCACAAAGTTGACATTCAGTCATGAGTGATTGGTCTGTTTAATGGAGAAACCTACTTCCTTTTGAAATGCATCAAAACACAATTGTGCATTTGCATGGTTTCAGAAAGCTTTAAAGGCACTGACATGAACCCACCAGCAATGTGCATGTCTACCCATCTACATCTCTCCTGTACCTCACCTTCATCTACAACTCTCCTGTACCTACCCCACCTCCATCTACATCTCTCCTGTACCTCACCTTCATCTACAACTCTCCTGTACCTACCCCACCTCCATCTACAACTCTCCTGTACCCCACCTCCATCTACATCTCTCCTGTACCCCACCTCCATCTACATCTCTCCTGTACCTCACCTTCATCTACAACTCTCCTGTACCTACCCCACCTCCATCTACAACTCTCCTGCACCTACCTCCATCTGCATCTCTCCTGTACCCCACCTCCATCTACAACTCTCCTGTACCCCACCTCCATCTACAACTCTCCTGTACCCCACCTCCATCTACAACTCTCCTGCACCTACCTCCATCTGCATCTCTCCTGTACCCCACCTCCATCTACATCTCTCCTGTACCTACCTCCATCTACAACTCTCCTGTACCTCACCTCCATCTACATCTCTCTTGTACCTACCTCCATCTACAACTCTCCTGTACCCCACCTCCATCTACAACTCTCCTGCACCTACCTCCATCTGCATCTCTTCTGTACCTCACCTCCATCTACATCTCTCTTGTACCTACCTCCATCTACATCTCTCCTGTAACTCACCTCCATCTACAACTCTCCTGTACCTCACCTCCATCTACAACTCTCCTGCACCTACCTCCATCTGCATTCACTTGCACACACTTCACTTCACCTGCAATCATCTCTACACACCTAATTTGACCTGTACCCACTTGAATCCACTTACTTTCACTTGTGTCCAATTGCATCAAGCTAATCCATCCAAACTCACCTACACTCTCTTCGCTGCATTTGTGCAGACTTGTACTGGCAGCTCGTTCCATGTACTCACCATTCTCTGAGTGAAAAAGTTGCCTCTCGGGTTCCTATCAAATCTTTCCCCCCTCACCTTAAAGCTATGCCCACAAAAGTAGAAACTTTTGTTGGAAATCAGTGGGTCAGGCAGCATCTAAGGAAGGAACGGACAGATAACATTTTGGGTCAGGACTCTTCTTAAAGAAATGTCTGTCCATCTCCTCCACGGATGTTGCCTGACCTGCTGAGTGCCTCCAGCAATTACTGCTTGCTCGAACTGCCGCCGTTTGTTTGGTTGTTAGTTGCTGTGTGGCCTCCCCACTGCACTATAATGGGAAGTTGAGTCGGCAGCTGATGGCTTCTCTCTCTGTGCCGTTATCCCCAGGAGCTCAGTGATCACACAGGAGACTTGCTGAGGTGCAGTGCAGAATATTAATATCCAGGAATCAGAGACTGGCTGCTGCCTATCCTTTTAGCAGCAGCCAAAACAGAGAGCAAGAGACAATGACAAATATTACTCTGCATTTCTGTGTATTTTACCGTATCCATTTAAAAGAAATGGTAATCAACTTTGAATGGAACTTTATCATGAACTCACAGTTTGAATACAAATTGAATAAATTGAATAAAGGCTTTGAAAGATTGTTGAACTTATCATTCCAAAAAATGTTAAACCATATAACTATAAACTTACAATATAACCATTACTTTTCCAATTACCGCACATGGTCATAAAATATCAGACTGTGTACATTCAAACGTACCTTGTAATATAAAATTCCTTTGATATTGTCAGAGAGCTGTGGAAAGAATCTATTAGCTTTCATATAAAGTAAAAAAACAAAGTGCTGGAGGAACTCAGCAGATCAGGCAGCATCCATGGTATGAAATGGACAGATGACGTTTTTTGAAGAAGGGTTCTGACCCGAAACGTCATCAATCCATTTCCCTCCATGGATAGTGCCTGACCTATTGAGTTCCTCCACCACTTTTTGCTCAAGATTCTAGCATCTGCAGTTCCTTTCAGCTTTTCTACAAACCTACACCAAAGTGAACAATGGTGGCTGATGGCATGGCATAACATCATGGAGATATTACATGCAAAGGGGCAGAGTTTGAGGAACAGGAAGATCATGGTGGGTTGTAGAGTCGAGGGAAGTTACAGTTCATGAGTCATAGGAGCAGAATTAGGCCAGTCGGCCCGCCTTTCAATCATTGATGAATCTATCTTCCCCTCTCAACCCTATTCTCTTGCCTTCTTCCCATAACCCTTACAAATCAAGAATCTATCAATCTCCATCTTAATAATATCCATTGACTTGGCCTCCACAGCCTTGTGTGGCAATGAATTCCACAGATTCACCAATTCCCCCTCGTCTTCTTTCTAAAGGTAATGAGTTGGTAATAAATATAATAAGGATGTGGAGATGATAGTTTTAAAGTTATATATCATTTGGTGAATGTGTGCAGTCACAGGGGTGACCTGGATCTAACTAACTAGGACATGGACAGCAGGGTTCTTGAAAAGATGATGGAACAATATGGGCCTTCCACTAGGTGGTTTAAATAACCAAACTTAAATGACTAAAGATAAGTGGAAATAAACACAGAGATATTGTGGGAGAGCAAATTGTCGCTGGCCGGCTCTGTTGAATGTTTGCCACAGAGCAGACAGTTAAGTGGCCTCTGACATTGACTGATTAAAAGACACAGCATGGAAAGAGCCCCTCTGGCCCCCTGGGTCCACGTCGACCATCGATCACCCATTCACACTTGTCCCATGTTATCCCACTTTCTCAACCACGCCCTATACACTTGGGGTAATTTATAGAGGGCCTATTAACCTACAAACTTGCACATCTCTGGGACCTGGGAGGAAACCGGAGCACTTGTGGAAACCCACATGGTCACAGGGAGAACATGTAAACTCCACATAAACAGCACCGGAGGTCCGGATCGAACCCGGTTCTCTGGCGCTGTGAGGCAGCGGCTCTACCAGCCATGATACTCTCCACTTGCACTACCTCTGTCCACAGCGATCGTTGACTGCAAGAACATTTCCCTTCATGTTGCCTTCTATGACCATATCACCAGACTCCTCACGTCTAACGGGGTGTGGTTAAAATCAGCCTATCCATTGCAAATACTAAATTGATTTTTAAAATAAACTTAGCAAAAATACTGTCCTCATAGAGACCATTTGTATAAAAGACAACCAATGCATTGTGTGGTAAAGGTGCTGAGGAGCCTTAGACAGGAATGGACTACATGTAGTATATTATTAACAGATGCAGTATGGAAACAGGCCATTTGGCCCATCGTCCGTGCTTACCAGCATTCACCCCACACACTAACACACTAGGGACAATTTACAATTTACAGAAGCCACTACAAACCTGCATGTCTTTGGAATGTGGGAGGAAACCGGAGCACCCGGAGAAAACCCACACAGTCACAGGGAGAATGTAGAAACTCGGTACAGACAGCACCTGGGTCAGGATTGAACCTGGGTCTCTGGCACTGTGACGCAGCAACTCCACTGCCACCCTGCCACCCTAATCATAACCATTATTGGTCTTGGTTTGTTATTCTCACGTGTATGGAGATAAAGCGAAAAGGTTTCGTTTGCTAGCTAACCAGTCAAATCTGATACCGTACATGAGTACAATCAGCCTTACACAAGTACAATAGGCAGTCCAGGGAGAAAAATGACCCAGTGCAGAATAGAGTGTCACAGCATTGCAGGGTCGATTCACCAAGGAAAAAGTCCAGCTTCTGCAGTGAAGCAGGTTGGAAGTTTGCCACTACATCCCATCTTGTCAGAGAGCTGTTCAGTAGTCTGATAAGAGGAAGCTGTTCCTGAATCTGTTGGTACGTGTTTTCAAGCTTTTGTATCATCTGCCCGATGGGAACCAAGGTTTCGTGGATCTTCCAGTTGCTCGTCATTTTAACCCCTCCTTTTGTCTTTTCATCTCTACCCTTTTATCCACCATCGACCTATCAAACCCGTCCTCACCTGTATCAACCTAAGATAGACACAAAGTGCTGGAGTAACCCAGCGGTTCAGGCAACATCTCTGGAGAAAAGGGATGGGTGGCGTTTAAGGTCAAGATCCTTCTTCAGGAATCTCACACTTATTTTGCTCAACCTATTGCCTGCCAGGTTTTGTCAAGCCCTCCTCTCTTCCAGCTTTCTCACCTCACCTCCCCCACCCCAACTCCCACCCCAAATCCCCACCTACCCCACCCCAACCCCCACCCCAACCCCCACCCCAAACCCAAGCCACACCCCAACACCTACCCCAACCCCCACCCAACCTCAACCCCCACACCAACCCCAACACCCACCCCAACCCCCACCCCAAATCCCCACCTACCCCACCCCAACACCCACCCCAACCCCCACCCCAACCCCCACCCCAACCCCAACCCCAACCCCCACCCCAAACCCCACCCCCACCCCCACCCCCACCCCAACCCCCACCCTAACCCCCAACCCCCACCCCCACCCCAACCCCCAACCCAACCCCCACCCCAACCCCCACTCCAACCCCCACCCCAACCCCAACCCCAACCCCCAACCCCCACCCCAACCCCAACCCCAACCCCAACCCCAACCCCAACCCCCACCCCAACCCCAACCCCCACCCCAACCCCAACCCCAACCCCCACCGCAACCCCCACCCCCACCCCAACCCCAACCCCCACCCCAAACCCCACCCCCACCCCAACCCCCACCCCAACACCCACCCCCACCCCAACACCCACCCCCACCCCAACCCCTACCCCCACCCCCACCCCAACCCCACCCCCACCCCCACCCCCACCCCAACCCCCACCCCAACCCCAACCCCCACCCCCACCCCCACCCCACCCTAACCCCCAACCAACCCCAACCCCAACCCCCACCCCAACCCCCACCCCAACCCCCACCCCAACCCCCACCCCCACCCCAACCCCAACCCCCACCCCAAACCCCATCCCCACCCCAACCCCCACCCCAACACCCACCCCCATCCCAACCCCCACCCCCACCCCCACCCCCACCCCCACCCCCACCCCCACCCCCACCCCAACCCCACCCCCACCCCAACCCCCACCCCAACCCCCACCCCCACCCCACCCTAACCCCCAACCAACCCCAACCCCAACCCCCACCCCAACCCCCACCCCAACCCCCACCCCCACCCCCACCCCCACCCCCACCCCCACCCCCACCCCCACCCCCACCCCCACCCCCACCCCCACCCCCACCCCCACCCCCACCCCCACCCCCACCCCCACCCCCACCCCCACCCCCACCCCCACCCCCACCCCAACCCCCACCCCCACCCCCACCCCAACCCCAACCCCAACCCCAACCCCAACCCCAACCCCCACCCCAACCCCCACCCCAACCCCCACCCCCACCCCCACCCCCACCCCAACCCCAACACCCAGCCCCCACCCCCACCCCCAACCCCACCCCCAACCCCACCCCCACCCCAACCCCCACCCCAACCCCAACCCCGACCCCCACCCCAACCCCACCCCAACCCCCACCCCAACCCCCACCCCAACCCCCACCCCCACCCCAACCCCCACCTCAACCCCAACCCCAACCCCAACCCCAACCCCAACCCCAACCCCAACCCCAACCCCAACCCCAACCCCAACCCCCACCCCCACCCCCACCCCCACCCCCACCCTCACCCCCACCCCACCCCCACCCCCACAGCAGCCTCAACATTGAGAGGGTAAATGTAGAGGACCACAACACAGGCAGGGATGGAGCAGGAACACTGGAACATCGAGAGGATTAATTCTCTAGAAGGTTAATCTGGTTACTGTTCAAAACTGACAAGGTAAAATAGCTGAAGGCACAAGGAACTGCAGATGCTGGTTTACAACAAGTGCTGGAGTAACTCAACAGGCTAGGCAGCATCTCTGGAGACCATAGATAGGCAGCATTTTGGGTCGGGACCCTTATTCAAACAGCAGGAGTTCCTTTGAGGGTGAGGCAGCATTTGTGGAGAGGGCCGACGAGACGATATCACAGGATTGCCAGAGTAGAGTGACCACGAAAGAGTTAAAGCAGATTATTTTCACAACCTGGTCAGGAAACTGACAATCCCTCTCTCCCCCCCTTCCAAACAGGTATTGCGTACACTGCCAGTTTCCTTGACAACAGACGGAATAATTCCATCACCTTTCATGCAGGCTTAGACCCTGGCACCGTATCAATTTGAAACGATCCAATTTAGGTGGACTTATTTTTTCACTTGTTTGTTTTCACTATTATGGGCGGTATATAGATCGAAGAACGCAGAACACGTACAACGTTGTAAATAAGGTTTAATTTATCTTTGAAAATCAAAAACACCCCACTGAAACGCAAGGTCATTTGGAAGTGAAATAAACCGTAAAAACTGATAAAGAATCACAGAATCTTACAGAGTGAGAAGAGATCTTTTAACCATGTGATAAAGAGCTCTCTAAAACATGATGTTGCAGAGCTGCCATGCCATCGTTTCTCCCCATCACCTTGATAATTCATTCTCTTCAACTGCAAACCCACAAGTCTCTTTGGAATCTATTTTCACTTCTCATTCACATCATGAGTTCCAGTATTTAACAAATCTGAAAGTGGAGATGTTTATCTGTTAATTAAACATTTTCTGTTAATTATAAAGCTTTGCCTTTTGATTAACATTCCACTGGCCAGAGAAGGAGTTGTCTGTACACTTGTTTAAAACTCACGTCTGTGTCCATGCCGACCATCGATCGCCCGTTCACACTAGTTCCATGTTATCCCACTTTCTCATCCACTCTCCACAGGGAGCAATTTACAGAGGCCAATATACCTACAAACCCTCACGTCTTTGGGATGTGGGAGAAAACTGGAGCACCCGGAGGAAACACAAGTGGTCACAGGGAGAATGTGCAAACTCCACACAGACAGCATCCAAGGTCAAGTTCGAATCTGGGTCTCTAGCGCTGTGAGGCAGCGGCTTTACCTGCTGCACCACTGTGCCATCCCATGTCTTGAAGCAAATTGATCAGTAACTTTCCAAAGAAGAAAGGAAAAATACAGAGGCAACACCTCTCAGGCTTGGGACAACATGCAGGGAGTGGTGTTTGGAACTTTCTTTCAAAGAGCTAGTAGACCATGATGGGCCGAGCCGCCTCATTTTGTGCCATCTGATTCGAAGATTGCATCAGGTAGACATCGTGTTTTGTCACGAGCAGCTTGGCCAGGCACTGATGAGCAGAGGTGTGTGTGTGTGCGTGTGTGCGAGTGGGTGCATGTGTGTGTGAGTGTGTGTGCGTGCGAGTGTGTGCGTGCGAGTGTATGTGCGAGTGTGTGTGCATGTGTGTGCGTGCGTGTGTGCGTGCGTGTGTGTGTGTGCAAGTGTGTGTGAGTGTGTGCGATTGTGCGAGTGGGTGCGTGTGTGTGAGAGTGTGTGTGCGAGTGTGTGCGTGTGTATGTGCGAGTGTGTGCGTGTGCGTGTGCGCGAGTGTGTGTGCGAGTGTGTGTGTATGTGCGAGTGTGTGCGAGTGTGTGTGCATGTATATGTGAGTGCATGTGTGTGCGTGTGTGTGTGCGAGTGTGTGTGTGCGAGTGTGTGTGTGCGAGTGTGTGAGTGTGTGCGTGTGTGTTAGTGCGAGTGTAAGTGTGTGCGTGTGCATGTTTGCATGGGTGCGTGTGTGTCTGTACCTTGTCTGCCCCAAAGATAGACACAAGGTGCTGCAGTAACTCAGCAGGACAGGCAACATCTCTGGAGAGAAGGAATGGGTGACGTTTCGGGTCGAGACCCTTCTTCAGACTGACAAATCTCCTTGCTATAGTTTAGTTTATTATTGTCACATGTACTGAGAATTGTACACGTGTATTGTCACGTATACAGTGAAAAGCTTTTTGTTGTGTGCTATCTAGACAAAGAACAGTCAATGCATGATTACAATCAAGCTGTCCAGAGTGTACAGATAAAGGATAAAGAGTACAAGATTTAATGCAAGATAAAGTCCGATTAAAGATAGTTCAAGGTGTCCAACCAGGTAGATGGGAGGTCAGGACATCTCTCCAGCTGGTAAGAGTACGGTTCAGTTGCCCGATAACAGCTGGGACAAAACTGTCACAGAATCTTCAGAGTTTAATAATACAGGGTGAAAATAGGACCTTCGGCCCACCGAGTCAGTGTCAACCAGTGATCAACCCGTACACTAACACTATCCTACACACTAAAGACAGTTTACAATTTACAGAAGCCAATTAACCTACCAACCCGCACGTTTTTGGAGTGTGAGAGGAAACCAGAGCACCCGAAGAAAACCCACGCAATCACAGGGTCAACATGCAAACTCCATGTAGACAGCACTCGCTGTCAGGATCGAACCCGGGTCTCTGGCGCTATGAGGCAGCCACTCTACCACTGCGCCACCCTGTATCTGGAGGTGTGTGTTTACACCCACTTGCATTTTAATGCCAACTTTGATGCTCAGGGAACCATGGGTGTGCAGCTGGTCACCATGGAGATGTTGAGGCCTGGTGGCAGTGAATGGGAGGTGATGCGCTGGTGCCACGGTACTGCTGGCTGCATTAGTGCTGCCTCGCGCTGCCCCTGCAGCCAGAGAGAACACCACCATATCCACCTGACTCACAGCAAGCCCACGTCCCCAATAATCAACCAGCACAGATGAGAACCATCCTTCTTGCTGTCTGTACAATGACTGCACCACTTGTTTATTTGTTAGCATGATTAACCTACTGCTAACAATAGTAATATTTTCAACACTGACCTTAATGCCCCACCTTAACTCTCAACAAAATTCAAGCCTGTCATTCAGCTGTGAACGTTTGTAAATGTCCCATTAAATATCCCATAACTCACTCCGAAATACCTGCTTTTCTGCAATAAACCATTTAATTCCCTGCACTTGATGCAGGTATACACCAGCTTCCAGGTTATTTGTTGGTCTCTGCATAAACTCCCTTGCCTCTAGATTAGATTCCAGCTCTGATTCATTCCCAGATAGCGCCGCTCTATTTATAAACTGCCAGTCCCCTCATTTAGATTTCAGTCTGCAACTCAGTCCTGTGCATCATTTGTTTCACACAGCACTCCATGTTGTGTCTACAGCTGAGGCAAAGAACGTTTAACCAGAATGAACTGGGCTTGGCCTGAACACTGTGACATTCTCCGCCGCCTCCTCTCAGCACGCCCAATCCTACCTTCCAAATGGATAAACAACACAGGCAACATTTCAGAATAATTGTTAAGACGGTGTTTGAAGGAGCTGGAATGCGAGGAGAGTCATCTTATATTGTTGGGTGAATGGGACTGTGTGACTTTAACCAAGCACTTGTATGAACCCACCAATCTTTGTGTAATGATCACAGCTAGTGCTGTGGAGAGGCTCAAACCAGGCAGAGTTATCATAGCAGATAGACACAAAATGTTGGAGTAACTCAGCGGGACAGGCAGCATCTCTGGAGAGAAGGAATGGGCCTTCAGAGTTATCCTGAGTGTGTAGACACAGTATGATGGAGTGCTTTGTAACTGTGACCAGACACAACTCCAATCTTTACATTTACTGACGATATCCAAGACCCACACCACCCTGGCCACATGCTCACCTTGCTACTACCATTGTGATAAAGGTACAGGAGTCTGAGATCCGTGACCTCCAGGTTCAAGAACAGCTTCTTCCCAGCAACTATTATGTTCTTGAACCACTTCGTACAGCCAGGAACTATTGCAGGCTTGGCGTCGTGATTGTACTACATACTTCTGGTCTAGAATAGCTATAATTCATTGTATATTTATTTGTGTGTTGTTGCAATAATATGCCTGTAAAAATCTGCAACAAGTAGGATTTCCTTGATCCATTCCCAATGCTCACAGCAATCAAACACTCCTGTCTCTTGACTCTTTCAGTGTGGGACACAAGAAACTGCAGGTGCTGGAACCTTGACTAAATAACAAAGTGCTGGAGGAACTCAGCAGGTCAGGCAGCATCTGTGGAGGACTGGACAAATGAGGAGGCTAATATCACTCTGTGGGCAGTAGAGTGGCAGTGGTAGAATTGCTGCCTCACAGCGCCTGGGGCATGGGTTCGATCCTGACTACAGGTGCTGTCTGTACGGAGTTTGTATGTTCTTCCTGTGACCACGTGGGTTTTCTCCGAGTGCTCCGGTTTCCTCCCATATCCCAAAGACGTTTTGGTTTGTAGATTAATTGGCTTTGGTAGGTAGTAAAATTGTTCCTGGTGTGTAGGATAGTGCTAGTGTACGTGGTGATCGCTGGTCAGCACGGACTCGGTGAGCCGAAAGGCCTGTTTCCATGCTGTATCTCTAAAGTCTAAAGTCTGTGTAACTGTGAGCAACATCTGTATGTTAGCATATGTTAGCGTGTGGAAATGCAGGAGCTTGGAAACAGCTGCTGTGAGCAGGGATCGGCATGAACTCAGGCCAGATGTGTGTCCATCTAAGTCACAATTCATCACCTGGAATTATTCCAGTAGATCCAACAACATAAATAAAACCCAGGATATGTGGCAGATTAATTAATTCCCCATTTCATTACTAGTATATTCAGGCCATTCTCTAAATGCGATCATGTTTATTTGATCTGCTGCCCACTTTTTGTTGCTTTGTCTAATGTTTAATTGAAATAGAGCAATGAGACCATCCTTTCATGTGTGATGATCAGCTGGCTTGGAGTCACGCACGCATTGTCTTGTCCATTTTCAGCCCATTCCTTCTCTCCCGAGATGCTGCCTGACCTGCTGAGTTACTCCAGCATTTTGTGAATAAATCGATTTGTACCAGCATCTGCAGTTATTTTCTTATACCATTTTCAGACCTGTTTGTTATCAGGTTTCTTCATGACAGAGGAGGTCATTTGGCCTGTACTACGCAGCAGTAGAGTTGCTGCCTCACAGCACCCAGTTTCGATCATGACTTCAGGTGCTGATTGTGTGGAGTTTGCACGTTCTCCCTGTGACCGCATGGGTTTTCTCCAGATGCTCCGGTTTCTTCCCACATCTGGAGAACATGGATAGGTGACCTTTCAGGTTGGGACCCTTCTTCAGACTGATTGTGGGCAAGTTTATCCATGTTCTCCAGAGATGCTGTCTGACCTGGTGAGATATATGGGTTTGTAGGTTAATTGGCCTCTGTAAGTTGCCCCGAGTGTGTAGGATGTGAAAGTGGGGTAACATAGGACTAGTGTGAATGGGTGATCGATGGTTGGCATGAACTGTGGGCTGAAGGGCCTGTTTCTATGTGGTATCACTAAGCTCCAAGTCTTTTTCAGTTGTCCATGCAATCCCATTGTAAGTGTCTGAAAACTGTAGGGAATGCTACTTATTGGAGGGAACTAAACGGTTGTGTCAATTCTTGTAATGTTCACACAGGTCACTTTAGACCTTACTTTAGAAATACAGCACGGAAGCAGGTCCTTCGGCCCACCGAGTCCACACTGACCAGTATCACCACGAACACTAGTACTATCCTACACAATAGAGACAATTTACCATTTTAACCAAAGCCAATTAACCTACAAACATGTACATCTTTGGAGTGTGGGAGAAAACCAGAGCACCTAAAGGAAACCCACACAGTCACAGAGAAAACTATAAACTCCATACAGACAGCACCTGTAGCCAGGATGGAACCTGCATCTCTAGCACTGTGAGGCAGCAATTCTACCGCTGCGCCACTGTGCTGCCCAGTTTGGCATTAAATCAGAAAGCACCGTTCATAAAAGGTGCAGTGGAAATTTGGAGTTTTCCTCTGCTTCGGATTTAAATCCCTTATGGAGGAAAATAACTACACTGAAGTACATTGGTGTTAATAATTTATTAGGCAAACAGAATATTGGTATTTTATAAAGTGGCAGAGGCACAATTTAGAGAACATGGAAAAGGAAATTTTACAAAGCCCAACAACTTGTGGAAATAGAGAGTCATAGAGTCATACAGCGCAGACGGACACAGCCTCATCAGCCCAACTCGTCCATGCCGACCAAAGTGTCCCATCCCAGATAGTTCCACCTGCACGCCATTGGCCCATTTCCCTCAAAACTTTTCCTATCCATGTACCTGTCCAGCTGTCTTTTAAATGCTGTTATAGTCCCTGCCTCAAATATCTCCTCGAGCAGCTCGTTCCATTTACCCACCACACTCTATGTGAAAAAGTTTGCCCTCAGGTTCCTATTAAATCTTTCCCCTCTCACAGTAAACCTATGTTCTCTGGTTCTTGATTCCCCTAGTCTGTGTAAAAGACTGTGCATTCACTTTTATTTCCATGGTCTCCGACTGATAGAAACATAGAAACATAAAAAATAGGTGCAGGAGTAGGCCATTCGGTCCTTCAAGCCAGCACCGCCATTCATGGCTGATCATCCAGAATCAGTACTCTGTTTCTGCTTTCACCCCATATCCCTTGATTCCTTTAGCCCTAAGAGCTATATCTAACTCTCTCTTTAATACGTCCAGTGAATTGGCCTCTGCCTTCTGTGGTAGAGAATTCCACAGATTCACAACTCTCTGGGTGAAAAAGTTTTTCTTCATCTCAGTCTTAAATGGCCTACCCCATATTCTTAAACTATAACCCTGGTTCTGGACTCGCCCAACATCGGGAACATTTTTCCTGCATCTAACCTGTCCAATCCCTTCAGAATTTTGTATAAAATCCCCTCTCATTCTTCTAAATTCCAGTGAATATAAGCCCAGTCGATCCATTTGTTTCATCATATGTCAGTCCCGCCAGTGCTGCACTCCCTCAATAACAAGAATGTCCTTTCTCAAATTAGAGACCAAAACTGCACACAATACTCCAGGTGCGGGCTCACCAGCCCCCTATACAACTGCAGTAGGACCTCCTTGTTCCTAAACCCAAATCCTCTTGTTATGAAGGCCAACATGCCATTGGCTTTCTTCACTGCCTGCTGTACCTGCATGCTTACTTTCAGTGACTGATGTACAAGGACACCCAGGTCTCATTACACTTCCCCTTTTCCCAATCTGACACCATTCAGATAATAATCTGCCTTCTTGTTCTTGCGACCAAATTGGATAACCTCACATTTATCCACATCTGCCCACATCTGCCCACTCACCCAACCTATCCAAGTCACCCTGCAGCCTCATAGCATCCTCCTCGCAGCTCACACTGCCACCCAGCTTTGTGTCATCCGCAAACTTGGAGATGTTACATATAATTCCTTCATATAAATCGTTAATAAATATTGTAAATACCTGGGGTTCCAGCACTGAGCCTTGCATCACCCCACTAGTCACTGCCTGCCATTCTGTTAATTCCTACTCTTTATTTCCTGTCTGCCAACCAGTTCTCTATCCATGTCAATACCCTACCCCAATAGACAATAGACAATAGACAATAGACAATAGGTGCAGGAGTAGGCCATTCAGCCCTTCGAGCCAGCACCGCCATTCAATGCGATCATGGCTGATCACTATCAATCAGTACCCCGTTCCTGCCTTCTCCCCATACCCCCTCACTCCGCTATCCTTAAGAGCTCTATCCAGCTCTCTCTTGAAAGCATCCAACGAACTGGCCTCCACTGCCTTCTGAGGCAGAGAATTCCACACCTTCACCACCCTCTGACTGAAAAAGTTCTTCCTCATCTCCGTTCTAAATGGCCTACCCCTTATTCTCAAACTGTGGCCCCTTGTTCTGGACTCCCCCAACATTGGGAACATGTTATCTGCCTCTAATGTGTCCAATCCCCTAATTATCTTATATGTTTCAATAAGATCCCCCCTCATCCTTCTAAATTCCAGTGTATACAAGCCCAATCGCTCCAGCCTTTCAACATACGACAGCCCCGCCATTCCGGGAATTAATCTAGTGAACCTACGCTGCACGCCCTCCATAGCAAGAATATCCTTCCTCAAATTTGGAGACCAAAACTGCACACAGTACTCCAGGTGCGGTCTCACCAGGGCCCGGTACAACTGTAGAAGGACCTCTTTGCTCCTATACTCAACTCCTCTTGTTACGAAGGCCAACATTCCATTGGCTTTCTTCACTGCCTGCTGAACCTGCATGCTTCCTTTCATTGACTGATGCACTAGGACACCCAGATCTCGTTGAACTCCCCCTCCTCCTAACTTGACACCATTCAGATAATAATCTGCCTTTCTATTCTTACTTCCAAAGTGAATAACCTCACACTTATCTACATTAAACTGCATCTGCCATGTATCCGCCCACTCACACAACCTGTCCAGGTCACCCTGCAGCCTTATTGCATCTTCCTCACAATTCACACTACCCCCCAACTTAGTATCATCTGCAAATTTGCTAATGGTACTTTTAATCCCTCCGTCTAAGTCATTAATGTATATCGTAAATAGCTGGGGTCCCAGCACCGAACCTTGCGGTACCCCACTGGTCACTGCCTGCCATTCCGAAAGGGACCCATTTATCCCCACTCTTTGCTTTCTGTCTGTTAACCAATTTTCTATCCATGTCAGTACCCTACCCCCAATACCATGTGCCCTAATTTTGCCCACTAATCTCCTATGTGGGACCTTGTCGAAGGCTTTCTGAAAGTCGAGGTACACCACATCCACTGACTCTCCCTTGTCAATTTTCCTAGTTACATCCTCAAAAAATTCCAGTAGATTTGTCAAGCATGATTTCCCCTTCGTAAATCCATGCTGACTCGGAACGATCCCGTTACTGCTATCCAAATGCTCAGCAATTTCGTCTTTTATAATTGACTCCAGCATTTCCCCCACCACTGATGTCAGACTAACTGGTCTATAATTACCCGTTTTCTCTCTCCCTCCTTTCTTAAAAAGTGGGATAACATTTGCTATCCTCCAATCCACCATGTGCTCTAATTTTGCACATTAATTTCTTGTGTGGGACCTTGTCAAAGGCTTTTTGAAAGTCCAGATACACCACATCCACTGGCTCTCCCTTATCCATTCTACTTGTTACATCCTCAAAAAATTCTAGAAGATTAGTCAAGCATGATTTCCCCTTCATAAATCCAGGCTGACTTTGACCGATCCTGTCACTGCTTTCTAAATGCGTTGCTATTACATCTTTAATAATCGACTCAAGCATCTTCCCCACTACCGATGTCAGGCTAACTGGTCAAGTCAATTCCCTGTTTTCTCTCTCCCTCCCTTCTTAAAAAGTGGGGTTGCATTAGCTACCATCCAGTCCACAGGATCTGATCCAGAGTCTATAGAACATTGGAAAATGATCACCAATACATCCACGATTTCTAGGGATTTATCTGCCTTCAGTCCCAAACGTTTACCTAACACCATTTCATGACTAATGTGGATTTCCTGCAGTTCCTCCGTCACACTAGATCCTCGGTCCCCTAGTATTTCTGGGAGATTGTTTGTGTCTTCCTTAGTAAAGACACAACCAAAGTACTTGTTTAACTGGTCTGCCATTTCCTTGTTTCCCACTATAAATTCACCTGTTTCTGACTGTAAGGGGCCTATATTTGTCTTCACTAATTTTTTCCTCTTCACATATCCAAAGAAGCTTTTACAGTCAGTTTTTATATACCCCATAAGCTTTCATTCATGCTCTATTTTCCCCCTCTTAATTAACCCCTTTGTCCTCCTCTTTGGAATTCTAAATTTCTCCCAGTTCTCTGGTTTACTGTTTCCTCTGGCCAATTTATTTGCCTCTTCCTTGGATTTAACGCTATCCCTAATTTATCTCATTACCCACGGTTGAGCCGCCTTCCCTGTTTTATTTTTACCCCAGACGGGGATGAACAATTGTTTAAGTCTTTGCCATTGCATATCCACCATTAACCCTTTCAGTATCATTTGCCAGTCTATTGTAGCCAATTCCTGTCCAATACCATCAAAGTTACCTTTCTATAAGTTCAGGACCCTTGTCTCTGAGTTAACTGTGTCACTTTCCATCTTGATGCAGAATTCCACCATATTATGGTCACTGTTGCCCAAGGGGCCTTGCACAACAAGATCGCTAATTAATCCTTCCTCATTACACAATACCCAGTCTAGGATGGCCTGCCCTCTAGTTGGTTCCTCTACATATTGGTTTAAAAACCCATCCCGGAGATTCCAGGAAATCCTCCTCCTCAGCGCTGCTACCAATGTGGTTGGCCCAATCTATATGTAGATTAAGGTCACCCATGATAACTGCTGTACCTTTGCTACACACATCCCTAATTTCCTGTTTGATGCTATCCCCAACCTCCCTACTGCTGTTTGGTGGTCTGTATACAACTCAGACAAGTGTTTTCTGCCATTGGCCATTTCGCAGTTCTACCCATACCGATTCTACAGCATCCAAGCTAATGTCTCTCCTTGCTATTGCATTAATCTCCTCTTTAAGTAGCAATGCCACCCACCTCCTCTTCCTTTCTGTCTATCCTTCCTAAATATTAAATACCCCTGCATATTGAGCTCCAAGCCTTGGTCACCCTGGAGCCATGTCTCTGTAATTCCAACTATATGATGTCCATTGACAAACATAGAAACATAGAAAATAGGTGCAGGAGTAGGCCTTTCGGCCCTTCGAGCCTGCATCGCCATTCAATATGATCATGGCTGATCATCCAACTCAGTATCCCGTACCTGCCTTCTCTCCATACCCCCTGATCCCTTTAGCCACAAAGGCCACATCTAACTCCCTCTTAAATATAGCCAATGAACTGGCCTCAACTACCTTCTGTGGCAGAGAATTCCACAGATTCACCACTCTCTGTGTGAAAAAAAACGTTCTCATCTCTGTCCTAAAAGACTTCCCCCTTATCCTTAAACTGTGACCCCTTGTTCTGGACTTCCCCAACATCGGGAACAATCTTCCTGCATCTAGCCTGTCCGACCCCTTAAGAATTTTGTAAGTTTCTATAAGATCCCCCCTCAATCTTCTAAATTCCAGCGAGTACAAGCCGAGCCTATCCAGTCTTTCTTCATACGAAAGTCCTGCCATCCCAGGAATCAATCTGGTGAACCTTCTCTGTATTCCCTCTATGGCAAGAATGTCTTTCCTCAGATTAGGAGACCAAAACTGTACGCAATACTCCAGATGTGGTCTCACCAAGGCCCTGTACAACTGCAGCAGAACATGATTCTATGACTCTAATCTAATACCAGGACTCATCCTTACTCCAACTCCTTCAGAAGGGGCCAACTCAGCGGTAGAGTTGTTGCCTTACAGTGCCAGAGACCTGGGTTTGATCCTGACTATGGACTGTCTGCAGTTTGTACATTCTCCCTGTGACTGGGTGGGTTTTCTCCAAATGCTCTGGTTTCGTCCCACATTCCAAAGACATACAGGTTTGTAGGTTGTGTAAGAAAATAACTGCAGATGCTGGTACAAATCAAAAATATTTATTTCACAAAATACTGGAGTAACTCAGCAGGTCAGGCAGCATCTCAGGAGAGAAGGAATGGGTGACGTTTCGGGTCGAGACCCTTCACCAGACTGATGTCAGGGGGCGGGACAAAGGAAGGATATAGGTGGAGGACTTCTCCAACTTTAGATAGTTCCTCTATTCCTCTCTTCCCCTCCCCCTTCCCAGTTCTCCCTCTATCTTCCTGTCTCCACCTATATCCTTCCTTTGACCCGCCCCCCTGACATCAGTCTGAAGAAGGATCTCAACCCGAAACGTCACCCATTCCTTCTCTCCTGAGATGCTGCCTGACCTGCTGAGTTACTCCAGCATTTTGTGAGAAAAAAAAACAGGTTTGTAGGTTAATCGGCTTCAGTAGAAATTGTAAATTGTCCCTAGTGTGTAGGATAATGTTAGCATATGGGGTCAGCATGGACTCGGTGGGCTGAAGAGCCTTTTTCCACACTGTATCTCTACAGTCTAAAGTTAAGTCTGAGTTCAAGTCGAACCCCGGAGAGAGTGGGAGATTGTAAACTGAGAATATGGAAGTCTGCAGAGGGCTGAGCAAGGAGGAGTGCAGATATTGAGTAAGTAAAGACAAGGAGACAATTTATTTTAACTCAGAATTGTTCTTGCAATTGCATCAACTTATCAACTACCAAAGTCACCCAATTCAGTGCTGCCTGATGACAACAACGCTGCATTACGTTGGCAGAGGCCCTTGAGAGTCCAATTCTAATCGCAATCCTGATGGGTCAACTTTAATGAAAGGCAAAAACAACATTCTCGTTGAACTATCGCTTCGCTAACATTGATTGACACTAGTCTGTTCCCTTCAATTACAGAAAATGTCATAATGAAAGGTACAAGTGAAGCCCGACACTCCTTACTCTGAGTGTGCAATGCATTTGCAAAGTGAACACGATGCTGAATGTTACTAAATAATTCAGTGAGGTTTCTCATTAGAGAGTCAGTCTCCGGTTGATCAATCAGAAGACTCTGGCCGTCCATTTCCTCTCATCCACTAAAAGCCTCTAAGCCTCCGAACAGTTCAAGCAGTGTTTGAAAGAAAATTCCCTGTCGTTATTCCACAGTTAACAGGAACGGCTCAATGAACAAGGAGAATGAGACTCATAGTGCAGCAAAGGTTCATTGAAAAGACACACAAGGTGCTGGAGTAACTCAATGGTTCAGGCAGCATCCCTGGAGAAAAGGAATAGGTGATGTTTCGGGTCGAGACCCTTCTTCACATGGGTTCATTGATTCCTTGAAGGAGAGACTCGTGAGAATGAGTTGATGTTTGGCCCCATACCCTCTGGGGTTTTCACAAAATAAAAGTTCATGTTTAGTTTTATTGTCACAGGCACCGGTGTACAGTGAAACGCTTGGTTTTGCATGCTATCCAATCAAATCGGTGGTGCAGTGGTAGGGTTGCTATCTATGGGTGCTAGCCAAACCTTGCTAATCTTATTTCCTTGGTGCAAGAAGTGGAGCTTCTGTTATGTTGTTGCATGGATGTGTAAAGGTCCATGTTGTTTACAGGTAAAATAAATCTATCGGATTTCTTGTGTCATATTATTGCATCTTGATCAGCTGGACAAGTGGGCCGAGAAATGGCCAATGGAGTTTAAATCATGTATGTGTGTGATGTTGGGAAGCCAAACCAGGGCAGGAGCTTCACCTGAATGGCAGGGTCCTGGGGGGGGGGGGGGGTGTAGAGCAGTGGGATTGAGGAGTGCAGGTACATAGTTCCCTGGATATGGCTTCACAGATGGATGGAGTGGTGATGAAGGCATGCTAGTCTTTGTAGTCAGGGAATTGAGTATGGAAGTTTGGATGTGTGTCATTGGTGGACAAGGTATTGGTGATGCCACATTTGGAGTATCATGCTCAGTTTTGGTCACTCTGCTATATTGATGAACCTTTCAGGCAGCACGGTGGCACAGCGGTAGTGTTGCCTCCTTACTGTGCCAGAGACCCGGGTTCAATCCCGACTACGGGTGCTGCCTGTATGGAGTTTGTACGTTCTCCCCGTGACCTCCGAGGTTTTCGTTTTCCTCCCACACTCCAAAGACGTACAGGTTTTATTAAGGTTAATTGGCTTGGTCTAAATGTAAAATTGTGCCTAGTGTGTGTAGGGTAGTGTAAATGTATGGGGATCGCAGGTCGTTGCGGACTCGGTGGGCCGAAGGGCCTGTTTCCGCGCTGTGTCTCTAAACAAAACAAAACTTTCTTCTATTGACAGTTTAGCTTGTGTTATTGATTATTAATTTATTGTATTATTGATTATTATATATTTATTTGTGTGTTTTGTATTAGTGGGCCTGTAAAGCTGCAGCAAGTCATTGTTCATTGTTTGATTGCCAGTAGATCTGACAATTAAAACACACTTAACTCAAATATACACTGCTCCTTGTTCCGAGCCACAGGAGACACACTGGAGATTATTCTCGCTCCTCTCCTACCCTGACATATACTCTGCAAAATTCACACTCCCAGCATTACTGTGGGAAAAGTAACCTACCCCTCAATGTCCTTGCCACAGGGCTTTCAGTACGAGCCCCTTTGCAACAACTCAGAGTGATTTAACAGCTGACCATTTGCTCTCTCTGGCAGCAACAACATGTTTCCCCCGAGCCTGAAGAAAACAGATAAATAGTCAAATGTTAATTGAAACAAAAGTCAATAAAAGTTGAAAATCTTCAAAGAAATGGATAGAGAACTGAGCGAATGGTTTTAATTCTTTTAATGTACCTAAATGTTCCCTGTCAAGTGGTCTAAAGCTCTGGCCAACAACATCCAAATCATTCTCACTGAATGCATACCAAACATCCCCCATGAAATGCCCCAGACAATGCAGGAACTCTCCATGGGTCAGGCAGTCTCTGTGGAAAGAGAAAAACAGCAAGATGTCAGATTGAAGACCCTTTGGCAGAACAAACTCTCTGTGTCCTGAAATGTTAACTCTGTTTCTCTTTCCGCAGATGCTGCCGAACATTCAGGGTGTTTCCAACACCTGCAGAGGACGGCATGGTTGAAATGTTGCCTTACAGCGCCAGAGACTCGGGATTGATCCTGAATATGGGTGCTGTCTGTATGGAGTTTGTTCATTCTCTCTGTGACCGTGTGGGTTTTCTCCGGGTGCTCCGGTTTCCTCCCACACTCCAAAGACATACAGGTTTATAGGTTAATTGGCTTCTGTAAATTGCCCCTAATGTTTAGGATAGTGCTAGTGTATGGGGTGATCGATGGTCGGTGTGGACTCAAGGGCCTGTTTCTGCGCTGAATCACTGAAGTCTAAAGTTCACATTTTACTTCTTTCTTACCACAAAATTTGAATCACCGCACCCTGCCCCTTTCACCTCAGGTTCCTATTAAATCTTTTCACTCTCACCTTAAGCATGTGGCACCTGGTTGTTGTTTCCTCTTTTCTGGGGGGGGGGGGGGGGAAGACTGCAATATTTTCCAAATCAATGTAAATTGTTTTAATTCTCTCTTCTAACAAAATCATCCTAATAACTAAATCTTGGGAGGAGGGCAGAAGGAAGAGAAGTGGGCCCATGTTAAAGGGAATACAGGGACAGAGGTTCCCAGGATGGCCATTCCTTCTCTGACATGGGGATGGGGCCAGTAATTGTCTAGACATCTGAGGAAGGAGGATGCAATATTACCCATCTAGTGGGCAGAGGTCCTAGGGTGACGGAGGAACTGAAGGAAATTCACATTAGGCAGGAAATGGTGTTGGGTAGACTGATGGGACTGAAGGCTGATAAATCCCCAGGGCCTGATGGTCTGCATCCCAGAGTACTTAAGGAGGTGGCTCTAGAAATTGTGGACGCATTAGTGATCATTTTCCAATGTTCCATAGATTCAGGATCAGTTCCTGTGGATTGGAGAATAGCTAATGTTATCCCACTTTTTAAGAAAGGAGGGAGAGAGAAAACAGGGAATTACAAACCAGTTAGTCTGACATCAATGGTGGGAAGATGCTGGACTCAATTATAAAAGATGAAATAGCAGCACATTTGGATAGCAGTAACAGGATCTGTCTGAGTCAGCATGGATTTACGAAGGGGAAATTATGCTTGACTAATCTTCTGGAATTTTGTGAGGATGTAACTAGGAAAATGGACAAAGGATAGCCAGTGGATGTAGTGTACCTGGACTTTCAGAAAGCTTTTGATAAGGTCCCACGCAGGAGATTAGTGGGCAAAATTGGAGCACATGGTATTGGGGGTAGGGTACTGACATGGATAGAAAATTGGTTGGCAGACAGGAAACAAAGAGTAGGGATTAACGGGTCTCTTTCAGAATGGCAGGCAGTAACTAGTGGGGTACCGCAAGGCTCGGTGCTGGGAACGCAGCTATTTACAACATAGGGATGAAGGGATTAAAAGTAACATTAGCAAATTTGCAGATGACACAAAGCTGGATGGCAGTGTGAACTATGTGAGGAGGATGCTATGAGGATGTAGGGTGACTTGGACACGTTGTATGAGTGGGCAGATGCATGGCAGATGCAGTTTAATGTGGATAAATGTGAAGTTATCCACTTAGGTGGTAAGAACAGGAATAACAGATTATTATCTGAATGGTGTTAAGTTAGGAAAAGGGGAAGTACAACGAGATCTGGGTGTCCTTGTACATCTGTCACTGAAAGTAAACATGCAGGTACAGCAGGCAGTGAAGAAAGCCAATGGAATGTTGGCCTTCATAACACGAGGAGTTGAGTATCGGAGCAAAGAGGTCCTTCTGCAGTTGTACATGGCCCTAGTGAGACCACACCTGGAGTACTGTGTGCAGTTTTGGTCTCGTAAGTTGAGGAAGGACATTCTTGCTATTGAGGGCGAGCAGAGTAGGTTCACGAGGTTCATTCCCGGGATGGCTGGACTGTCGTATGTTGAACGAATGGAGCGAATGGGCTTGTATACACTGGAATTTAGAAGGATGAGAGGGGATCTTATTGAAACGTATAAGATTATTAAGGGATTGGGGACGCGAGAGGCAGGAAACATGTTCCCGATGTTGGGGGAGTCCAGAACCAGGGGCCACAGTTTAAGAATAAGGGGTAGGCCATTTAGAACAGAGATGAGGAAAAATCGTTTCATCCAGAGAGTTGTGTATCTGTGGAATTCTCTGCTTCAGAAGGCAGTGGAGGCCAATTCTCTGGAAGCTTTCAAGAGAGAGTTAGATAGAGCTCTTAAAGATAGCGGAGTCAAGGGATATGGGTAGAGGGCAGGAACGGGGTACTGATTGTGGATGATCAGCCATGATCACATTGAATGGTGGTGCTGGCTCGAAGGGCTGAATGGCCTACTCTGGCACCTATTGTCTATTGTCTATTGTCTATTGTCTAACATCTCAAGGGAATTGAATAATACACAAATAGAAAATAGTTGCAGGGCGCAGCGTTAGAGCTACTGCCTTACAAACCCAGAGATCCGGGTTTGATCCTGACTACGGGTGCTTGTTTGTACAGAGTTTGTTCGTTCTCGCCATGGCCTGTGTGGCTTTTCTCCGAGATCTTCGGTTTTCGCCCACTCTCCCAAGACATACAGTTAGTTGGTTAGTTGGCTTGGTATTAAAAAAATGTTTAAATTGTCGGGCATAGTTAATGTGCAGGAATCGCTGGTTAGTGCAGGCTCAGTGGGCCTGTTTTCATGCTGTATCTCTAAACTAAACTAAACAATGGGGAAAGTGAAGGGGGAGAGAGGTAATTAGCAAACAAAGGGCTAGCGCAGACGTAGTCAGCCTGAGTCACCTCCTCCCCAGTCATGTTTCTCTGTGGACACTACCCGGTCCATCCCAGGTACCAACTTCCCCATCTACAGGGGGGATCTACAGGAAACGTTAATTAATTAATTAATTAAAATCGTTGCGAACATTAGCGACGCAGTGGTGCTGGTTTGCGATGGGCACGGTGATGGATGCTCCACACATCTCTGTCCTCCACACAGCTGGCCAGCTCCCCTTTAAAAGAGGACAGTGCCTCAAAATGCATCCAGCATCATCAGAGACCCACACCACCCTGGCCACGCTCTCATCTCACTGCTACCATCGGGAAGAAGGTACAGGAGCCTGAGAACCGTGACCTCCAGGTTCAAGAACAGCTTCTTGCCAACAACCATCAGGCTCTTGAAAGCTGCTGGAACTGGGGCTTAGCAACCCTCTGTGTGCCTGGGTCCTGGACTTTCTCACCGCCAGGCCCCAAGTGGTCAGGATGGGGGAACACACATCTAGCTCCCTCACCTTGAACATAGGATCCCCCCAGGGTTGCGTCCTTAGCCCCCTACTGTACTCCCTGTACACACATGACTGTGGGGCCAGGTTCAGCTCAAACTCCATCATCAAGTTTGCTGATGACACTGTGGTGGTGGGCCGGATCTCCAACAACGATGAGAAGGCCTACCGGGAGGAGGTGGCTGATCTGGCACTCTGGTGTCAGGACAATAGCCTCCTCTTGAATGTCACTTAAACGAAGGAGCTGATTGTGGACTTCAGAAGGGCTAAACATCCAAGGACGGACACACCACTGGAGATAAATGGGTCTATTGTGGATAGGGTGAGCAGTTTTAAATACTTGGGAGTCCGCATCACAGAGGATCTGACATGGGCAACACACATTGCCGCACTGGTGGGTAAGGCAAAGCAGCGCCTTTACTACCTTAGACAACTGAGGAATTTCAGAGTGTCTCTGAGGATCCTTCATTGCTTCTACTCTGGGGCTGTAGAGAGCAACCTGTCCGGCAACATTACAGTCTGGTTTGGGAACAGCTCTGCCCAGGACAGGATAACCCTGCAGAGAGTAGTGCATTCGGCAGAACACACCATGGGAACTACACTCGTCTCCCTGCAGGACCTATACATCAGGAGGTGCAGATCCAGAGCAAACAAGATCATGAGGGACCCCTGCCACCCCAGTAACGGACTGTTCCAGATGCTACGGTCAGGCAAACGCCTCCACTGTCATGCTGTGAAAACGGAGAGGATGAGATGGAGTTTCTTCCCACAGGCCATCAGGACTGGCAACTTTTATAACTACAGGGACTAAATTTTTGTCTATATAGTAACTTATTAACTTTATTTATATGCTGTAACTGTAATT
This sequence comes from Rhinoraja longicauda, assembly GCF_053455715.1. Taxonomy (NCBI): domain Eukaryota; kingdom Metazoa; phylum Chordata; class Chondrichthyes; order Rajiformes; family Arhynchobatidae; genus Rhinoraja; species Rhinoraja longicauda. The sequence goes on from NC_135976.1 coordinate 893,098, forward strand.
CTTTTTTGTGCACAATCCGCAGGCATTGCCACTTTCATTTCACTGCACATCGTGTATGTGTATGTGACAAATAAACTTGACTTGAACACTAACCTCAGCAACTATGACCTTCTATGGACCGTGTCTTTGGTTGCACTATGTACTTCGGCTTTAGATTATTAGGGTTACCTAATATTATAATTGTTAATTCATTGTATTATTATTATATATTCATCTGTGTGTCACTGTGTTTATGGGCCTGTAAAGCAGCTGCAAGTAAGAATTTCATTGTTCCATTGTCGATACATGTGTCAATGAAACATTCTTGACTCTCAATGATCCTGTTTCTGTACAGCTCCATTTTGAGACAACAAAAATAAGAAATAAAATAAAGTGAAGATGACAAGTGTAACCATTTATTTTCTTCCCAGCAGGGCAGCACAGAGATTGACAGTCTACAACATACAGACGTGAAACGGAAACAGCAGAGAGTGCACGCACTGAATAGTGCAACAACCCATACAGAAGATCGCACAACCCCAGCCTCTCACCCACATCACAACTTCCCACCACAGTTGTACCATGTCTAGAGTAACAGCAACACTCTGGAAATGCACAGTGCAGCCAGCACCAGAAAGCAACTCAAAGCCAATCTGAAGCAGGGTCCCAATCTGAAACGTCACCTATCCATGTTCTCCAAAGATGCTGCCTGACCCGCTGAGTTACTCCAGCACTCTATGAAACGTCACCTATCCATGTCCTCCAGAGATGCTGCCTGACCCGCTGAGTTACTTTAGCACTGTGTGTACTTTTGAAAAGCAACGTAGTGCTTGAGGTGCATAATGTGCTCTGCAGCTGTTGTCCAGCTGCAGGTATACTTCCATTTCCCATACAAATTCCAGATTTACCCAGGCACTGGGTGCTTTATTCTTCCAGCATCTTTGATTTACTTCAGAACACCAAAGATCCATTATTGTACCAGTGCCAAAGAATGCCTCTCCAGCGTGTTTGAATGAGAAGGCCTATGTGAGGATGCTGTTCATTGACTTTAGTTCAGCTTTCAATACCATAGTCCCCACCAGACTGGTTGAGAAGCTGCTGGAACTGGGGCTTAGCACCCCTCTGTGTGCCTGGGTCCTGGACTTTCTCACTGCCGGGCCCCAAGTGGTCAGGATAGGGGAACACACATCTAGCTCCCTCACCGTGAACATAGGATCCCCCTAGGGTTGCGTCCTTAGCCCCCTACTGTACTCCCTGTACACACACGACTGTGTGGCCAGGTTCAGCTCAAACTCCATCATCAAGTTTGCTGACAACACTGTGGTGGTGGGCCGGATCTCCAACAATGATGAGAAGGCCTACCGGGAGGAGGTGGCTGATCTGGCACTCTGGTGTCGGGACAATAGCCTCCTCTTGAATGTCACAAAAACTAAGGAGCTGATTGTGGACTTTAGAAGGGCTCAACATCCGAGGACGTACACGCCACTGGAGATAAATGGGTCTACTGTGGATAGGGTGAGCAGCTTTAAATACCTGGGAATCCGCATCAAAGAAGATCTGACATGGACAACACACATTGCCGCACTGGTGGGTAAGGCAAAGCAGCACCTTTACCACCTCAGACAGCTGAGGAAATTCAGAGTCTCTCTGAGGATCCTTCAATGCTTCTACTCTGGGGTTGTAGAGAGCATCCTGTCTGGCAACATCACAGTCTGGTTTGGGAACAGCTCTGCCCAGGACAGGAAGGCCCTGCAGAGAGTAGTGCGTTCGGCAGAACACACCATGGGAACTACATTCGCCCCCCTGCAGGACCTATAGATCAGGAGATGTAGATCAAGAGCAAGCAAGATTATGAGGGACCCCTGCCACCCCAGCAACGGACTGTTCCAGCTGCTACGGTCAGGCAAACGCCTCTGCTTTTCTTCCCACAGGCTATCAGGACTGTTAACTATTATAACTACAGGGACTACATTTTCTTTTCTGTATTAATTTTAATTTATATGCTGTAATTGTAATTTTTTTTTTGCACAATCCGAAGGCATTGCCACTTTCATTTCACTGCACATCGTGTATGTGTATGTGACAAATAAATTTGACTTGACTTAACTTGACTTGAAATCAAACTCATCTCTACAAAGACAGACGTGACTGGGATCAATGTGGGAAAGAGACTTGATCACATGAAATAACCATCAGCTTCGAAGAACTCTTGACAGTTGACCTCTGCTGCTACGATACGACACAAACTGAAACAACAGCCATCACAATAAAGCACTCGGATGTAACGTTTGTACATCGTGCATCTTACCCAATGTTAGACAACAGTACATCAGTAGGAAATATGCAACGGAATTGTTACAATGAGATCATCAATCTATTGCTGCGATTCAAGGGTTTGTGGACATTATGATCGGGATGGTAACAAATGCCTATAATTCATATAGAAATGTTTATATATAATATATATCTATATAGATTTTTCTTCATAATACATAATTTACAGAACCACCATGCATTCATGCTTCTACAGGAATAACTATATATATTACAACGTTGATGAGTTTATGGATGCTCGTTGATGCGAAGCCTCTGATCTTCCGCCATGTTGGTGACAGATCGAGCCTCATCCAGCTCTCCTCCCTGGCGTAGCGTTACACAAGGCATCCCGGCCCACACTCACTGCCTGTTACGAGAGGGTCACCACCTCTGCTTGAGAGTAGTTAGCTGTGAGGACATCTTTGCAGTTCTCTGCATTTCAAGAATAAAGCAGGAGACAGCTCAACGTAAATAAGATATCGCAACCCTGACAAAGTCTGGGCTTAGGAACTCAAGGAACAAATGACAAGGGAAGGAAGAGCAGTCAATGCAAAGGGGAACTCACCCTGCAAAGATGGTATGTGTTCACTTGTGTTTGTGTCTGTGTGAGAGAGTGAGAGAGTGACAGAGAATGTGAGAGTGAATGAGGGTGAGAGAGAGTGGGAGAGAGTGAGAGAGTGAGAGAGTGTGAGAGACTGAGAGACAGTGAAAGAGTGAGTGAGAGACAGTGAGAGACAATGAGAGAGTGACAGAATGTGAGAGTGAATGAGGGTGAGAGAGAGTGAGAGAGTGAGTGAGAGAGAGTGAGAGAGTGTGAGAGACTGAGAGACAGTGAGAGACAATGAGAGAGTGACAGAATGTGAGAGTGAATGAGGGTAAGAGAGAGTGAGAGAGAGTGAGGGAGAGTGAGAGAGAGTGAGAGGGAGTGTAAGAGAGTGAGAGATAATGTGAGAATGTGAGAGAGAGAGAGAGAGAGAGAGAGAGAGAGAGAGAGAGAGAGAGAGAGAGAGAGAGAGAGAGAGAGAGAGAGAGAGAGAGAGAGAGAGAGAGAGAGAGAGAGAGAGAGAGAGAGAGAGAGAGGGAGAGGGAGAGAGGGAGAGAGGGAGAGAGAGGGAGCATGGATTGTTTGGTGTGTCTGTGTGTCAATGTCCATGTGTGTGCATGTCCATGTGTGCACGTGTGTGTCCATATGTGTGCATGTCCGTATGTGTGCCTGTCCATGCGTGCACGCGTGTGTCCATGTGTGTGCGTGTCCGTATGTGTCTGTGTCCATTTGTGCACGTGTGTGTCCGTGTGTGTGTGTCCGTGTGTATGTGTCCGTACGTGTGCGTGTCCGTGTGTGTATATATTTCAGATTGCTCAGTTGTGGATTGCGTCACATTCAGGGTGGCACCGCAGCGCAGTGAATAGAGCCGCTGACTCTCAGCGCCAGAGACCCAGGTTCGATCCTGACCTTAGGTGCTGTCTGTGTGGAGTTTGCACATTCTCCCTGTGACCGTGTGGGTTACCTCCATATGCTCTGTTTTCCATGCCAAAGACATGTGGGTTTGTAGATAATTGGCCCTCTGTAAATTGCCCTTCGTGTGAAGAGAGTGGATGAGACTATGGAATAACATTGAACTAGTGTGAATAGGAGATCAATGGTCAGAATGAACTCGGAAGGGCCTGTTTCCATGCTGTATCTTTAAACTCTAAACATTCAGTTAATTGGCCACTGCTCACGAGCCACCTCTCCCCCCGTGTAACCTAAAAGATAGGAAAGGTTTAGAGAGATAGGGGCCAAACGAGGGCAGGAGGGGCTGGTGTAGATGGGGCATCTTGGCCAACATGAGCAAGTTGGGCCGAAGGGCCTGTGTCGGTGCTGTGTGAGTATATGACCATGAACCTCCCTCCTCTGTCACTGCGGGGATACTCACCGGCCGTCAGTAAGAAGCAGGCAGGCGTGGTCTTGGTCCTGTCCCGGGTGGAGGAGCGTTTGAGAGAGTGGTTGGTGTCGGGGGTCCGAGGCCAGTTCAACGCCGTGCTCTCCTCATCCGACACAGCCACATTGGCATCACCATTCTGCTTTGAGTCTAGGAGACACACACAATTCCTGCTCAGATCCTTGAACCCACGCAAATCCCAGTCACACCTATCTTAGCCTAGTCAACTTCAAGAAATCCAAATCAATATGAAATATTTTGTGGCACAGTCACACTTTTAGTCATCAGGTTAACTTGGTGTAAAGTGCTGGAGGAATTCAGCAGCACAGGCAGCATCTGTGCAGAGAAAGGGCTGGTGATGGTTCAGGTCCAGACCCTTCTTCAGACCAAAAGCATCTTCTGTCCATTTCACTCCACAGATGCTGAGGGCACGCTGAGTTCCTCCAGCACTTTGATTTTAGATCAAACATTCCAGCATCTACAGTTCCTTGTGTCTCCATTTAGTGTGTCAGGGAATGAACAGCACATGTATGTGAGCTCACGTGTGCACTCTCATACTCAGGCCATTTGGGCATTGTGTGCTACATCAGAATGGCAGGAAATGCAACATGCATCTCAGGACACGTGTGACATGACAGGAGTGCAATGTAACATGGAGACACAAAATGCTGGAGTAACTCAGCGGGACAGGCAGCATCTCTGGAGAGAATCACAGGTCTCGACCAGAAACGTCACCTATTCCTTCTCTCCAGAGAAGCTGCCTGTCCCATTGAGTTACTCCAGCATTTTGTATCTATCTTTGGTGTAAACCACCATCTACAATTGCTTCAGTACAGCACAGGAACAAGAGCTTTGGCCCACAATGTATATGCCCAATGTAATGGCAAGATAAACTAATCTCCTTTGCTTGCACATGATCCATACCCCTCCAATCCATGTGCCTATCTAAAACCCTCTGAAATGCATATCCTACCATCTTCTTGGGGTTTGACACAAGGGGTTTGTTTAGTACATTTGATCGTATATCCCACATTCATCCGCACTGCCATGCAATTAATCACACCCACTGCTCATTTATTCACTGAGAATTTAGAGTCATAGAGTGATAGAGTGATACAGTGTGGGAACAGGCCCTTCGGCCCAACTTGCCCACACCGGCATCATGCCCCAGCTACACTAGTCCCACCTGCCTGCGTTTGGTCCATATCCCTCCAAACCTGTCCTATCCATGCACCTGTCTAACTGAATGTGTCCGTTCTCATGGACTGTACGATTGTTGCTGCTTTCAGGTATTTGATTTCCAGATCACACCAACCAGTGGTGTAAAACAACATATTTTCACCGAATGCTTGATCAAACTGATTAAATCTGCATCCTCCGGTTACTAACTGCAGACAATGTCACTTTGAACATTCTCAAATCTCTCTTTGACCATCTCTGCTCTGTACTGAATTCCAACTTCTTCAGTCTCCTATCAAAACAACCATAGAGCCAATTTTAAAATTCACTTCAGCTTGTTACTTTTAACATGCATCTCATTTTCCCCTCAGTATCTGTTTGCACGGTAGCGCAGCGGTAGAGTTGCTGCTTTACAGCGAATGCAGCGCCGGAGACTCAGGTTCGATCCTGACTACGGGTGCTGCACTGTAAGGAGTTTGTACGTTCTCCCCGTGACCTGCGTGGGTTTTCTCCGAGATCTTCGGTTTCCTCCCACACTCCAAAGACGTACAGGTATGTAGGTTAATTGGCTGGGTAAATGTTTAAAAAAATTGTCCCTAATGGGTGTAGGATAGTGTTAATGTACGGGGATCGCTGGGCGGCACGGACATGGAGGGCCGAAAAGGCCTGTTTCCGGCTGTATATATATGATATGATATGATATGATATACACCTCGCTTAATCCACTACCATCCCCTCTCTCTGTTTATCTTTCTTTAACTAATTAACTTTCTCCGTTGTAAAGCTAAATATTATTTTTATGTAAACTCCTCCCTAGCAGGGCAGTGCCTATCAGGCTGTGATGATGCATTATGTAACTATGAGGAGATGGTGAAATGTTCAAAAACTAGAGGGCACAGGTTTCGAGTGAGAGGCGGGAGAATTAAGAGGTACCTCAGGGACAATCTTTTCACTCAGAGGGTAATCGGTATCTGGAATGAGCTGCCTGAGGAAGCTATAAAAGCAGGCATGGTTACGACTTAATAAACAATTTGGACAGGAATATGGATAGGAAGGGAAATGTGGGCTAAATGCAGGCAAATGGGACTATCCAAGATGTCAACATGGTCGGCAAGGAGCAGGTTGGCTGAATGGCCTGTTTCCATGCTGTAATGCTCAATGAGCATATGACTGAAAATTCTGGAAACCTGTAATCCCACAAATACTCAACCACAACATCTATGGAAAGAATTAAAACTTCAGCTTAGTGTTCTGCTGAAGAAATAAACTGAGGCATTAACCGTTTTTCTCTCCAAGGACACTGTCTGAATTGCCAAGTATCTCAAGCATTTTATGTTTTTATTCGGTCTCTGTCAATACAATTTCTTCCTCCATCCTTTACAACCTATAGTTAAGGAGGTAGGTTCCAGCTGTCCCAGTCAACTCCCCATAACAATATCTGCCCACATTACCAGCACTGTGCCACGTTAACTATGTAATGCAACAGGAATAAACTAACATTAATTTGACAGATAAAAGGCCAGAATGTGCTTGAGCAACTCAGCGGGCCAGGCAGCATCTCTAGAGACAAGAAGGGTCTCAATAGACTGAAGAATGGTCCCGACCCAAAACATCACATATCTGTGTTCTCCAGAGGTGCTGCCTGGCCCATTGAGTTACTCCAACAATTTGTGTGTCTTTTTGTGAACTAGCATCTGCATATAATTCGCTAGAATGACCAGTAAGGACAGGACTGTGCAGACATCCTGAAACTCTCTCCAAGTAATACTGGGGTGTAGGCAGCGGAGTACACATTGTGTCTGGAAAGCTGTTCCTTCAAGTCTACAAGATATTCGTTTTTCACATTTGCACTGTTATGGTCTGATTACCGAATGTTACTTCAGTTTCGTTTAATTTAGAGATACAGGGCAGAAACACTCCCTTTGGCCAACCAAGTCCGCGCCGACCAGTGATCACATCATACACTAGCACTATCCTACACACAAGGGACACCGTACACTTTACAGAAGCCAATTAACCTACAACTCGAGCACCTGGAGAAAACCCACATGGTAACAGGGAGAATGTACAAGCTCCGTAGAGACCATGCCTGTTGTCAGGGTTGAACCCGGGTCTCTGGCACTGTAAGGCAGATGCTCTACCATTGCACCAGTGCCGCCTAGTTACTAATTCTTATATTTATCATATTACTGATGATTGTATATTTTGTTTGTGTGTTATTGCATTAATGCGTCTGTAAAGTGCCTGTTCCAGTTAGGCGATTTTTTAGGGGACTGCCGGCGACTGTTATAGTCGTAGCAGGTCACTGAAAAACCAGCGACTGGACCCCCCACGACAATGTCTATGACAAGCTACAACAACCTAGCATCTAGTCGACGTCAAGCTACGGCAAGCTACCGACAACCGGTGACCCAATCGTTGTGACTAGGACGTCCACCTATGTCAACCTACGACCAAAAACGTGACAAACTACGACAACCTACGTCAACCTACGTCAACCCGCAACAAGCCCTGGCAAGCTACGACCCTGTCGGCGACAACTAAAGGCAACTGAAGACAATGGAATCACCCAGTTTTCCTATAAAGGGTAGGATCTCCCTATATAGGGTAGGGTTTCCAATCATTCTGCATCAAGACTACCATGGAGCAACATCAGAGGGCATTGCTCACACAAGAAGAAGCCCAGTTGCTTGCAGCGGCCCTCATGCTTAAAGATCAGCAAGACAGAAGGACAAGAAGAATGGTGAAGAAGAAGCCCAAGAAGATGTCTGTGTGGTTGAAGCCCTTGTCCCTGAAGAGACCCAGGTTGGGCCAGTATGACAACCTGATGACTGAGCTCCAGCAAGAAGATGAGGCTATCTTCAGAAACTTCACTAGACTCCCCCCAGAGCTGTTTCACGAACTGAAGACACGGGTGGGTGCACTCCTGGAGAAAAAGGAGACCTTCATGAGGAAGCCACTGGAACCGGGCCTGCACCTAGCCATCACCCTCCGCTACCTGGCATCAGGAGACTCCTACAAGAGCCTCTCCTACAGCTTTCTTGTGGCCCACAACACCATCAGCAAGGTTGTACGAGAGACCTGTGAAGCCATCATCAACGTTTATGAAGATGAAGTCATGGACTGCCCTGGTACACCAGATGAGTGGAAGAGAGGGGCACAGGGCTTTGAGAACACATGTGGGGCAGTGGATGGCAAGCACATGGACATCAGGTGCTTGGAGGTTGGATGTACTTCAACTACAAGAAGTTCCATTCCATCGTACTGATGGCTGTGGCGGATGCAGACTACAACGTCCTGTATGTGGATGTGGGCACACCTGGCAGTGTCACAGATGGTGGGATCTGGAGAGAGACCTCACTTGGGGAAGCACTGGAAGAAGGAAGAGCAGGCTTTCCTGATCCAGAACCTCTGCCAGGAGAAGACAACCCTGCCATCCCATACACACTGGTTGGTGATGATGCCTTCCCACTCAGGTCATGGATGATGAAGCCATACTCTCACAGGGGGATGTCAAGGGAGCAGAGGATCTTCAACTCCAGGCTGTCCAGGGCTAGGAGGGTGGTGGAAAATGCCTTTGGCATCCTCGCTAGCAGATTCTGATGCTTGCTGACTACGATACAGCAGGAGCCCAAGAATGTGCAGACCATTGTCTACGCAGAATGTGTCCTCCATAACCTGATCTGTTGCAGAAGTGCAGCAGAAGCCATGGTGGAGGGTGACTGAGTGGACAACCAGACAGGCAACATCACACCAGGCTCATGGAGAACTGGAGGACACGCAGCACTGATGGTGGGACTGGAGAGATTGCCAGGAAACACCTCCAACAAGAGAGCCAAGGACCAGAGAGACCATCTCTGCACTTACTACTACTCTGAACTAGGCAGTGTACCAATTCACCAAAGTCAGCATCGACGACCACCGACGTCACCTGGCGACAACCTACGACAGCACCTACGTCAAGAGACATCAAGCTACATTCATTGGCGTCAAACCCACTGACACTGACTGTCACCAAAAATATTTCAACATTCTGAAAATCCAGCGGCGACCAGAAAGACGCTACAACTCTTTGGGTGATGGAGAAGATTACTCATGACCATACAGGCAACACCCCAGCAACCATGTGGTGACAGCCTAGTCACCTGTAATCGCCTAAAAAATCGCCAGTGGGAGATGCCCTTTAATCTGCAGCAAGTAAGTTCATTGTCCTGTTGCTACTACAGATTAGATACTTTCAACAAGACTATGGCTGAACCCCATTCTCCTGCCTCCTCCACATAACCCCTGACACCCGTAGTAATCAAGAATCTATCTATCTCTGCCTTATAAATATCCATTGTTTCTCCTGGTGGGCAGTCAGTCACCTGCTCTCTGCCTGATCACCATAACGTTGGATATCCTTCCAGACAAATACCTGTCTTTGTAGTATAAGAAAATAACTGCAGATGCTGGTACAAATCGATTTATTCACAAAATGCTGGAGTAACTCAGCAGGTCAGGCAGCATCTCGGGAGAGAAGGAATGGGTGACGTTTCGGGTCGAGACCCTTCTTCAGACTGATGTCGGGGGGCGGGACAAAGGAAGGATATAGGTGGAGACAGGAAGATAGAGGGAGAACTGGGAAGGAGGAGGGGAAGGGAGGGACAGAGGAGCTATCTGAAGTTGGAGAAGTCGATGTTCATACCACTGGGCTGCAAACTGCCCAGGCGAAATATGAGGTGCTGTTCCTCCAATTTCTGGTGGGCCTCACTATGGCACTGGAGGAGGCCCATGACAGAAAGGTCAGACTGGGAGTGGGAGGGGGAGTTGAAGTGCTCGGCCACCGGGAGATCAGTTTGGTTAATGCGGACCGAGCGCAGGTGTTCAGCGAAGCGATCACCGAGCCTGCGCTTGGTTTCGCCGATATAAATGAGTTGACATCTAGAGCAGCAGATGCAATAGATGAGGTTGGAGGAGGTGCAGGTGAACCTTTGTCTCACCTGGAAAGACTGTTTGGGTCCTTGGATGGTGAGGTAAAGGGACAGGTGTTGAATCTCGTGCGGTTGCAGGGGAAAGTGCCCGGGGTTGGGGTGGTTTGGGGAGGAAGGGATGAGTGGACCAGGGAGTTACGGAGGGAACGGTCTCTGTGGAACGCATATTTCGCCTGGGTAGTTTGCAGCCCAGTGGTATGAACATCAACTTCTCCAACTTTAGATAGCTCCTCTGTCCCTCCCTTCCCCATCTCCTTCCCAGATCTCTTTCTATCTTCCTGTCTCCACCTATATCCTTCCTTTGTCCCACCCCCCTGACATCAGCCTGAAGAAGGGTCTCGACCCGAAACGTCACCCATTCCTTCTCTCCCGAGATGCTGCCTGACCTGCTGAGTTACTCCAGCATTTTGTGAATAAATACCTGTCTTTGTCTTGTATATGCAATGACTGGGCAATATGAAAGTCCAAAGTCAAAGATTCACCATCCCTAGGGAGAAGAGTTGACTCCACCATCTCAAGTGGTCAGCCACTTTGTTGTGAGACCATGCTCCCTAATACCAGACTCTGCCCTACAGGAGAAACAAAGGATATTTATAAGGCAGAGATAGATAGATTCTTGATTACTACGGATGTCAGGGGTTTAAGAGGAGGAGGCAGGGGAATGGGGTTAGGAGGGAGAGATAGATCAGCCATGATTGAATGGAAAAGACGATGGGCTGAATGGCCTAATTCTGCTCCAATCACTTACGACCTTATGAGAAACCTCTGTCAGCTCTTTCCTATTGCTCCCTCTGAATCTGCAGTGTTTCCATGAGATTAACTTCACGTTCTGCTCCGCCTTCCCTCTTTACTTTTGATTGATTGAAAGATACAGCATGGAAACAGGCTCTTCGGCCCACCGAATCCACACCGACCATCATTCACCCATTCACACTAGTTCTATGTTATCCCACTTTCTCATCCACTCCCTACACACTAGGCAATTTACAGAGGTCGATTAACCTACAAATCCGGATGTGGGAGGAAACCAGGGTACCCGGAGGAAACCCACGTGCAAACTCCACACAGACAGCACTGGAGGTGAGGATTGAACTCAGGTCTCCAGTCTCCACCCTGACGAATGTGCTGAAAGGCTGCAGGATTGCGGTCCTACCTGAGTTGCTCGTGTCCGGTATGTGCTCAGTGGCGGGTGGTACATTGTCGTTGTGGGCGCTGCTGCCCTGGGAGCTGGCGTCTGGTTTGCACCGCTCTGTGGGCTTGTCTGGAGCCCCGGCAGGGATGTGCTTCCGCCGTTTCTTGGGCAGCTTCTGCTTGGCCATGGCCAGCGAGTAGTACATGCCAAAGTTGTTGACGATGACGGGCACGGGCATGGCGATGGTGAGGACGCCGGCCAGGGCACACAGTGCGCCCACCAACATGCCCGACCACGTTTGGGGAAACATGTCTCCGTAGCCCAGGGTCGTCATGGTGACCACCGCCCACCAGAAGCCGATGGGGATGTTTTTGAAGTGATTGGTACCCCGGCTGTTGGGATTCTCGCCAATCCTCTCAGCGTAGTAGATCATGGTGGCGAAGATGAGGACGCCCAAGGCCAGGAAGATGACAAGCAGGAGGAACTCGTTGGTGCTGGCGCGGAGCGTGTGGCCCAGGACCCTCAGTCCCACAAAGTGGCGTGTCAGCTTGAAGATGCGCAGGATGCGGACAAAACGCACCACCCGCAGGAAGCCCAGAACATCCCTCGCCGCCTTGGAGGACAAGCCGCGAAGAGCCTGCTCCAGGTAGAAGGGCAGAATGGCCACAAAGTCAATGAGGTTGAGCGTGTTCTTGACGAAGAGCAGCTTGTTGGGGCAGAAGATGATGCGGGCGAGGAACTCCAAGGTGAACCACACCACGCACACCCCTTCCACATACATGAGTGCCGGCTCCGTCTCCAGTCTGTACACCCTCACCGCCCGCGTGCTGTTCCCCACTCGCACGTAATCTGTCAAGTTCACAATCTTGTTGAAGGCCTCATGCGTCTCGAGGCAGAAGGCAGTGATGGACAACAGGATGAAAAAGAGGGACACAAAGGCAATACACTGCGGGAGAGAGACAGAGGAAATCAGGCAAAGATCAACAGTGCAAGAGCTTTAGAACATCATCATCACAAACATGGTCCCGACACAAAACATTGCCTATCTATGTCCTCCAGAGATGCTGCCTGACCTGCTGCGTTACACAAACGTGGAACAAAGGGGACTATGAAGGCATGAGAGAGGAGCTGGCCAAGGCAGACTGGAAAGAGATTCGAGCAGGAATGACGGTGGAACAGCAATGGCAGAAATTTCTGGGCATAATCCGGAAGACGCAGGATCATTTCATTCCAAAGAGGAAGAAAGATTCTAAAGGGAGTAGGAGACAACCGTGGCTGACAAGGGAAGTTAGGGATGGAAGAAAACTAAAACAAAAGATGTATAAGACAGCAAAGAGTAGCAGGAAGCCCGAGGATTGGGAAACTTTCATAGGACAACAGAAGGTAACAAAACGGGCAATAAGGGCTGAAAAGATGAAGTACGAGGGGAAGCTGGCCAAGAATATAAAGAAGGGCAGTAAAAGCTTCTTTAGACATGTTAAGAGAAAAAGAGTAGCAAAGTCAAATGTGGGTCCCTTGAAGACAGACATGGGTGAAATTATTATGGGTAACAAGGAAATAGCAGAAGAGTTGAACAGGTACTTCGGATCTGTCTTCACGAAGGAAGACACAAATAATCTCCCTGATGTACTAGAGGACAGAGGATCTAGGGGGGTAGAGGAACTGAAAGAAATTTGCATTAGGTGAGAAATAGTATTGGGTAGACTAATGGGACTGAAGGATGATAAATCCCCTGGGCCTGATGGTCTGCATCCTAGGGTACTCAGGGAGGTGGCTCTAGAAATAGTGGACGCATTGATGATCATTTTCCAATTTTCAATAGATTCAGGATCAGTTCCTGTGGATTGGAGAATAGCTAATGTTATCCCACTTTTCAAGAAAGGAGCGAGAGAGAAAACGGGGATTTACAGACCAGTTAGCCTGACTTCGGTGGTGGGAAAGATGCTGCAGTCAATTATTAAAGAGGTAATGACGGTGCATTTGGATAGCAGTAAAAGGATAAGTCCAAGTCAGCATGGGTTTATTAAAGGGAAATCATGCTTGACTAATCTTCTGGAATTTTATGAGGATGTGACAAGTAAAATGGATGAAGGGGAGCCAGTGGATGTAGTGTATCTAGACTTTCAGAAAGGCTTTGATAAGGTCCCGCACAGGAGATTGGTGAGTAAAATTAGAGCACATGGTATAGGGGGTAGGGTAATGACATGGATAGAAAATTGGTTGGCAGACAGGAAGCAAAGAGTAGGAATAAACGGGCCCTTTTCAGAATGGCAGGCAGTGGCGAATTGAGTGCCGCAAGGCTCAGTGTTGGGGCCTCAACTGTTTACTATAAATATTAATGATTTGGAAGAGGGAATTAGAAGCAACACTAACAAGTTTGCGGATGACACAAAGCTGGGTGGCAGTGTGAACTGTGAAGAGGATGTTTGGAGGTTGCAGGGTGACCGGGACAGGTTGGGTGAGTGGGCAGATGCAGTATAATATAGATAAATGTGAGGTTATCCACTTTGACGGTAAAAACAAGGAGGCAGATTATTATCACAATGGTGTTAGGTTAGGTAAGGGGGAGATGCAGCGAGACCTGGGTGTCCTTGTACACCAGTCACTGAAAGTTGGCGTGCAGGTACAGCAGGCAGTGAAGAAAGTATATGAGTAAAGAGGTTCTTCTGCAGTTGTACAGGGCCCTGGTAAGACCACATCTGGAGTATTGTGTACAGGTTTGGTCTCCTAATTTGAGGAAGGACATCCTTGTAATTGAGGCAGTGCAGCGTAGGTTCACGAGATTGATCCCTGGGATGGCGGGACTGTGATATGAGGAAATATTGAAAAGACTAGGCTTGTATTCACTGGAGTTTAGAAGGATGAGAGGGGATCTTATAGAAACATATAAAATTATAAAAGGACTGGACAAGCTAGATGCAGGAAAGATGTTCCCAATTTTGGGAGAGTCCAGAACCAGGGGGCACAGTCTTAGAATAAAGGGGAGGCCATTTAAAACCGAGGTGAGAAGGAACTTTTTCACCCGGTGAGTTGTGAATTTGTGGAATTCTCTGCCACAGAGGGCAGTGGAAGCCAAATCACTGGATGGATTTAAGAGACAGTTAGATAGAGCTCTTGGGGCTAGTGGAATCAAGGAATATGGGGAGAAGGCAGGCACGGGTTATTGATTGTAGACGATCAGCCATGATCACAATGAATAGTGGTGCTGGCTCTAAGGGCTGAATGGCCTCCTCCTGCACCTATTTTCTATGTTTCTATGTTTACTCCAGCACTTTGGGTTTTGTGCAAGGTTCCAGCACCTGCAGTTCCTTGTGTTGCCATCATAACAGATACTCTGGAATGGTGCCCTGGTTGGGAACCAATTGAATGGTATGCAGGATTTACATGGTGGATATCCGAGACTGAGGAGGCACTAGGAACTGCAGATGCTAGAATCTTGAACAAAACACAAGGTGCAGGGGGAGCTCAGCGGGTCTGGCAGCATCTGTGGAGGAAATGTACAGATGGCGTTTCAGGACTGGACCATCCCCAAAACCTCGCCTGTCCATTCCCTTCAAAGATGCTGCCTGACCCTCTGAGTTCCTCCAGCATTTAAGGAGGTTAGTTGGGTGTGTAACTGCACATGAAGTGAAATAATGAAAGGCCTGGATCGAGTGGATGTGGAGAAGATGTTTCCACCAGGGCACAGCCTCAGAATAAAAGGAAATGAGGAGGAATTTCTTCAGCCAGAGGGTGACAAATCTGGGGGCCAAGTCAATGGGTATTTTTAAAGTGGAGATTAACAAGCTCTAGATTAGTATGTTTGTCAAAGTTTATGGGGAGAAGGCAGGAGAATGAAGTTGAGAGGGAAAGATAGATCAGCCATGATTGAATGTCGGAGTAGACTCAATGGGCTGAATGGCCTAATTCTGCTCCAATGACTTATGAACATAAAACATAGAATGCGGTTAAATAGGTGGACTGAATCTATGTTACGGTAGGATTTGTGTGTGTGTGTGTGTGTGTGTGTGTGTGTGTGTGTGTGTGTGTGTGTGTGTGTGTGTGTGTGTGTGTGTGTGTGTGTGTGTGTGTGTGTGTGTGTGTGTGTGTGTGTGTGTGTGTGTGTGTGTGTGTGTGTGTGTGTGTGCCTGTGTGTGTGCGTGCGTGTGTGTGCGTGTGTGCGTGTGTGCGTGGTGTGTGTGCGTGCGTGCGTGTGTGGGGTGTGTGTGTGTGTGTGTGTGTGTGTGTGTGTGCGTGTGTGTGTGCGTGTGTGCGTGGTGTGTGTGCGTGCGTGCGTGTGTGGGGTGTGTGTGTGTGTGTGTGTGTGTGTGTGTGTGTGTGTGTGTGTGTGTGTGTGTGTGTGTGTGTGTGTGTGTGTGTGTGCACTCTGTGTGTATGTGTGTGTGCGTGCGCGTGTGTGTGTGTGGGTGTGTGCGTGCGCATGTGTGTGTGTGGTGTGTGTGCGTGCGTGTGTGTGTGTGGTGTGTGTGTGTGCGCATGTGTGTGCGTGGTGTGTGTGCGTGCGTGCGTGTGTGGGGTGTGTGTGTGTGGGTGTGTGTGTGTGCACTCTGTGTGTATGTGTGTGTGTGCGTGCGTGTGTGTGTGTGTGGGTGTGTGCGTGCGCATGTGTGTGCAGTGTGTGGGTGTGTGGGGTGCGTGTGTGTGTGTGTGGGTGTGGGCGTGCGTGCGTGCGTGCGTGCGTGCGTGCGTGCGTGCGTGCGTGCATGCGTGCGTGTAACAAATGAATTGACCAGCTTTGTTCACAAGCTTGTCTCTTCATCATCTCAATGATGTAACAAACAACAAAAATATACTTTTATAAAACACTCTAATTATAGCAAAATAGCCCTTTTCAAAGAATTAGATAGAGCAATATGTTCCTTTAGGATCTGTGCGAGTGTAATTTTCCTGTTATTACACATCGTGGAGTCAGCCATGTGAAAGAACTAAATCAACTCTGCTCAATCGAGGCATTTCAATGCTCTTACAGCCTGAACCAAGCTCACAACCGAGGCATATTATTAATTACAGCCTTTCCGATGGACAATAGCATCAGACAAGGTAGTTGGAGCAAAAGGTTTTTAAACTGGAGCAGCGGGTTGAGCTGCTGACTCACAACACCAGAGACCAGGGTTCAATCCTGACCCTGGGTGCTGAATGTGTGGAGTTTGCAGGCTCTCCGTGTGACCGCGTGGGCCTCCCACATCCCAAAGACGTGCAGGTGTATGGGTTAATTGGCCCTGTGTATATTGCCCCTAGTGTGTAGGGAGTGGATGAGAACGTGGGATAACATAGAATTAGTGTGGATGGGTGATCGATGGTCGGCATGGACTCAGTGGGCCGAAGGGCTGTTTCAATGCTATCAATTCAATTCCTCGTAATATGCAACTGTGTGCACACTTGCTGCAGTGCGGGGTCGGTGTACTTTGTGCAAATGGGCAGAGGCAATTTGTGTAGATACAAGGAGCATATAGTGTGTGACAGGTATTCACACTTGCACGAATACCAAACATGCAGCTTTCCGTAAAGTGAAAGGTGGTTTGCAAATTTTCTCAGCCAAGTATCTAATGTTCAGGAGCCTGTTAACTAAAAATCCCCAGTGATCAAAATACAACAATTATTCTGAGCACATGCGTTAAATCTGAACAGAGTTTGGGGAAAGATCTTAATAATGCCAGATGGAAGACACTTTATGTTTTTGATATCAATAGTGAATATTTGCCGAAGCTGGACACAAAATGCTGTTGTAACTCAGTGGGACAGGCAGCATCTCTGGAGAGAAGGAATGGGTGACATTTCGGGTCGAGACCCTTCTTCAAACTGATGTCAGGGGAGTGGTAGGTACAGAGATAATATGTAGTCGGAGACAGTAAGACTGGTGGGAGAACCGGGAAGGGGAGGGGATGGAGAGAGAGGGAAAGCAAGGGCTACTTGAAGTTAGAGAAGTCAATGTTCATTTTCACGCTGGGGTGTAAGATACCCAAGTGAAATATGAGGTGCTGTTCCTCCAATTTGTTCACTCTGACTTCACTCTGACAATGCAGGAGGCCCAGGACAGAAATGTCAGTGTGGGAATAGGAGGGGGAGTTAAAGTGTTGAGCAACCGGGAGATCAGGTAGGTTTAGGCGGACTGAGCGGAGCTGTTCAGCGAAATGATCGCGGAGCCCGCGCTTGGTCTCGCCGATATACAGGAGACCACTGCCACTGTATGTTTCTTTTTTTTTTCTTTTCCTAATCAGATGTGCAGCACTTTGGTCAACGTGGGTTGTTTTTAAATGTGCTATACAAATAAAATTGACTTGACTTGACTTGACACCTGGAACAGTGGATACAGTAGATGAGGTTGGAGGAGGTGCAAGTGAACCTCTGCCTCACCTGAAAAGACTGTCAGGGTCCTTGGATGGAGTCGAGGGGGGAGGTATAGAGGGGGGAGGTATAGAGGTAACAGGTGTTGCATCTCCTGCAATTGCAGGGGAAAGTACCTGGGGAACATTTGCAGAAGTGGGGATTGAGATACTGGTCTCCACCACCTCCCGTTCTAAGATAGAGGCTCTCACTCATCATCTGGGTCTCCAAATCAGGACAATGGGTGGAAGAGACCAGTATCCCAGTTCCTGCTTCTGCAAATGATTCATGATGGTGTCAGGATGTTAAATATCTTCTTCCTGCATGGTTAAGGGACCTGGGTGTGGATGATTGTGGATGATCAGCCATGATCACAATGGCTCGAAGGGCCAAGTGGCCTCCTTCTGCACTTATTGTCTATGTTTCTATGTTTCTATGGGAAATTTGCTTTTACCAAGCTAGAAAATATATTGGTGAAATTCATTACAAAATGATGATGCAGAACAGATGATGAACAGGTGATTGCAGCTGAACCAATTCTGAACCATTGACTGAACCTATCATCCCCAGTCATTGCCTGTGCCAATGTCCATCGTAAGCAGCAACAATCTACACAAGGAAATGCAGACGCTGGAATCTTCAGCAAAACACAAAAGTGCCGGAGGAACTCAGTGGGTTAGGCTGTATCTGTAGATATAATCAATATTTAGCTTTTCAAGCTGTAATACAAAGACATTAAGTTAAATGCCAACATTCCCTTAAATACTGCATAGCAAGGAACTGCAGATGCTGGTTTATACCGAAGTCAGACACAAAATGCTGGAGTAACTCAGAGGGTCAGGCAGCATCCCTGGAGAAAAGGAATAGGTGATGTTTTGGGTTGAGCCCTTCTTCAGCCTGAAAGACAGAGAAGCAATTTTATCTGGAGAGGTGCTGCTTGACCCGCTGAGTTACTCCAGCATTTGTGTCTATCTTCTCATTTATATACTGTGGCCTGTGCTTAGTCTGGGGCAGTACTGTCAAGAGATTAAACCAGAACAAGATAGAGTCCCAGTCTAACCTCACGGACATGATGTGCAGCCCACCGTGGCGCAGCGGTAGAGGCGCTGCCTTACAGCGCCACAGACGCTGATTCGATATTGACCACAGATACAGTCAGTACGGAGTTCATACATTCTCCCTGTGACTGTGTGGGATCTCCGGTTTCCTCCCATATTCCAAAGACGTACAGGTTAATTGGCATTGGTAAAATTGTAAATTGTCCCTAGTGTGTACGATAGTGTTTGTGTATGGGTGATCACTGGTCGGTGCGGACCAATAGAAACATAGAAAAATAGGTGCAGGAGTAGGCCATTCAGCCCTTCGAGCCAGCACCGCTAACCAATATGATCATGGCTGATCAGCAAAAATCAATACCCTGTTCCTGCTTTTTCCCCATATCCCTTGATTCCTTTAGCCCTAAGAGCTAAATCTAACACTCTCTTGAAAACATCCAGTGAATTGGCCTCCACTGCCTTCTGAGGCAGAGAATTCCATAGATTCCAACTCTTTGGATGAAGAAACTTTTCCGTCCTAAATGGCCCATCCCTTATTCTTAAACTGTGACCCCTGATTCTGTACTCCCCCAACATTGGGAACATTTTTCCAGTCCAATCCTTTAAGAATTTTATATGTTTCTAGAAGATCCCCTCTCATCCTTCTAAATTCCAGTGAATACAAGCCCAGTCGACCCATTCTTTCATCATATGTCAGTCCCGCCATCCCAGGAATTAACCTGGTGAACCTACGCTGCGCTCCCTCAATAGCAATAATGTCCTTCCTCAAATTAGGAGACCAAAACTGCACACAATACTCCAGGTGTGGTCTCACCAGGGCCCTGTACAACTGCAATAGGGCCTCCTTGCTCCTAAACTCAACTCCTCTCGCAATGAAGGGCAACATGCTTACTTTCAGTGACTGATGTACAAGCACACCCAGGTCTCGTTGCACTTCCCCTTTTCCTAATCTGACCATTCAGATAATAATCTGCCTTCCTGTTCTTGCCACTAAAGTGGATAACCTCACATTTATCCACATTATACTGCATCTGCCATGCTTCTGCCCACTCGCCCAACATATCCAAGTCACCCTACTGCCTCAGAGTATCCTCCTCGCAGCTCACACTGCCACCCAGCTTTGTGTCATCCGCAAAAATGTCACATTTAATTCCCTTGTCTAAATCGTTAATATATATTGTTAACTGGGGTCCCAGTACTAAGCCTTGCGGCACCCCACTAGTCACTGACTGCCATTCTGAAAACTCCTACTCTTTGCTTCCTGTCTGCCAACCAGTTCTCTATCCATGTCAACACCCTACCTCCAATACCATGTGCGATTGACCAAAGGGCCTGTTTCCGAGCTGTATCTCTAGAGTGTAAAAGTCAAAATTCTAAAAACACTGGCAATAACGCATCACTCCCAGACCAGCTCTGTGCTTGCATTGAACAGAAGGGCAGAACAAAGCAGGACCAGCAACAGATGACCAAGGAAGGATGGAGGCCACAATGGCCCATTGTTGGCTGGCGAAGAGGAGATAACGAAGGGATACATGGATGCGAACACTAGAACTAGTCGGACAATCATGGTGGGGGAGAGGGGGAATTGCAAGGGTTATGTGAAATTGGAGAAAGCCTATTGAGATATGACTTCTAAGGTGGTAAAAGTGATTCCAAAAGTTCAGTTCTCTTCATGAATCTTTGTTTGGCAAAGTTTGCTCTTGTATGGCAAGGACACAAGAGTTGTTTATCATTCATCAATCGATTTCTAATATTTGTGCAGATTTAAACTAGTAATATTGGAATTTGTTCAAAGGGCAACCTGTATGATATCTCTGAATGGCAAATTAAATCTGGGAACAGCAGTCATGTTGAAAACACCAGGAATGAAGCTCTTGAATATCCAGATAAAGACTTGCCTGGGAATCACCAGCAAAGGAGTTGGGAGAAGGACAGGGAAAGAGTGAGAGGGGGAGGGAGAGAGGGGGTGAGGGGGAAAGGGGGAGAGGGAGAGGGAGAGGGGGAGTGGATGAGGGGAGAGAAAGAAAAATGTGTGAGTGAGAGGGGAGAGAAAGAAAGAGAAAGATAGAGAAAGGGAAATAGAGATAGACAAAATAAGTAAGAATAATATAGAGCCATGGCACGGTGGCGCAGCGGTAGAGTTGCTGCCTTACAGCGAATGCAGCGCCGGAGACTCAGGTTCGATCCGACTACGGGCGCCGTCTGTACGGAGTTTGTACGTTCTCCCCGTGACCTGCGTGGGGTTTCTCCGAGATCTTCGGTTTCCTCCCACACTCCAAAGAGGTACAGGTATGTAGGTTAATTGACTGGGTAATGTGTAAAAATTGTTCCTAGTGTGTGCAGGATAGTGTTAATGTGCAGGGATCGCTGGGCGGCGCGGACCCGGTGGGCCGAAGGGCCCGTTTCCGCGCTGTATCTCTAAATCTAAAAAAATCTAAATCTACGGAATAAAAAAGAGAAATATATGCAGGACAAGACAAGAGAAACAGAGATTGTGAAACTGAGAATGTGGGAAAGCATGTTAAAGAAAAAATATAAAAGGCTGTAAGGAATGTAAGAGCATGAGAAGTGGCACATGAGAAGTGGCACATGAGAAGTGGCACATGAGAAGTGGCACATGAGAAGTGGCACATGAGAAGTGGCACATGAGAAGTGGCACATGAGAAGTGGCACATGAGAAGTGGCACATGAGAAGTGGCACATGAGAAGTGGCACATGAGAAGTGGCACATGAGAAGTGGCACATGAAACACTGGAAATAGAGCAATAAATGTTAACTTTTACATCAAGTTGAATTTATTATATGAGATGCTCATTAAATGTTGAGTTAATAGTTCTGAACTCTAGCCCCACTAAATAAAACGGCTGATTATTCCCTATGCTGTTGTCACTAATCGGTAAAAGGCAAGATAATGGTGAAGGCTTCTTCCTGGCACAGCAGGTGAGTGAAAACAGAAAGTGCATGGAAATTTCTCCTTGAAAAAATGCAAAACTGAAGCACATTGACCCAAATGCCAAGGATATCATCAGCTTCTCACCTGTAATTTCCTGTTGCAATGAGATGGAGCAAAGGTTTATCTTTACTGTAGTTTCAAGGCTGAAACCACTCATTTATGCCACTAATTCAGGAAGTGCACATTTTTTTTAAAGTGCCAACCCGAAACGTCATCTATCTGTTCCCTCCACAGATGCTGCCTGACCCATTCAATTCCTCCAGCACTTTGCTTTTTGTTTGATTCTAGCACTTGCAATTTCTTGTGCCCCATGGACTAAAGGAGGTGGGAGCCCAAAATGTGAAGCAAGAAAAAAATGCCTGGCAGGTCAAGCAGACCCTCATTTGCAAAGAAAAAGAGGGTGTGAGAAAGCAACAGGCTGAGTTAGAGTCATAGCTCAAGGGTGATACAGACAGAGAAATCAAGTGACCTTCAGTCATAGAAGTCAATATTGAGTGGAGAGGGCTGCAAAGTGCCAGGAGGGAGATGAGGAGTTGTGTTGGACCTCACTGTACATACAGTGTTGGAGGCACAATCAACAGCTGAGAGAGCAAGTGGGATGGAGGATAAAGGAGTATTTGACCAGAAACATTCCTCTGCTCCTCTTCCCACAGATGCTGCCTGACTGCTGTGTATTTACAGTATTTCCATTTTTATTTCAGTCATACAGCATGGAAACAGGCCTTTCAGCCCAACCTGCCCATGCTGACCAACATGCCCCATCTACACTCATTCCACCTGCCTGCTTTCGTCCCATATCCCTTTAAACATTTCTTATCCATGTGATTGTCCAAGTGTCTTTTAATGGTTGTTATAGTACCTAATTTTAGGTTTCCGCCATCAGCAGTTTTTTTTGCTTGCCTGTTAATTCAGTTTTTCTCTCTCTGCAGATGCTACCTGACCAGCTATATATTTCCAGCTGTTTATCCCCTTTGCTCGTGACCTAGTTACAAGCAAACTATTCGATTCTGGCCCTCAGTTTCACCAGTGCCACCTCCTGCTTTGTCAGTCCTGGTGCTCACAGCCGTTCACACCCTCCAACCTTGCAGATAGATCATGGGGTATCTCTTTCCAATCACAGATGGTAATGGGTTTGGACAACATGACAGAGTTGTAACCTGCATCAAAACTCGAGCGCGATCCCAACATGACAAGTTGGATCGAGGCACTGTTCCAATACATTACATTTAGCAGTGTCTGTATTGCAATTCAGCCCCGAGGCATGTATGGCACAGTTCACCTGTTTATTGATAGTCTCCAGTCTCCGGCAGCCATGTGATCTGATTGACCGTCCAGTTCTTTGCTCTTCTCCTCGCCAGCTGTGGAGCTGGGGGATTGCTTCAGGACGACCACATCGAACATTGCGATCATGCTCAAGCCTCTTGGCAGGAGCAAAGGCATCGTACGCTCCGAGTCTGGGAACAATCCTGCCTTGTGTACCACCTGCTCCCTGTATGGTACCACAGAGAGTGGTCGACACAGCCCAGTCCAACACAGGTACTGACCTCCCCACCATCAAAGGGAGCTACAAGAGGTGCTGCCTCAAAAAGGCTGCCACCACTCTGGCCACACTCTCATTCCACTGCCACGATCGGGAAGATGGTACAGGAGGAGCCTGAAACACAACCTCCAGGTTGAAGAACACCTTCCTCCTCGTAACCTTCAGTCTCTTGAACACTGCACAACACTAACCACAACAACTGTGTTCTTCTATGGACTTTGTCTTTTGTCACACTACGGACATATACATATTATGGTTATCTAGTATTTCGGTTATTATGTTATTGTACTGTTGATTAGTTTGTATTATTGGTGTGTTATTGCATTTATGGATCTGTTAAGCTTCAACAAGCAATGAATTGCATTATTCAGCGGTCGACACATCTGACAATTAAACGCTCTTGACTCTTCATTCCTTTCTCTTTTCCGGGGCTCACATCTTCCCTTCCTTCTTTAATCTCCACTCCTTTAAACCCAACTTTTAAGATCTTTACTTCCTCCTGTATTTTGACCACGTTCTTTCTCACAATGACAATGTCCTACAGGAATCTTTGCAAGGTCAATGTTCAATCTTGGCCCTTTCTCTGAGGATTTTGTCTGCGCTCAAGGTTTTTACGATTATATCCGACTCTAATACATGATCTATGCTATCACCCAAACCTGAGCTGCCTTAACAGAGATGCCCACACTTGCGGCAATTTGTTGAAGTGCAATCCCATGTTCCAAAGAAGAGCAGTCATAATATTTCACCTCTGAAACTACTCCTGAGAGCTAGCATTTGAGGATAAATGATCACGGAACAATACACCACATTCAATGTCCCCATCATTGATAACCAGATCAAACAGTCCCTCATATAACCAGACCACCGGCGTCACGGTGGCGCAATGGTAGAGTTGCTGCCTCACAGAACCAGTGACCCAGGTTTGATCCTGACTATGGGTGCTGTCTGTGCGGAGTTTATGCGTTCCTCCTGTGACCATGTGGGTTTTCTCTGGCTGCTCCGGTTTCCTCCCACACTCCAAAGACGTACAGATTTATAGGTTAATTGGCTTCGGTAAAAATTGTAAATTACCCCTAGTGTGTAGGATAGTGTTAGTGTACTTGGTGTGTCAAAGGGCCTGTTTCCACGCTGTATATCTAAAGTCCAAAGACCAATAACTAAGGTATATTGATAATATACTTTGAAGTGTAGGAGGCTGACAAGTGTTGGAGGTGTACAAGATCATGAGAGGCATGGATAAAGTGAACATTCACAGTCTGTTTCGCAGGCTAGAGGGTTCTATAACTAGAGGGCACAGGCTTATGTTAGGAGGGGAGAGATTTAAGAGGGACCTCCGTGGCAACTTTTTCACTCAGAGGATAGTCCTTATCTGCCAAAGGAAGTATAGAAGTGGATACAATTATGACTTTTTTAAGACATTTGGACAAATATATGGATATCAATGGTTTAGAGGAATATGGGGCAAATGCAGACCAATGGTACGAACCCAGAATGCCAACTTGGACAAGGTGGGCGAATGGTCTGTTTCCGAGCTGTACAGTTCAATGACTATTACTTCATTAAGATCTAATTGGCTTACTCTGTTAGGATGTTTTGTTTATTTAGTTGTGCACTTCCTAAATTGGTAACACACTGTAATCATTGTTAGAGTGTTTGCCAAACAACAGGTATGGACTTGGAATCAACATTTCACTCAGTTAATCTGAAATGAAGCACCTCGATGCGATGAATAGCTTGTTGGGTCTTTTGTCTTGTTTTCCAGTGAGATGGACTAGTGTAGACAGATGGAGACAGGTGGTCACTGAGAAATAAAGGGCCAGACTATTCATTTAATTGCACAATCTACACCCTTAATCCATACAGGAAATCAAAATAAGAGTAAACAAGTGTGTATTAAATGATTTGTTATTGATTTGATAAGTCAGAGTTGAACCAGTGGTTACCAACTCTTGTTGGCACCATTCCTGGAGAATGATCAGGTAACATTTGAACATTTGCCAATTAACTTTATAGTGTGAGCATACATGATTTCCAAATCTCAGAATTGTCCAAAACTGTATTTTTTTAGAGCACAAGAACAGGCCCTTCGCCCCACAATGTCCATGAGGTAACCTAATCTCCTCTGCCAGCACATGATCCATGTCCTCCCATTCCCTGCATATCCATGTGCATACCCAAAGTCTCTTAAACACCACTATCGTATCTGCCTCCACCATCACTCCTGGCAGCATGTTCTACCCACCACTCTGTGTGTAAAAAAACACCTCCTTTAAACTTTACCTCTATCACCTTAAAGCTATGCTGTCCCATCTTTGACATTTCCACCTGGGATAAAGGTTCTGTTTGTCCACCCCATCAATGCTTCTTAAAATTCTATATACCTCGATCAGATCTCCCATCAGCCTCTGAAGCTCCAGAGAAAACAATTCATGTGTGTCCAACCTCTCCTTATAGTGAATGCCCTCTAATCCAGGCAGCATTCTCCACTGCACTATCTCCAAAACTTCCCCACCCTTCCTGAAATGGCATGACAATATTTTCATATTTGCAGCTTTAGGTTTAGGTTTAGATTTATTATTGTCACGTGTACAGTGAAAAGATTTGTTTAACATACTGTCCAACCAGATCAGATAATACCAAACATAAATACAATCATCAAAGGTTAGTACAATAGGTAAAGCAAAGGTTAGTACAATAGGTAAAGCAAAGGAGATGATGCAGAGGGCAGAACATACTTCTCAAAGGAAGTGATATTGCACATCATGTCATTGCTGGTGTTCTGATCAATCCCATTGCTTCTGCCCTTTTTTTTTACACATGCCAATAACATGCCCTCTTTCCCCTCACCCCTATCCCCTTCCCACACATATCTCTCCCTCTGCTTTATATTTAACTCCACCGCTTCTCCCCTTATGTTGCACCATTTTGTCTCCTTTTCATCCCTAGAATTTGTCACTTACTGCACCGATCTGCTAATCACCCCCCTCACCAGTATCCACCTATCACTTGCCAGGCTTTGTCACATCTCCACCTCACTGTTCTAGCTGTCTCCACCCTACAATCAATCTGAAGAAGGGTCTCGATCCGAAACGTAGTCTAGCCTTTCCTACCACAGTTGCTGTCTGACCAGCTGAGTTCCTCCTGCACTTTGTGTTTTGCAATTAATGGATTAGGTTGTTGGACAAAACTGTGACAAATGGTTTTCAATTTTGGTCAATCTAAGTTCATCTACTTTAGATAGAAATAGAACAACTGAATGTTCTAAATAATGAAATCTAGTCCCTCTGGAGAACCAAAATGAATAAACAACGATGTTTTTGACATGTCTGTCTATACTATTAACATTATTAGAAAACTGTGGGGTCGAAGCCATGTCTGAGCTGTACAAAGCCTGGTTAAATCACACCTATGATGTTGAGGATTTATTGAACATGAGGAGAAATTTATGTAAGTTAAGTTATGAGGAGAGATTACCGAAACTATGGTTGCTATGAAATTTAGAATGTAAAAGTTATAAATTTATAAATTCAAAAATTATAGGAGCAGAATTAGGCCATTCGGCCCATCAAGGTTCCTCCAAGGATGTCAGGTACAAGATGGGACAGTCTCACAGATTCCACGAATGCTCCATGTTGATGTTGTTATCTTTCAAAGCATAGATGAACCATCGGAAACTATTATAGACACAAAATGCTGGAGTAACTCAGCGGAACAGGCAGCATCTCTGGTGAGAAGGAAACGTCACCCATTACTCCAGCATTTTGTGTCTATCTTTGATTTAAACCAGCATCTGTCGTTCCTTCCTACACATCAGAAACTCTTGTTACAGTGCAATCTTGGGACAATCAAAATGACCAGAGTGAAACTTTCTTTCTTTTACCAGTGAATAGTTTGCCTTCCACTCCACTAGATGCTACATAGAGTTGACATTGGAGATAGGTGGAAGCATGTAATTGAGTTGGCATATAACTTCCCCTTCAACTCATCTAATTTAATTCTTTGCACGACATAAACCAGACAAATTTGCCTCAAAATTGCTTCAGTCTGTAAAGAAAAGTGGCTTTCAGTCAACATTTCCTAATGTGTACATCATTCTCAGACCCTTCCTGACCCTGCCAGCCACGGCTTCTGAAAGAGGACGCATATTTTCCACAGTTCAAAAGCCAAGAACCAGCCTGTGATGCGAGTGCCATGAGGTGCCCGACCGTGGAGTTTCTGATGACAGCTGAATTGGAATGGTGCAATCAATGGACTATAATGACATGGTGCATGATGGTTTCTCTCTCAAACCTTGGAGGACAACAGTCATTTAAACGGCAAGACGTATAATCTCATGAGATTTCATGCGTTAATATTTTGTCACATTTTCGTTATGTCATTGTGTGATTTAAAATATCCGATGCAGAGGCAGAGTAGAACCACCTCTTGTGCCTGTTCCACTAGGTCTCAGCTTGAGGTTGAGGTCTATCACCTCAACACTATCTTCCTGCTTTGATTCTCAACAACCAGAAATAGATGAACTTCAGTTTTGAATGAAGTAGGTGACTGAATCTGTATTCATATGCTGTACTGGTCTGTTTCTATGAATAGGAAATGTTTAGAGGTATATGGGCCTTTTGCTGGCAAATGGGACTGGCTTGGATGGGGTATTTTGGTCTAAAATTTTGGTATTGAAAATTGGTATGGAAAGATTGAAAAGACTGGGCTTGTATTCACTGGAGTTTAGAAGGATGAGAGGGGATCCGATTGAAACATATAAAATTATAAAAGGACTGGACAAGCTAGATGCAGGAAAAATGTTCCCAATGTTGGGAGAGTCCAGAACCAGGGGCCACAGTCTTAGAATAAAGGGGAGGCCATTTAAAACTGAAGTGAGAAGGAACTTTTTCACCCAGAGTTGTGAATTTGTGGAATTCTCTGCCACAGAGGGCAGTGGAAGCCAAATCACTGGATGGATTTAAGAGAGAGTTAGATAGAGCTCTCGGGGCTAGTGGAATCAAGGGATATGGGGAGAAGGCAGGCAAGGGTTATTGATTGTGGATGATCAGCCATGATCAAAATGAATGGCGGTGCTGGCTGGAAGGGCCGAATGGCCTCCTCCTGCACATATGTTCTATGTTTCTATGTAAATGGACAAGATGGACTGAAGGGCCTGTTTCCGTGCTGTGTGGCTGTGATGCTATGAGCATCTGCAGCCCCTGAGATGAAGAACAGCAAAAATTCACCGCCTATGAAGTGAAGAACCTTCTCCTCATCTCCATCCTAAATGATCTTCCCCTTATTTTGGAGACAGTGGCCATTAGTCCCAGACCCCACAAACAGGTGAAACACTCTGTGCACTGCCTTGTCAAGTGCTCCAAGAACGATACAACTTTCTCCTTCAAATCTCAGGGAGAAAGCACTCAGCATTTCAGGTCAACAACCCTCCCTCAGAACAGGGGAGAGTGAAGGCTTGACATTGTTCAAAGCAAAGCCAGGTGAGGGGGAAAGAAGAGGGGGAATCACTGGTGGGTAGAGGGAATTGAGTTGCAAGAACAAAGACCAGATGAGATGGGGAATACCAATCAGTACATTCTCCAATCAATACTGACTGTTATTTTTAAGCCTGGGATTAAGGGATTCAGAATGGTCCATATTTATCTTAAAGCACTTTGCTGTGCTTTATTTACTAATGCAGGATGTAAATCATGTTGCAGCTCAATGTGCCAACTCTATCTGGTTCATTCATATTTAGAATGGAATGTGGAGGGTCACTAATGTTCTGTTTGTCCAAGGACCCAAAATACCTCAATCCAAAGTTGCCTCACTCTAGTTTATTGTCCATGAACTCAAAGGTTCCTCAATCTGTGAAACTCCCTCTTGTTTTATTCAGGGACTCAGTTCCCACCACCTTTCCCAATGAACGATTTGGAAGATAGACACAAAATGCTGGAATAACTCAGCGGACTGGCAGCATCTCTGGAGAGAAGGAATGGCCGATATTTCGGTGCGAGACCCTTCTTCAGACTGGTTAGGGATAAGGGAAACGAGACATAGAGATGGTGGAACAGCATGGTGGAGACAAAGAACAATGAATTAAAGATATGCATAAAAGTAACGATGATAAAGGAAACAGACCATCGTAAGCTGCTTGTATGGTCAAAATGAGAAGCTAGTGCGACTTGGGTGGGGGAGGGATGGAGAGAGAGGGAATGCCGGGGCTACCTGAAGTGGGAGAAATCAATATTCATACCACTGGGCTGTAAACTGCCCAAGCGAAATATGAGATGCTGTTCCTCCAATTTGCGTTTTGCCTCACTCTGACAATGGAGGAGACTGAGGACAGAAAGGTCTTTGTTGGAATAGGAGGGAGAATTAAAGTGTCCAGCAACCGGGAGATCAGGTTGGTTCACGTGGGCTGAGCGAAGGTGTTCGGCGAAACGATCGCCCAGTCTGCGTTTGGTCTCGCCGATGTATAAGAGTCCACATCTTGAACAACGGATACAGTAGATGAGGTTGGAGGAGGTGCAAGTGAACCTCTGCCTCACCTGAAAGGACTGTCTGGGTTCCTGGACAGAGTCGAGGGAGGAGGTATAGCGACAGGTGTTGCATCTTCTGCGGTTGCAGGGGAAGGTACCTGGGGAGGGGGTGGTTTGGCATGTTCTAGCGTGGAACACCTCATCTTGGGCGCAGATGCGGCATAGATGGATGAATTGGGAGTAGGGGGCAGAGTCTTTGCAGGAAACGGGGTGGGAAGAAGTGTAGTCAAGATAGTTGTGGGAGTCAGTGGGTTTGTCATAGTCGTCAGTCAATAGTCTATTTCCTGTGATGGAGTTTGTGAGATCAAGAGGAGGTGTCTGAGATGGTCCAAGTAAATTTGAGTGCAGGATGAAAATTGGTGGTGAAGTTGATGAAGTCCATAAGTTCTGGATGGGTGCAGGAGGTAGCACCGATGCAGTCATCAATGTAACGGAGATAGAGTTCGGGGTTAGGGCCAGTGTACGCCTGGAACAGGGATTGTTCAACGTACTCTACAAAGAGGCAGGCATAGCTGGGGCCCATGCTGTGCCCACAGCTATGCCCTGGACTTGTAAGCTTTGGAATACTGATATCCTTCTAAGTGATAACATTTCTCCATGTACCCTGTCTTTGAGCAGTGATTAAGAATGCTGACCTGCCAAGTGGAAATGTTTTTTCTCTATCTATAAGGCGTATGAAATCGTGAATGGAAGAGATAGAGTGATTGCACAGTCTTTTCCCCAAGGTAGGGAAATCAAGAACCAGAAGACATAGTTTTAAGCTGAGAGGGGAAAAAATTCATAATGCATATATGGAATGAGCCACTAAAGGAGGTAGTTGAGGAAGGCACTGTAACAACTTTTAAAGGACACTTGGACAAGTACATGGATAGGAAAGGTTTAGAGGGATATGGGTCAAACGCAAAGCAATTGTACTAGCTTATTGCTGTATTCTTTTCAACACAGGAGTTCAGAGGCCTTGAACAAATAAGCAAGGACTAGTCTCTCCCCGGTCATTCCCTTTTCTCCCCACTCCCATCAGGCAAGAGATACAGAATTCTGAGAACGCATACCTCCAGTTTCAGGGACTGTTTCTTCCCAGTTGGTATCAGGCAACTGAGCGGTCCTCTCATCAGCTGGAGTGCGGTCCTGGCCTCCTATCCACCTCATTGGAGACCTTTGAACTATCTTTAAATGGACTTTATCGGACTTTATCTGCGTCTAAATGTTGCACCCTTTATACGTGCACAGTGGACAGCTTGATTGTAATCATGTATGGTCTTTTCTTTCACTGGATAGCATGCAAACAAAAGCTTTTCACAGTACCTTGGTACGTGTGACAATAATCAACTAAACAAAGCAGCAATGGAACAGGCCCTTCGGCCCACAATGACTGTGCACACAAGATGCCAAGTTAAACTAATCTCCTCTACCTGCACATGATCCACATCCCTCCACATCCATGTGCTATCGAAAAGCCTCTTAAACGTCACTCTTGTATCTGCCTCCACCACCATGCCTGTGGAATTTAAACTAACTATTTAAACTAAACAAGATGCAAGCATCAGTAATGGTGACAATAAACTATGGAATTATCTGGAAAATCCTCTTGATGCACAAATATGGAGGCGAAAATATGCTTTGCTTACTTGGTACTTGGTCCTGGTTGCATGCAAAACAAGAATGTCGCTGTACCTAGGTAGACGGGACAACAACATACCATTGAACCGTTGAATGTGACTCCAGACCCATAACTATGTAGCTGACTCTTGGCTACTCCTTGGTTCAGGTTTATGGTTGTCACGTGTACCGAGGTACAGGGAAAATGTTTATTCTCCAGTCAGATGATAATACTATAAATCGATACAATTAAGCCAAACTCAAGTACAACAGGTAAAGCAAAGGGAAAGTTACAGAGTGCAGAATATAGTTCTCAGCATTGCAGCGCACCATAGACAAAGTCTAACGTCCGCAATGGGCTGGAGGTGAATCAGACAGCACCCTCTGAGATGGTCCAGCCAGCTATTGTGGTCAAGGACAAATATAAATGGGTCATGAATTAGTTGGACAGGTGGGTAATGGACAGAGATGGGTAATGAATTCTGTTCTTGCAGAAATTACCACAATTGGTGAAGGAATATTTTAAAACTGTTAAATTTTAGAACTCTCTAACATAATTTACAGACTTGATAATACTGCCCTATAAAGAATAAAACTGAACTACAGAGGTTGTGTGTTAAATCAGCCTTTGTCATTTTCTACCAGACAACACAGGTTCTCAGCAATGTGGAAAGTAATTTCTCTGGTCTTGAGAATGGGCAGGTGTAAATCAGGTTCGGATGTTGCAGTATAAACCGTCGATAATGAGTCAAGGGTCAGCAATGATTCACCCTCTTGGAATAAATCAAACAATTTCAAATGTCAAAAGACATTGTTTGCATTATAAGCCCCTGTAAATTATTAGTGACCAGCTGCCTTGGACTGTTCTTCACACACACTGCACTACCCAATGGTAGCCACATTCACACAGACGCCAAACCTACAGGTGAAGTAAGCAAGATGCTGTGTGTAGCCAGGACTCCATGGTATGTAGAGTGTTTGTCTACAACACAACACCATACACACACACACACACACACACACAGACACAAACACACACACAGCCACACACACACCATACACACACACACCGACACACACAAACACACAGACAGACACAAACACACACACAGCCACACACACACCATACACACTCACACACACCAACACACACAGACAGTCACACACACACAACCATACACACACAGCCTTACATACACACACACACACAGCCATACACACACAGCCTTACATACACACACACACACAGCCATACACACACAGCCACACACACACAGCCATACACACACACACACACAGAGCCTTAAATACACAGCCATACACACACAGCCACATACACAGACAGACAGACACACACAGCCATACACATGCACACACTCCCACACACAGACAGCCACACACATAACCGCAAACACACACACACACACACAGCCACATACACACACACACACACTCACACACACACTCACACACACACAGCCACATACACAGCACATACACACAGCCACATACACACAGCCACATACACACAGCCACATACACACACACACACACACGCAGAGACACGCACATACACAGCCACAGATGCAGTCACACACACAGACTGCAACACACACAGCCACACACACACACAGCCTTACCCACACACACACACACAACACACACACAGCCACACACACACACACACACACACACACACACACACACACAGCCACACACACAGCCACACACACACACACACAGCCAACCACACACACACACACACACAGACAACACGTTTGGTGTTCGGTGTTGTCATTAATTCTCATCTGGCTCCACACAGCTCTGCTAACACATGCAAGGTGAAAGACAGAGAGAAGAGCCATTGCTAATATAAGACGACAGAGTGAACTAGATAAAAGGAGAGAATGCTCATGAGTGGAAACGCTGTCAGATCAGCAATGAACATAAAAGGAACTCCGAAGCCTTTCATAAACACATCACCAGTGAGAGGGCCGTGAAAGGCAGCAGCCAGTTAGAGTTTCAAACAGCGACACTTTTCTTGGTGAACATAAATACGGCCTGAACCCTTCATTATAATGTAGCAGGAAAGGAGCACAGGGCAGAGGGACCCACGGTCACCTTCAGAAAAGGTGTGAGGTACAGGAGCCGCTGCCTCACAGCATCAGAGATCCGGATTTGACCCTGGCTCAGGTGCAGTATGTGTGGAGTTTGCATGTTCTTCCTGTGACCACGTGGGTTTCATCCGGGTGCTCCGGTTTCCTCTCACATTCCAGAGACGTGCAAGTTTGTGGGTTACTTGGCGTTTGTAACTTGCCCCAAGTGTGCAGGAAGTAGATGAGAACGTGGGATAAGGTAGAACTACTGTGAACAGGTGATCGATGGTCAGTGTGGACTCGGTCGGCCTAGCTGCCTGTTTTCATGCCGGATCTCTAAACTAATAATCCACCTTGGCTCTGTTCCTGCATCCCTAAACACCAGTCTCTAGGCGATACAGTTTACTTCATGTTCTATGAAGGAATGGAGATTTGAGGTTGTCACGGTGATGCAGCGGTCGAGTTGCTGCCTTGCAGCACCAGAGACCTGGGTTCCAATCCTGACCACGGGTGCTGTCTGTATAGACTTTGCATGTTCTCCCTGTGACCGTGTGGGTTTTTTCCAGGTGCTCCGGTTTCCTCCCACACTCCAAAGACGTGCAAATTTGTAGGTTAATTGGCTTGTGTAAATTGCCCCTAGTGTGTAGGATAGTGTTAGTACAGGGTGATTGCTGGTCAGCGCGGACTCAATGGGCTGAAGGGCCTGTTTCCAAGCTGTATCACTGTATTCTAAAGTCTAGAACATGGCTGAGAGCGTGAGATAGAAGAACAAAGGGCGTGGAACCAGGCAGTCCAGCTGTGGAGCTGGAGGCAAGGGGTGCAGATACGGCAGTGCCTACTGTCTACATCTCCCCTAAGACTCTGACACAGTCCCTGACATCTACCTATCACTGGGCAAAATTACACCAGTGTGTTCCTGTCCACTAAAAATCCAGTCCGGTAAAATATAACTAATGTCTTGCACCTTGCCGTTTCTTACAGAGATGCTGCCTGGTCTGATGAGTTACTCCAGTACCATGTGTCCTTTTTTAATAACTAATTCCTTTCCTCTTAGTCTACTCTCAACCAGTGATGAAATAGTGGAAACTCTCATTCACATCACAGCCATGTCCCCAGTAACCACTTGCTACTGGCTCCAGTCCTGAGACACTGAAAGACTGAAACACATGAAAACGGCCAACTATCTCTTCCTCAAGCACTCAATGATTCAATACTTTATTGTCACATGTGCCTAGGTATAGTGAAATGCTTTGTTTTGCGTACAACCCGGTAAAATCATACAGCAGACCTCACCTAGGTGGTTGACAAAGAGTCACCATGTTTCTGGCACCAACAAAGTTACAGTAGGTTAATCAAACAGTCTATACTTCCTTGCAGTGGTGAAGCCAGCCAGCCTCCACATAAGACAGCAGGTCCCCCCCCCCCACCGCTGGGTCCCCCTTCGATCTTGGTGATGGGCAATCTCAGGCAGATAATAAACTAAAGGATTTTAAATATTTATCTTAAAAAATATTTTAGTAATATATTTTAAACCTGCGTGTAATATGGACTCTACGGATGTCAGAGGTTATGGGGAGAAGGCAGGAGAATGGGGTTAGGAGGGAGAGATAGATCAGCCATGATTGAATGGTGGAATAGATGATGGGCCGAGTGGCCTGATTCTGCTCCTATTACAGTACTTATGACCTTACCTCTGCAGCATTCCTGGCCTGGTCTTGGGCATACTTTCCAACTAAAGGTGTTCCAGATGCCTCCCCCAATCTCAGGGATGGGTAAAACAGTTGGCATTGTTTGCCCTGCACACATTGAGGACATCTATATACTAAAACTCTTGTTTGTTTGTTTGTTTGTTCCTGAACTACAGCCAAAACAGTACACAATAGCGCGATAATTTTGGCCAGCCTTACTCACCATCGTCCCTTTGGTGTTAATGGAAGAAGTTTCATTGAAATCGGTGTTATATTTTTAAAGTTATTCACGTTTTAAAGTTTAAATCTATCTCCTAGGGAGGGAGGGGGTGGAGGGAGGGAGAGGGGATGAGGGAGGATAAGGGGGGTTGAGGGGGATGGAGTTGGGGAGGGAGGGGAGAGGGGGGAAGGGAAGGGGAGGGGAAGGGGAGGAGGGTGAGGTGGGGGGAGGGGCAGAGGGTGCTGCACCAATGCAGGAGAGGTTTGGGCCCCAACGGGTGGATCCATGGCTCGCTCTGGCTGCAGCGCTGGCACCACGGGGCCCAGATCAGTGACACCCTCTCCCCTTCCCTGTCCCCCCTCGACGAGGAATGGCTCCACTTGGTCTAGTTACTTGTTAAAAAGCAGTAGTGAGAGGCAACTTGAATACTGTAGCTTGGGTTTTAAAGTGTGGCGGTCCCAAAATTACAATAATTGTCTGGTCTGAATAAGAAGCAAACTACATTGTGGAGGCAAACAGGACTATAAAAGGGACAAGGAGAGAGCAACAGAAGGATTGCGACCCGAAACATCACCCATTCCTTCTCTCCAGAGATGCTGCCTGTCCCGCTGAGTTACTCCAGTTTTTTGTGTCTATCTTCAGTTTAAACCAGTATCTGCAGTTCCTTCTTACACACAGCTACTGGTGTGGCCCAGAGAAGCCGAGTTCCATACGAGCTTGGGATTTACCCAGTGCAGGATCCTGAGCAGAAAGAGTGCTGCTCATTGCTGGATATTGAGATACAATTAATGTCTGTTTCTTTCCGATAGGCACAATCTTCGCACATTGTGTACATATGTACAGCACTCAGATACTGTAATATACACTAATTCTGTGATTTGGCACATATCCACCGAGTGCAATCACACATTAGCTCAGTCCCCGTTGGCTCCAATCCACGTCTGCATTCAACAAAGGTTCAAGTACAAGGACAGGAATCTGTGCACTCACGACACCTGGCCTGTATCTCTTTCTCATCTGCACCCCCCAAACCTGACTCGCCATTACAACTCACTGGATAAATTTAAAAGAGAATTAGAAAGAGCTCTAGGGACTAGTGGAATCAAAGGATTTGGGGAGAAGGCAGGCACAGGTTACTGATTGTGGATGATCAACCATGATCACAATGAATGATGGTGCTGTCTCGAAGGGCCGAATGGCCTCCTTCTGTACCTATTTTCTATGTTTCTACGTTTCTATGTTAATCTCTATTTCCCTCTTGGACCTTTGGCTTCTCTTCCTAAGCTGCAACCTCCCAGTCCTTACTCTGGTCCACGTTTATATCCAGGCATCTCGTTCTTGTCCAGAACCTTGGTTTGAGACATTCCTCTCGCCATCCTCCATCACCAGCATCCAGTATCTGTTCAGTATCTGCCTAACTTTACCATGGTTTAGAACATAGAACACTATCGCACAGGAAAGACACAAAGTATTGATGTAACTCAGGTGGACAGGCAGCATCTCTGGAGAACATGGATAGGTGACATTTTGGATCGGAACCCTTCTTCAGGCAGCACTGCACAAGAACAGGCCCTTCGGCCCACAATGTCCATGCAGAACACGATGCCAAGGCCTGCACATAATCCATATCCCTCCTTTCCCTGCATATCCACATGCCTATTCAAAATGCTCTTAAATGCCACTATCATATCTGCCTCCACTGGAAATAAACCGAAGGATTAGACAAAGATATTTATATAAAAAATAATATAAATCATATTTTTTAAACCTGTTCAATATCGGCTTCCTGCCTGCTCCACATTGCTGGGTTTGGGCATTGTTTCCAACTACAGGGTTCCCAGGAGCCTGCTTCACTGCCTTGCTTGGTGCTTGTGCCTGTCGCAGGTGTGAGTAAATGTCAGTGTGGAAGAATCGCAGCCAGCGATTAAGTGCTGGTGTATCCATGCCTGAAGCTACACCCTGCCTCTGCCATCTCAGCTGCCTGGTGCTCAGGGACAGGCAGTCAGAATCATTTTCTGAGGTTCGAGTGATTTCATGAACACTAAAGATTCTGTCCTGGTTGAGTGGAGGCTTTAAATTGTCCTTTGTTCTTTACTGTAGGTTCCTTTGGCTTCTGAGTGCATGTGTGAGAGATCCTACGTTTAACTCAAACATCACAATTTGCTTGCCAGCGTCTCTTCTTAACTTGGACCCAGCCATTTTCCTTCTGAATCCAACTCCCTCTCAACACAGTCCCACAGCACTGACCACTCTCCCCAAGGTGCACAGTGGCTAAGCGGGTCGAGCCACTGCCTCTCACGCCAGAGACCCAGGTTTGATGTAGTGTGTAGGGAGTGGATGAGAAAGTGGGATAACATGGAACTGGAGTGAACGGGGATGCCTGCTTCGTATGGACTCGTGGCTCTAAACTAAACCTTACAGAAAAGAAACAAGCTAATGATTTCCTCCACAGATGCTGCCTGGTCTGCTGAGTTAATCTAGCGCTCTGTTTCTTGCTGTCACCCCAGGTGATCTGTGTTGGTGGCTATGTCCCACACTCCTCACACACACACACACACTTTCCACCCCACCTGCCTCATCCCCGACTCTTTCTACTACCTTTTCCCGCTCATACTTGTCATTTATTTTCTTTGAAAAGATCTGAGCTTTTAAACTTCAGCGCATTCCAGGCATCCACCACTCTGTGTGTGTGTAAAAAAACCTGCCCCGCTCATCACTTTTATACTTTGCCCCTCTCATCTTAAACCTACGCCCACTTGTCTTTCACATTTAAACCTGGAAACAAAAGGTTCTGTCTGCCTACTCCACCTATGCCTCATAGTTTTATACACTTCCATCAGGTCTCCCCTCAACCTCGCATTCCAGAGACAACAATCCAACTTTGTCCAACCTCACCGTATAGCTAATATCCACAAACCCTGACAGCATTCCGGTAAACCTCCTCTGCACCTTCTCCAAGGTCTCCGCATCCTTCCTGTAACAGGACCACCTGAACTGCACACAATTCGCCAATTTTGGCTGAAGCAAAGGTCTGTAAAGCTGCAAATTGAGATTAGAAGCTGGAGTCTTGGCTGATTTCCTCTCTTGGTGTCTGGGCAATGATCATGAATGGGAATATTGGCGCGATGCCCAACTTGATCCCAGGCTTAGCTGACATTGATCAAGGGCCATAAACCAGTCTGATTACTGAGACTCTATCCCAGGGGTCAGTCGGTAACATGAACCGAGATTGATCTCTAGTTTCCTCATTCAGCTGCCAAGGTAGAGTGACCACACGCAGGAATCCTGACGGGCTTCCTCTCTCCAATGGGCAGTGGGCCAATGGTGCGTGGCATGAACCCTGGCTGATTTCCATTCTCTAACCCAAGGATGATCATCAACACTATTAATTCCCCCCCTTCCAAACCAGGGTCACAAACTGTGTTCAGAAGCATGAACTGAACATGTTGCTGGCTGATTTACTTGCTTGCTGAAATATATTCACTCGAGAGCGATTAGGGCTAGGAATTTGGGGTAATTTCTGTCCTCTTGAACATGGTGGGATCGTGGGCACATGATAAAGAACAGGAGCACTGCTTGCTTTCCCCTTCGCCTAACCAGTGGATAGTTAGAAGATCCGCCAACATGCAAGTGTTAATGTTTCAGAATGAAGTGCCCACACATGCTCCCACAAACCCAAGTCCAATTAGACCAGCGCCATGTGGGTGCGACAAAAACAACACAAAGTGGTTGTAAACAGTTCAAACCAAACAAAAACACACTTATTAATATTCTCCTTGGATAACATCAGTCTACCAGTTGCACAAAATGATTAAATTCATCCTCAGTTATAATGTAAGCTCACTGCGGATAAACATATGGTCTTGTTCCCCATATTAATTGTAACTGCAAGCTGAGTCATATAAATGTATAGCACGGAAACAGGCACTTTGGCCCACCTTGTCCATGCCAACAAAGTTAGCATTCCAGGCTAGTCCCATTTGGCCTATGTCACTCGAAACCCTTCCTATCCATATATCTACCCAAATGTCTTTTCAACGTTGTGATTGTATCACTTTTGTAGCTTCCTCTGGCAGCTCATTCCAGATAAGAACTACCTTGTGATTGAAAAGGTTGCCCCCAATGTCCCTCCTAAATCTCTCCCCTCTCATATTAAGCTCATGCCCTCCAGTTTTAGAATTCTTCAAGTCGGGAAAAATACAGAGAGCGTTCACTTTATCCATGCCCCTCTTGATCTTGTGCACCTCAATAAGGTCACCCCTCAGCCTCCTACGCTCCAAAGAAAGGCCACCCATCTTAGAGTCTTAGAGTCCTACAGCACAGAAAGAGGCCCTTCGGCCCATCGTGTCCGCGCTGCCCGTTACCAAACACAGTCTAATTTTAATCCCATTTTCCCGCATTTGGACCGTAGCCCTGAATGTTGTAGCATTTCAAGTGCCCATCCAAATGCCTCTTAAACGTTGTGAGTGTTCCCGCCTCCACCACCACCCCAGCCAGTGAGTTCCAGACTCCAACCACCCTCTGGGTGAAAAAGTTATTTCTCACATCCCCCCGAAACCTCCCTCCCCTTACCCTGTATCTATGTCCCCTCATTGTTGAACCTTCCACCAGTGGAAGAAGTTCCCCGCCATCTACCTTATCTATGCCCCTCATGATCTTGTACACCTCGATCATGTCCCCTCTCAGCCTTCTCTGCTCCAGGGAAAACAACCCCAGTCTGCTCAGTCTCTCCTCATAGCCGAGGCCCTTCATCCCTGACAGCATCCTGGTGAATCTCCTCTGCACCCTCTCCAAAGCTATCACATCCTTTCTATAATGTGGTGACCAGAACTGTACACAATACTCCAGCTGCGGCCTCACCAGTGTTCTGTACAATTCCATCATTACCCCCCAACTTTTATATTCGATGCCCCGGCTAATGAAGGCCAGTAACCCATATGCCTTTTTGACCACCCTGTCCACCTGTCCTGCTGCCTTCAAGGACTTGTGTACCTGTACTCCAAGGTCCCTCTGTACCCCTGTCTTCCCTAGGGTCCTTCCATTCATGGTGTACTCCCTCTCCAAGTTATTTCTGCCAAAGTGCATCACCTCGCACTTTTCAGGATTAAATTCCATCTGCCACTGCTCCGCCCATCTGACCATCTCATCTATATCTTCCTGCAGCTTGCAGATCCCTTCTTCGCTATTCACCACCCCCCCCCCCCCCTACCTTTGTGTCATCTGCAAACTTGCTGATCATGCCCTGTACGTTGACATCCAGATCATTAATGTAGATTACAAACAGTAAGGGACCCAACACCGATCCCTGCGGCACCCCACTGGACACCGGCCTCCAGTCACAGAAGCAACCTTCTACCATCACCCTCTGCCTTCTGTCACTAAGCCAGTTGTCCAACCTCTCCCCATAACTCATGCCCTCAAGCCCAGGCAAATCTCTTCTGAATCCTTCCCAAATGCTGGATGCCCAGAACTGCACATGATACTCAAAGTAAGTATCTCTACCTAAAGGGTAGTCTGTATCTGGAATAAGCTGCCAGGGGAAGCTATGGAATTGGACACAATAATATATTTTAAAAGCCATTTGGACAGATATATGGATAGGAAGGGTTTAGAGGAATATGGGCTGAATCCGGTGGACCTTTAGCTTCCTTTGATTCTACTTTTTAAACCCAGTTATTTTGGATTATTTGGGACAATATTTACAAGCTTGGATCAGAGGAATAGGTTGGAGAGAAGAGGGAGAGCGCTTCCCTACAACAGTTGTTCAGGGTGAGGGTTCCGTACACATCCCCATGAGATGAAGCCCATCGTGGTGGACGTACGTAACTGAGCACCAGTTTTACCTGTGTGCCTCCTCCTTCTCCCACTCAGTCAGTACAGACCAAATGAATGGTGAAAACATTTCAACAACAGGAACTGACATCCGGTGCCCAAGGTTTGGCTATTGATGGCAACCATGCAGGCAGGCCAGCGGGAACATTTTGCACAGTTCAGCATTAACAGTTTGCTGGTTGCCCAACGCTTTATCTCCCCTTTCCATTCCTACACCGCCCTTTCTGTCCTGGACTTCCTTTGCTGTCGGAGTGAGGCCACATACAAATTGAAGGAACAGTATATTTCACTTAGCCAGTTTACAACCCAGCAGTATGAATATTTACAATAGACAATAGACAATAGGTGCAGGAGTAGGCCATTCGGCCCTTTGAGCCAGCACCGCCATTCAATGTGATCATGGCTGATCATTCTCAATCAGTACCTATGGCCTACCCCTTATTCTTAAACTGTGGCCTCTTGTTCTGGATTTCCCCAAAATTGGGAACATGTTTCCTGCCTCTAACGTGTCCAACCCCTTAATAATCTTATATGTTTCGATAAGATCCCCTCTCGTCCTTCTAAATTCCAGTGTATACAAGCCTAGTCGCTCCAGTCTTTCAACATATGACAGTCCCGCCATTCCGGGAATTAACCTAGTAAACCTACGCTGCACGCCCTCAATAGCAAGAATATCCTTCCTCAAATTTGCAGACCAAAACTGCACACAGTACTCCACCTGCGGTCTCACTAGGGCCCTGTACAACTGCAGAAGGACCTCTTTGCTCCTATACTCAACTCCTCTTGTTATGAAGGCCAACATTCCATTGGCTTTCTTCACTGCCTGCTGTACCTGCATGCTTCCTTTCAGTGACTGATGCCCTAGGACACCCAGATCTCGTTGTACGTCCCCTTTTCCTAACTTGACACCATTCGGATAATACTCTGCCTTACTATTCTTACCGCCAAAGTGGATAACCTCACACTTATCCACATTAAACTGCATCTGCCATGTTTCTGCCCACTCACACAACCTGTCCAAGTCACCCTGCAACCTCATAGCATCTTCCTCACAGCTTACACTACCACCCAGCTTTGTATCATCTGCAAATTTGCTAATGGTACTTTTAATCCCTTCATCCGTCATTAATGTATATTGTAAATAGCTGCGGTCCTAGCACCGAGCCTTGCGGTACCCCACCAGTTACTGCCTGCCATTCTGAAAGGGACCCATTTATCCCCACTCTTTGCTTTCTGTCTGTCAACCAATTTTCTATCCATGTCAGTACCCTACCTCCAATACCATGTGCTCTAATTTTGCCCACTAATCTCCTATGTGGAACCTTATCGAAGGCTTTCTGAAAGTCAAGGTACACCACATCCACCGGCTCTCCCCTGTCAATTTTCCTAGTTACATCCTCAAAGAATTCCAGAAGATTAGTCAAGCATGATTTCCCCTTCGTAAATCCATGCTGACTTGGAACAATCCTGTTACTACTATCCAAATGCTCCGCAATTTCGTCTTTTATAATTGACTCCAGCATCTTCCCCACCACTGATGTAAGACTAACTGGACTATAATTTCCTGTTTTCTCTCTCCCTCCTTTCTTAAAAAGTGGGACAACATTAGCTACCCTTCAATCCACAGGAACTGATCCTGAATCTATAGAACATTGGAAAATTATCACCTATGCGTCCACCATTTCTAGCGCCACCTCCTTAAGTACCCTGGGATGCAGACCATCAGGCCCTGTGGATTTATTAGCCTTCAGTCCCATCAGTCTACTCAACACCATTTCCTGCCTAATGTGGATTTCCTTCAGTTCCTCCGTCACCCTAGGATCTCTGGCCACTAGAACATCTGGGAGATTGCTTGTATATTCATTAGTGAAGACAGATCCAAAGTACTGGTTCAACTCGTCTGCCATTTCCTTGTTCCCCATAATGAATTCCCCTGCTTCTATTTTCTAGGGACCAACTTTTGCCTTGACTATTTTTTCCTCTTTACATACCTAAAAAAGCTTTTACTATCCTCCTTTATATTATTGGCTAGTTTACCCTCGTACCTCATCTTTTCTCCCCGTATTGCCTTCTTAGTCATCTTCTGTTGCTCTTTAAAAGAGTCCCAATCCTCTGGCTTCCCACTCTTCTTTGCTATGTTATACTTCTTCTCTTTTATTTTTATGCTGTCCTTGACTTCCCTTGTCAGCCACGGGTGCCTCTTACTCCCCTTAGAATCTTTCCTCCTCTTTGGGATAAATTGATCCTGTAACCTCTGCAATATTCCCAGGAATACCTGCCATTGCTGTTCCACCGTCTTCCCTGCTAGGGCCTCCTTCCAGTCAATTCTGGCCAGCTCCTGCCTCATGCCTCTGTAATCCCCTTTGCTATACTGTAATACTGACACTTCCGATTTTCCCTTCTCCCTCTCAATTTGTAGAGTAAAACTTATCATATTGTGATCACTGCCTCCTAATGGCTCTTTTACCTCGAGTCCCCTTAACAGATCAGGTTCATTACACAACACTAAATCCAGAATTGCCTTCTCCCTGGTAGGCTCCTGTACAAGCTGTTCTAAGAATCCATCTCGGAGGCACTCCACAAACTCTCTTTCCGGGGGTCCATTACCAACCTGATTTTCCCAGTCTACCTGCATGTTGAAATCTCCCATAACCATAGCATTACATTTGCAACATGCCAATTTTAGCTCCTGATTCAACTTGCACCCTATGTCGAGGCTACTGTTTGGGGGCCTGTAGATGACTCCCATTAGGGTCTTTTTACCCTTACAATTCCTCATTTCTATCCATACTGATTCTACAT
Organism: Rhinoraja longicauda; assembly: GCF_053455715.1. Lineage (NCBI taxonomy): Eukaryota > Metazoa > Chordata > Chondrichthyes > Rajiformes > Arhynchobatidae > Rhinoraja > Rhinoraja longicauda. The sequence goes on from NC_135976.1 coordinate 937,229, forward strand.
CTCCTGATTCTATGTCACCCCTTGCAAGGGAGTGAATATCATTCCTTACCAACAGAGCGACCCCACCCCCTCTGCCCACCTGTCGGTCTTTTCTATACGTTGTGTACCCCTGAATATTCAGTTCCCAGCCCTGGTCCTCTTGTAGCCATGTCTCAGTGATTCCCACAACATCATACTTGCCCATGACTAACTGAGCCTCAAGCTCATCCACTTTATTTTTTAAACATCACGCATTTAAATACACGCATTTTTATACTTCGCCCATTGATTTCCCTAATTTCAAGTAACTTCTGCATTTGTACCGCGTCCCTCTCATATCCTAGTTGTCCTACCAGTTCCACTGTTCACATTCCTTGTTTCCCTGTTGTTAACACATCTTTCGGAGCCAACAATGGGCCGTTATTGACCATACTTCCTGAGGCCACCTGTGGCTGGCCCAGATTTAGTGTAGCCTTTTCTCACCACCAGTTTCCGCCCAACCTCTGACCCGAAACATACACCAGCATCTGCAGTTCTTTTGTACACAAATAGTTGGTATTTATGGGCAAGTGAGAACATTTTTTTTGTTTCAAGTCAGACTCTGCGGAGTCTGGGAACATGGACCTGTTGATTTGCTGGGAGTTTTATACTGTTCAACTTTGAAACATGAATACTTGGAACATAAGGAAATGCACATGTCGGGATCTTGAGTAAAACACAAAGTGCTGGAAGAACTCAGCGGGTAAGGCAGCATCTGTGGAGTGAATGGACAGACGACATTTCAGGATGGGACCCTTTTTCAAACTGATGGAGCGGGCGGAGAAAGCTGGCTGCAATCAATCTGAAAGGCGATCTTGACCTGAAACGTCCTCTGCCCATTGACTCCACATATGCTGCTGACCTGTTGAGTTACTCCAACACTTCCTGCTTTATAAAATATAAATACCTGCTCCATTTAATCAGCGGCTAAGATTTAGTAGCTGGATATGCCAAGGAATAAAGTCCCAGCCTCTCCCTGTATCTGGCCCTGGAGTCCCGGCACATCCTTGTAAATCCTCTCTGCACTCTTGCAAACTTAAAGACATCCTTCCTATAGTCGGGTGAGTCAAAGTAATTCTTGATTCCCGTACCCTTGGTGTGAGACTCTGTGTGTTCACCCTGTCTATCTATCCCTCGTGATGCTGTACGCCTTTATGAGATGGGTCTAGACTTTGGCGAAGTGGCGGTGAGCGGGCGGGCGGGTGTGTGTGTGCGCTGTGCCGCGCTGTGCCGTGCCGCGCCTTACCCGTGCTGCCCGGGATGAGTATGGGTCTTCACACAGTGCCCACAGCCTGGGCCTCCAACGCCTCCAGCAACCGGCGAGAGATGTCCTCCTGCAGCTCTGCGCTTGTAGCCCCAGCACACGGCCGGAGTCGGGGTCGTGGTCGGGGTCGTGGCCGGGCTCCGGGTTGTCGGACGGCTCGAAGATGTCGAGAGCTTCCTCGGCGTCGCGGTGCTGCCGGTAAGCCATCCAGCAGCACGGCTCCACGTCCGTCTCGTCCAGTCCCCAGAAGGCCAGCTCGTCCTCAAACAGCGGCCCGCACACATCTGCCGGGCAGTGCAACTTCCCCGTGCGGTAATAGTTCAGCACGTAGGCGAAGATGCCCGGGTGGCGGTCAAAGAAGAAGTGTCCGGAGCCGGGGTCGCGTTGGGCTCCGGGCTCGGCCAGGCCGGCTAGCCGGGTACCGGGCAGTGTACGCAGGGTGCTGCGGTAAGTCTCATGCCGGCTACCGCCAACATTAATGGTGATGCGCTCGCACACCTCGCCTCTCTGCATCTCCCCCTTCACACATGGCTTGGACCGACCTTTATTGCCCAACTTGCGTCCCCGGTAAGACGACACACACACCGAGCTTATCATGCGGGCTCCTCTGTCCTCGCCAAGTCCACAAAGTGCTGTCCAGGGAAAGTTCCCCGCTCCCCCTCCTCCCCGCCTCGCTCCCCCTGCCCCTCCGCCCCGTCCCGTCCCTCACAGCCTGGGTCCCACACAGCCTGGGTCACTGACAGCCCGGGTCACTGAGGGTCCCTCACAGCCTGGGTCACTGACAGCCTGGGTCACTGACAGCCCGGGTCACTGAGGGTCCCTCACAGCCTGGGTCACTGACAGCCTGGGTCACTGGCAGCCCGGGTCACTGAGGGTCCCTCACAGCCTGGGTCCCTCACAGCCTGGGTCCCTCACAGCCTGGGTCACTGACAGCCTGGGTCACTGACAGCCTGGGTCACTGACAGCCTGGATCACTGACAGCCTGGGTCACTGAGGGTCCCTCACAGCCCGGGTCACTGACACCCTGGGTCACTGAGGGTCCCTCACAGCCTGGGTCACTGACAGCCTGGGGCACTGAGGGGCACTGACAGCCTGGGTCACTGACAGCCTGGGGCACTGAGGGTCACTGACAGCCTGGGTCACTCACAGCCTGGGGCACTGAGGGTCACTGACAGCCGGATCACATTACCGGCCGGGGACGGAGCGGGGGGTCGATGTCGCAGAGGGAGAGCTTGGCCTCAGACTCGCACTCGCCTCCTCCCGCCCGAAGCCTTGTGTTCCCAACAACCTGTTAATGCACAGCGCTGGGAGACAGACGGCAGCCCGGCGTTGGGCGGCTCCTGCAGCTGTCCCTGGGGTGGGTTGGTGGGTTGGCGTCGCTTCTGCTCCCCACACACACACTACGGGCTCTCTCTCCCCGGGGCTGGGCTCGGCTGGAGCGCTCACTCGGCGAGGCGGTGCGCTGAAGTGGCGGCGAGGACACAGTGTGGGCTGAGCCGAGACGCGGCTGCCCTCCCCTCCCCTCCCCTCCCCTCTCCCCTCCCATCCCCTCTCCCCTCCCCTCTCCCCTCCCCTCCCCTCCCCTCTTCCCTCCCCTCTTCCCTCCCATCCCCCCTCCCCTCCCCTCCCCTCCCCTCCCCTCCCCTCCCCTCCCCTCCTCTTCCCTCCCCTCTTCCCTCCCATCCCCCCTCCCCTCCCCTCCCCTCCCCTCTTCCCTCCCCTCTTCCCTCCCATCCCCCCTCCCCTCCCCTCCCCTCCCCTCTCCCATCCCCTCTCCTCTCCTCTCCCCTCTTCCCTCCCCTCTCCTCTCTTCCCTCCCCTCTCCCCTCCCCTCCTCTCCCCTCCCATCCTCTCCCCTCCCCTCCTCTCCTCCCCCTCCCCTCCCCTCCCCTCTTTCCTCCCCTCCCCTCTCCTCTCCCCTCCCCTCTCCTCCCCTCTCCTCTCCCCTCCCCTCCCCCCTCCCCCCTTCCCTCCTCTCCCCTCCTCTCTCCCCTCCCCTCTCCTCTCCGCTCGCTCGCCTGGGTTCGTCCTGTTGCGTCTTCGCAGCCAACAAGTGTGTATCCGGCTCTCGCCGCCCGCGGCAGCGGGGGTCGCCAAACGTCTCACCTGGCCGACAGGGGAGGAGGAGGTGGGAGGTGGTGGGGGGGGGGGGGGGGGGGTGGTGGGTGGGAGGTGGGGGGTGGGGGTCTGACGCCGGCACGGTGTCTGGTGCTGTGGACAGGTGTCTGGAGCTGCGGGCTGGTGTCTGGAGCTGTGGACAGGTGTCTGGAGCTGTGGACAGGTGTCTGGAGCTGTGGACAGGTGTCTGGTGTCTGGAGCTGCGGGCTGGTGTCTGGAGCTGAGGACAGGTGTCTGGTGCTGTGGACTGGTGTCTGGAGCTGCGGGCTGGTGTCTGGAGCTGCGGGCTGGTGTCTGGAGCTGCGGGCTGGTGTCTGGAGCTGAGGACAGGTGTCTGGAGCTGCGGGCTGGTGTCTGGAGCTGAGGACAGGTGTCTGGTGCTGTGGACAGGTGTCTGGTGTCTGGTGCTGTGGACAGGTGTCTGGAGCTGTGGACAGGTGTCTGGAGCTGTGGACAGGTGTCTGGAGCTGTGGATAGGTGTCTGGTGTCTGGAGCTGCGGGCTGGTGTCTGGAGCTGCGGGCTGGTGTCTGGAGCTGAGGACAGGTGTCTGGTGCTGTGGACAGGTGTCTGGAGCTGTGGACAGGTGTCTGGTGTCTGGAGCTGTGTGGCCAGCACCGTGGATCCCAGTCTGGGACCACGGGGGAGGTTGAGGATCGCTCCCGGTCTGGAGGGCAGGTGTCTGGGGGAGAGGGCGTGTTGGCGCCCGGGACTCCTGCTCGGGGACACGGGTGGGCAGGATGGGTCTGGAGGGGGTGGAAGGATCCGTATCTGAAGGACTGCGGTCTGGGACAGTCCGGGTGGGGCTGCGAGTGACTGTGAACGGGTCCCTGCCTCTGCCTCCCTTCTACTGCCCAACCCTCGACGTGAAGCACTCATGTACAATAAACAGTAGCCTCGCCAGCCCGCGGGCAATCAGTTGGTTGCTCATGATTGCTTCGATATCTTGCTCGGTGACAATTTATGAGGCAGCTCCTCAAGCGGGAATATGTCGCACTTTCCAAACCATCAGTTATTCGTGGTTTTCTCAATCGTTCTTGGATTGGCGGCGATACAAAAGAAAAACAAACGTTTGAGTGAATGAAATGCTGCTTTGTGCGGGCGGTGGCGACAGTCCGGAATGTCAATAGATGACCACTGTAAACTTGGAGCTGCTGTTCGTGCAGCCATTAGACAGCTACAGAGGTCAGCATCCAGCGGAGCGATGTGTCTGATCAACCCCTCCCGACAATATCACCCAGATACCCATCACTCCGGAAGACACAAAATGCTGGAGTAACTCAGCGGGTCAGGCAGCATCTCTGGAGAGAAGGAATGGGTGACGTTTTGGGTCGAGACACGACAGGAAGGGTCTCGACCTGAAACGTCGCCCATTCCTTCTCTCCAGAGATGCTGCCTGACCCGCTGAGTTACTCCAGCATTTTGTGTCTACCTTCGATTTAAACCAGCATTTGCAGTTCTTTTCTACACACATCACTCCGGCCCGCTTTGACTAGACTACAGCCTTTTAGATTTTAGAGATACAGCGCGACAACAGGCCCTTCGGCCCACGGAGTCCGTGCCGACCAGCGATCACCCCTTACAGTAACACGAGACAATTTACATTTGTTTTACCGAAGCTAATTAATCCGCAGCTGCCTGTATATTGATTTCTCCAACTTCAAGTACCCGTGCATGCCCTCTCTTTTCATCCCTCCCCACCCTCGTGATCGTACTGGTTTCACTGTCGTCATGTTAAGTTTCATTATCTGTATAACTTGTTATCACCTCGCCGTCAGCAACAATGGGCCTAGTTAGTCCACCTTTCCTTGATCATCGTTTCTTTTTTTGCATAGCTCTATTTCATTTGTTCTATATCACCATCTCTTGTTTCCCGCTCTCCTGACTGTCAGTCTGAAGAAGTGTCTCGACCCGAAACGTCACACAGTCCTTTTCTCCAGAGTTACTCCAGCTTTTTGTGTCTAGCTTCGGTTTAAATCAGCATCTACAGTTCCTTCCTACACCTACAAACCTGTACGTCTTTGGAGTGTGGGAGGAAACCAGTGCACCTGGAGAAGACCCACGCTGTCATAGAGAGGACATATGAACTCTGTACACAGCACACATGGTCGGAATCGAGCCCGGGTCTCTGGAGTTGTAAGGTAGCAACTCTACTCCTGCCACACGATGCTGCCCATGTTTCAAACACATGGCAGGTGGGATTGGTGTAGATAGGGTATGTTGGTCGACGTGGGCAAGTTGGGCTGAAGGGCTTGTTTCCATGCTGCATGCCATAGGAGCAGAATCAGGCCATACAACCCATCAAGTCGACTCTGCCATTCAATCATGGCCGGTCTGCCTTTCCTCTCAACCCCATTCTTCCGGCTCTCTGCCACTGAGAGGCAGCAGCTCTACTGCTGAGCCACTGTGGCACCCATTAGCTCTTCCATATTCTAAAATTAGACGACTATTGCTAAATGTAAGAGCATCAGCACATATAACAAGCGTGTGATTAATGCAGATTTATAGAGATTAAATATAATAAATAGATGGATATTTAGATATTTGGACTCTGTCCGAGCTCTGATAAGTGTTAAGGGGGCAAGGGCACAGTGAATACTCCAATTTGTAGAGCATGGAAACAGTTCCTTTGCCCCACGGTAAGGGTCAGTATCTTCCCTAACCAAAAACCCTGGGTGGACAGATCTATTTGCGTGGCCTTGAATGCTCGCACCGCTGCTTACAACTCGGGTCTGGCATCCGGCAACATGGACCACTACAAGGGAGAGTCCTACCAACTGCGAAGGGCAGTGAAGGATGCAAAAAGGAGGTACCGGGACAAGATGGAGTCACAGATGAGCAGCAGGACACCAGGCGCCTTTGGCAGGGGCTATGGACTATAACTAGCTACAGGTCCAGCACCCCCTCAACCGGAAGTGCCGGCTCCTCCTTAGCTGATGACCTGAACTCTTTTTATGCACGGTTTGAGACGGGTAACACCACCAGCTCGCCGTCTAAAAACAGCACCGAAGGGGCGCTGGCTAGCGAGGCTGGAGGGGGATCCACCGCCGGGGATGTGCACACATTCTCGGTGTCCGAGCATGAGGTGAGGTGGGCTCTGACGCGTGTGAACACGAGGAAAGCTGGAGACCCAGGTGGTATATCTGGGCGAGTACTAAAGTCTTGTGCTACTCAGCTTGCTCCAGTGCTCACCACAATATTCAACCTCTCCTTGGCAAAGTCCGTGGTCCCTGCATGCTTCAAAAGATCCATCATTGTACCGGTGCCAAAGAATGCCTCTCCAGCGTGTTTAAATGACTGCCGACCGGTGGCCCTCACCTCGGTTGTCATGAAATGCTTTGAGAGGCTAATCAAGAAGCACATCTGCGCCCTCCTTCCTCGCAACATGGACCCACTACAGTTCGCATACCGTCTGAACAGGTCCACGGATGATGCGGTCTCCCAGGTTCTACACACCGCTCTCTCTCATCTGGACAGCCAGGGGGGGCTATGTGAGGATGCTGTTCATTGACTTTAGTTCAGCATTCAACACAATAGTCCCCACCAGACTGGTTGAGAAGCTGATGGAACTGGGGCTTAGCACCCCTCTGTGTGCCTGGGTCCTGGACTTTCTCACTGCCAGGCCCCAAGTGGTCAGGATGGGGGAACACACATCTAGCTCCCTCACCGTGAACATAGGATCCCCCCCAGGGCTGCGTCCTTAGCCCCCTACTGTACTCCCTGTACACACATGACTGTGGGGCCAGGTTCAGCTCAAACTCCATCATCAAGTTTGCTGATGACACTGTGGTGGTGGGCCGGATCTCCAACAATGATGAGAAGGCCTACCGGGAGGAGGTGGCTGATCTGGCACTCTGGTGTCAGGACAATAGCCTCCTCTTGAATGTCACTAAAACAAAGGAGCTGATTGTGGACTTCAGAAGGGCTAAACATCCAGGGACGTACACGCCACTGGAGATAAATGGGTCTACTGTGGATAGGGTGAGCAGTTTTAAATACTTGGGAGTCCGCATCACAGAGGATCTGACGTGGGCAACGCACATTGCCGCACTGGTGGGTAAGGCTAATCAGCGCCTTTACCACCTTAGACAATTGAGGAAATTCAGAGTGTCTCTGAGGATCCTTCATTGCTTCTACTCTGGGGCTGTAGAGAGCATACTGTCCGGCAACATTACAGTCTGGTTTGGGAACAGCTCTGCCCAGGACAGGATGGCCCTGCAGAGAGTAGTGCGTTCGGCAGAACGCACCATGAGAACTACACTCGTCCCCCTGCAGGACCTATACATCAGGAGGTGCAGATCCAGAGCAAGCAAGATCATGAGGGACCCCTGCCACCCCAGTAACGGACTGTTCCAGATGTTCCGATCAGGCCAACGCCTCCGCTGTCACGCTGCGAAAATGGAGAGGATGAGACGGAGCTTCTTCCCACAGGCCATCAGGACTGTCAACTTTTATAACCCCAGAGACTAAATTTTTGTCGACACTAATAGTAACTTATTAACTTTATTTATATGCTGTAACTGTAATTCTTTTTGTGCACAACCCGCAGGCATTGCCACTTTCATTTCACTGCACATCGTGTATGTGTATGTGACAAATAAATTTGACTTGACTTGACTTGACCTTAACCATGCCAACCAAGTTGGAGTATTGAGCTAGTCCTGTTAGCTTGCATTTGGCCCATATCCCTATGAACCCTTCATTTATCTGTCCAAGTGTCTTTTAAAAGCAGATTCAGTGGGAGATAATAAAACGATCTTCCCCATAGATGATGTACCGGGCCAGGTTTAGGTGGATCAGAAAGGACACAGAGTGCTGGAGTAACTCCGAGGGTCAGGCATCATATCTGGAGAACATGGAAAGTGATGTTTTGGGTCAAGACCATTCTTCACAAAGATTCAGTGATTTTGATTATATGGATCAGCATCTGTCACCAACCCTGTCAGCCCATTGGTGGCTCTACCTTAATCAGGTTCTTGATAAAGACTGCATGGCTGCTTTTGCTGCCCCGTCTTCTCTGTGCAGCAGTGATGCAGCCCAGTTGGAGCTGGTGTTATTTGTTTGATGTGCACAGGATGTGTGGACCTGCATGTGCGGACATACATGTGCAATTCATAAATCTTGTAGATACAAGTCAATTTAGGTTTTGTTGAAAATGATAGCAGTCATTACATTACTGTGACAGGCACCCACCCAGGTGGCTATTTGCGTGCTAGCCACAGAAGCAGATCTACAATCACACATTACAATCGCTCCATACTCTCAAATGTCTACTCCTACAGATTCCCTTGTAATGCATCTTTACTCTGTGAATGGCTCTATTGTAATCATGTATAAGCGTTCGGTATTTCGACTGAGCATGCGCAGGTCATAGTTCGCAAGGGCTAAACATTCTCACTGGCTGAGCTGCTGCTTGTATACAGACCTGCGTTTCATCCGTATTTTCCAGTTTTGCCTCGTAGAGGTAAACAAATACTGCTTTAAAAATATTAATTAGGTGTATCTATGGTTAATTTGTACTCCGGTAGACACAAAATGCTGGAGTAACTTACTGGGACAGGCAGCATCTCTGAAGAGAAGGAACGGCTGACGTTTCAGATCTACACCTGAAACGTCAGCCATTCCTTCTCGGTGTAAACCAGCCTCTACAGCTCCTTCTTCCACATTAAAAAATCCCCATGCTTGGTGCTTCATTGTGGGTTACAGAGCTCCCTCCCACCCCAGGCAACGGTGAAAGCAACAGGTGTCCTAAATTTTCTGAGACGCAACGTTTATCATTGTTCAACGTCTATCAAGGAGAAGTTATACTTCACCCTTGTTAGACCACATTTGGACTATGCAGTTGCAGCATGGGATCCATACACAAATAAAACATTTCTTCCATCGAACGTGTCCAAAGACAGGCAGCTCGTTATGTTACAAATACCTATGAGAGAGAAGCGAGTGTTACCAAACTACTGAATTCATTGGGGTGGAACCCTCTCCAAGACTGACGTAAAGCCCAGTTTGACCTGTTTTTACAAAATGTTAAATGGTCAGCTCGACATAGATGACCACATCTACACCAAACCCAAATTTATCAGGAGCAGACCAGGGCATTCGATTCAATTTGAGATACCAGCTGCCAAGACAGATGTGTACAGCAATTCGTTCTTCCTTCACACAATTAAAGCATGGAATAGTCTTCACCCTACTGTAGTTACTCAACCAGACGCAACTAAATTTAAGGCAGCTCTTCTTCTCCAAGAAGCCCTTCTTGCTTAAGTCCATACACCGCCACCTCCAGTTTAAATTCCATTTGGAATATTTTGGAGAACCAAGAACCAGGCAATGCCGTTTGTGCCACTGTCCAGAGGAGACACGGGCGCTGCACAAACTCACCCTCATTCCACACAAACCTCTCTCCTCCCCTACGCCACTCCCGAGGATGGCGGTGCCAGCAGAGGCTGTGGTCACCAGCGCTGGCACCCTGTAGCCGGTTGTCTGGGTCTTGTTCCCTCGATCACACCCCCGCTGTGCGTTTCCAATTACAACACCTGTAACCTGACGGAGCGGCACCTACAGACTCAATCCTCACAGGCAGCGCTGCCGTGAGTGGTGCCTGGGACAGGCGGGCATATACCTCCCACACCTGCCGGGTGCCACTCCTCTCCTCTGCCTTCCTCTGCTCTCTTCTGCTCTCCTCCTCTCTGCCCTGCTCTCCTTTCCTCTGCTCTCCTCTACTTCTGCTCTGCTCTCTTCTCTGCCCTGCTCTCCTTTTAACGTGTAAGAAGGAGCTGTAGATGCTGGTTTACACCAAGAAGGAATGGCTGACATTTCAGATCCAGACCCTGTAGGGTTTTGATCTGCAACGTCACCCATTCCTTCTCTCCAGAGATGCTGCCTGTTCCGTTAAGTTACTCCTGCATTTTGTGTCTGAAATTAACCATAAATACACCTAATTAATATTTTTAAAGCAGTATTTTCTTACCTCTACTTAGCAAAACTGGAAAATACGGATGAAACGCAGGACTGTATACACGTAGCAGCTCAGCCGGCGAGAATGCTTAGCCCTTGCGACCTATGACCTGTGCATGCTCAGTCGAAATACCAAACTCAATTATTGTCTTTCCGCTGACTGGTTAGCACGCGACAAAAACTTTTCACTGCACCTCAGTACACGTTACAATTAACTAAAACTAAATCTATGACTATATTGACAGTTCATCTTGATGTAGATAAGAGTTGGTCTTGGCATCATGTTCGGCACAGATAGAAATATAGAAACATAGAAAATAGGTGCAGGACGAGGCCATTCAGTCCTTTGAGCCAGATCCTGTTTTCTCCCCATGTCCCTTGATTCCTTCAGCCCTAAGAGCTGTATCTGACTCTCTCTCTTGAATACTTTGTGTGCCGAAGGGCCTGTCCTTGTGCTGTACTGCTCTTTATTCTTAAATCTTTATTCTTAAATTCTTAAAAAGGACTGGACAAGCTAGATGCAGGAAAAACGTTCCCAATGTTGGGCGAGTCCAGAACCAGGGGCCACAGTCTTAGAATAAAGGGGAGGCCATTTACAACTGAGGTGAGAAGGAACTTTTTCACCCAGAGTTGTGAATTTGTGGAATTCTCTGCCACAGAGGGCAGTGGAGGCCAAATCACTGAGTGAATTTAAGAGAGAGTTTGATAGAGCTCTAGGGGCTAGTGGAATCAAGGGATATGGGGAGAAGTTGGGCACAGGTTACTGATTGTGCATGATCAGCCATGATCACAATGAATGGCGGTGCTGGCTCGAATGGCCTCCTCCTGCACCTATTTTCTATGTTTTCTATCATTGAGGCGGGCAGCATTTGTGGAGGGATGGACAGGTCGGGTCAGATTCGACCTCACTAACTCAGCGAGCGAATCCATCCAGCGCCCCCGGGTCTGCTCGGCTCCACCCGGCCCCAGACTGTAGCGGGGTGTGTGTGTGTGGGGATGCCCCGTCCCCACCCCAGCGTCCCCATTCCGCCCGTCTCCCGAACGCTCATCAGTCTGATTGTCCATAACACGGGCACTCGTAACTCAGGGAGAGCCTGCGCTGATAGCCCTCCCCTCGCCCAGAAACTACAATATTTCATTACCAGTTCCACTCAGGATCAGAAAGGACTTCATCAAAAGCTTTGCGTGCGATTCCACTTTCATGAGAAAAAATACATTCAACATGAAGCGTGTAGGAGGGAACTGCAGATGCTGGTTCAAACCAAAGATAGACACAATATGCTGGAGTAACTCAGCGGGTCAGGCAGCATCTCTGGAGAGACTGAAGTATGAAGCAGGGTCTCGACCCGAAACGTCACCCATTTCTCCTCTCCAGAGATGCTGTCTGTCCCACTGAGTTACTCCAGCATTTTGTGTCTATCTTCAAGATGAAGCCCATGTTCTCTCGGTCTTTTTCCCGCCTGGGTTCATCCATTTTAGCCGTTAAACTAACTGCCCATTAGAGCTCCGACCCGAAATGTCACCTATCCATGTTCTCCAGAGATGCTGCCGCTGAGTTACTCCAGCACTCTGTGAAACGTCACCTATCCATGTTCTCCACAGATGCTGCCTGGCCCGCTGTTACTCCAGTACTTTGTGTCTTTTTTTTGTAAACCATCATCTGCAATTCTTTGTAAACCATCATCTGCACTTGCCCACTCACTCCAAACATGCCTCTCCCCACTGGAGACATTGGCTGGGAAGCCTCCAGGTCACTCGGACTTGCTGTTTGGAATTTTATTTCAAATTGAAACACTGGATTCTTTTTGTTATCTTAACGACCTTTCTACTTAATATTAGACTTAGACGTAGCTGCGAATCCGTCGCAAAGTTAAAAACACGTTTACCCGGATTTGTTGTTATTTTGTACATAGAGACTTCCGATTGGGGCAGTTTGATTGCAAAGCCGAAGGATCACGGATACGCCGCAAATGATTACAGAAATACATTTATAATGTCAGTTTCTAATTTTAGAACATTCTGCGATTGTGTTTCAGCTTTCAGCGGACTTCCTTCTGAATGATCAACATTTTAATCTGGGGAACACAATTCGGATTACACTTTCAGCAACAAAGTCCCTGGATCCTCGTCTCTTGGCTTCTCTTGGCAGTGGCGCAGCTGGTAGAGAGGTGGTGCATCACGGCGCCAGTGACTTCAGTCCTGGCCTCGGGTGCTGTCTGTGTGGAGTTCGCATGTTCTCCATTGCGACTAAGCAATTGTCCTTATTTCCTCTAGCGTTCCAAAGATGTGTTACTGGCCAATGTAGATTGGTCCCAGTATATTTAAGTGAGCGACCTTGATGGGAATGCGACAAAATACAATTGGATTAATGTAGTATTGGTCTACCTCGACTACCTGGGTACTAGATAGTACAGTGTCAGTGGACCAAAGGGCCTGTTTCCATTGCTGAATCTATGACCACCCATCACAGGTGGTCCCACATGCAGTTGCCTGGTTTCCTTGGTCTAGAATTCTTCTTTTGAAACTTTCTGTGCTCTAACTCAGTGCAGGAGACAGGTGGGTGACCTTATTGGGGTATATAAAATCACGAGGGGAATAGGTAGAGTAAATGCAGTCTTTTTCCATGGGTAAGGGGATTAAAAATGGGAGGATATAGGTTTAAGGTGAGAGGGGAAAGATTTAATAGGAACCCGAGGGTGGTGGGTATGTGGAACAAACTGCCAGAGTAGGTAGTTGAGACCTATAACCACATTCACCAAACACTTGGATGGGTACATGGATTGGGGAGATGTAGAGGGATATGGGGCAAATGCAGGCCAATTAAACCAGTTTATATGCGGCATTTTGGTTGGCAGAGATGTTGGGCTGAAGGATGTGTCTGCATTTCATGACATTATGAGAGGGCATACTCAAATAATCCAATATCATTAACTTTAAGCTTTAGGGAAAAGGTTAACTAGAGGTTAATTCTGAAGTCGAGGAAAGAATCACATGGATGCAGAAATCTCAAATTGCCAATCAGGTCTGAGGAAGGACACCGAAGGATGTGGTGGCATGGTGATGCAGCGGTAGAGTTGCTGCCTTGCAGCACCACAGACCCGGGTTCGATCCTGACTGTGAGTGCTGTCTGCATGGAGTTTGTACGTTCTCCCCGTGACAGTGTGTGTTTTCCCCAGGTGCTTTCATTTTCTCTCATGTTCCAGAGATTTTCTGGTTTGTAGGTAAATTGGCTTTGGTAAAAATTGTAAATTGTGCCGAGTGTGTAGGATAGTGCTAGTGTACGGGGTGATCACTGGTCAGCATGGATTCAGTGGGCTGAGGGGCCTGTTTCCGCACAGTATCTCTAAACTAAACAAGGGAGAAAGACCAAGCAGTCTGGGAAGGATGGAAGAGTGGGGTTGGTTTTCAAAATCTCCCAAAATCCTTACTTTGATGTGGTGAATAATGCTTTCCATGTGTACAAGAATATACAACATACAGGACCAGGCCCTCCAGCCCACAATATCCATGCCATTCAAGCATCCATATCCCTGCACATCCATTTTGCTGATTCAAAAGCCTCTTAAACCCCAAGATCGTATCTATCTCCAGAAGCCACTCGTGTTACATAATATTACTGCTTGTCACACCATGGTACATGTAACCATGGTGTCATGGTTCAGTGATCCTAATTTCCAAAGAATATTAATGCCATTGTTTTGAAGTAAAGACCCCTTCTGTTTTGTGTGCCTGTGGGACTATGGTTTGGCAGCTTTACATTCCAAGCTGTTATGTAATGCTCTAATATCACCGTGCTACTGGTCTGTCTTGCATTGTTCACAGTTCTATGAATCTATCACAGCCGACTGCAACCAGTACAAGACAGTAATTTATGAATTAAAATTTAATTCCCCGATCAAAATAACTTTAAACAGGTGCAGCAGGTGTTGGAAATTTAATTTTCTTGCAATGTTTACCCTTCAACTAATGAAAGTAAACCAGGTGATGTTTAAAGTCAGGATCCTGCTGCAAATAAATGGTCTGCAGGCTATCCCTTACACCAGTGACCACGCATCAAAGGTGGACACGAGGAACTGCAGATGCTGGTTTACAAAAAAAAGCCACGAAGGTCATGCAGCATCTGTGGAGATAATGGAAGGTGACGTTTCGGGTCGGAATCTTTCAAACTGCTATGTTTCGGAGTAGGTCCCTTCTTCAGATTTCAGAGAGTATCTCATTGGACGTAAGACATATTGAAAGGTTTTCCAAAAATGGGAATCAAAGCCGAAAGTGTGTCAGGGCCACCGTACCAAATTTGCCATGTTGTTGATTGTCAATACCTCCTGATATTCTTTAAGACCCAGCCAGCAAAGAAAGTTTATTTCTTTGTTTCTTACATGATTCGCTCCCATGCCTCGAACAATTAACCTAACTGCAGCAAACTGACATCCAGCGTCTAAATAAATACCCAGAACTTCAGGTTATTCAGAACCAGAAATATACAATGCAGAGGCAAACTACAAGCTAAAAGTAACACCGTTACTAATCCCAAATTAAATGAAATTACTGACCCTTAACCAAAAGGGCAAAGCAATCTGCTGATTATTGAACCTAGTCACAGAGGCCCAGCCTGACCTAGTGCCATTGAATCTGCACAGAAACAGTGGCCCAACTCATCCATGCCGACCAAGATACCTCATCCAAGATCCCATTAACCCACATTTGGTCCATCTTTATACTAAAACCCTCGTGTTTGTTTGTTTGTTTGTTTGTTCCTGAACTACATTGTCGCGCTATCGTATACCGTTTTGGTATACGATAGCGCGACAATGTTAGGCCCACCTTACTCACTGTTTAATGAAAGAAGTTTCAATAGACAATAGAGGGGGAGGGGAGGGTGCTGTACCAATGCAGGAGAGATTTGGACCCAACTGGTCCACTTGGTCTAGTATCCTCTAAAATGGAGTGCCTTTGCTTGCTGCATTTCATGGGCATGTACTGACATCTAGTGGGGTATTGTATCCTTGTCCTGCTGGAGCTCATCTCACACTTTGAAATAAACGGTTCTTTGCAACAAGGTAAAGTGATGCAATTGAGAGGATGAACAATTAGAGCAAATACACACGAGCAAGAGAGGTTCAAATACATAAATAGTAATAATGTAAACAAAAATGTGGAGTCCTATAACGTATGGGGTTTAATTTCAAAAAGGTGGTAGAACGCAGAGTGAAAACCTGGACGATTACTTTAGAAAGGTTGTCAAAATTATTCGGAAATACTCAGACATCAGTGGCAATACTTAAGATAAACTCAATCATCTGGGTTAATTTCTTTATCTAATTAAGTTGAGATTGGGAAGAGATAGTCAGTCATACAGCATGGAAACAGGCCCTTCAGCCCAACCTGTCCATGCCGATTAAGATGCTCGTCCCATTTTGGTCTATCTATATACTAAAACTCTCATTTGTTTGAAAGCAAGCGTGCAGGTGCAGCAGGCAGTGAAGAAAGCGAATGGTATGTTAGCATTCATAGCAAGAGGATTTGAGTATAGGAGCAGGGAGGTTCTGCTGCAGTTGTACAGGGCCCTGGTGAGACCGCACCTGGAGTATTGTGTACAGTTTTGGTCTCCTAATCTGAGGAAAGACATTCTAGCCTTAGAGGGAGTACAGAGAAGGTTCACCAGATTGATCCCCGGGATGGCAGGACTTTCATATGAAGAAAGACTGGATAGACTAGGCTTATACTCACTGGAATTTAGAAGACTGAGGGGGGATCTTATTGAAACATATAAAATTCTTAAGGGGTTGGAGAGGCTAGATGCGGGAAGATTGTTTCCGATGTTGGGGAAGTCCAGAACCAGGGGTCACAGCTTAAGGATAAGGGGGAGGTCTTTTAGGACCGAGATGAGAAAACATTTCTTCACACAGAGAATGGTGAGTCTGTGGAATTCTCTGCCACAGAAGGTAGTTGAGGCCAGTTCATTGGCTATATTTAAGAGGGAGTTAGATGTGGCCCTTGTGGCTAAAGGGATCAGGGGGTATGGAGAGAAGGCAGGTAAATGAGGTTCTTGAGGAATATAAAGAATGTAAAAGGAATCTTAAAAAGGAAATTAGAAAAGCGAAAAAAAGATATGAGGCTGCTTTGGCAAGTAATGTAAAAGTAAACCCCAAGGGGTTCTACAGATATGTCAATAGCAAAAGGATAGTGAGGGGTAAAATTGGTCCATTAGAGTCAGAGTGGACAGCTATGTGCTGAGCCGGAAGAAATGGGGGAGATATTAAACAATTTCTTTTCTTCGGTATTTACCGAGGAGAAGGATATTGAATTATGTGAGGTAAGCGAAACAAGTAGAGTAGTGATGGAAATTAGGAGGATTAAAGAAGAGGAGGTACGGACACTTTTGAAGAATATAAAAGTGGATAAGTCTCCAGGTCATGATAGGATATTCCCTAGGACATTGAGGGAAGTTAGTGCAGAAATAGCAGGGGCTATGACGGAAATATTTCAAACGTCATTAGAAACAGGGATGGTGCCGGAAGATTGGCGCATTGCGCATGTTGTGCCTTTGTTTAAAAAAGGTTCTAAAAGTAAACCTAGCAATTATAGACCTATTAGTTTGACGTCTGTGGTGGGAAAAGTTTTTTTAGGTACGTGAAGAGGAAAAAAATAGTCAAGGCAAATGTGGGTCCCTTGAAGACAGAAGCAGGGGAATTTATTATGGGGAACAAAGAAATGGCAGACGAGTTAAACCGTTACTTTGGATCTGTCTTCACTGAGGAAGATACACACAATCTCCCAAATGTTCTAGGGGCTGGAGAACCTAGGGTGATGGAGGAACTGAAGGAAATCCACATTAGGCAGGAAATGGTTTTGGGTAGACTGATGGGACTGAAGGCTGATAAATCCCCAGGGCCTGATGGTCTGCATCCCAGAGTACTTAAGGAGGTGGCTCTAGAAATAGTGGAAGCATTGGAGATCATTTTTCAATGTTCTATAGATTCAGGATCAGTTCCTGTGGATTGGAGAATAGCAAATGTTATCCCACTTTTTAAGAAAGGAGGGAGAGAGAAAACGGGTAATTATAGACCAGTTAGTCTGACATCAGTGGTGGGGAAAATGCTGGAGTCAATTATAAAAGACGAAATTGCTGAGCATTTGGATAGCAGTAACGGGATCGTTCCGAGTCAGCATGGATTTACGAAGGGGAAATCATGCTTGACAAATCTACTGGAATTTTTTGAGGATGTAACTAGGAAAATTGACAAGGGAGAGTCAGTGGATGTGGTGTACCTCGACTTTCAGAAAGCCTTCGACAAGGTCCCACATAGGAGATTAGTGGGCAAAATTAGGGCACATGGTATTGGGGGTAGGGTACTGACATGGATAGAAAATTGGTTGACAGACAGAAAGCAAAGAGTGGGGATAAATGGGTCCCTTTCGGAATGGCAGGCAGTGACCAGTGGGGTACCGCAAGGTTCGGTGCTGGGACCCCAGCTATTTACGATATACATTAATGACTTAGACGAAGGGATTAAAAGTACCATTAGCAAATTTGCAGATGATACTAAGTTGGGGGGTAGTGTGAATTGTGAGGAAGATGCAATAAGGCTGCAGGGTGACCTGGACAGGTTGTGTGAGTGGGCGGATACATGGCAGATGCAGTTTAATGTAGATAAGTGTGAGGTTATTCACTTTGGAAGTAAGAATAGAAAGGCAGATTATTATCTGAATGGTGTCAAGTTAGGAGGAGGGGGAGTTCAACGAGATCTGGGTGTCCTAGTGCATCAGTCAATGAAAGGAAGCATGCAGGTTCAGCAGGCAGTGAAGAAAGCCAATGGAATGTTGGCCTTCGTAACAAGAGGAGTTGAGTATAGGAGCAAAGAGGTCCTTCTACAGTTGTACCGGGCCCTGGTGAGACCGCACCTGGAGTACTGTGTGCAGTTTTGGTCTCCAAATTTGAGGAAGGATATTCTTGCTATGGAGGGCGTGCAGCGTAGGTTCACTAGATTAATTCCCGGAATGGCGGGACTGTCGTATGTTGAAAGGCTGGAGCGATTGGGCTTGTATACACTGGAATTTAGAAGGATGAGGGGGGATCTTATTGAAACATATAAGATAATTAGGGGATTGGACACATTAGAGGCAGATAACATGTTCCCAATGTTGGGGGAGTCCAGAACAAGGGGCCACAGTTTGAGAATAAGGGGTAGACCATTTAGAACGGAGATGAGGAAGAACTTTTTCAGTCAGAGGGTGGTGAAGGTGTGGAATTCTCTGCCTCAGAAGGCAGTGGAGGCCAGTTCGTTGGATGCTTTCAAGAGAGAGCTGGATAGAGCTCTTAAGGATAGCGGAGTGACAGGGTATGGGGAGAAGGCAGGAACGGGGTACTGATTGATAGTGATCAGCCATGATCGCATTGAATGGCGGTGCTGGCTCGAAGGGCTGAATGGCCTACTCCTGCACCTATTGTCTATTGTCTATTGAAAATTAATGGAAAAGATACTTAGGGACAATATATATAATTATTTGGATAATCAAGGCCTGATTAGAAACAGTCAACATGGATTTGTGCCTGGAAGGTCATGTTTGACTAATCTTCTTGAATTTTTTGAAGAGGTTACCAGGGAAATTGATAAGGGCAAGGCTGTGGATGTTGTCTATATGGACTTCAGTAAGGCATTTGACAAGGTTCCACATGGAAGGTTGATTAAGAAGGTTAAATCGTTGGGTATTAATAGTGAGGTTGCAAGATGGATTCAACAATGGCTGAATGGGAGATACCAGAGGGTAACGGTTGACAATTGTATGTCAGGTTGGAGGCCAGTGTCTAGTGGAGTGCCCCAAGGATCTGTGTTGGGTCCACTGTTGTTTGTCATTTACATTAATGATCTGGATGATGGTGTGGCAAATTGGATTAGTAAATATGCAGATGATACTAAGATAGGTGGAGTAGTTGATAGTGAGGTAGATTTTCAAAGTCTACAGAGAGACTTGGGCCTTTTGGAAGGGTGGGCTGAAAGATGGCAGATGGAGTTTAATGCTGATAAGTGTGAGGTGCTGCATTTTGGTAGGACAAATCAAAATAGGACGTACAGGGTAAATGGTAGGGAATTGAGGAATGCAGTGGAACAGAGGGATCTGAGAATAACTGTGCATTGTTCCCTGAAGGTGGAATCTCATGTGGATAGGGTGGTGAAGAAGGCGTTTGGTATGCTTGCCTTTATAAATCAGAGCATCGAGTATAGAAGTTGGGATGTAATGTTGAAATTGTACAGGGGATTGGTGAGGCCGAATCTGGAGTATGGTGTGCAGTTCTGGTCGCCAAATTATAGGAAGGATGTCGACAAAATGGAGAGGGTACAGAGGAGATTTACTAGAATGTTGCCTGGGTTTCAGCACTTAGGCTACAGAGAGAGGTTGAACAGGTTGGGTCTTTATTCTTTGGAGCGTAGAAGGTTGAGGGGGGACTTGATAGAGGTTTTTAAAATTTTGAGAGGGACGGACCGAGTTGACGTGGGTAGGCTTTTCCCTTTGAGAGTGGGGAAGATTCCAACAAGGGGACATAGCTTCAGAATTGAGGGACAAAGGTTTAGGGGTAACATGAGGGGGAACTTCTTTACTCAGAGGGTTGTGGCTGTATGGAATGGGCTTCCGGTGGAAGTGGTGGAGGCTGGCTCGATTTTATTATTTAAGAGTAAATTGGATAGGTATATGGATAGGAGGGGATTGGAGGGTTATGGTCTGAGTGCAGGTAGATGAGACTAGGTCAGGGAGAATGGTCGGCGTGGACTGGTAGGGCCGGACAGGCCTGTTTCCATGCTGTAGTTGTTATATGTTATATGTTATAGGTACAGGTTACTGAGCTGGATGATCAGCCATGATCATATTGAATGGCGGTGCAGGCTGGAAGGGCCGAATGGCCTACTCCTGCACCTATTTTCTACGTTTCTATGTTTGTTTGTTCCTGAACTACAGCCAAAGCGGTACACGATAGCGCAACAATTTTAGGCCCACCTTACTCACCGTTGTCCCTTTGGTGCTAATGGAAGAAGTTTCATTGAAATCGCTGATATATTTAAGAAGTTATTCACATTTTAAAGTTTAAATCTATCTCCTAGGGAGGGAGGGAGGATAAGAGGGGTTGAAGGGGATGGAGTGGGGGTGAGGGGGTGTGGAGGGAGGGGGAGGGGTGAGAAGGGAGGGGTGCTGCACCAATGCAAGAGAGGCTTGGTCTAGTATCCCTTTAAACCGTTCCTATCCACGTACCTGTCCAACCGTCTTTTAAATGTTATAGTATCTATCGCAACTACCTCCTCTGGCAGATTGCTCCATATACTCTCCATGCTGAGTGAAAAGGTTACCCCTCAGGATCCTATTAAATATTGCCCCTCTCACCTTAAATCTGTCTTCTGGCTCTTGATACCCCAACTCTGTGTAAAGAACTGTGGATTCGCCCTATCTATTTCCCTCATGAACTTATACACCTCTATAAAATCACCCCTCAGTCTCCTACACTCCAAGGAGTAGAGTCCTAGCCTACCCTATATTCACCCTGTAGCTCAGGCCCTCGAGTCCTGGCAACATCCTCATTAATCTTCTCTGCATTCATTCCAGTTTAATTCCATTCTTCCCATTGAAGCATGATCAAAACTGAACACAATATTCCAAATGTGACCTCACTAATGTCATGTACAATTGTAGCATAAATCCTAACTTCTGTACTCAATATCAAGAATGATGAAGTCAATGTACCAAAGACTGCTTTTCCACCCTGTGATGCCACTTTCAGGGAGTTATTTGCCTGCACATCTAGATCCCTCTGCTTCACAACACTCCCCAGGGCCCTACCATTCACAGTGAACGTCCTGCCCTGGTTTCACCTCCCAAAATGCAACACCTTGCATCTGCATTAAACTGCATCAAACTGCACTAACCATTCCTCAGCTCACTTGCCCAGCAGAATAAGAGCCTGCTGGAGTTTTGTATAACAATCTTCAGTCATATTTCAGGTGGAATCGATGCCCTGATTGCTGTGAGGAAGGATTAGAGTTTTGGATGAGGAAAGCAGGAAGCATATTGTGCAAGTTATCTACAGGAGCATCTTTTTGCTGTAGGGCGAGTGAGCTGATTGACAGACCGACCTACAGGTAGAGTGACAGTATTGACAGTGGATCGACCTGAAGAAGGATCTCGACCCGAAACATCACCCATTCCTTCTCTCCAGACATGCTCTGTCCTGCTGAATTACTCCAGCTTTTTGTGTTCATCCATTGACAGTATTGACAGCTGATCCATGGGATCATTGATAGGATCAGTGACATGATTATTAACAGGGAGATAAGTTGACAGGTGATGGACAATCTGAGTGATGGGGTGTCAGTGACAAAGCAGGTGAGTGGCTGGCTAACGGGCTGGGCAAGGGGCTGGCTCACTGACGGACTGGCTAATGGGCTCACTAACAGGCTGGTTCATTGACGGGCTGGCTAACGGGTTGACTTGCGGGATCAACAATAGGCTCATTGATAGGTTGACTGACAGAATCAAGTCAGGTTGAGTTCGCTGTCATCTGCACGAGTGCTCATTTACCCTGTGTGCTCAGCTCTGAACTATTCCCTCCGGTCACCACTCTGCCCTTTACTGTGGAAGTGAATTTGAGGCTGTGGATCGTAGAATCACGACGGCTCAGGAGATCACCACTGTGCACACATGCTGGTGCCCTGCAGAGCGACCCAATCAGTTCCCTCTCCCCACTTTGTCTCTGTTCTTGTGCATGGTACTTTCCTTCAAATATCAACCTGATTTCCTTCAAAAAGCAAGCAAGTTGCATTCGTTCAGGCATTCGAACAGTGAGTTCCAGATCACAACAATCTCTGTATGAAACAACTTTCTCAAATCCGCCTTTATCTCTTGCCCTTCGTTGTGAATCTGTGTCCTGATCATTGAAACATCTTCCAACACAAATGCTCATGCAGAGATACAGATCATGCGCATGCAGAGGAGATTCGTTAAGCTTGGCATCATGGTCGGCATGGACACTGTGGCCCGAAGGGGCTGTTCCTGTGCTTTACAAGACCAAGTGGACCCGTTGGCCCCAAACCTCTCCTGCATTAATGCAGCACCCTCTTCTCCCCCACTCCCCCCTGCCACACCTCTCCCCCCCCCCCCCCCCCCACTCATCCACTCCACTCCACCTCCCTCCTCTCCCCCCCCATCCCCCACCCCTAACAGAGGTTGTTTAGCAACCTGCCTCCGGCCGCCATTGCGTTGGTCGAGCAGGGGTCGGGGGGCGGGGGAAGAGAGAGTCCTGTCCGGTCCCGTCCCGTCCCGGTGCGGGGATGTTCAGTGCGTTGGCGGCCGCCCTCCCACTGTTGCTGCGCCGATGCCGCTGGACTCTGGGCGGCGTGGGGGAGGCGCTGAGCCGGCCAGGGAGAGGGGGGGGAACGGGGGAACTAAGGGCTAAGGGCAGGCCCAACGCCAGGTCCAGGCCTCCACCTCCACCAATGCCCGACCTCACCGCTGCTGATGGTGCTGCCGCCTTTCCCCCTGGCCCACCTCAGGCTCGCGGTTACCCGGTCGTGTCCAGGCCCAGGCCCAGGCCCAGGCCCAGGCTCCGGCTGCTTGCCCGGCACCAGGCCTGGCTCTCCCGCCCCCACAGAGCCGGCAAACCCACTCCCCAAGAGACAGGCGACCGAGCCTGCTCAACGGGCCCCAACTGCGCAGGCGCAGACTCGTTTGTTCTGCGCACGCGCGGATGGGGCGGCCATCTTATGTAAATACCAGATCAACGTTGCCCCAGCTGCGCATGCGCGGTTAAAAAACTTAAATGTGAATACTTTAAAATATATAACACCAATTTGAATGAAACTTCACCCATAGCACCACAGGATGATGGTGAGTAAGGTAGGCCTAAAATTGGCGTACTATCGTGTACCGTTTTGGCCGTAGTTCAGGAACAAACAAACAAACAAACAAGGGTTTTAGTACGTAGATGGCCTACATCTGTTCCCTGGCTACTTTAACATGACTATGTAATTATGACTAAACATGGATAGGAAAGGTTTAGGATGAATAGAGGCCCAAATGTGAGCAAATGGGACTAGCTTAGATGTGTTATCTTGGTCGGAATGGACATGTTGGGCTGAAAGGTCTGTTTCCGTCTTACGTGACGCTATAACATCCATCTCTAATCAGCTCTGCCTGTTCCAAGCAGAACAATCATAATATGCAGAATAGACTCATATCAGCCTAGCCGAGGCCATCCTGCCCATTAAGTTCATACGAGCAGCTTTAAATTTCTGGGTCTTAGCATTTCAGATGTCACATGGCCCAGCACATAGATATATACATGACGAGGACTTGCAAACAGCTCTTTAAAGATGTTTAAAGAGATTTGTTTTGTCTCAAAAATGCTAGCAAACTTTTATAGATGTACTGTGGAAAGCACCCTGACTGATTGCATTGGGTCTGGTGCAGCAATTCTAACACACAGGACTGCAAGAGTTTGCAGAGAGTGGTGGACTCGGCCTGATCCATCATGGGCACAGCGCTCCCCTCCATCAAAAGCATTGACACCAGGCGCTGCCTCAAGACAGCATCTATCATCAAGGAACCCCACCATCTAGGCTGTGCTCTCTTCCCATTGCCACCGTCAGGCAGGTAATACAGAGGCCTCAAGTCCCACACCATCAGGTTCAGGAACAACTACTTTCTTGTCACTGTCATGTTCTGAACCCAACCCGCACAATCCTAATGTGACCTCAGTAAAGGAACATTAAGGACTACCTTTTGCACCATCATGAAACTGCCATTTTAAAATTCTGTCCTTGCACCAATGATGTGTTTTTTGCAGTTTAAAAAAAAAGAATTGTTGGTAAGATTTATGTACACAGTGTGTTTGTGTATGTTCTGTGAGTCTATGTGCTTGTAGTTCTGTTGCAAGTAAGATTTTCATTGTAACTGTACCTCACTGTACATGTGCATCTAACATTAAACCTGAAGAATACACAATACGATATGATACAACTTTATTCATCCCCGGAGGGAAATTCTGGTGATGGCACAACACACAACAAAAGCAACACGAAAACTTGAAATTAAAATTAAAAGTGTGAAAAAAAAGACAAGCGATTGTTGGCTGGCTGCCGTGTACATAGCGCCTTAACCAGAACGAATGACAAATAAACAAATGAACGAATGCAGCCTTATCCCCTGGGCAGAGGATATTGCATGTATAATAAACACAATGCTATTCGGACCACCTTTAGCACTGATTCCATTAGGAGCACTGCATGAATTTCTCTTTTCACTATTCTTGTGCTACTACAAAGAGGAACAGCTCTCCAGCCATAAACAGGCCTTCGGCCGAACTCAATCAGGCCGAGCAAGTTACCAAACTGACCTAGTCTCATTTGTCTATATCCCTCCAAATCTTTCCTATCCACGTACCTGCCCAAGCATTTTTTACAGATACAAATACACAATGAACTTGCGCTGAACCTTTGTAAAGACAGGAATGGGTTAGCCTGTTGTATCCATGCTGTTAGTCTCAGAATAAGAGGCAGAATATTTTGGGGTGAGTTGAGGAGGAATTCCATCGCTTCGAGGGGTGTGACCCAACACTGAACACAGCAAGGACCAAGATGCTAAATGTATTTAAGACGAGGCTGATAGAGCAGAACCATGATGGCACTAATGGTCTACTCTAGTATGTGAAGCTTATGTAATTCTGGGGAGGAAACAAAATAGAATCACAGAGTCAGACAGCACGGAAACAGGTCCTTTGGCCCAATAAGTGATAGGAGCAGAATTAGGCCATTTGGTCGATTGAGTCTACTCCACCATTCAATCATGGCTGATCTATCTTTCCCCCTTAACCCCATTCTCCTGCCTTCTCCGTGTAACTTTTGCCACCCTTCCTAATCAAGAATCTGTCAATCTCCACTTTCAAAATACCCAATGACTTGGCCTCCACAGCCATCTGTGGCAAAACATTCTACAGATTTACCACCCTCTGGATAAAGAAATTCAGAAATTCAAACACCCCAAGTGTGTGAAGGAGAGATATAGGAGGTCCTTCCTTCCCGCTGCTGTGAGACTGCACAACCAGCACTGCTCCCAGCAGACCAGTCAACAGTAACAGTTAAGGAATACACAGTAAATTGATGACAATTTATCCTTGTCTCTACTTTTATTTATAATGAATGATCTCTTGCTGCTGTAACACTGTAAATTTCCCCGATATGGAACAAATAAAGGAATATATTATTATTATTGTTGTCCAGAATGTTCCATCTACACTAGTCCCACTTTCCAAGACGTGACAAGTGGCAGAAATTATCAAATGGGATAGTCAAGGATGGAGTTAAAAGAGAGTAAAGGGATAGTTAATGACCCCAGAATTAACGGAAAGAAAGCTCACAAAGGGATAGGAGAGTATGGCCAAGTGTAATAGGGATCGATTTGACGGGTGAGATGAGTAAGGAATTAAAAGTACTGTATATGAATGCGCGAAGTATAAGAAGTAAAGTAGATGATCTTGAGGCTCAGTTAGAAGTTGGTAGATATGACATTGTGGGGATTACAGAGTCGTGGCTGCAGGAGGATCGGGCCTGGAAACTTAATATTCAGGGTTATACATCCTATAGAAAGGACAGACAGGTGGGCAGAGGCGGTGGGGTAGCTCTGCTGGTAAAGGATGAAATTCAGTTTCTTGCGAGGGAAGACAGGGACTGATGAGGTAGAGTCACTGTGGATTGAGTTGAGGAATTGTAAAGGCAAGAAGACACTAATTGGTGTTATCTACAGACCCCCAAATAGTAGCCCAGATGTAGGGTGTAAGATGCAGCAGGAGTTAAAACGGGCATGTAAGAAAGCTAATGCCACTGTGGTGATGGGGGATTTCAATATGCAGGTAGACTGAAAAATCAGAAAGAGAGTTTGTAGAGTGCCTCCGAGATGGATTCTTAGAGCAGCTTGTAATGGATTTAGTGTTGTCCAATGAACCAGATTTGATAAGAGAACTCGAGGTAAAGGAACCGCTTGGAGGTAGTGATCATAATATGATTAGTTTTAATCTGCAATTTGAGAAGGAGAAGGTTAAATCGGAAGTGTCAGTGTTGCAGTTGAACAAAGGGGACTATGAAGGCATGAGAGAGGAGCTGGCCAAGGTAGACTGGAAAGGGATCCTAGCAGGATTGATGGTGGAACAGCAATGGCAGGAATTTCTGGGCATAATCCAGAAGACGCAGGATCATTTCATTCCAAAAAGGAAGAAAGATTCTAAGGGGAGTAGGAGGCAATCGTGGCTGACAAGGGAAGTTAGGGATGGAATAAAACTAAAAGAAAAGATGTATAACAGCAAAGAGTAGTCGGACGTCAGAGGATTGGGAAACGTTCATAAGACAACAGAAGGTAACAAAACGGGCAATACGGGCTGAAAAGATGAAGTACGAGGGGAAGCTGGCCAAGAATATGAAGAAGGACAGTAAAAGCTTCTTTAGACATGTTAAGAGAAAAAGAGTAGCAAAGTCAAATGTGGGTCCCTTGAAGGCAGACATGGGTGAAATTATTATGGGTAACAAGGAAATGGCAGAAGAGTTGAACATTTACTTTGGATCTGTCTTCACTAAGGAAGACACAAACAATCTCCCAGATGTACTGGAGTCCAGAGGATCTAGGGGGGTAGAGGAACTGAAATAAATTTTCATTAGGTGAGAAACAAAAATTGGGTAGACTAATGGGACTGAAGGATGATAAATCCCCTGGGCCTGATGGTCTGCATCCCAGGGTCCTCGGAGAGGTGGCTCTGGAAATAGTGGACGCATTGGTGATCATTTTCCAATGTTCAATAGATTCAGGATCAGTTCCTGTGGATTGGAGGATAGCTAATGTTATCCCGCTTTTCAAGAAAGGAGCGAGAGAGAAAACGGGGAATTACAGACCAGTTAGCCTGACTTTGGTAGTGGGAAAGATGCTGCAGTCAATTATTAAAGAGGTAATAACGGTGCATTTGGATAGCAGTAAAAGGATAAGTCCAAGTCAGCATGGATTTATGAAAGGGAAATCATGCTTGACTAATCTTCTGGAATTTTTTGAGGATGTGTCAAGTAAAATGGATGAAGGGGAGCCAGTGGATGTAGTGTATCTAGACTTTCAGAAAGCCTTTGATAAGGTCCCACACGGGAGATTGGTGACTAAAATTAGAGCACATGGTATTGGGGGTAGGGTGTTGACATGGATAGAAAATTGGTTGGCAGACAGGAAACAAAGAGTAGGAGTAAACGGGTCCTTTTCAGAATGGCAGTCAGTGGCGAGTGGAGTGCCGCAAGGCTCAGTGTTGGGGCTGCAACTGTTTACCATATATATTAATGATTTGGAAGAGGGAATTAGAAGCAACACTAGCAAGTTTACAGGATGACACAAAGCTGGGTGGCAGTGTGAACTGTGAAGAGGATGTTAGGAGGTTGCAGGGTGACCTGGACAGGTTGAGTGAGTGGGCAGATGCATTGCAGATGCAGTATAATTTAGATAAATGTGAGGTTATTCACTTTGGCGGCAGAAACAAGGAGGCAGATTATTATCTCAATGGAGTTAGGGGAATGTGCAGCTAGACCTGGGTGTCCTTGTACACCAGTCACTGAAAGTTGGTGTGCAGGTACAGCAGGCAGTGAAGAAAGCTAATGGAATGTTGGCCTTCATAAGAAGATTTCAGTATAGGAGTAAAGAGGTCCTTCTGCAGTAGTATAGGGCCCTGGTAAGACCACATCTGGAGTATTGTGTAAATTTTTGGTCTCCTAATTTGAAGGACATCCTTGTAATTGAGGCAGTGCAGCGTAGGTTCACGAGATTGATCCCTGGGATGGCGGGACTGACATATGAGGAAAGATTGAAAAGACTAGGCTGGAGTTTAGAAGGATGAGAGGGGATCTTATAGAAATATACAAAATTATAAAAGGACTGGACAAGCTAAATGCAGGGAAAATTTTCCCAATGTTGGGCGAGTCCAGAACCAGGGGCCACAGTCTTAGAATAAAGAGGAGGCCAAACTGAGGTGAGAAAAAACTTTTTCACTCAGAGAGTTGTGAATTTGTGGAATTCTCTGCCACAGAGGGCAGTGGAAGCCAAATCACTGGATGGATTTAAGAGAGAGTTAGATAGAGCTCTGGGGGCTAGTGGAATCAAGGGATATGGGGAGAAGGCCGGCACGGGTTATTGATTGGGACAATCAGCCATGATCACAATGAATGGCGGTGCTGGCTCGAAGGGCCGAATGGCCTCCTTCTGCACCTATTTTCTATGTTTCTATTCAACAAAAGTTACAAAGACTGTAATTCTGACTTTGAAATGGGCAGATACATGGACTGGCATGGTTTAGAGGGAATGCCTACAAAGGAACTGCAGATAGACATAAAACGGAAGGCAGCCAGACTCGCTGATTTACTCCAGTTTTTTGCGTCTAAGGTTTGGGGCAGGGGTCGGCAACCTACGGCCCGGATCCGGCCCGTACCCGAAATCATCCGGCCCGCTGTCCCTAAGAGAAATATTATATCAACTCGGCCCGCAGGCGTTTTTATTTTCCTGATTATTTACCAATACTTCTGATTCATAGATTAAATTTCGCAAGATGTGGTTTTATTAAGGCGTCTGTCTCGAAAAGTAGCATAACACACACACTTATCCGAGAGTAGTTCACACACACTTATCCGAGAGTAGTTCACACACACACGCAGCCGATTCCACATCGGACCACCCGTCGACTCACTCTCTCTCTCTACCCTCCAATACGTTCTTGCACCATCCCGTCCATACCCTACCTCCATTCCACTCAACGGCCAGTCACAGCAAGGTTTACAGTCGAGATATGGGGCAGTGAACGAAGCGTTAGGACGCGCATGAAAAGACGAGAGATCGAGTCCAGAAATACTATGGGGCGACTGTACTTTCATGTTACAAAATCTGGTAAAATGCTAACAGAATTATGATGATTCTAACATTAGTTATAGTAACAGTATAGCAGGAGCGAAAAACAACACCAAGTGTCACACTAACTGCTCAGAGACAGACAAACAGACAGAGAGAGGTGTGGGTATGTTTAATACCAGTGTCTCAAACTAACTGCTATGTTCAGTAGACATAATATTGCCTAAATATATAAATATAAGTCAAAGTTTGGTTAGTATGTATTATTATTATTATGTATTATTATTATTACTTCCATTTATTAACTATGGCGATAGATGTGGCCCGCCATCCGCTCGCAGACATGGGCCCTGGCCCCTATGCAGAACAAGGTTGCCGACCCCTGGTTTAGAGGGATATGGGCCAAATGGGACTAGCCCAAGTTGCCAAGTAGGTCAGCATGAACCAAAGGGCTTGTTTCCATGTGGTGCAGCCCTGTGAACACTTGGGAATGTGAGCATTTGGCTGGATGGCCAAAGTAGACCTAGATACATCTACATTGGAAATCGTGGAGGTTTTGGCAAAGGTGCCATGAATGGGGTGGCATAAGGAAGGGGGCGTGGTTGTTGTCTGATTGATGCGCGTGGCAGCCAGTCACAGACCAGGTGGCCTGAAGGCCGGGCCAATGGGCAGCCGGCGTGGACTGGACGAGCCGAGCACCGCTTTAGTTGGGCCCCAGTCGCACATATATTATTTACCAGACCAGGTGGACCCGTTGGGCCCAAACCTCTCTTGGTGCAGCACCCTCTCCACCCCCACTCCCCGCCCCTCCCCCTCCCCCTCCGACCACTCCCCTCCCTCCACTCACCTTCCACCAAAGATACAAGAGGAACAAAACCACTCGATCCTAAAAACCCGTAGTACGTCACGGCGCCATTTTAGTAGGCAGAAACATTTAGAAAGAAAAATAACAAAAATCTGTGAATTGATAGATGAGATATACTCTTCATTTTAATGGTATCATCACACATACTGTTCCCCCACAACACTGATTACACTGCGAGAGTGGCCTTCTAAAATGGCGGACGTTACGCTCCTTTGCGTACACTTCTGTACACGCGATTTCAACGGAGTGGCCCATCTTGTTACTCTAGTATCTTTGCCCTCACCCCCTTATCCTCCCTCCCCCTTCCCATCCATCCCCCCCTTCCCTCCCTCTCCTCCTCCCCCTCCCTCCTCTCCCCCCTCTCCTCCTCCCTCGCTCTCTCTCCTCCTCCCCCCTCCTCCCGAGGAGATAGACTTAAACTTTAAAATGTGAATAACTTTTAAAATATAACACCAATTTCAATGAAACTTCTTCCATTAGCACCAAAGGGACGACGGTGAGTGAGGTGGGCCTAAAATTGTCGCGCTGTCGTGTACCGTTTTGGCTGCAGTTCAGAAACAAACAAATGAGTTTTAGTATAGATTGTTGTTCGTGCCTTCATGTGGAACCCATCCAGTGCGGCACAATCACAAATAAAACCCGCTCGAAACATTGGCCAGTAAAGGTCCAATGGCACATGGTTATATTTGCCACGATCACTTGGGCTGCGGGTTAAAGTGCCCAAGTGAGCGGGCGGCGGGTGAGCAGATACTAGAGGAGCAAGATGAACAACTCCGTGTACTGTAGTGTAGTACGCAAAGGAGCGTAACGTCCGCCATTTTAGTAAGCAAACCCGCTGTTCACTCTGCCTCTCGCAGTGTAATCAGTGTTTTGGGGGATCAGTATGTGTGAAGATACCATTAAAATGCAGAATATATCTCATCTATCAATTCACAGATTGTTGTTATTTTTCTTTTTAAATCTTTCTGCCTACTAAAATGGCGCCGTGACATACTATGGTTTTTAGGGTCGAGTGGTCTATCTTGCTCTGCTCTATTATCTTTGGTTCGGGTGAGCGGAGCGGCCGCGGGAGTAAATGGGTGAGCGAGCGGGCTGCGGTTAGAGTGGGTGCGCGGGTTAGAGTGGGTGAGCGGGCTAGTGGGGCTATGCGGGTTAGAGTGTGTGAGCGGGCCTCGGGTTAGGGTGGGGGTTAGTGGGGCTATGCGGGTTAGAGTGGGTGAGCGGGCTAGTGGGGCTGTGCGGGTTAGAGTGGGTGAGCGGGCTAGTGGGGCTATGCGGGTTAGAGTGGGTGAGCGGGTTAGTGGGGCTATGCGGGTTAGAGTGGGTGAGCGGGCTAGTGGGGCTATGCGGGTTAGAGTGTGTGAGCGGGCCTCGGGTTAGGGTGGGGGTTAGTGGGGCTATGCGGGTTAGAGTGGGTGAGCGGGTTAGAGTGGGTGAGGAGGCCGCGGGTGAGTGGGGCTGTGCGGGTTAGAGTGGGTGAGCGGGCTAGTGGGGCTATGCGGGTTAGAGTGGGTGAGCGGGCCTCGGGTTAGGGTGGGGGTTAGTGGGGCTATGCGGGTTAGAGTGGGTGAGCGGGTTAGAGTGGGTGAGCGGGTTAGAGTGGGTGAGGAGGCCGCGGGTGAGTGGGGCTGTGCGCGCTCCGGCGACGACTTCCTTGGAGGGGGAGCTGGTGTCCGGTCGCCATTATGCGGGAGAGTGACAGGCGCGCGGACCAGTCAGCGCGCGGGGAAAGGGGCGGGACATGGACAAGATGGCGGCCGCGAGCTGAGCGGATCCGCGGCGTCGCTCCAAATCTCCACCGAAACTATCGCGCAAAAACAAACTGTCGGCCATCGGTAGCGCGGCGCATCGGGCGGCCGCTTACTCTGAAGAGGGCCGGCGGCGGCGGCATCACCGCGGGGGTGTCTGTGCCTGTGTCTGAGCCCGTGCCCGCCCCTAGGCTAGGCCATGAAGCCGCTTCAGTGAAGGAGGGACGGGCGGCCTGGCAGGAACGGCGGAACCAGATCGCGCTCTCTGCTCCTCACATCCCCGCGCACACACAGGATCGCAGCCCGCTTTCCGCTTCAACCCGGATTTAAACTGCGACCCCGAAGGAATATGAAGGAAAAAGACGTCTCGCCCAAAGCTGGTGGCAAACGAGGGGAGGAAAGGCGAGGAGGCCACCACCAGCAGCCCAGGAAAATGGGGAATAATCACAACAGCATCAACAGGAACAACAAGAACCATGGCAATGCCAAGAGGACTCGCAATATCAGCGGCAAAAGGACCAATAACCGAGATTACGATGTCTATGCCCCCAACCGGACTGCCAATAACTTGAGTCTGTCTTCGGCATCTTCAAGGACTAGTAGAAATGAAAGACAACCTGGTGAATATAAAACTTTGAAGATCAGCAATTTAGGTTCCCAGTTGAGCGATGGTGCCATCGAGGATGGTCTTTTCCACGAGTTTAAGAAGTTTGGGGATGTAAGTGTGAAAATATCCAGGGATGGGGATGAAAGGGTGGCTCTGGTGAATTTCAGGCACTCTGAGGATGCAAAGGCTGCCAGGCATGCCAAGGGCAGATTGGTGCTACATGATCGCCCTCTAAAAATTGAAGCGGTTTATCCTCCACCAAAGGGAAGAAGTTACTCGCCCGAGTTGGATGGGTATTCTGCACCCAGTGTCCAGGCCAATCGTCATAGACAGAGGTCTCTATCGCCAGCTGGGCTTGGATATAGAGAACATCGAGCTCAACAGCGCAGTTCTTTGGGCCGGCAGATAGCGCCGCCGCCTCCACCACCACCACCACCACCTCCCCAGAGAGACTTGGAGAGAGAGCGTGATTATGCCTTTTATGAAGGCCGGGGGCGAGCTGCCTATGCACTTGAGAGAACTGCATTCAGGGAAGATGAAATCTTGCCAGAAGATGACAAGCGAGCAAATAGGACATTGTTTATTGGAAACCTGGATCCTTCTGTTTCACAAAATGACCTTTTGCTCGCATTTGAGAGGTTTGGAGTTATCTTGGAGGTGGATATCAAAAGGCCTCCTCGAGGTCAAGGAAACTCGTATGGCTTCTTGAAATTTGAAAACTTAGACATGGCTCACAGAGCTAAGATTGCAATGTCTGGCAAGGTGATTGGAAGAAATCCTATTAAGATTGGTTATGGGAAAGCAACTCCCACTACTCGCTTGTGGGTTGGTGGATTAGGTGCCTGGGTTCCCGTAGCTGGTCTTGCAAGGGAATTTGACCGCTTTGGTACCATCAGATCCATTGACTACAGAAAAGGAGACAGCTGGGCTTACATTCAGTATGAAAGCCTGGATGCTGCTCAAGCTGCTTGCACTCAGATGCGTGGCTTTCCCTTGGGTGGACCAGATCGGCGGCTAAGAGTTGACTTTGCTGACACTGAGCATCGATACCCTCAACAGTATCTACAGGCCTTGCCTCTTCCCCATTTTGATTTAATTGGAGATGGCCTCCTTCCTCGTGGTGCAGAGTGTCTGAGAGGTAGGGAAAGGAACTCTCCCCCAATGCATTTTCGAGAAAGGGACCTTTTTCCAGGCAATGATTGGCATGTCCTTTCTGTTCGGGAAAGGAATCGAACTAGCCATGAACCGTTCGAGCACATTGATCGTGAAGTTCGGGATAGCTGGTCTCTTGAGCGTGACCGTGAACATATCTTGCAGAATTGGGACCAAAGAAGGAAAAGGAGAGGACCTGTGGATGTGCGCCCAACTGATTGCTCACCCAGTAACGATAGGTCCAGAAAGCGACGTTGTATTTCACCAGATCGTAGCCCGGGCAATAGCAGCCGAGATGGCGGGCGTCACAGTGACTCTGACCGTGATGCAAAGAACGAGCGGTATTCACCCAGCAGAGACCGGCGTAACAGCACAGAAAAAGTCTCTTGTGGCAAACATGAGGCCAAAGCCACAAGCTTACTGGAAAAGGAGAAAGATCGCAAGCATAGAACTATTGAGTGCTTGAGCCCCATGAGGAGCAAGTCAAAGTCCGATCTCAATGCCAAAGCATCTGACAACTTTCAGGAGCATGATCGCAAACTGAACGTAGCCTGGCACGGAATGCTGGTTCTGAAAAATAGTTCGTTCTCAACAAACATGCACTTCCTCGAGGGTGATCTGAGCGTTGCAACGAACTTATTAGTGGATGTCTCGACTGGTGGAAAGGTTGCACAGTTAAAAATCACTCAGCGCTTACGACTGGATCAGCCTAAATTGGATGAGGTAACGAGACGCATCAAAGCATCAGGCACCAATGGTTATTGTGTCCTGTTGGCCGTACCAGCTTTAAACAGCATGGAAAATGTGGAAGGAATGTCCTCTGGCTTAGAGCAAGCCACTTCACCACAGCGACCACTGAGGAACTTGGTGTCCTACCTAAAACAAAAGCAGGCTGCTGGAGTCATCAGCCTGCCTGTTGGAGGCAGCAAAGAGAAGGACCACACAGGTGTGCTCCATGCTTTCCCTCCATGTGATTTTTCTCAACAGTATCTGCAAACCTCTGCTCGAGCCCTGGCCAAATCTGAAGAAGACTGTCTAGTTATAATAATTGTACGTGGTGCAGCTTAGAATTGAGATTGTACTGTTTGCTGTGGTTGTGTATTGTGATATGTATGGGATACAAAGAGGGTAAAACTCAACAAACTGCTAAACGTGAAAGAGCTGTCAGACACTTTGTAGAAAGAAGGAACTGCAGATGCTGGTTAGTACACAAAAGGGCACAAAGTGCTGGAGTAACTCATCAGGTTAGGCAGCATCTCTGGAGAGCATGGAAGGGTAACGTCCCGACCCGAAACGTCACCTATCCATGTTCTCCAGATATGCAGCCTGACCTGCTGAATTGCTCCAGCACTTTGTTTCCTTTTGTCAGACACTAACCACATTGTTCTCAAAGGGATCTGTCTTCCTACTACAGAACTACCAACTGGCTTAACAGCCTTGTATCTGCTACAGGGTTTGGACCCAGTTGATGGCACAGTAGTTATGTGAAATCCATCCCCTCCCTCAGCATATGCTCACCTAACACCAAATTTGGCCACTACTTTAATGGGCTTTTGGCCACGTACGTGTCTTTACGTCAAGCAGCCCACAATTTTTTTATTCCCCTCCCACCTTGCCTTTTCCTTTTAATTAAATAGATTATATCCATAAATTTGGTACTTTTACTCTTATTTTACTTCAACCTCTTAGAAAAGTATCCAGTACTATTTAAATACACAATCTCTCTCAGTATTGAACATAAGCCGTGAATTGTACAAAGCTTGAATGCTTCCTGCATTGTTTAAGGTAATGCATACCTGTCTGTGCTGGAAGCCAGTGGTTGTTTCTTCAAGCAGATGATATTATTGGAAACACAGAGTCCCAAGAGTCATATTTCGTTAACATTATTACTGAAATCTTTATTGAAGGGCAAAACATTTGTTCAACATCTAGTAATTTTCCGGTTTTGTAAATGAGGTAACTGATATTGGAGTACAGACACCTTGCAAACTGTTATATGTAATGTGCTGTAAACATTGTAGGCAATTTTTTTTGCACTTAATATCTTTTGGACACCATTAATTCTCAAACTAACACTGAAACATCAGTAAGATAAAAACTTTGTTTTTTGCCTTTTGCCTAATGATTTGGAAAATCTTTTTTAATCATATGGATCTCAGTCCAAAGGCTGCAAAGGTGTTTATTAATATTTAACATACCCAAATTGAGTAACTTAAGCCTTTCCAACTACTGAGTGGGCAATAAAGTGAACTTTTGGGCCATGTATTAAGGCAATGATGGATGAAATATCACGAATCCTGGGTTTAACAAAAATGTGTGACTTTCTGAAAAGATGCCTGTATACTTGTTCTGTGGAGGGCTGGTTTGTCGGTTTTTGGGAGTGGATGGGGGGGGGGGGGGGGGGAAGACATGCAAGAAGAGACCAGAGAATAACAATGGAAAGTGAAATCCAGGCACTGATAATCTTGACTGCTGTTTCCTGGTCAAAAATCTTATATTCATTCAGTTTGAGCATTTGGAGAGGTTTTTTACCAACCCATTAATGATATGAGAGCTTGACAGGCATCATTGTATGTTTTATACATTTTGTTTTCCCATTAATCGGGATTTTGTGCGATGATATAATCAAATCTAATTCAACATTGGGGAAGAAAATTAAAAGAAAACTGAAGCTGACATCTTGACAGATTTATTCCCTGGAATCTATAAACAAAGTACTGCTCATCACTTGAGATGATGTGAAATAAATTTCAGGTGAGATTTGCACGCTGTCTGGGTTTGCAGGTTTTGATGCTACATGTCTATGTACAGTTGGACATTGTCATTTGTGTTTGAAACAAAACCAGCGCTTCCATTCATATGTGGCAGTGTCAGTTGTTAATAATTTGCCGCAAGATGGGTAACTATTTCATTTGCTGTGTTTCTTGCCCCAATGAGAGGCTGTTTGAACAAGTATACAGGCATGAAATGTGATATAAACATTACTTCAAATGAAAAATATGTAAATGTATGCAAGTGCACACTGACTATATAGTACAACTAAATTACAAAATTGTGGGAATCTGACCAAATCTGAGAAGGCTTTAAAAGCTCAGCAGTTCAGTCAATGTGATGCGAACAAATGGTTAATTTAGGATCATTTATTGAGTAATGATTCATTTATTGAGTAAAACACCAAGTGCTGGAGTAACTCAGCAGGTCAGGCAGCATCTCGGAGGGAATGGACAAGCGACGGTTCAGGTCAGAAGCCTTTTTTCAGGTCCTGACCCAAAACGTCATCTGTCCATTTCCTCCACAGATGCTGTCTGAGTTCCTTCAACAATTTGTGTTTTACTTAAGATTCCAGCATCGCCAGTCATTTTTGCCTCCACAAATTTTTACTGCTCTGCTTACTTGTCATTTTTATCACTCCATATTTATTGGGGGAAATAATCCCTTTCCCAGCTCTATAAACGTTCACGTAGAAGTGCTGAGGATCAGTGCTTGCCCTCAAAGATTGCTTTAGTTTACAGGGTTAAACTGTGATTGCGTAGTTTTTTAAAAAACATTTCTGTTCTCAAGGACTTGGGGTTGGATGTGGCCACTGCTTTACATTTCTTTTGAAAAAAAGAACACTGCTTTCCTGTGTTCTTATTGCCTGTTTGTGTTCAAACTGCAGATTTAACTGCTGTGACTGAAACTTAGTTTCTTCTCTGGGGAAAATTTTAAATGGGTTTTGTAAAAAAAAAAAGGAGATGGGTGTCATTAGTAAGGATGCCAATTATTACCTCTCCCTATTAGTCATGAGAAGATCCTTCTCCTTCACCAGCTGAACTCTCACTGTGCCGTTGGAGCTCATGCTGGGAACAGGTGCTTACTCCTGACCTCTGCTAGAGGATTGAATGGCACAGCTCCTCAGAGAGATTGAATGCTATTGGGATCTTTGGATCTGTGAACATTCAAAGGAGGGGAGAAAATAAAGGGAAATGCATTGCAAAACAATCCCTCTACCACATCCTTTGTGTATGTATGGGTAAATGGAAATGCTATCTTTGTTCCGTTATAACTGCCCATTTCTAATGATAGTTTCAATTCGGCAAAGTAAATTATGTGAAACAATAAGACGACCGCTGGACAAACTCGGGAGGTCAAGTAGCATCTGTGGTGGTGGAGGGAGGAGGAGGAATTAACTTTCTGGGATTAATGCTGATGTGGGATTCTGACCGGAAATGTTAATTGCAGCAGCCTTTTTTTGCTCCTGATTCCAGCATCTTGTGCAGTCTTGTGTCTAATTAGGTGGAACCATGTACACACCAACATGTTGACAACAAGTTCTGCCAAGAGTGATGACACAAAACTTTTAAAAACTGAAATTTAGGGACACCTTTTGTGCTTAAAGCTAAATGAGTACTTTTGCCATCTTTGTATGGTACTTTGGAGAATGGAAAAGATGCACAAACTAGGTGTGTCTGAACTGCCGAGCTTTAAATGTCTAATTAAATTGGCATGGGATTAATTTATGAAAGGAAGTCTGTGTGCACTATTATTTTGAATAATTTTAAGCAGTGAAATGCAAACAAAATAGTAGTTTTAGTTGAATGGTTTAATCACAATCATAATATTTATGGGAACTGAGAATCTAGTTTCAATGTGTGATGAACCAATTTAAGACCCATGTCTGGACAATTGGAAAGTTGCCTCATGGTCTAGACGCACAAAATGTGCAGTTATCTTGCAAGTTCGATTATTTTCTATGTCTAATGATAACTTGAACATATTTGGACAATAGAGTTAAGCCCAGTATAGAGTCAGATGAGTGTTAATGTTGGCTTTCTAAAAAAAAATCATAATGTAGCCTATGGACATGTTTTATTCCAGTTTAGAGCTCCTTCTTTCAGTAAAGATTCTCTAATTTGTTTCCAATCCCAGTAAATTTACTGGGCAATTTCTTAGGTTTGTTTACACTGATGTCTAATACACCAGTTTGGAAAGACAGTCATATTCCAATTGTAAGCTTAGTTTTAAACTCCCAAATGTAGGCTTAGTTTTAAAAGTTAGGTATTATCCTCATTGCCCTTGGCTTGCTTAGTCTTTGCCTGCTTCTTCCACTCATCTGTAGTTGTGAAGAGAAGCAGCCAACTCATTCTTCAGGCTTGATTGTTGCCACTGTAACCAGATACTCAAAGTCCAGAATAGCTAGTGTTATCAGTATATTCCTTGTTTTCCTCTGCATAATGTTGTTGATCCACTTTTTTTCCCTCTTTCTGCCCCCCACCCCTAACCTGCCCCTTTTGCAGAAATTAGCTAAACTGTAGGTGTGGTGTCACTGCCCAGTGTAGCATGTTCAGATTTAACTGTTCATTGCTGGAAATGTAGTGTTCAAGCAGAGGCAGGTGATCTTTTGGAGACTTGCTGCACAATGTTCAGCCGTTGTGCTGCTGCAGCCCATTGATTTGGTTGGAGGACCAGTATGAATTGGGTTTAAAAAAAAATTACCTGTGATTGAGCCAGTTAGTCTTGGACACTACTATCAATATAAACATTTTATAACATTTCTAAAGTCCAACACGTTATTCTCTTTCCAATTCCTGACAGACATGGCACACGCTATTTTCGTGCAGACATCCCCAATATGCAAATAAGTGGTCTTAATTTTGTTTTTCAATCTGTAAATGGAACCAGTGTTAGATTTTGATTGTAAATGAAAATGAAGAAGAGTTACTGAAGATCTTGAACTTTAGGCAAGTCTGCAGACTCGCTTTTGAAAGCTTTGCTTGGGGGCTATTTAACATAGGACTTTTATCTTGGAGAAAAATATCAGCTTTTACACCATGTCTTTGACAACTCTGCATCAAAGCATTTGTTTTAGAAAGCTAGGGTCTTATGGGTGCCTTAGTAAGAACCAGTTATTCAGTAGCATGCCAACAGAATTTCTTTAGTGATGTTTTTTTTGTTGAGGCTATATGTACAATTACTGTATTATTGTTAGTTACGTAGAAGCTGCTGTTGCATGTTTTTTGTCTAATTTGATATTTCTTTCCTGCAAAATCCAAATGACAATGTTTGAATGACAAACCTGAGGAGGAGACTTCCGCTGGAATTTAGTGCAAGCCGAAGACGATATTTGTGTGAAGTAAAATGGCCTTTTGCAGGGGGAAATTTCTGTTGTTTGTTTTTAAAGAGCTGGAATGGCAGCTTGAAAAAATATATAAAAAAGTTCCTGTATCTTCTAATGTGAAACCAGGTCCTGTGTTTTGAGGGGAAAATGATCTGCTGCTGTGTGCTGTTTATAACTGATTTCTGGGGGAAAAAGGAAAAGCTATTCGGGCTCAACCAACTGAATACTGGCGTTCACAGACACACGTGCGTTGAGCTGATTATGTTGTCAACCAAAATCAATAAAATGTGTTTTCTTTTGAGGAAAAAAAATATCTGCCTTGGAGTAAGTTTGAATGAAGCAAAAAAAAATGACCCCTTGTGTACATTTGCGAGGCATTTTGTTTTGGAAACCCCCGTTATTTGAGGAGGAAGCATCAGCGTCACCGTTAACCTAACAGTGGCATGCAAGAAAAATGGTGGGGCGTTTCCCCATTTCGAAATGCTGAGAATTGACCACTGGCTGATCATCGTGATACCGTTCTAATTGAAGATCCAGAATTGCTTGAGAAAAGTTATTTTAAAGTTATGATTTATTTTTGATCTGACAGATCTGAAGTATTTGAAGATTGTGAATCCTTGAAAATAAGTTTCGATCTTGCAACCCATGACCAAACAAAAAAACAAGGCGTTCCATGCCTCCCCAAATAAATATTCTGCTTTTCTCGACTGTTGCCTAGAATTGAGGCAGTGCCCCCATGTCCTGGAGCTTTAAAAGCATGCCATTTGAGTTCTTAATTTGAAGAGGAAGAAAAGGTACAATACGTCTGATATTTCGTCAGGGCTAGCAGTCGGTTTAAATATACTTTTACTATGTTACTGATGCCTTATTTCACGGATACGTTGTGGCTTATACCAGTTTCACACCCCATGGATGTGCATGTCCTTAGGTACCCAAACTCACTTGTCTGTCAACTCATCACAGTGAGATTTCAACTCGAGTGTTTTGACCTAGGAGACCATTTTATGTATTTAAAAATGAATAGAGTTGCCCAGTAACTAGCTGATAAGCTTGCACTGTTAACTAACAGAAGACGCCTGGTCTGAGTTTCACTTGCGGCTGCTGTGTTAAAACGCTTTGTAAAGGATGAGGGAGGAAGCACTCCTGCACTGCAGTGTCAACAAGACAATCGATTCTCATCAACTGATGCTCTGGATTTTCTATCTACGAAGGTGTTTACACTGTTTATCACTATTGGTGTTTGCACCCAGGTAAGGTTTTTGAAGTGGGGTTATAATGATGAAGTACTATCTTGTCCTGTTAGGATGTAAAC
Source organism: Rhinoraja longicauda (assembly GCF_053455715.1). NCBI lineage: Eukaryota > Metazoa > Chordata > Chondrichthyes > Rajiformes > Arhynchobatidae > Rhinoraja > Rhinoraja longicauda. The sequence goes on from NC_135976.1 coordinate 978,262, forward strand.
CTTTTAAAGTCTTAAATTATGCTGCCTCCTGAATTAAGTCATGGTGTATGTATTGTAAATAATACCAAACATCTTGTTTCGTACTGATTTCTTTGTGCAGATTTCAAAAGTTTTTATTTAAAGTAATGTATTATGAAAATTAGGTTGCATATTGATACTTTGATGTCCACCAGAGTTAAACACGCTAACTTGAGGAGACTGTGATGTTTGTTGGATATGGCTCCACTGCTCGTTTTTTTTAATGGGTAATTGCAAATGATAATATATGAAGTTCAGGATAATTACAATTATGGCATAGGTGAGGAAATAAAATGTTTTTGGAAATTGAAAATTGAGCCATTTCTCAAAGTCCAATTTCCTAAAATATATGATCCAATCATTCCATCAACACCTTCAGATGTGCATAAGTTTTTATTTATATTAACTCTATCCCCCTACTCCCAATTCCTCCATCTACACCGCATCTGCGCCCAGAATGAGGTGTTCCATACAAGGGCATCGGAGATGTCCTCATTCTTTAGGGAATGGGAGTTCCCCTCTTCCGTTATAGATGAGGCTCTCACTAGGGTCTCCTCAATATCCCGCAGTTCCGCTCTTGTTCCCCCTCCCCCTATTCATAGCAAGGACAGAGTCCCCCTTGTCCTCATCTTCCACCCCATCAGCCGTTGCGTACAACATATTATCCTCCAACATTTCCGCCACTTCCAACGGGATCCCACTACTGGCCACATCTTCCCATCCACCCCTTTCTGCTTTCCGCAGAGACCGTTCCCTCTGAAACTCCCTGGTCCACTCGTCCCTTCCTACCCAAACCACCACCTCCCTAGCTACTTTCCCCAGCAATCGCAGGAGATACAACACCTGTCCCTTTACGTCCCCCCTCAACTCCATCCAAGGACCCAAACAGTCTTGGGTAGTTTACACCCCAGCAGTATAAAAATTGACTTCTTTAACTTCAGATAGTCCCTGCTTTCCCTCATCCCTCCCCTTTCCCAGTTCTCCCACCAGTATTCCTGTCTCCTACCACATTCTATCTTTGTCCCTCCCCATCCCCTGACATCAGTCTGAAGAAGGGTCTCGACCCGAAACGTCACCCATGCCTTCTCTCCAGAGATGCTCCCTGACCCGCTGAGTTACCCCAGCATTTTGTGTCTACAGACAATTATTTTTGTTTTCTTGGTTAGCATAATTTCAATATGTCCCAATCATTGTTACCTGTAACTTTAGTCTTGATTAAAATGAAAGTAAGGGGTAAACACATAAAATTTGGGGTTATTATTGCTCTGACAAAGTTAATTTTTTAAATCAAGATGGTCAATCTAAGTTTTCAACCGTTGTTTTTTTAGTTTTTAACACTAAGACCACAGGTCCCTATTCTAAAGTTAACCATTTACCATGTTATGTATGCTTAATACATGTGCCATCGATTCAGGAGCATACTTTTCTCCAATGAAAATGTAATCACAAATTTGAAAGTGATCAATGTACAGAGTATATGAAGACTTTTTAACATTTGTTCTGCAGTACCTTTTTTTAAAGTGTATTGTGTAGATTTTCGTGTTACATTTTTTTTGGAATTTCATAATATATTCTTGATAATCTATAGTTTGATATGGATGTAGCTCTGGATTGCTTTATCTTCTCAGACACAGTTTTGTTTTTTGAAAGTCTGATCCTTGAAGCCAGATCATTCATTCTTGTATGTACTGTTATTTCTCATTTACTTTTTTAATTTTCATTTGCCAGAAAGTTTGAAAGGGCCATTGTGAGTGCTGTATCTTCCTTTAGTGGATAACTCCCTAAAATTCATGTCTAATTGCACTCTCATTTTATAATGTTTGCAATCATTGGAAATGTGGATTTAAACTATATGCGGCTAAATGCGGCTCAATCTCTTATATTTATGATGCAAAAAGACTGAAGAATTTTCCTTCAATGTTTATGAGATGGGCATTTATAAAACTTTCATCTTGCTTAAAGGCTGTGCAAGATGAAGTTTGGATTGCAAAGAGCCCTCAACAGATTTGCTTGCATTTGTACTTTGATCTGCCTGCAGTGCACTTGATTGAGGAAGCACATTATCAGTAGAAATCTTGTAGCAACAACACTGGATGGGGAAATCAATCTATATTCTTTGATTTCACTATATTTTGAGCTAGTGTTCTTGTCTTTGACACTAGGGCAAGCAGCTTCCTGAACTGAAAACAGAAAATCTGAAAATAGGCAGGAACTAAAACACATTGCCTGAAAAAGGTAAAAGCAAATGTGTTTCAGTGGATGTTTGTGGAAAATCATTGTACATCATCTTCTGACAAAGACAGGTTGATTTTGTTTTTCTCTTTATTTCATGTTTCAGTCATCTGATTATTTTGTATATATATTTTATAGAGATATAATATATATTTCCTTTCCATGGAATATATTTGAACTAAAAAAAGAACATTAATTTGTGCGAATAGGTTGCCTTCTTTGCTCAACAGTTGCACGAAGACGAGATCAAAGCGATCTCTAGGGTACCACTCTGGTCAATGCCCTGGGAATAGATGGATGGAAGTAGAGGGTCAGGCTCAATCTACAGTGCCCTCCATAATGTTTGTGACAAAGACCCATCATTTTTTTAATTTGCCTCTGTACTCCACAATTTGAGATTTGTAATAGAAAAAAATCACATGTGGTTAAAGTGCACGTTGTCAGATTTTATTAACGGGTATTTTTATACATTTTGGTTTCACCATGTAGAAATTACAGCTGTGTTTATACATAGTGCCCTAATTTCAGGGCACCATAATGTTTTGTTAATGCTATAATGCTATACCATAATGCTAAAAAATGGTAAATTCTTGAATGGCCAAGTCAATCACCCGATCTGAACCCAATTGAGCATGACTTTTATATGCTGAATAGAAAATTGAAGGGGACTAGCCCCCCAAAACAAGCATAAACTAAAGATGGCTGCAATACAGGCCTGGCAGAGCATCACCAGAGAAGACACCCAGCAACTGGTGATGTCCGTGAATTGCAGACTTCAAGCAGTCACTGCAAAGGATATGCAACAAAATACTAAACATGACTACTTTCATTTGCGTGACATTGCTGTGTCCCAAAGATTATGGTACCCTGAAATGGGGGGACTACGTATAAACACTGCTGTAATTTCTACATGGTGAAACCAAAATGTATACAAATGGCCTTTATTAAAATCTGACAATGTGCACTTTTACCACATGTGAACATGTGATTTTTTCCTATAACAAATCTCAAATTGTGAAGTACAGAGGCAAATAAATAAATGATGGGTCTTTGCCCCAAATATTATGGAGGGCACTGTAAGTCTTTTGAAGGAAATATGAAGTTTGTGAATGTTGTACATTTTGTGTCAATTGTTGATCTAATCAAATCAACAAACTGCACAACGGTAAATGGAGATGAAAAATTGAATTTACGCTATAACAAGAAATTTATGGACAGGGATTTTTATGGGTGTTGTAATTTTCCATTTCTCTGACCACAAATCTCTTGAGATTTATTTAGCAAGATTATTATGTGATTATCATGTTCATGGAGTTTGTTTAGAAATTCCCATGCTCCAATGTTCGATTGAATACTGGACAGCAACCCGTGCCAGTGAAATTGATATCCGAGAAAATAAAAACTGACTCGGTAAAAGTATGGTCTGCTAAAATCCTCAAGTCTGCCATCCAAACTCAGATTTGATTAGTTTTCTTTACCATATTCTGCTCTCACCTGGGTCCTGCACCGTCCAGAGATGTTAGGATAGGGAAGAGGAATAAAATCTGATGAGCTCTTCAGTGACTCCATTTGTATCTACAAAATTATTGGATGAGGGTTGACTTGGTAATGAATAATTGGCTTGTTTTTCAGTCCACAATCTAAAAATCTTCGGTGGCTGACCAGTCTCGATGGATTTGTACACCAGCTTTATTCAGAGTCTTCAGGAAAGACAGCTACATTCATCAGAGTATCCTTAATGATTATCGTTTACTTTTTTATTCTCTAATATAACTGTATACAATAATTATGAACGGAGTCTTTGCAAAGTGTTCTGAAATCCTTTTGTCAAAGATTCCAAATTTATTTTAGGAACAGGCCAACATTAAATCAAAGTTTATGTATACAAGATTGGTAAATATAGCACTCTATTAGCATTTGCTCTTCCCATTGGAAAGTTGCAAAGAAAGTTTAAACTGGACATGGCTGAAATGGTTCCTTCAGTGAGTGCATTATATAGAATTGGGTGTCACTGGCAGACGGAACTTAATCCAGACAAGTGTGAGGTAATGCTCTTTAGAAAGTCAAATGCGGAACAGACGCAGAGTAACTGGCAGGGGCCTAAAAAGCATTGGTATGTTATGGGACCTTGGGGTCGACAGGTGGACGGGGAGTGAAATAGACTTTTGGTATGCTTGCTTTTATATTGACGCTTGCAAATGTATTGACGGTAAGAGCGTTGCAATGTCTCTGGAACATTGCATTTTAAGGAGAGACTTGATAGAAGTATATAGAATTATGAGAGGCATGGATAGGGTAGACAATCAGAACCTTTTTCCCTGGAAGGCTTAGATCTAAGGTAGGGGGGCAGGGTTAAAGTGAGAGGATAGAAATTTAAAGATCGAGAAACAAGTTTTTGACACAAATGATGGTAGTTATCTAGAAAAGCCTGCACGAGGAGGTGGCAGATGCGATACAGTTTGTGCTTAAAAGACATTTGGACAGGTACTTGGGTAGGAAAGGTGTAGAGGGATATAGGCCTAATGAGGGCAAATGAGATTAGTGTCAGACTAGTGATAGACATTATGTCTATAAATAGAAATACAGCGTGGAAACTCTGTCATAGTGATACAGCGTGGAAACAGGCCCCTGGCTCAACTTCCCACGCTGAACAGCATGCCCCATCTACAATAGAGCCACCTGCCTGTGTTTGGCCCATATTCCTCTCAACCTATCCTATCCATGTATCTGTCCAAATGTTTCTTAAACATGATAGTAACTCCCTCCTCCGGCAGCTCGTTCCATACACTAACATCACTTGTGTTTTTTTTTTAAAAATGGCCCCTCAGGGTCCTTTTAAATCTCTCTCCCCTCCCATCCACCTTACACCGATGTTCTCTGGTTCTTGATTTTTCCTACTTTGGGCAAAAGACTGCATGTACCCTATCTATTCCTCAAGATCACCCCGAATCCTCCAAGGAATCCTCCAAGCGATTCAATGAATAAAGCCATAGACTGCTCAACCTCTCCTAATAGCTCAGACCCTCGAGTCCTGGCAATATCCGTGTAAATCTTTTTTGTGCCCTATCCAGCTTAACAACATCTTTCCTATTACAGGGTGAACAAAACTGTACATGATACTCTAAATGTGGCTTCATGAAGCCTTGTACAACTGTAATGTGTCCTCTCAACTTCTATACTCAATACTCTCTCTGATGATACTTTATACTTAAATACTGTATTCTTTCCTGGATACTGGTGGTACAGCTACTAGATTTGCTGCCAAAGAGCGCCAGAGACCACGGTTGGATCCCAACCTCGGGTGCTATGTGTGTGGAGTTTGTACGTCTCGGTGGCCGTGTGGGTTTCCCTTATGCTCCAGTTTCGTCCCACATCCCAAAGATGTGCGTGTTTGTAGTCTAATTAGCCTCTGTCAATTTCCCTAGGCAGTGGATAAGAAAGTGGATTAACATAGAACTGGTGTGAAGGGGTGATCGATGGTCAATGTGGACTCTGGCTGAAGGGTCTGTTTTCATGCTGTATCTCTCTAGTTTACCTTGAATCTTGGGGAGTGCAATGTATCTCTGGGTTCTAGTAAGAGACCAGCTTCTGGCAAACCCCCCTCCTCTCCCCCCCCCCCCCCACCCCCCCCGGAAGAGGAGGGGATAAAAAAATAGTATTTACACCATGGCAACTTAACTTGATACCAAGGCGAATGAGTGTAAACATGTCTCGCACCTTGAAAGACACGGTGCTGGAGTAGCTCAGTGGATTGGGACCATTCTTCAGATGCTCTAATGGGGCTGCTATTGCATTTCCATTTTAAGAGCTGAAGTACATGAGTCAAACTTGAAATTTGTATTCCAAACAGATGCCCATACTCCCAAAACTTAATGAATTGTACGTCGTGTACTTGAGTGTATCAGTTTGGTCTCCTGATTGTAAATGTATCTACTGGTGAGGCAGACTTGCCAACGCAGCCTTTCCAAACAGCCAGGACTGCAACATTCAATCAGGAAATGCAAGAAAACTGGGACTGTGTCCAGGAACTGCATATGCATAAAACCTGGACTCTATATACTAAAACTCTCGTTTGTTTGTTTATTTGTGACTGAACTACAGCCAAAACGGTGCACGATAACTTGACAATTTTAGGCCCACCTTACTCACCGTCGTCGCTTTAATGGTAATGCAAGTAGTTTTATTGAAATTGGTGTTATATTTTTTAAGTTATTCACATTTTAAAGTTTAACTCTATCTCCTAGGGAGGAGGGAGGGAGGGGGATGGAGGGAGGGGGATGGAGGGAGGGGGAGGAGGGTGGATGAGGGGGGTTAAGGGGGAAGGGGAGGGGAGGGGGGTAGAAGAGGGTGCTGCACCAATGCACCAAGACTTGGTCTAGTAAAAACTAAAAATACTAGAAGCACTCAGGAGGCCAGCTGCATTTCAAAGTGAATGCCTTCATTTAGAACTCAAAATAAGAAAATAAGTTAACTGCTGAGTTATTTGCCCTTCTGTTGTACATTTAAATAGTTTCATTGGGTAGTTTTAATTAATAAGAAAATGAAGGGAAAGAGTAGCTTAAGGGGCCGTAAAGCAGTAACATGGCAATTTGTGTAAATCTTGAACTTGTAACCCCTTTCTCTGTCGCTGTTGCTTTCTCAAAACTAAAAGAGTATATCCGTAAATTAAAATGGGCATGTTGGTGATTCAGCACTTTTTCATTGCCAAAGAAAGTGAGTTATTTTTGCATTTTTGTGAGAAGTCTTGGTGTTTCTTCCCCACGGCATTTACACCCCTAAACACATTTGAGTAAGAGGTCCCTAGGAAAGAATTGCATATGAATTTTTTGTCTTTCTTTAAGCACCTTTGCACTAGTCCAAAGCTCTGGGTTTTTTTTGTTGTGGTTTTTGGTATATTTTAATAGGTGCAAAATATTGGTTATCCAACTAGTTTGCAGTAAGATTAGCTTGATACAAGCCAGGAGCCAAACCTTGCACTGCTATTTTCAATGGGTATTTTTAAGAAATAGATAGATTCTTGATTAGTATGGGTGGCAGGGGTTATGAGGAGAAGGCAGGAGAATGGGGTTAGGAGGAAGAGATAGATCAGCCATGATAAAATGTTGGAGTAGACTTGATGGGCTGAATGGCCTAATTCTGTTCCTATCACTTATGAACTTATTCTCTTTCTAATTGCAATGATGTTGTTTGAATTATAAAATATGCCAGTACACTGTCCTTAGTAAATGAATATAATATTCAGGGAAAGTTCTTATTACACATAATGTAGATGATATCAACAGAGATACCAAAGATCATGGAATTTTAAACACACATTTTCTTGGGTATTGGCACATATTTTTTCTAATTTTATTCATGCAAGATGAAAATAATGTAAAAGGTCTTCAAAAATAACGACCGGAATTTTTTCTTTTGCAAATTACCTTAATAATAATAAGTACTTTATTCGTCCCACAACGGGGAAATTTGCAGGGAAAAAAGCTCAACAGTGAGCAAGAGCTGCTGCAACAGCTGCCACACAGGGAGGCGCCATCTTAAATCTATTTACTAATTAACCATTGACCGACTTTTGAATGGCATTTTCTACTGTATACGTGGACCTATCAGGAGCACTCAAAGCGAGGACAATCCTCAAGCATAAAGTTGTCCCTTTTTCGTGCTGTGTACTCCGATGTGCAATGTAGTCACAAGAGACTGCAGATGCTTGGCTCTGGAACAAAAATCAAACTGCTGGAGGAACTCCTGCAGCATCAGCGGAAGGAAAGCGATGGTCAACATTTTAGGCCGAGATCCCACATTAGTCCTATTGCCTTGTTTTGACCCGAAGTGTTGACTTTCCCTTAGTCTGCACAGGTCCTGTTTGACCCACCAAGTTCCTCCAGCAGTTTGTTTTTTGGTCCAATATGCTGTGATGTATTGTAATGCAAGCAGCATGAAGTAATTGCAAATTTATAGATGGATCAAAGCTCTGTCATAGCAGAAAGCTGATTCGAATGTGAAAAATGCAAGAAGGAGGAAGTCATTCAATTAGCTTGTTAGATCTTTTACATTCGTCCCACTTTCCAGCATCGTACCTTATCCTTTAATATCTAAAAGTATGAACTCTTTTGTGAATATATTACACTGCCCTCTTGGGTAGAGAATTACAAAGATTTGCTACTCTCTGGGTGAAGAAAATTTCCTTTCAACCCTAAGCTGTTGGGTTAGTCCTACAATTTGACATGCTGGCCTCTGGTTCTAGATTGCCTGGGGAAATATCAATTCAACGTTTACCAACACCATTCTCAGAATTTTCTGAGTATTGATGAAATCACTTCTCATTCTTTTAAACTTGAGTATAAACCAGTCTGCTTAATCTGATCCATGTGACGCACCCCCATTTGAGGAATCGATTCCTCCATTGCAAATAAATCTTTGAGTGGTGAGACCAGACCCCTGCAGCTTATTTTGGATCTGGTCACACACCAGAGCCACTCACTATTATAGAAGGACTTTACTCTTGTATACAAATCCCATTGCAATAAGGGCTAAACTCTGTGCCTTCATCACTGCTTGCTGCACTTGTATTTTAACTTCCACTGATTGTTGCTGATCACCAGCATTTGTCAATCTCACCTTTTAAAAAAAAATCAAACCTCTGCCTTTCTATATTTCTATGAAAGAGAATGCCAATGAATTTTTCTACATTGTATACAAGCCGTCATGTCTTCGTCTACTGAACCTGTCTATATCCCCTTGAAGAAACAGTTGGTTCCTAACCCAAAACATCCATCGCCTATCCATGTTTTCCAGGGATGCATGCAGCCTGACCTGCTGTGCTCCAGAAACTTGGTGTAATTTTTTCATATCTTCTTGAAGCCTGTTGGCATCCTCGATATCTAGATATCACCAAACTTGGATATCTTGCATGTAAACCCCATGTCTAGTGGTAGAGATAGTGAACAACTGTTGTGCAGCACCAATCCCCGAGGCACCTTGTAGGTGAGGCTTCCAACCTAAAAATCACACATTTATTCCACCAGTTTTTAGTCCATTATGCAATCTTCAATTCACGTTGGTATCTTACCACTAACACTGTGAACTCTTATTTTGTTTAACACTTCACTTTCCTGCATCTTATTGATGGCCTTTAGGAAGTCCAAATCCATCATATGAACTAGTTTCCTTTCTCTATTACGTGACTTTCCTTTCACAAAAACAGAAAATGCTAGAAATACTTAGCAGGTTGGGCAGAAGTAGACCATAGCCATGGCACACGAGTCATATGGCACAGAAACGGACCCTACCACCCAATTTATCCATGCAGACCAAGATGCCCCATCTAAACCAGTCCCATCTGCCAGTGTTTAGCCCATATCCCTCTAAATTCTTTCTATCCATGTACCTTTCCAAATATCTTTTGAATGCTGTTATAGTAACTACCTCAAATGCCTAGGAAGGAACTACAGATGCTGGTTTAAACCAAAGATAGACACAAAAAGCTGGAGTAACTCAGCGGGACAGGCAGCATCTCTAGAAAAGGAATAGGTGACGTTTCGCTGAGTTACTCCAGATTTTTGTGTTTATCTTTGCCTCAAATGCCTCATCTGGCAGCTCGTTCCAAATATGCACCACCCTTTGTGTGGAAGCAGTTGCCCCTCAGGTTCCTATTAATGTTTCAGGACAATTACTTTTCATCAAAACTTCAAACATTTCCTTTCATAAAGCCGTGTTATCTCCACCCAATCCTGTTATTTGTTTTGTAAGTGGCAATTGGCACTTCCTTAATAATGGACTTTAGCTTTATCCTGTTAATCTCTCTCGATCTCTTTCTCTGAAGGGCTGAGAATCAGGATTCTGTCAGACTGGGCATAAGCTATTTTAGGACTTTTATAATTTTTTTACACAAAGGGGTGATGAATCTTCATGTTTCTATACTCAAACATTGATGAGGGCAAATTAGCTTTTTCATTCCTTGTTTCTGAGAAAGATTCTTCAATCAGAAATGCAAAATTGATTGACCTGCATTTTCTGTTTTCATTACTGGCCATACAGGGTATGATTTAGATCACGAGTGTTTTATTGTCATGTGTTCGAGATAGAACAATGAAATTCTTACATGCAGCAGCACCACAGAATATATAAACATAGTACACTGTAAACAATATAATAAACAAGAGAAAAAAAAGTTCAGTGTACACATACCTATAAATACACACATATGTACACACAAAAAAACACAATAATTGTGCAATAATAATAATAGCCTATATAGTTCAGAACCTATTTGAGGTTATAGTGTTTAATAGCCGAATGGCTGTAGGTTAGAAGCTGTCGGGAAGAGTTTAGGTTTATTATTGTCATGTGTACAGTGAAAAGCTTTGCTTTGTATGCTATCCAAACAGATCAGATATACCATACATAGATATAATCAGTTCAAACTCAAATACAATCTGTAGAGTGAAGGGGAAGATGCAGAATATACTAGTCGGGAAAAAAAACTGCAGGTGCTGGTTTAAATCGAAGGTAGACAAAAAATGTTGGAGTAAGTCAGCGGGTCAGGCAGCATCTCGGGAGAGAAGAAATGGGTGACGTTTCGGGTCAAGACCCTTCAGTCTGAAGAAGGGTCTTGACCTGAAACACCGCCCATTCCTTCTCTCCCGCGATGCTGCCTGACCCGTTGAGTTGCTCCAGCATTTTGTGTCTACCTTATGCAGAATATACTTCTCAGCATTGCAGCGCATCAGTTCCTTGTACAAAGTCCAGTGTCCTCAACGGGATAGAGGATAATCAAAAAGTACCTTGGCTTATGGAAGAAAGTAACCTAGGTTATGGAAGGATTATTTCATGAACGAACATTTTAGTTTGAAGGCAAGATAGTGTGGTTATTTAATGAAGCATGTTGATAGTTGAGTCCAAATCAGTTTATTTCTGACTGAGCGTTGTGATTCCATGCTTGTCACCCTCCTCGTGCTGTCTTTTTTTTATCTCTTTATTTTCAATTGTAAATGCCAGCTTTTGTGGAGTTTCTCTGCATTTCTTTTACCTGTTTATTTCTCTCTCTCTGCGGCACTTTATAATGCAGGCCCTCCCCGAGTTATGAATGCTTGACTTGTGGACATGTGAACGAGCATTTGAGAGACCAAATGAAAGGAGATGCGTTTGGTAGATGATGCAGTGCTGCAGGCTCGTCTCCTGGGAGGAAATAGGCCATTTCTGCAAGCCTTCTCCCCACCTCCCAAGCAACAGCCATCAGGTGCTGGGCCAAGCCGTGCAGAGCTGGGAGCTCTGAATACATTCGCTCACTGGGAAAGGGTACAGAAAAGATTTACGAGGATGTTGCCAGGACTAGGTCTGAGCTTTAGGCAAAGGTTGAGCAGGCTGATTATTCCTTGGAGCGCAGGATGATGAGGGGTGATTTTATAGAGGTGTATAAGTTCATGACAGGAATAGATTGGGTAGATGCGCAGAACATCTTGCCCAGAGAAGGTGAATCAAGGACCAGAGGACATAGATTTAAGGTGAAGGGTAAAAGATTTAATTGGAATCTGAGGGGTAAATTTTTCACACAAAAGGTGGTGGATGTATGGAACAAGCTACCAGAGGAGGTAGTTGAGGCAGGGACTATACCAACATTTAAGAAGCAGTTAGACAGGTACATGGAAAGGACAGGTTTGGAGGGATATGGACCAAATGCTGGCAGGTGGGACTAGTAAAGCTGGGACATGTTGGCCTGTGTGGACCAGTTGGGCCAAAGGGCCTGATTCCACACTATCCCTCTATGGCAGTGAGTCGGTGAAGCTGGCTGATAGTGCCTCTACTTGCCTTTGCTGGCTCTCCCCTCCCACTGTCTCTGTGATTGCCTCCCACTGTTTCCTTTCATTTCTGTCTTGCAAGCAGTTCAAGTTGCGAGCAGTTCTGTGTAACAGAGCTCTGTCATAACGCTGGGGCATCCCGTAACGGTTTTGTTTTCTGTACTCCTCGGTATTTTGGAAGTGTGCGTGTCTTTGTAAAAAATCATTTTCTTTCGAGCCAGTTTTCCACTGACTCCTCTCTCCGGAAATGTCTCGTGAACCAGTTGTTTCTTCGACAGTCTTTTGTAGACTTTGTTTTCCACGATCTGATTGACGATTATACTGGATCTATCGTGGGAACATGAAATATTTCTATATTAAGAATAGCGTTGTTTATACAAATTCTATTTTTAGATTCTGGAATTTAACGTACATGTTACCAAATTAAATATTGAAGTAATGGTTATGTTATTTGGAATAAATTATGCCAGTGCTCAATAACCTTTAAATCAAAGAAGGGCTCCATAACTGAAGCACCTTCCAAAGAAACAGTACAATGACAAATGCATATTTTAGGTTTCTTTGTGTTCATGAAGAAATTATAAATGAGAGTTGTAATATAATGTAATGTTTGTTTAACCATGGTTCCTAAAGGAAGCCTGGTAAAGTAATGAAGGAGGATTTTAAACAGACAATATAGCAATGTTTATTTACGGCTTTAATATTATTGCAATCAATTCTTTGCCATGATGTGGGGGAGGGGTATGTAATTCAGCAGCTCAGGAGCACGCTCTGAGAACTGCCAGACTACCGTTCTTCACCCTTCCTGTCTCCTAACTCCACTAGCAAAAATAAATAAACACTAATTCAGGGGAGTTATTTTGGGATGTGTTTCAGCATATTGTTCGATCATTGATATCTGGGACAATCAAACATCATCTCCACCTGTTCTCTGCAATTAGTGAAGAATCCTAGCTTTTTCTTTCCCTTCGCTAGAACAATGTCTCATGTCTTTGCTGTTGTTGGCATCAACCTAGACCTTGTTAGGTTAGCTGGTTCAGTTCCAAGCTGGATATTGAATTTGCCAGTTGATCATTTAGAGGTGATCTGGCTTTGTTAAAAGGAATAAATCAATAATTGATGCTGAGCTTGAAACTGAGAGGGCTGTAAAGTCACTCAACAGCTGGGCTCCGTACTGGGAAACACTAACAAGTCAGCCGGTGTTTCTGTGCTGAGTACAAACTTGTATGCATTAACCAGTGGGTATATATCAAATTGAGATGTGAATATGCTTCGCGAATGATATTAGTAAAAGTTCATCGGCATGCACTGCTATGGTCCTATAACTAGAGGCATAGAGCTTGAAAGCAGAGAAATTGTTCTGAATCTTTGCAAAACATTGGTGTAAAGTCAACTGGAGAATTGTATTTAATTCTTGTTGCCAGAGAGAGAAACAATATGAAGCTGTTAGAGATAGTCCAGAAAGGGTTGAGGTGAATGTTTCCTGGGATCGGAGATTGTAGTTACAGCGATAGATTAGTTACAACAGAACTGGGACTGTGCCAAAAGATAGAGATGATTAATATAGAAGTAAATAAATTGATGAGCCCAGACAGAGGAGTTAGCTGGAGAGTGTTATGTTTAGTGGAGGGATCAATGACTAAAGTCACAGGTATAACATGTAGGTGAAAAAAATTAAGGATAACATAAGGATTTTTTTTAACACATTAGTGTATGGTTGGAATCGAGTGGTGTGGAGGCAGCTTCCACTGTAACCCTCAACATGAAAATAAGTACTGAAGAAAATGTTCAAGACTCCAGGAAAAGAAGCAAATGGGCTTCAGAACCAAATGTAGATGAGTGAGGTGCTTTGGTAGAGAGATGATGCACTTGCAATGTGCCAAATGGCAGCCTTCTGTGACCATTGTATGATTTTTCTATTAGTTTGCTGCATGAATGTTTGATTCTGACTCTAATGCCATCAATTTTTTATTATATTAGATATTTGTTAGCGGTAGTATGATTCCATTGTGCACTAGCTTTGCTAAAAGATGATCAAATTGCATTGTTAGCTTCCAAATGGAGTACTGGATGCAGTTAGGCATAATTTATACGTAATGTTAGATTTCCAGCATCTGCAGTTTTTGATATTAATTTACTTGTTGAATTCGCTTCTCTTCCAGGAATGCCTGACCTGAAGAAGCACTATTCTGCTTTTCTAAGAAACACTCTCCTGCTGCCAACCTGAACTAATCTAATTTGCCTGCCATTGGCCCATATCCCTCAACCTTTCCTATCCAGGCACCTGTGCAAATGTCTTTTAAACATAGTAATTTTACCTACCTGCAGCAGCTTGTTCCATCACCCTCGGTGACATGCTTGTCCTTCCCCCAGGTCCCCTTTAAATCTTTCCCTTTTACTTTAATCCTCTAGTTTTAATCTCATAATTTATATAAACTTATACAAGTCCAAAGCCACCTAGGGTCTGGGAATAAAGGTCCCGGCCTATACACTCTCCTTATGGCTCAAGCCCTCCAGTCCCATCAACATCCCCCGGGAGTAATTTCTGTGTCCCCTTCAGCTCAATCAAATACTTCCTATAACCTTAACCAGAACTGTGCACAATACTCCAGGTAACGTGCCATCCCAACACTTGAACTCAGCATCCCATGCCTCTGCTCTTACCCCTCTGGGAAAGTGCAAGATGGTGTTCCATTGTCCTCTCTTGTCACCCCCACCTGTCTCTGCATTCTCTGCCATTTCTATCACCAGAGATACCATAGATCACAGACACATCAGCAGAGGCTAGCAGAGTAGATTTGGAGTATAGGTGAACTTGTTGAGAAAAAGGGATCTGGGAGAAGAAATGGCCTGAGATCCAGATGCTGTAAGCTTTCTACGGAAGTGATCTGGAATGAAAGTGGGTAGAAAGGATGCAGCAGTCTCGCGTTGACAGGGCAGTTCATGTTTCATTTTATAGAGAATAACAAGCCTCAAAGTTCTTGTCAAGAGTGCCGTTTCTACATCTGAGGCCAGACCTCGGCTGTACTGCAGTAGCAATGTTGCAGAACAGCCCTGGCTGTTTTTTGGTAATAGTGCCTCTCTTTGTGTATGCCCGCCATCACATTTATCTCCTCAACCCAATGGTTGCTTTGTCAGAAAGTGATACAGTGTGAAAACCGGCCCTTTGGCCCAACTTCCCCACACTGGCCAACGATGTCCCAGCTACACTAGTCCCACTTGCCTGCACTTGGTCCATATCCCTCCAAATCTCTCCTATCCATGTACCAGTCTAACTGTTACTTAAACAATGTGTTAGTCCCAGCCTCAACTACCTCCTCTGGCAGCTCTGATCCCCCCTCATCCTCCTGCGCTCCATGGAATAGAGACCCAGCCTACTCAACATCTCCCTATAGCTCACACCCTTTAGTCCTGGCAACATCCTCAAATCTTTTCTGAACCCTTTCAAGCTTGACAATATCTTTCCTATAACATGGTGCCCATAACTGAACGCAATATTTTAAATGTGTCTCACCAACGTCTTATGCAACTGCAACATGACCTCCCAACTTCTATACTCAGTACTCTGATGAAGGCCAAGTGCCAAAAGCCTTTTTGACCACCTTAACTACCTACGATTTGACCTTTAAGGAACCATGCACCTGTACTCCTAGATCCCTCTGCTCTACAACACTACCCAGAGGCCTACCATTTACTGTGTAAGTCCTGCCCTTGTTCGATGTCCCAAAATGCAACACCTCATACTTCTCTATTAAATTCCATCAACCGTTCCTCCACCCACCTGGCCAATTGATCCAGATCCTGCTGCAATCGTTCACAACCATCTTCACTATCTGCAAAACCACTCACTTTTGTATCATCAGTGAACTTGTTAATCTTGCCCTGTCTGTTCTCATCCAAATCATTGATGCAGATGACAAACAGTAGCGGGCCCAGCACCAGACCCTGATGCTAACCACTAGTCACAGGCCTCCAGTCCGAGAAGCAACCTTCCACCAGCGCCCTCTGCTTCCTTCCATGGAGCCAATTTGCTATCCATTCAGCTATCTCTCCTTGGATCCCATGCGACCTAACCTTCCAGAGCAGCCTGCCATGTGGAACCTTGTCGAATGCCTTACTGAAATCCATGTACACAACATCTACAGCTCTGCCCTCATCGACTTTTTTGGTCACGTCTTAAAATCAGATTTGTGTGATACGACCTCCCATGTACAAAACAATGCTGACTCTCCCTAATCAGCCCTTGCCCATCCAAATGCCTGTATAACCTATCCCTCAGAATACTCTCGAGTGACTTCCCAACTACAGATGTTAAGCTCACCGGCCTAAAGTCCCCAGCATTTTTCCTGCAGCCCTTCTTGAAAAGAGGCACAACATTTGCCACCTCCAGTCTTCGGGCACCTCTCCTGTATTTATGGACGACTCGTATATTTCAACCAGGGCTCCCGCAATTACCTCTCTAGTTTCCGGCAATGTGCTCGGATATATCTGATCAGGCCCTGGAAATTTGTCTACCATCAGTACCTTCAGTACTTCTTCGACAGTAACACTGACTGCTCTCAAGACACTTCCATTGACTGCCCCAAGTTCCTCCGACCTATTGTCTTTCTCCTTGGTAAATACAGAGGAGAAATACTCATTGAGGACCGTGCCCATCTCCTGTGGCTCCACACAGAGGTGACCGCTTTGATTCCTGGGAGGTCCCACTCTAGTTACCCTTTTCCCCCTTATGTATTTATTAAATCTTTTGGGATTGTCTTTAATGCTACCCGCCAGAGTTATCTCTTAGCCCCTTTTTGCCCTTCTAATCTCCTTTTTCAGCTTACTCCTTAGTTCCCGAAACTCCTCCAGGGATGCACTTGATCCCACCTGTCTAAATCTGTCCCATGCATCCTTCTTGTTTTTGACCAACGCCTCAATTTTCCTCGTCAGTCAAGCTTCCTTATGTTTGCCTGCTTTGCCCTTCACTCTAACAGGGACGTATGTATCCTGAGCTTTCGTCAGCACACTTAAAAACATCTCACTTGGCCGATGTTCCTTTCCCCTCAAATAATCTGCTCCAGTCAACTTGAGCAAGTCAACGCTGTGGTAAAAGCCAGCTTATTCCAGCTTCGTACCATAGCTAAAATCAAACCATTCCTCCAATTTGACGACATTGAAAAAATCATCCACGCATTCATTTCCTCCCGCCTAGACTACTGCAACTCCCTATACACTGGGATCAGCCAATCATCCCTGTCCCGCCTGCAATTGGTCCAAAACGCCGCAGCGAGACTCCTGGGCGGGTACCCGTAAAAGGGACCACATCACACCGATTCTGGCGCCTCTCCACTGGCGCCCAGTACAGTACAGAATCAACTTCAAGCTCCTACTCACATACAAAGCCCTAAATGGGCTTGCCCCCCCCCACCCCCCCCACTATATCATTAATCTTCTAACCCACCACTCTATCCTCAGGTCGGCCGACTTGGGGCTACTCACTATCCCACAGTTTAGGCTTAAGCTCAGGGGTGACTGCGCTTTTGCGGTTGCAGCTCCTAGACTGGAACAGCATCCCTCTCCCCATCAGAACTGCCCCCTCCATCGACTCCTTTAAGTCCAGGCTCAAAACCTATTTCTACTCCCTAGCGTTTGAGGCCCTCTGAGGGGGCGCTGTGAACTGTTTATGTATGTGCTGTTATGTTTGTGTGCCATTGTATGGTCGTTCTTAATACCTGAACTGATGTACAGCACTTTGGTCAACGTGGGTTGTTTTTAAATGTGCTATATAAATAAACTTGACTTGACTTCTCTCATACACTCAAAGATGGCCTTACCCCAGTTGAGCATTTTAACACGTGGACCCTCTCCGTCCCTATCCATTACTATCTTAAACCTAATCGAACCTTGGTCACTGGTCCCAAAAGACTCCTCCACAAACACTTCATTAACTTGCCCTTCCCAATTTCCCAATACTAGATCTAGCATTGCCCTCTCATGTGTGGGGGCCTCTACATACTGCGTAAGAAAACTCTCCTGAACACTTTTGAGGAATTGCACCCTATTTAAACCCTTCATACTATGATTTCCTCAGTCTATATTGGGAAAGTTAAAATCCCCTACTACAACAACCTTATTTGACCTGCAGCTGTCTGCAATCTCCTAGCATATTTGTTCTTCTAATTTGACTATTTGGGGGTCGTCGTACACCCCCAACAAGGTGACCAGCCTTGTTCCTCAGCTCCACACTCACTAGACGAACAGTGCGTAATGTCACCTCTGATCTCTGCCGTGACATCCTCCTTAACCAACAATGCAACCCCCCCCCCCCCCCCTTTTTCCCCTCACCCCTGTCTAGCCTGAAGTTCCTGTACCCTGGGACATTGAGCTGCCAGTCCTGCCCCTCCGTTAACTAGGTTTCAGTCATGGTTACAACATCCCAGTCACTCGTACCTATCCATGCCCTAAGCTCACCAGCCTTACCCATCAGGCCCCTTGCATTAAAGTAAATGCAGTTTAAACCAACCCTCCTTCCTCGCTCTCCACCTTTCACCGGCTTATTCTGTCCACTAACTTTTTCTAATTTATTTTCTTTAAAAGAAAATGTACACAAATTTACACAGGATACTAACAAAAAGCACAGGACATGTATACCCGCCTCCCCATCCCAAAGGCTCAAAAAACAAACAAAAAAACCCCAAGTCTTTGCGTTCAAATGTTACATGTTAGCAACAGCAGCATACAAATATAAATAAATGATTATGACTGTGCAGACAGTATTTTCAGTTAAAGGAAAAATCTTTAATAAAATCGATAAAAGGGTTCCAGGTCAGAACAAAGTTTCTGCGGGCCTTGCACCGTTTATACCTGATCTTTTCCAGGGGTAAAAAGGAGAGCACCTCCTTTAACCACTGCAAAAAGGATGGAGCTTTTGTTGACTTTCAGTTAAAAAGAATAAGCCTATGAGCAAGCAACGATGCGAATGCTAAAACATTTGCTTGTAGATTTGTAAGCTTACAGTTTGGGGGTGGTATTCCAATATGGCGTATACACAGCGACGAGGTGTGTATACGAATTAAGCTCTCTCGCCATGCCTCATCAGAAAGCTCTACACCCAGGTCCCTCTCCCATGCCGTTTTTGTTTTGTCCCAGGTTATCTGTTTTAATTCCTGTATTAATGTGTAAATTGTTGAAACACGTTTCCTGTCAAAGGGGTCCAGCTCCAGAATAGTAACTAACTGGGTCTTAGTGGACAGATGAGGAAATGAGGGAAACACTGTTTTAGCAAAGCTACGTATTTGAAGATACCTAAAGAAATGAGATCTGGATATATTATGGTTTTCAGCAAGCGTTTCTGAGGAAGTGAATGTTCCGTCAGTAAACAAGTCACAAACATATACCAGTCCATTCCTATGCCAATATAGAAATGCAGGGTCTAGCATGGAGGGTGTAAACAATTGATTATTTGCCACCGGAAAAAGCCTGCTGATACCTTTCAATCCAAAATATTTCCTGAATTGTAGCCATATTTTAAGCAAGGTTTTAACCACCGGGTTTGTCATTTGTATTTTACGATTATAAGGTAGCGAGCAGGTAATTATCGGCAGAGAATCAGATAAGAGTTCCGTCTGTGCCCTGTTTACTCGTATGAATATGTCCAATGCAAAAGTTTTACAATATTTGCAGCCCAGTAGTAATAAATAAAGTTAGGCAACCCTAGACCACCCGCCTTCTTAGCAACTTCCAAGTATATTTTCTTCATCCTGGGATTTGAATTGTTCCAAATAAATGATGAGATTAGTCTATCTAATTGCTGAAAAGTTGTCCTAGGTATAAATATGGGGATCATTTGAAAAAGGTAAAGAAATCTAGGTAAACCGTCATTTTAACGATATTGATGCGGCCCACTAATGAGAATGGTAGTGTTGACCACTTTTTGAAGTCCTGTGTTGTTCGTTCTAATAATGATTTAAAGTTATGGCTGTATAAACCTCCCATAGTATGGGTAACATTAATTCCCAGATAAGTAAATATATTTTTCTCAAGTTTAAATGGGAAGCTGGAGTAGTCGCCGTCAGTGTGATTGATTGGGAACAGCAAACTCTTTGAGTAATTTATCTTATCACCTGACAGGCGGCCAAAAATCTCTAATATATGCAATAGCTTTGGTATGGAGTCAGTTGGATTGGATATATATACCAGCAGATCGTCCGCGTACAGCGATACTTTATGAGATTTACCACTTCGAAAGATACCTCTGATACCATCTTCTGTCGTAAAAGCTGTAGCAAGTGGTTCTATTGCCAAATCAATTAAGTATGGAGAGAGGCTGCAGCGTTGTCAGCAGCCCCTGTGGAGCTGGAAGTAGTCAGAGATTATATTGTTGGTCCGCACAGCTGCCATTGGCGCAAAATATAATAGTTTAATCCATAACAAGAATGATGGGCCGAAGCCAAATCTTTTGAGAACAATAAACAAATATTGCCATTTGACAGTGTCGAATGCCTTCTCGGCATCTAAAGAAATAATTACTTCCAATTGTTCTATGGTGTGAGGAGTATACCATGTTATAGAACGACTGCCTGCCTGGTATATATCCAGTTTGGTCAGGGTTAATAACTTTGAAAACTACTGTTTCAAGACAGGTGGCTGAAATTTTTGTGAGGATTTTATAATCACAATTCAACAAGCTTATAGGGCGATATGAACCACACAATAGTGGGTCTTTATCTTTTTTAAGTAGGACTGATATGGTTGCCTGCGACATTGTTTGAGGTAGTTTCTGTTGGCTAAAAATTTCCTGATACAACAATTTAAGTGTTGGAGCCAGTTTGATTGCAAATTCTTTGTATATTTCAATTGGGAAACCGTCTGGTCCTGGGGCTTTGTTGCTCTGCATCGATTTAATTGCTTGTAATATTTCTTCAGTTGATATTTCCCTGTCAATTTGTGTCTGGTCCTCTGTAGTAATTTCTGGGATGTGTAGGCTGTCTAAGAAGGCAGGAATACCTGGTAGATCACTGGGTGGTTCTGAAGCATAAAGGGAAAAATAAAACTGCTTATACTGGCATTGATGGCGTCTGGATCAGTAGTCTTTACCCCCGGCGATGTTACAATTTCAGGAATAGTACTGGCGGCTGTGGACTGTCTGACCTGGTAAGCTAAAACTTTTCCTGCCTTTTCTCCGTATTCATAGAAAATCTGCATTGATTTGAAGATTAGTTGCTCTGTTTGCTGGATAAGTTGTCAAATTCCATCTTAAGTAATAATTTGTCCTTGTAGAGTTCAGGTGTTGGCGAATTGGCATATAAACGGTCGATTTCCGCTATACTGTAGGACAATTCTGTCAGACGTTTATATTTCTTCCTCTCATATGCTGTATATGAGATTATCTGGCCTCGAAGGTAAGCTTTAAGAGCCTCCCAGATCGTCGCTAAGTACATGTCCGGAGTATTATTAATGTCCATAAAGATGTCTATTTGTTGAGAAAGAAATCGTTTGAAAGATTCCCTAGATAGCAACAGAGGATCAAACCGCCAAGTGAGTCGAGGTCTAGGGCAGTCTAGGAAGCCTATATCTAGTTGCACAGGGCTGTGGTCAGAGATAGCAATACTGTTATACTGGCTCCCCTTGTCCATGGAAAGGGTCCTACTATCTACAAGAAAAAAATCAATTCTTGAACAAGAATGGTGTACTGGGGAAAAAATATAATATTGTTTTGTTTTTGGGTTATTTTTTCTCCAGGGGTCAAAAAGAATATAGGATTCTATAAATGAATTGATAACAGCGCCAGAATTTGAGATTTTACTATTAGGTCTCGGGTTGGATCTGTCCAGATAGGAATGTAATTCACAGTTAAAATCCCCTCCTAATATCAGTTGGTGGTCATTGAGATTTGGGAGGGATGTTAGGAAGCTAGAGAAGAATGATGGGTCGTTCCAATTTGGTCCATATACATTGGCTAATGCTGCCTGTGTGCCATATAGATTGCCTGTTACAACTACATACCCTTCCCTGGTCGACAATAGGGTAAATAGAATCCCCTTCCTGATTAAAATAGCTGTGCCTCATGATCTCAACTCATTTTTGGAGCAGAATATTTGACCTATCCAGGCTTTTTTCAGTTTCACATGTTCATTTGATCGGAGGTGAGTTTCCTGAAGGAAAATATTATCAGATTTCAGAAATTTTAAGTGTGCAAAGACCCTGCTCCGCTTTACTGGATTATTAATTCCCTTTATATTCCAACTCAAGAACAGATTTAGTCCTTATTTTTGTTGTCGTCCATTTTTTACAAGATGGTAAGAAAGCAACAAAAACCCCCCAATAAAGTCTCTACCTACAAACAAAAAAACAGAGCCTTAAAAACCCCTGCTGATCTACCAGTCCCCTAGAGATCGCATCCCCCACTACCAGTGTAACATAGCAAATAACCATATAGAAAAAAAAAAACCTCTAACAATGGGCAAACCATAATCTTATAAAGATTATATTACAATGAACTTACAATATTTCTAATTGGAAAATATGTGCTTTAACCTCTGTACAACAGTTATTATAGCAGTCCCCTTGTCCATAAATCTCGGTCATCTGAATAATTTCCAACGCTGACTGTCATTATAAAATATCAAAGAAATATTTTTCAGATGGGTTAGTCATTATTAAAACACTTCTGTTTTAAACAGTAAAGGCAACATTACACATGAATTTGGGAATGTGACTGTTGAATACTGAAATAAGGTCAAACTCGAACCGTAATTTTACCATATAACTCGACTCCTTGCCAGTTTGCTGCACTAGCTGCCAGCACTTGGCCATCAATACCGGTTAGCCACTAACGCCGGTTAGCCGCCAGCACCAGTTAGCCATTAATACGAGTATGTCGATATCTCCATCTTAGGGCTTAAGATTCTTCCTGATGTAGTCCACCGCCTCCGACGGGTCTCCAAACCACTTATCTTGGCCGGTCGACAACGAAATACGGAGAGTTGCAGGGTACAGAATTGCAAACTTTATGCCCTGGCAGGTCTGGAGTAGCCGCTTAGCTTCGGAGAAGGCCGCTCTCTTTTTAGCCACCACTGCGGCGTATTCTGGGAAAATGCTCACTCGCTTATCATTCAGGGTCAGCGCGGCCAAGCGGGCAGCTTGTCGGAGGACTTCCCTTATCTCTTGGCAGTAATGAAACTTTACCACGATGACCCTCGGAGATTCTCCTGCGTTGAGTAGCGGCCATAGGCTACGGTGGGCTCGGTCTAGAGTCGGAGTGAAGTCAAGGCTCAGTAGCTCCCGTAACATCTTAGCGATAGCATCTGTAGGCCGCAGGACTCCGCCGGTCTCCAATCCCTCTTTTATCCCGACAATACACGCAGTGCACCGGCGTTGGCACCCCTCCAGGTCGTCTAGTTTTAAGCGTAGCATGGCAACTTCTGTCTTTAGTTGGTCCGTTTCCCCCTCAAGTTTCATCATCTTGTCGGTGTATGTATTCAGACCGCCCTCCAGCTCTTTCAAACGGGTATCTTGTTTTGCCATGTTGTCCCTTATAGAGTCTATTTTAGCATTCAAGTCTTTGGTACTTGAATCTATTTGTGCCAAGATCCTGCTTTCGCTGTTTGTTATTGCAGCCATCACTTCAGACAAGTCGACAGACTCACTATCATGGGGCCCCGAGGCTTTAGCGGCCTGGTCTTTGTCAGACTTGTCAGACTTTGTTTTGCCCATGATGCCTTCCACGCTGTCAATGTGCAAATGCAAGGCCACTAATTTGGTGTGCCTGCAGTTCAATAATCTTAAACCCAAATTGTCTGAGGTTAATAAAAAAAAAGTTATTAGTATAAAAAGTTTGCCCTGGGCAGGAGCTCAGAAAAGCACGTCCCTACATGTCACTGCTCACCAGCGCCAACTTTTCCCACACCACCCTCCATACCAACTTCTAGCCTCTCATGTCCTTTACGAGATCCCACCCCCCTGCCAATCTAGTTTAAACCCTCCCGTGTAGCATTAGCAAACCTTCCTGCTGGGATGTGTAAGAAAGAACTGCAGATGCTGGTTTAAATCGAAGATAGACACAAAATGCTGGAGTAACTCAGTGGGACAGGCAGCATTTCTGGAGAGAAGGAATGGTTGACGTTTCGGGTCGAGAACCTTCCGCCCGCTAGAATGTTGGTCCCCCTCCAGATAAGGTGCAACCCGTCCCTTTTGTACAGATCCCCCTGTCCCAGAAGATATCCTGATGATCCAGAAATTGAAATCCCTGCTCCCTGCACCAACTCCTCAGGCACACATTAATTTCCCCCATCTTCCTGTTCTTACCTTCACTAGCACGAGGTACTGGAAGCAATCCTGAGATCACTACCCTGGAGGTCTTGTTTTTCAGTCTTTTACCCAATTCCATAAACTCGTGTTGCAGACCCTTCTTTCTCTTCCTTCCTATATACTTTGTGCCAACATGCACAACAACCTCCAGCTGCTCCCCCTCACTCTTGAGGATGCTGTGCAGCTGGTCCAAGACGTCCTGGATCCTGGCACCTCGGAGACTACACATCATCCTGGAGTCTCGCCTGCTGCCGCAGAATCTCCTGTCCGCACTTCTGACTGTCGAGTCTCCCACCACTATGGCTCTGCCTGACGTCACTCTTCCCCACTGAAACTCGGCACCAGGGTTGGAGTCAGCCCTGGCTGCCACTCAACGTAGTCGTGTCGACAGCTCCCGTGGGTGTACCTGTTTTTAATAGGTACAGCCACCAGGGGGTCCTACACTCCATGATTACTCCTCTTCCTCATTGTCACCCACCTTCGCTCTTCCTGTATCCTCGGTGTGACAATCTTACTGTAGGTCCTGTCCTGGAAACTCGTTTTCCCGGATGATCCTGAGGTCATCCAATGCTGCTCCAGTTCCCTAACACGGTCCTGCAGGTGCTGCACCTGGGCACAAAGGTGTAATTGTCAGAGCCACCAGCAGTGTCCCTGACTTCCCACATCCTGCAGGAGAGACACTGTAACAAATTGCCTGCCATTACTACAGTGGACAAAATCACAAATTACGAATGAGACACACTCAGAGTTGAGTGAAACCTATTCCCTTCTCTGCTGCCTGATAGCCTCCTTCTGGACTGCAATATGTTACAAGTTTAAATATCGGTCACACACTAAACCGATTCAAGTGTTGCCTCAATAGACAATACAATAGACAATAGGTGCAGGAGTAGGCCATTCGGCCCTTCGAGCCAGCACTGCCATTCAATGTGATCATGGCTGATCATTCTCAATCAGTATCCCGTTCCTGCTTTCTCCCCATACCCCCTGACTCCGCTATCCTTAAGAGCTCTATCTAGCTCTCTCTTGAATGTATTCAGAGAATTGGCCTCCACTGCCCTCTGAGGCAGAGAATTCCACAGATTCACAACTCTGACTAAAAAAGTTTTTCCTCATCTCTGTTCTAAATGGCCTACCCCTTATTCTTAAACTGTGGCCCCTGGTTCTGGACTCCCCCAACATTGGGGACATGTTTCCTGCCTCTAACATGTCCAACCCTGTAATAATCTTATACGTTTCGATAAGATCCCCTCTCATCCTTCTAAATTCCAGTGTATACAAACCTAGTCGCTCCAGTCTTTCAACATATGACAGTCCCGCCATTCCGGGAATTAACCTAGTAAACCTACGCTGCACGCCTTCAATAGCAAGAATATCCTTCCTCAAATTTGGAGACCAAAACTGCACACAGTACTCCAGGTGCGATCTCACTAGGGCCCTGTACAACTGCAGAAGGACCTCTTTGCTCCTATACTCAATTCCTCTTGTTATGAAGGCCAACATTCCATTGGCTTTCTTCACTGCCTGCTGTACCTGCATGTTGTACGTCCCCTTTTCCTAACTTGACACCATTCAAATAATAATCTGCCTTCCTATTCTTACCACCAAAGTGGATAACCTCACACTTATCCACATTAAACTGCATCTGCCATGCATCTGCCCACTCACACAACCTGTCACCCTGCAACCTCATAGCATCTTCCTCACAATTCACACTGCCACCTAGCTTTGTATCATTGGCAAATTTGCTAACGGTACTTTTAATCCCATCATCCAAGTCATTGATGTATATTGTAAATAGCTGCGGTCCCAACACCGAGCCTTGCGGTACCCCACTAGTCACTGCCTGCCATTCTGAAAGGGACCCATTTATCCCCACTCTTTGCTTTCTGTCTGTCAACCAACTTTCTATCCATGTCAGTACCCTACCTCCAATACCATGTGCTCTAATTTTGCCCACCAATCTCCTATGTGGGACCTTGTCGAACGCTTTCTGAAAGTCGAGGTACACCACATCCACCTCCCCTGTCAATTTTCCTAGTTACATCCTCAAAAAATTCCAGTAGATTAGTCAAGCACGATTTCCTCTTCGTAAATCCATGCTGACTCGGAACGATCCTGTTACTGCGATCCAAATGCTCCGCAATTTCGTCTTTTATAATTGACTCCAGCATCTTCCCCACCACTGATGTCAGACTAACTGGTCTATAATTTCCAGTTTTTTCTCTCCCTCCTTTCTTGAAAAGTGGGATAACATTAGCTACCCTCCAATCCACAGGAACTGACCCGGAATCTATAGAACATTGGAAAATAATTACTAATGCGTCCACAATTTCTAGAGCCACCTCCTTAAGCACCCTGAGATGCAGACCATTAGGCCCTGGGGATTTATCAGCCTTGAGTCCCATCAGTCTACCCAAAACTTTTTCCTGCCTAATGTGGATTTCCTCCAGTTCCTCTGCCACCCTAGGATCTCTGGCCACTAGAACATCTGGGAGATTGTTTGTATCCTCCTCAGTGAAGACAGATCCAAAGTACCGGTTCAACTCTTCTGCCATTTCCTTGTTCCCCATAATAAATTCCCCTGCTTCTGTCTTCAAGGGACCCACATTTGCCTTGACTATTTTTTTCCTCTTCACATACCTAAAAAAGCTTTTACTATCCTCCTTTATATTATTGGCTAGTTTACCCTCGTACCTCATATTTTCTCCCCGTATTGCCTTTTTAGTTATCTTCTGTTGCTCTTTAAAAGAGTCCCAATCCTCTGGCTTCCCACTCTTCTTTGCTATGTTATAGTTCTTCCCTTTTATTTTTATGTTGTCCTTGACTTCCCTTGTCAGCCACGGGTGCCTCTTACTCCCCTTAGAATCTTTCCTCCTCTTTGGGATAAATTGAGCCTGCAACTTCTGCATTATTCCCAGGAATACCTGCCATTGCTGTTCCACAGTCTTCCCTGCTAGGGCCTCCTTCCAGTCAATTTTGGCCAACTCCTGCCTCATGCCTCTGTAATCCCCTTTGCTATACTGTAATACTGACACCTCCGATGTTCCCTTCTCCCTCTCCATTTGTAGAGTAAAACTTATCATATTGTGGTCACTGCCTCCTAATGGCTCATTTACCTCGAGTCGCCTTATCAGGTCAGGTTCATTACATAACACTAAATCCAGAATTGCCTTCTCCCTGGTAGGCTCCAGTACAAGCTGTTCTAAGAATCCATCTCAGAGGCACTCCACAAACTCTCTTTCCTGGGGTCCATTACCAACCTGATTTTCCCAGTCTACCTGCATGTTGAAATCTCCCATGACCACCGTAGCATTACATTTGTGACATGCCAATTTTAGCTCCTGATTCAACTTGCACCCTATGTCGAGGCTACTGTTTGGGGGCCTGTAGATGACTCCCATTAGGGTCTTTTTACCCTTACAATTCCTCATCTCTATCCATACTGATTCTACATCTCCTGATTCTATGTCACTCCTTGCAAGGGAGTGAATATCATTCCTTACCAACAGAGCTACTCCTTGCTGAAGACTCACACTTTACCTCCCAGGGCCACTCCCCTAGACCAAGCCCTACTTTTATTTGTTGATCAATTAACAAATTTATTAATTAACTAACACCAACTAACTAATTTAGATTTGGCAGCTAATCCCCACACTCGCTCCTTCAACTGCTGCTCGCTCCTCTGCCGACCGACCGTGAGGTTAAGTGTTGCAGGCTGGCCCTGACAGGTTTTTAAATGTCCTCAGCCACAGCATGGCTAATTCATCTCGGGCCACTTGTCAAGCATTTGGAACTTCCTGGCTGTCATCTTGCATGGTTAGCATTATCTTCACACTCGCAGATTTGTACAGTCATACAGCACAGAAGCAGACCCTTCATACCAACCAAGATGCTAGTCCCATTTACCCGCATATGGCCCATATCCCCCTAAACCTTTCCTAATCATGTACCTGTCCAAATATATTTTAATGTTGTTATAGTACCTTCCTCAACTACCTCCTTTGGCAGCTTGTTCCATATACCCACCATCCACTGTGTGGAAAAACTAGGTTCCATTACCTCACCTTACCCTCCCACCTTAAAACTTGATCTGTCTGTCATCATGAATGGGCCACAGCAAGTGTTTAATGAGTATGTCATCTACTGTGGGTATTCTCATTGGGAAACTTCCTGGCTTCAATATTGATGTGGCTGGACCAAGCCAAATTGTTGGTATCGACGGATGACTCCTTCACTCTGTTAACTCTGATGAGGAAGTTGCAGTCATTTGCAGTTATTAAACTGTCTGACTCCTTGTATTTCCTCTTCTCATTGCTTGAGATCTGGCCCACCACAGTGGTGTCACCCACAAACCTGTAAATTAAGTTAGAGCAGACTGGCTGTACAGTCACAAGTATAGAGGTGGAAAAATCATGAGAGGAATAGATCCTGTAGATGCATAGAGTTTCTTGCCCAAAGTAGGTGAATCAAGGAACAGAGGACATAAGTTTACAATACAATACAAATGTTATTGTCATTGTGCAGTGTACAAATACAGAGACAACAAAATACAGTTAGCATCTTAACCAGAGTGCATGCGATGGAATAGTAAAACATATAATATATACAGTAATGCACAGTAGCGGTAGTGGAAATTCCGGCGAGCGAGATCAGTCACTGATGGGAGGAGTGCCCGAGGGTGGGGGGGGGGGGAGGGGGATGGCAGCAATCACCGAAGTGCAGAGTCAAGTAAGGTAACGACCGCAGGAAAGAAGCTGTTCCTGAACCTGCAGGTCCGGGAACGGAGAGACCTATCGCGCCTCCCAGAAGGGAGGAGGGTAAACAATCTGTGGTTGGGGTGAGAGCTGTCCTTGACGATGCAGCGCGCCCTTTGCAGACATCGCCTACTCTGGATAGACTCAATGGAGGGGAGTGAGGAACCGGTGATGCGTTGGGCAGTTTTCACCACCCTCTGCAGTGCTTTCCGGTCGGAGACAGAGCAGTTGCCATACCATACTGTGATACAGTTAGTAAGGATGCTCTTGATAGTGAAGCGGTAGAAGTTCACCAGAATCTGAGGAGACAGATGGACCTTCTTTAGTCTCCTCAGGAAGAAGAGACGCTGGTGAGCCTTCTTGATCAGTGGTTTTTTTTTGGTTTTTTTAATATTTTATTTAAGTTTTAACAGAACCCATACGTTATACATTTTACATTCCTTAGTAAACAATAGTCACTGACCTATAACTTCGATTATACACGTATTGTTCTGTATTTTCTCCCCACCCCCCCCCCCCCCCCACCCCCCAGTTCAAAAGAAGGAAAAAGAAAAAGCAGAAGAAAGAAAGAAAAAGAAAAACCTGGAGTCCCGAGGGAGTCACTTCCGAGTAATTTCTTTTTAAATTCTTGTTAGGTATCAAAGCAATCCTGAATTTAACTACTTCCTATTCTTAATCCTAGCTTTGCCATGAATGGGTTCCACACCTTCAAAAATAAGTCATATCCATTTCTCAGATTATACGTTGCTTTTTCTAATGGGATACAACTCCGCATTTCTGCATGCCATCTTTCAAATCTTATTTCATTTTGTTCTTTCCATGTGACCGCAACACATTTTTTTGCTACTGCTAATGATATTTTGAGAAATCTTTCCTGATGTTTATCCAAACTTAGCTTTGGTATTATTCCTTTTGTATCTCCTAGCAAAAACAACCTTGAATCCATTGGTATGATCTTATTCATCAATTGATCTAAAAACTTTTTTAGGTCTTGCCAAAAAGGAATTACCTTCTGACATGCCCATGTAGAGTGTATAAAAGTGCCCACGTCTTGGTTGCATCTAAAACAACTTTCAGATGAGTTTGGTTTAAATTTATTTAATTTTTCCGGGGTTAAATATAGTTGCTGCAAAAAATTATACTGTACTAAGCTGTATCTCACATTAATAGTATTTTTCATACTATCTAAACACAGTCTTTCCCAACTTGGTTCATCAATAATAATATTAAGATCTGTTTCCCATCTTTGTCTTGCTTTATGAATTCCTATCTTTGGACTAGATATCTGTAGTAGTTTATACATTGATGATATAAATTCTTTCATTCCCTTGCCCTGAATCAAGGATTCGATTCCTTTAATCTGAAATAGAGACATTGAATTACCTAACTTTTCCCTTAAAAAAGATTGTAATTGATAATAGAAAAAAATACTATTCCCTGGAATTTGATATTTATTTCTCAATTGCGAAAATGTCAAAAAGATATTCCCTTCATAGCAGTCTCCTATATTTTTAATACCCTTCTGTTCCCAGAGTTGTAGTATTTGATTATTCCAAGCAAACGGCAATAATCCATTTTTTACTAATGGAGTTTTAGCTGTTAAGAAAAATCTTTTATCCTTAACTTTAACTGTTTTCAACAATGTATTAATTAAATGTTTTAGCAAAGGTGACTCTTTATCCTTAACTAATAGCTTCGCTTCCCATTTATATATAAATTCTTCTGGACAAGATTATTTTATTTTATCCATTTCAATTTTAACCCATGCTGTTTTTCCACCCTCTTGATAAAAGGATGAAATAAAACTCATTTGTGCTGCCAGATAGTCATTTTTAAAATTTGGTAATTGCAATCCACCTAATTCAAATTTCCATGTTAATTTTTCCAGAGACACTCTTGGCATTTTACCTTTCCAAAGAAAATTCCTCACAGTTTTGTTCAATTCTTGAAAAAATTTATTTGGCAAAGGTATAGGCAGTGTTGAAAATAAATACTGTATCCTCGGAAAAATATTCATCTTAATACAATTCACTCTCCCTATCAATGTAATTGGAAGATTCATCCATTTCTTCAGGTCCTCATCTATTTTTTTTATTAGTGGTTTATAATTTAATTTATACAAATTATTTAACTTATTATCTACATTAACTCCTAAAAACTTAATGCCTTCTTTTTGCCATTTAAACTGACTTTCTCTTTTACATTGATCATAATTGCCTTCAACAAGAGGCATTATTTCAGTTTTATCTTTATTAATTTTATATCCTGATACTTTCCCATATTCTTCCAGTCTGAAATATAATTTTCTTAAGGATTCCAATGGTCTAGTAAGACAAATTAAGACATCATCAGCAAATAAAGTAATTTTGTGATCTTCCTGATTAACTTTAAATCATTTAATATCTAAATCTGCTCTTATTAGCTCTGCCAGAGGTTCAATGGCCAATACAAATAAAGCCGGTGACAAGGGACATACATCCCTGTCTACTAGATCTTTCCAAATTAAATGATTGAGAAGATTGGCCATTTGTCACCACTTTGGCTTTAGGTTGTTTATAAAGAGCTTTTACCCAGTTAATAAAACCATTTCCTAATCGGTACTTCTCTAATACTTTAAATAAAAAATCCCATTCTAACCTGTCAAACGCCTTTTCAGCATCTAAAGCAACTGCTATGCTCAATTCCTTTCTTTTCTGTGCTAAATGTAAAATACTTATAAATCTTGCTACATTATCAGATATTTTCCTTTTTTTGACAAATCCAGTTTGGTCCTCTTTAACCAGCTTCGGTAAATATTCTGCCAATCTCCTTGCTAAAAGTTTAGCAACTATTTTATAATCTGCATTCAACAATGATATTGGTCTATAAGAAGATGCATTTAAAGGGTCTTTCCCTTTTTTTTAAATTACAGTTATAATTGCCAATGAGAAGGAGTCTGGTAATGTAGAAGTTTTTTCCGCTTGATGTATCACTTCCATAAATAGTGGTAACAACAAATCTTTAAATTTTTAATAGAACTCAGGCGGAAAACCATCTTCCGCTGGAGATTTATTACTTGGTAAAGAATATAATACTTCCTCCACCTCTCTCAAAGTAAAGGAGGCATTTAGTCCCATCTGCTCCTCATTAGAGATTGTTGGTAATTGTATCTTGGATAAAAAATTATTTATCTTAATTTCATCCTTTTCAGATTCAGAATGGTACAGATTAGTGTAGAATTGCTTAAATACCTCATTGATTTCTCTAGGTTTATAAGTAATAATGTTCTGATCTGTTCTAATTGAATTTATTGTTCTTGATATTTGTTCTTCTTTCAGTTGCCATGCCAATACCTTGTGCGCTCTTTCTCCTAATTCATAATATCTTTGGTTAGTTCGTAATATTAGTTTTTCTGTTCTGTGAGTATGTAAAGTATTGTATTGAAATTTTTTATTTGCAAGTTGTGTTATTTTTGTATCTGAAGAAGTTTTCTGTAAGTCTTTTTCTAATACGGTGATTTCTTTTTCTAATCTTTCAGATTCCTTCCTATAGTCTTTTTTTATCTTAGATGAGTAGCTTATAATTTGGCCTCTCAAATAAGCCTTCGTTGCATCCCATACAATAAATTTATCATCCACTGAATTTAAATTTGTCTCCAAATATAATTCAATTTGTCCTCGAATAAAATCACAGAAGTCTTGTCTTTTCAATAGTAAAGAGTTGAGTCTCCATCTATACACTGACTGTTCTTTATCTGGCATCGTAATTTTCATTAATAATGGTGAATGATCCGATAACAATCTAGCCTTGTAATCTATTTGTATTATTCTACCGCTTAATTGAGCTGAAATCAAAAATAGATCTATTCTAGAATATGTATCATGTCTATTGGAATAAAAAGAGTAATATCTTTCCTTGGGATGGCTTTTCCTCCAAACATCTATTAAATTTAAACTTTCCATTAAATTCAAGGTTGTCTTCGCTGCTCTTGTCCTTGTCGTTGTCCTTGATGATCTATCCATTACTGGATTTAAACAAAAATTGAAATCTCCCCCTATCAATATATTTTCATGTGCTTCCGCTAGATTTAGAAAAGTATCCTGCACAAACTTCTCATCATCTGTATTTGGTGCATATATATTCATTAAAGTCCACAATTCTGAGAAAATTTGACAATGTACAATTATAAATCTACCTACTGGGTCACTTACAATATTTTGTATCTTAATTGGTAGCGTTTTCTTAAATAGGATAGCAACCCCTCTTGCTTTTGAGTTAAAAGAAGATGCGACCATACTTCCTACCCAATCTCTCTTTAACTTTTGATGCTCTTTTTCCGTTAGATGTGTTTCTTGCAAGAAAGCTATATCTACTTCCAATTTTTTCATCTGTGTTAAAATTCTCTTCCTTTTTATCGGTCCATTTAACCCATTCACATTATAGCTTAAAAAATTTAATGTGTTATCCATTCATTCCTTTTTTTTTGTTGTTTCCTTACCTTGATACCTCTTCCGGTATTTACATTGTGCCCTATTTCAGTGTGCTCCCCTCCATAGTCCAGGTATAAAAACAGAAAAGAAATAAGAAAGATAGAGAAATAGACCCTCCCTCTAATGTTGTTAATAAATAGATTAGCAACATTACCCCCCTCTATTATACGAGGTGTGGTCCGCACCACACTTGTGCCCATGATTATGGTGGAGCATCCACATTCTCCAACCCCCCCGATATATCAAGTACTTCTAAAAATTAACAATCCTTAATACAGTTAATCCCCTCTATAGTATACAGATATTATTAATAATCAATCATTCATGAATCTTCTTAAGCATTTCTCGATGGCAATTCTTCCGCATACTCTTCTGCTTTGACAAAGTCTTTAAAAAAATTATTTTCTCCAGTGTTGATCATAATCTTTAAAGTAGCCGGATGCAGTAAAATAAACCTATAGCCTTTCTTCCATAGAATATTTTTTGCCTTATTAAATTCTTTTTTTCTGCTCAACAAGGCATTACTGATGTCTGGGTAAAAGATTATTTTAGTACCTTCATGTTCTATTGGTTTTCCCTCTCTTATATTATTCCCGACTGTTTTGAAAACCAATTCTCGATCTTGGTATCTTAAAAATTTAATCAACACAGATCTTGGCTTTTGATTAGCCGAGGGTTTGGGTCTTAGAGCCCTATGTGCTCTTTCTATTTCCATCGGACCTTGTTTATCTATTCCCAGAGTGGTCCCTATCCAATCTTGAAAAAAGTTAATTGGGTCTTCCCCCTCCACTCCCTCTGGCAAACCGACAATTTTAACATTATTTCTCCTGCTATAGTTTTCCAAGGCATCCAACTTCTCCGCCGTCTTTTTGCTTTCAATTGCTGCTGCAGTAATACTGTCTTCATTTTTTTCCACTCTAGATTTTAACATTTCATTTTATATTTGCATATTATCCACTTTATTTGTCACTGTTTGAAATTTCTCCTCCATTTTTTTCAAAGCCTTACGAAATTTCTTGTTATCTCTCCTCATTAATTTGTTATCTCCTTCAATTTTCTTGAGCCTGTTAATAATTTCTTGAAGCATCGTTTTCATATTAGTCTCTGTATCTTCTTGCTTTTCTTCCTCTTCTTCATTTCCACTTCCACTGCTAGTGGAGTCTCCCGTTACCTCATCGTCACTCGAGTCCGAAACTCCAGACAAAACAGACAAAGCATCAGCAGCCTCTCGGCAAACAGTGGGCTTTTTTGATAACTCACGGCGACTCCCTCGTATTTTGACCCGAGTCAAAGAGCGCTTGCTGGGAGTAGTAGATTCCAGCTTCATACCGGAACCCTCCCCAGACTCACCGCCTGCCGAGGGGTCACCAAATCTAGTCCCCTGCTCCATCAGAGCTGTGGGCCTTCCTTCGATTTTTTTCCTTGATTCCTTTGCTTGCTTCTGTGGCAGTTGTACGCCTCCTTTTACTTTCTTGGAAGGCATCTGTACGTTCTGTATTCTTTCTGATTTAATTTAAAGTACTTGATTCCTTTAGTTCGTCTTTTTTTAGCAGTTTAGGGCTTTGTTTTCGGGAGTGCTGAAAAGTTATGTCTACTCAGCCAAGCATTGGACACGCCCCCCTCTTGATCAGTGTTGAGGTATTGTGGGTCCAAGAGAGGTCATCAGAAATGCTGACACCCCAGAACCTGCTGAACACGCTTCACCTCCGTCCTGTTAATATGGATGGGGGTGTGCGTACCACCCCTAGTCCTTCTGTAGTCCACAATGAGCTCCTTGGTCTTCTTGGTGTTAAGGACCAGGTTGTTGTCAGCGCACCATGTTGCAAGTAGCTGGACCTCCTCCCTATAGGCCGACTCATCGTTGTCGCTGATGAGGCCAATCACCGTTGTATCATCTGCAAACTTAATAATGGTGTTAGAACCATGTACAGGTGTGCAGTTGTAGGTGAAAAGGGAGTAGAGGAGAGGGCTCAGCACACAGCCCTGTGGAACGCTGGTGTTCAGGGTGATGGTTGAGGAGGTGTCGTCTAATCTAACAGACTGGGGTCTGTTGGTTAGAAAGTCCAATATCCAATTGCAGAGGGAGGGGTTGATGCTCAGGTCGTTGAGTTTGGCAATCAGTTTGGAAGGGATGATGGTGTTGAATGCTGAGCTGAAATCGATAAACAGCATTCTCACGTAGGTGTCTCTGTTGTCAAGGTGGGAGAGGGCGTAGTGAAGTGCCGTGGAGATGGCATCCTCCGTACTCCTGTTCTGGCGGTAGGCGAACTGATAGGGGTCCAGTGTGGGAGGTAGGCATCCTTTGAGGTGTGTCAAGACCAGCCTCTCGAAGCACTTAGTGATGATGGGAGTAAGTGCAACTGGGCGGAAGTCGTTGAGGTTCGCTGCAGTGGGGTGTTTTGGCACCGGCACGATGGAGGTGGTTTTAAGACTCGTAGGTACAGCTGCTTGGGCAAGTGACAAGTTGAAGATGTCAATCCAAACATCTGTCAGCTGCGCAGCACAGACCCTGAGGACGCGCCCGGGGATACATCAGGGCCAGCAGCCTTCCGTGCATTAATCCTGCTCAATGCCGTACACACGTCGGTGGGGGTGAGTGTGAGGTGCTGATGATCAGCAGGGAGCACAGCCTTGATGGCCACCTCTTGATTGTCCCTGTCAAAGCGGCCATAAAAGTGATTAAGCTCCTCAAGGAAGGAGGCGTCGCTGGATGTGGGGATCGAGTTGATGGGTTTGTAATCCGTGATGGCCTGGATGCCTTGCCACACGCGTCAGGAGTCGGAGTTGTTCTTTACCTTGTAGCTGTGCTTGGCCTTCTTGATGCCTCTCTTCAGGTTAGCCCTGGAAGAACTGTAGGCCCGAGCCTCACCTGACCTGAAAGTGGTGTCACGTACTTTCAGCAGTAGTCTGACCTCACTATTCATCCATGGCTTCTGATTCGGGAATATGGTAATCCGTTTGAGGGTGGTGACACTGTTAATGGTGGAATTGATAAAATCCAGAATGGAGGAGGTATAAGAGTCAATGTCCGTGTGGGAGTCAAGGGTGGCCTGAGCTGCAAACACACTCCAGTCGGCGTTTCCAAAACGCTGCTGAAGTGAGAAGTCCGCTTTGTCTGACCAAACTTTAACTGTCCTCACTGTGGGTTTCACACGTCTGATGAGTGGGGAGTACTTAGGGAGCAGGAACAATGAGAGCTAATCAGACAGACCAAGGTGGGGGAGGGGGACAGCTTTGTAGGCCTCAGCCATGTTTGTATAAACTTTGTCCAGTATCTTATCTACTCTAGTGGCGCAGGAGACATGTTGATGGAATTTGGGGAGTACAGTCTTCAAGTTGGAGTGATTAAAGTCACCCGCAACAATGAAGGCTGCCTCAGGATTGTGAGTCTGTTGTTTACTTATGGCAGTATGCAGGTCTTTCATTGCAAGCTTAGTATTAGCATCCGGAGGAATATAGGCTGCAGTCACAACAGTAGATGTAAACTCTCTGGGCAGATAAAACGGTCTGCATTTGACCATGAGAAACTCTAGGTTAACTGAGCAGTGACTCTCGATGAAGGTAGTGTCCGTGCACCAAGTTTTGTTTACATAGATGCACAGACCCCCACCTCTGGTCTTACCGGAGTCAGTTGTTCTGTCCGCTCGGAGTATATGACGCCCCGTTAGCTCAATAGCGCTATCAGGAGCCATTCCTTCTCCAGAGATGCTGCCTGTCCCGCTGAGTTACTTCAGCATTTTGTCTACCCAGGTTTAAGAATTGGTTTGACTTCAGTGAAGGGGAAAAGATTTAATAGGAATCTGAAGGGTAACCTTTTCACACATGCATGGAACAAGCTGCCAGAGGAGGTAGTTGAGGGTTGGACTATCCCAACGTTTAAGAAGCAGTTGGACAGGTACATGGATAGGACAGGTTGGAGGGATATAGACCAAATCGGCAGATGGGACTAGTGAAGCTGGGACATGTTGGGCAAGTTGGGTCGAAAGGCCTGTTTCCACACTCTATCACTCTAAGTAAATAGGGAGTATAGTACTGCACTGAGAATGCAGCCCTTTGAGGCACTGGTATTGAGAATTATTATGAAGGTTGTCCGATTGCCTGTTGATTATGGTCTATAGTTCAGGATGTCCAGGATCCAGTTGGAAGACGTTGAATTACTTGAAAGACGTTGAATAACCCGCTGAGTTACTTAAGCATTTTGTCTACCCAGGTTTAAGAATTGGTTTGACTTCAGTTTCAGTTCAGTTTAGTTTATTGTCACTGTACTGAGGTACAGTGGAAAGCTTTTGTGGCGAGCTAACCAATCAGCAGAAAGGCAATACATGATTACAATTGATCTATTTACAGTGATTAGATACATGATAAGGGAATAACTTTTAGTGCAAGGTTAAGTCAGCAACGTCTGATCAAGGATAGTCCGAGGCTCATCAAAGAGGTAGATAGTAGTTCAGCACTGCTCCCTGGTTGTGGTAGGATGATTCAGTTGCTTTAACCGCTGGGAAGAAACTATCCCTGAATCTGATGGTGTGCATTTTCACACTTCTATACCTTTTGCCTGATGGGAGAGGGGAGAAGAGGGAGTGGCCAGGGTGTGACCCGTCCTTGATTATGCTGCTGGACTTGCCGAGGCAGCTTGAGGTTTAAGTGGAGTCAATAGAAGGGAGGTTGGTTTGTGTGATGGTCTGGGCTGCATCCACAATTCGCTGAAATTTCTTGCGGTCTTGGATGGAGCTGTTCCCAAATGAGGCTGTGTTGCATCCTGATGAAATGCTTTCTACGATGCATCTGTAGAGGTTGGTGAGAGTTGTAGGGGATATGTCAAACGTCCTAAGCCTTCCAAGGAAATAGAGGCATTGGTGTGCTTTCTTGGTTGTTGCTTCAATATGGGTGGTCCAGGAGAAGTTGTTGGCCGGTTACTATCTCCTTTGTCTTACTGACGTTGAGAGAAAGTTTGTTGTCTTGACGCCAGGACATGAGGTTCTCAATCTCCTTCCTGTGCTCCGTCTCATCATTATTTGATATCCGGCCCACAATGGTGGTGTCGTCTGCG
Source organism: Rhinoraja longicauda (assembly GCF_053455715.1). Taxonomy (NCBI): domain Eukaryota; kingdom Metazoa; phylum Chordata; class Chondrichthyes; order Rajiformes; family Arhynchobatidae; genus Rhinoraja; species Rhinoraja longicauda. The sequence goes on from NC_135976.1 coordinate 1,016,873, forward strand.
AATTTGAAAATTGCATTAGATTTGTACATGGCTGCGCAGTCGTGGGTGTACAAAGAGTAGAGGGCTGAGAACGCATCCACGTGGAGCACCAGCTGAGGATTATCGTATAGGATGATTTGTCCCCTATCCGCACTGATTGGGGTCTGTTGGTCAGGAAGTCGAGGATCCAGTGCTGTTTGAGTGGAGCTCACTGTATTTTTGTTCCCCTCCCCCGTGTCCATGCAGGTTTCTACCAGGTGTTTCCATTTCTATCCATATCTCCAAGGGTATGCTGGTAGGTTAATTGGTTGCAGTAAATTACCGACGTTTGAGGTAAATGGCAATAAGAGCCAAAGGTAGTTGATGTTGGATGTAAAGGAGAGTAAAGGCAGGAGGACTGGGATTGGTGGAGTTGGCATGGACCTGATGGCTGAATCCCTGACTTTTATCATAGTTGGTGAGAGGTGGTGAGGAAAGTATTGTCATCAGAACAGATCTACGGTGTCCTCCATAATGTTTGGGACAAAGACCCATCATTTATTTATTTGCCTCTGTACTCCACAATTTGAGATTTGTAATAGAAAAAATCACATGTGGTTGAAGTGCACATTGTCAGATTTTAATAAAGGCCACTTTTATACATTTTGGTTTCACCATGTAGAAATTACAGCTGTGTTTATACATAGTTCTCCCCATTTCTTGCCTCTTGATTTAAAATAATATTTTATAACTTTTCCTAGTTCTAATTGAAAAGGTTATTAACTTGAAAGATTAACTTCTCTTTCTTTCTCCACAGATGCTGCCTGACGTGCTAAGTAATTCCAGCATTTTCTACTTCTGTTTCTGCTGCCACTGAATGAGTATGGTAACTTGGGGATAATTGTAGGCCATTGCTGATCTGCCATATTTGATTCAGACTGACTAGATAAGCTCTTGTAAAAGTTTAAAATCCCGCAATACTGATTGAGCTCGACCTTGAAGAAGCCTTTCTCAGGCTCTGAACTTTCTGCTCGCTCCCCACCCTTCCCGCAAGCCCCTCCACCCGTCTCTTGGTTGCTCTCTTAAAATGTGACAAAATGTGCAGTGCAGAATGGCTCAAATAATTGCAGTAACAGACTGATTTCTGACATATGATGAAAGAAGGATGAGAGGGGATCTTCAGAAACATACAAAATTCTTAAGTGATTGAACAGGCTAGATGCAGGAAATATATTCCCGATGTCGGAGGAGTCCAGAACCAGGAGTCGTAGTTTAAGAATAAGGGACAGGCCATTTAGGACAGATGAGGAAAAACTTTTTCACCCAGAGAGTTGTGAATTTGTGGAATTCTCTGCCACAAAAGGCAGTGGCAGCCAATTCATTTTCAAGAGAGTGTTAGATGTAGCTTTTGGGGCTAACAGAATCAAGGGATAAGGGGGAAAAGCGGGAATGGGGTATTGATTTTGGATGATCAGCCATGATCATATTGGCTCAAAGGGCTGAATGTCCTACTCGTGCACCTATTTTGTATGATTCTATTTTGCAAGTGGGGAATTGTAAGAACTTGGTCCAGATTTCTGCAATGGATTGCTACTGAAATATTAACTATTTATTTTCTCTCCTAAGGGACTCCTGGACCCATCCAGTGGCTTTCAAGACTATTAGCATTTATTGACGTTTTCCACAAATTGCAATAATTTACCCTTGGAAACTTTCATTGCTTCTTAAACTTTGGTCAATTGTTTTAATGTTCATCTTTTTAATTTTTAATTTAATTAATTACAGTGCATATAACAACAACAGCAAATCCCATCCCTCCCCTTCCCTACACAATCATGAAAACAAACAAATAAAAACAAACAAATAAATAAATAAAAATAAATTAAAAAAACATAACTACAATGTGACAAAAAAGACAAAAGCACAAAAACATGAGTCAAGGTAATTTTCACAAGTCAAATATTTCAGTATTTTCACTGCTGGATTCAAAGAAGGTACAAAAGCCTGTGGCATTGAGGGGATAGTTTTACTTGTCCTTAATATGCTGCAGCACTGGGTTCCATATGTTAAAGAACTTTTGAGGTTTGCCAGACAATTCATATCTCAGCCTCTCTACGTGTAAGATGCCCATTAATTCTCTTAACCAAGTCTCACACTGAGGAGCAGAGTCTGATTTCCATAGTTTCAAAATACATCTGTTGGCAATTACCATACCATAAACCAAGATTGTGCGAGCATTATGGTCTAGCTTCTCAAGCGTTGTGGAATACCCGAATAGAGCAGTTTCAGGGTCTGGAGTTAAAGTGACGTTTAAAACAGTAGTGTAGTGGCCTGGCGGAGGCCAGAGAAAAGGCAAGACGCCAGGCAGTTTAAGGTAAGGTTCTTTATTAGGCTGTGAGCTCCTGCTCACAGCGTAGTCCGCCTAGGGATGAGCCACGCCTCCCAACGGGCTGGCTTTTAACCCCTTACGCCTGTCCGTCACGTAACGAGGGGGCTGACCCAAGGAGTGGCCTGATCCCCCGGGACCGCCACAGGCCCCCACCCCCAAGAACCGGAGGTACAAAACGGACAGGAGGGCGCACGAGGCGACCAGCCGGGGTGCGCACCATGACCGGCGCAGGGACCGGCGACTGACCGACAGGTGGAGGGGTCGTAGCAGACACTGGCGGGGGTAACGTGGACGGGGGGCGACTGCACCGGCCGATCAATGTCCACGTGTGCCGGCTTCAGCCGTGCGACCGAAACAGTCTCGCTGCGACCCCCCCATGTCCAGAACGAATGTGGCCGAGCCGTGTTGCAGGACCCGGAAGGGGCCCTCGTACGGCCGCTGGAGAGGTGATCGGTGCGCGTCCCTGCGCAGGAACACAAACTGGCAGTCCTCCAGAGCGGCAGGGACGTGTGGATGGAAGGTCCCATGACGTGACGTGGGCACAGGTGCCAGCCTGCCCACCGTCTGCCGAAGACGTTGCAGGGCGTCAGAAGGCTGCTCCACTCGACCCTGCGCCGGTGGGATGAACTCCCCGGGAACCGTCAAGGGGGCCCCGTACACCAACTCGGCGGAGGAGGAGGCCAAGTCCTCCTTGGGTGCGGTGCGGATCCCCAGCAAAACCCACGGCAGGGCATCCACCCAGTCTGGGCCCGTGAGCCGAGCCTTCAGGGCAGCCTTCAGCTGGCGGTGAAAGCGTTCCACCAACCCATTCGACTGTGGATGGTACGCCGTAGTGTGGTGTAGGCGGACACCCAAGAGTCGTGCCATGGCCGACCACAGTTCCGAAGTGAACTGCGGCCCCCGGTCGGATGTAATGTCCAGTGGCACCCCGAACCGGGCGATCCAGTGCGCCGCCAATGCCCGAGCGCAGGTGGCCGTCGAGGTGTCCGCCAGCGGAATGGCCTCCGGCCACCGCGTGAAGCGATCGACCACGGTGAAGAGGTGGGTCATGCCCCGGGACGGCGGCAGCGGCCCCACGATGTCCACATGAATGTGGTCGAACCGCTGCCGAGGGACACCAAACTCCTGCAGAGGCGCATGCACGTGTCGCTGGATTTTTGCAGTTTGGCACGGGATGCAGGTGCGTGCCCAGTGTGCGACCTGCTTACGCAGCCCGTGCCACATGAAGCGGGAGGCTACGAGGGCCACCGTCGCCCGAATGGAGGGGTGAGACAGCCCGTGGAGCACCTCGAATACCCTGCGCCGCCAGACGACAGGGACGATGGGCCACGGCAGGCCAGTGGAGGTGTCGCACAACAGCGTTGTGTCCCCTGGGCCACAGACAATGTCCTCCAGCTGCAGGGCGGACACGGCTGTACGATAGGTGGCCATCTCCTCGTCCCCCAGCTGTGCGGCTGCTAGGGCGGAATAGTCGATCCCCCCCGGCCATTTGTGGAACGGCGTGGACCGCGGGTCTAGACAGGGTGTCGGCCACCCTGTTGTTTTTGCCCTCCACGAAACGAATTGAGGTGGTGTACTCAGACACATACGCCAATTGCCTTTGTTGCCGCGCAGACCACGGATCCGAAACCTTGGCGAACGCAAAGGTGAGTGGCTTGTGGTCTGTGAATGCGGTGAAGGGTCTCCCCTCCAGAAAGTACCGAAAGTGGCGTACCGCGAGGTAGAGGGCGAGGAGCTCATGGTCGAACGCGCTGTAACGCCGTGGGGCCCCGCTGAGGTGTTTACACAGCTGGCGGAGGTGGGTGCAGTGCTCCTGCATCAAGCGGCTGGCCACGAGTACGTCGTCCAAGTAAACAAAGACGAATTCTAGGCCACGGCACACACAGTCCATAAGCCGTTGGAAGGCCTGTGCGGCGTTCTTCAACCCGAACTGCATCCGTGGGGATGTCGTCGGGGTGGACCGGGATTTGATTATACCCACGCACCAGGTCCACCTTGGAGAACACGGATGTTCCGGCCAGGTGGGCATTAAAGTCCTGGATGTGCGGAACCGGGTACCTGTCGGGAACGGTCGCGTCATTCAAGCGCCGATAGTCCCCGCATGGTCGCCAGCCCCCGTCCACCTTAGGGACCAAGTGGAGTGGTGACGCCCACGGGCTATCGGAGGGGCGCACGATTCCCATTGACTCCATCCGATGAAACTCCTCTCGAGCTAGACAGAGCTTGTCTGGAGCGAGACGCCGTGCTCGGGCGTGCACGGGTGGCCCGGTGGTGGGGATGTGATGCTGCACCCCGTGCTTGGGAGCGGAGGAGCAGAAGTGAGTTTGAACAATGTCCGGGAAATCCGGCAGGATGCGCGCGTACGTCGCATCCACGGACGACGGGTCCGACGTTGGGGGAGACCGGCCTCAGCATGCTGGAGTGCACCAGGCGCTGCCGCCTGACATCCACGAGCATGGAATGCGCCCGCAGGAAGTCGGCGCCGGTGATAATAGCACCAGCCCCCTCTGCTGGTGTCCGGTGGTGGTGCAGACTGGGATGCCCACCAGCGACCTCCGTTGGCCTCCAGCGGTATTGGAGGTGGTGCTGCTTGGGCCGACCACCAGCGACCTCTGGTGGCGTCTGGCTGAACTGCCGGCGGGCCGTGCGAAAAGGACGTTGGAGGTCGCCGTGGAGGTCGCCCTGAAACAGGGTCGACGGCGGTCCCAGCTTGCTGTGCGCCTTCCGACGCCACGGAAAAGACGGCCAGCACTTCCAGGTCCTCCCGACGGGACATCCAGATCTGGTCAGCGCGCTCGCCCAGCCCCTGCGTGTCGGTGAAGGGGTCCCCAGCGAGCTGAGAGCGGAGGCCGACTGAGAGCTGCCGAAGGTAGGCTTGCTTAAATAGGAAACAGGGCGGGTGGTCGCCCATAAGGGCGAGCATGTCCTCCAGAAGGGCCGACAGCCGTCGGTCCCCGAGGCCCCCCTTGCTCATAATTCGAGTTGCCCTCTCGGCCTCGCTGAGGCCGAACCTCCTGATAAGGAGGTCTTTGAGGCCCGCATATTTGTTAGCCGCGGGGGGGTCGTTCAGGTAGGGCTTAATTCGCCTTGCTGTCTCCTGGTCCAGGGCGCCGACGACATAGAAATACTTTGTTAGGTCAACGGTCACCCCTCGCACAGCAAACTGTGCCTTTGCCTGCTGGAACCAGACCTCAGGCTCTTCGGTCCACAGGGTCGGGAGTTTGAGGGAGACGGCATCGAGGTCGGCAGGACCAGGTTGCGCATTACTGCGAGACATCACGATGCGTGATGTATGTCGAGGTCACCAGTGTAGTGGCGTGGCGGAGGCCAGAGAAAAGGCAAGACGCCAGGCAGTTTAAGGTAAGGTTCTTTATTAGGCTGTGAGATCCTGCTCACAGCGTAGTCCACCTAGGGATGAGCCAACGGGCTGGCTGTTAACCCCTTACGCCTGTCCGTCACGTAACGAGGGGGCTGACCCAAGGAGTGGCCTGATCCCCCGGGACCGCCACAAGAGTACCATTGAAATAAAAGACCCCAAAAGTTGTGATGTTTTGGACAAGTCCAAAAGTGGTGAGCGAGTGTGCCCTCAGCGGTCTTGCATCTATTACACAAAGGTGAGAGATCAGGAAAGATTTTATGCAGCTTAACCTTAGAGTAGTGTAATCTGTGTGTAACCTTGAATTGAATCAGTTGTAGCCTAGAATTAATAGAACAGGATGTCATACTTTTCAGTACTACCTTCCAGACATCGTCATCAACTTCAATGTTAAGGTCTTCTTCCCAGGTTTGTTTTATTTTTAAAGTAGATTTATCTAGTTTGTTTGAAAAGATACCTACAAAAGATGAGATTAGGTTCTTTGCTTCCGGGGGGCCCAGCAAAATTTTGGACAATGAGTCGTCTTTGGGCAGGGACTCAAAAGGCGAATTTTTTTGTCGAACATAATTTCTCAGCTGTAAGTACCTGAAGAATTGAGTTTTGGGCAATGAGAACTTGGCTGATCAAATGATGCAAAGTGTCTATTTATGTAAAGATCTTTTATTGTAACTATCCCTTTGCAGCTCCATTCTCTGAACGCTGTGTCTGTAAATGATGGGGCGAAAGCGTGGTTATGCCAGATTGGGGCGTGCATTGACGTATTCGGAAGCTCACAAGCTTTCCTAATTTGGTGCCATATTCTCTGAGCATTGGACAGAGTGAAGTGATCCTCTCTAAGAGAGGTGAGAGATCTGGGTAATGAAAAAAGGAGAGCAGGGAGAGAAGTTTTTGGGGTTAAGCTTTTTTCAATCGCCAGCCAGGGGGGCAAGTCATATCCAACTCCCCGTTCATATGCATACTGCCAGTATACCATGACTCTAACATTGGTCGCCCAATAGTAATATAAAAAGCACGGTAACCCCAGTCCCCCATGTTCCCTCGTCTTTTGAAGATAAGCTCCTGTGTGCTTCATATCTCCAAATAAATGGCATAATGATAGAATCGATTAACTTAAAGTAGGATTTGGGGATAAAAATAGGGACATTCTGAAATAAATACAGAAATCTTGGCAGGGAGACCATCTTTACTGCGTTCACACGGCCAATCAAGGAAATAGGCAACGTTCTCCATTTCTCTATGTTCTCCTTTAGCTTGTTCAACCTTTTGGTAAAGTTAATTTTAAAAAGGGTCTTGGGGTTTTTAGATATTTTAATGCTCAGATATTTTATACTGTCCGGATTTGTTTTAAACTGCATATTGGCTAAGAATACAGGGTCTAATTCTGCTGTTAACGATATAAGTTCACCCTTCTGTCAGTTTATAGTGTAACCTGAGACCTCGCCAAAGGAATTAATAAGCTGGAATAGGTAAGGGACAGAATGTTCAGGGTCAGATACAAAGATGGCAATATCATCCGCATAAAGCGAAATCTTATGTTCCACCCCACCCAGTATTATCGGTTTTATAAGCGCATGCCCTCTTATGCCGATTGCCAGCGGCTCAATGGCTAATGCAAAGAGGAGCGGCGAGAGGGGGCAGCCCTGTTGCGTACCCCTCTGAAGGGCAAAGGGGGGTGACCTATCCTGGTTTGTGAGTATGGAAGTGGTGGGATGAGCATATATAAGACGGACCCAGGAAATAAAAGAGGCCCCAAGACCAAACTCTTCCAGCACTCTGAGTAAATCATATCATATCATATCATATATATACAGCCGGAAACAGGCCTTTTCGGCCCTCCAAGTCCGTGCCGCCCAGTGATCCCCGTACATTAACACTATCCTACACCCACTAGGGACAATTTTTACATTTACCCAGCCAATTAACCTACATACCTGTACGTCTTTGGAGTGTGGGAGGAAACCGAAGATCTCGGAGAAAACCCACGCAGGTCACGGGGAGAACGTACAAACTCCTTACAGTGCAGCACCCGTAGTCAGGATCGAACCTGAGTCTCCGGCGCTGCATTCGCTGTAAAGCAGCAACTCTACCGCTGCGCTACCGTGCCGCCCAAAGTGAGGGTCCCGACCCGAAATGCTGCCGATGCATTCCCTCCACAGATGCTGCCTGGCCTGCTGAGCTACTCCAGCACTTTGTGTTTTTCTCAAGATTCCAGCATCTGCAGATCCTTGTGTCTCCGGGGTCTCAGATATTCTACATGTAAACCCTGTATTAAGAATAAAACTGTTACATATGGTCCAAATGACATCCCTTAATTGCAGCTTTTCAGTAAGGGTATAGTGCGTGACTAAGGCTGGACACCCACCTTCAAGTGGGAGAAGGTTGGTCGTGGAACTGCCTTTGAACTGATACCTTGTAAATTTTCACTAGAGTAGCACAAGGGGTAGTTCTAAGGAGGTGACCATAACACATCGGAACAGAATTAGGCCATTCAGCCCATCGAGTCTACTCTGTACACCACTGTAGGAGCTAACCCAAGAGGAGATTCACTGTGAATCTAAACATGCAGTATCCCATCGGAAAGGGTAGTGCTGAGGCTGTGAGTCAGTAGAGAATGCTTTCTTTTCATCATTAAAGTACTCCCTCCCAACAAAGAACATTTCTTTTCTAAAGCAAAGCTATTTTTCAATACTAGATTTATAATTTATTTTTCTAAAAATATTTGCAATCTTTCATTGTTGTGTATTTACTTTCACAGCTGGTTTCATGTTATGCTGATCCAAGGGAAATGCCTGGAGCAGGATTGTGAATTGGGGTTTCCATCCATTGGAGAGTCCAGCCTGAGATATGTAGTTGTCCTCTTTAAATTGTAGGCTATGATACCAATGCTTGTGGTAAGTGAAACTTGCATCTTTCATCCTTCCTCGGATGATCTCACCAACTCTTCAGGACTACCTGTAAGTAAGAAAAAGAAGCATTGAACATTTTCATCCTTTGTTCCATCCAGTTTCTTCGTTTAGTTTATTATTGCCGCATGTATCAAGGTGAAGTAAAAAGCTTTTTCTTTCGTTCTATCCTTTCAAGGAAAAGAATATACATGATACATGATCTCCAGAGATGCTGCCTGTCCCGCTGAGTTGCTCCAGCATTTTGCATCTATCTTCAGTTGAAAACAGCATCTGCACTTGCTTCCTACATATGATTATAATTAAGCCGTCCATATAATACAGATAAAGGAGAAAGGGCACTTTTAAACTTAAAAGGATTTTTAGCTTTGAATTGTTGGTTGGAATACAAGCTTGCAAACTCAACAGAAGATGTCCCACAGAGGAATGATTTAACAGAATTTGTCACTGGGCCAGAGTTCAATGGATTATTTAATTTGATCGAAATGGTGATCTTTTGGGAGGAAGTGGAGCTTATGGAGGCAATTCGAGGGCGAGAAATTCTGAGGATATTGGTGAAGGGGAATTGAAAGCAAAAGAGGAAGGAAGAGTTCGGAGAAGGTTGGGGGGAGGCAGCTGGGAAAAAGTTGACAAAGACAGTGTAGACAAAGGCAGTGAAGGGGTTTTGCAATATTAAGTTTAAATTGGGAGTGGGAATGTGAACCTGTCTGCTTGAATCATCATCCTGCATCTCTTTTAAATCAGTGATTTGTAGAATGGAATTTGTCCAATGTCTGTTAATTTGTAACCAACAGATCCTTTGGTTTTATTTTGATTACATTCAGATAACAGTTGCAGCAGAGTGTGTTTCCTGCTACATCCAGTCCCGTGATTCTACTTCCCCACTTGAAGCGCCTTCACTAATCATTGCATTTGTTTTCACAAACTAGCATTCTCGTGTTTTGTAGAGAGAGTTATACTGCAACCTGGAACATTGATTTTGTTTCTCTTCCCACAGATGCACGTGACCTGCTGAACATTGCCAATGTTCTTTTATTTTTTAGTATATTTTTATGCATCAACAAAACATATTTTTAAAAATCCATTCTTTGTTTACTCACTTCTGTATCCATTTTATTGTCGTTAAACCAATGCGCACATGTACTGATTGCTCTCCCTTAGCAACTGTACCCCAGGTGCTTTTGGCTCTGATTATTATTTTGCAGTGCTACATGTAGGATGAAATGTGACGAATTTGTAATGAAGGAGTCTCCAAGAGGCCTTGAAGGAAAGCCTGGATACTGTGGCTGGAGCCTGCATATCGTCAGCATGGAGAGCAGCAGTCTGCAGGCGGCTAACAGCATGGGCCATGAGCGCTAATGCAGGCATGATCTTCCATTTCCAAATCTATGCTGGTGCTCCATGTTTTTAAATATATATTGTTGGCACTGCAAGTGAAAATGGATGTGTTTTTTACTGCATTTACAGGGTGTCGGAAAGGAACAGAAGATTGGGGATCCCAAAGAAACTTGGATTGGGTTTTGCCCAACCATCTTTAGCTGCTTCTATAATAACACTTTGTTTACCATCTTAAGGTCAGAAGTGGGAATGTTTACTTATAATTGCACAGTGTTCAATTCCATTAACGGCCTTGGGAATGAGGCAAGATCTGGATAACGTTCAGTGATGGGCTGATAAGTATTGAGTAACATCTGCGCCACACAAATGCTGAGCATGATCTCTCCAGCACAGTCTGACTACTTACTTTGCATTCACTAACGTTATCGGCAATAGAGTAAATGGCGATGTGTAGAGTAAGTGAAATGTGAATAACTCAGGCATGGGTGTGCAAAGATAATTAAAGTATCCTGAACAGGCTGTAGAAAATATTCAAGGGTAGAATATTAGCTCCTCTAGAGAATGGGAAAACATTGAGGTGGAAGTTCCAAGTGTTACACCACAAGTGGAGGACCAAGAGCACATCTGTGAGGGTCCTTTGAGAGGAGTATAATTTTATCAGAATGACAATGCCAAGAGCTAAATGCCAATTGTACAAACTGAAGTTGTGTCCCCCAGAATGTGGAGATTTCATCATGTTTCAACATTTCATGGAGAATTAAGAAGCTACATAGAGCAGTGTCATTGCTTGGAGAATCTAGAATTGGAGAAGTGGAGAGAACTTGGTTTGTTTTAAAGAAAACTCTCTGCATTGATAAATACTGGAGGGTGATGGGTAAAGCTATAATTTTGTGCTCTTCTGCAAATTACACTTTGCAAAAGATTTACTTATTTGTTTAAAATCTGAAATTGATAGTTTTAATAACCAGGAGTATTAAGAGACTGAAACAAAATGGCTATGCCGAGTTAGGATAAGAAATTCAGCCGTAGCTTGTGACAGTTAGTGCAAAATCATTACCTGCAAGTCTCCTTAGTGCTGGCACTGTTGTCAACAGTGGAGCTGAGTGTGGAGAGATGAAAACAGGCAGGGGGCAATGCATGCATGTTTAGAATGAGAAGTCAGAAATTAATATCCTTCCCTAGCTATGATCTCACACAGTTGTGGGACAGATCCGAGCAGCTGGGTGAATGTTCCTGTCCCTGGGCTCATGTTTCCTTCCTTCAACAGCAGGAAAAACACTTGGACTGCTTCTTCATTCTCTGCATGATTATCTTAGAGAAACGTGAACTGGGTGTCACCAAATGACTCTTTACTTATCATGTTATTACACTGAACCATTCTCAGTGTTGTGCCAAGGTGTTAATATGAATGTTTTTTTATAATCCATGTAGTGATGCACTAGAAGGGAGTGATTGTGTTTATATTTTGGACTTGCATTATATTTTTCATTTTATTTTGTAAGTTCATTACTTTGAAGAAGTTGTAGTGTTTTTATAACCTCTCGAAGGTTAAGAAGTGTCCACAATAAAAATCTTTGATCTTGGTATGAATCAGAGTAAAAGAAGAGACACCTGTTGTTTATCTGATCACACCTATTGACATGTATAATGTGCTTAAAATGTGGAGTGAATTTCTTTTCCATGCATTTTCTGTTACATCCACAAAAAACGACAGCAATTTCACACCCATCAAGAATGAAGGGATATCTACTTCAAAGACGGCACAGAGAGAATAAGACATTACACTTTGGTTCCCTGATCTTAATTTGAATAGACAATAGACAATAAGTGCAGGAGTAGGCCATTCGGCCCTTCGAGCCAGCACCACCATTCAATGTGATCATGGCTGATCATTCTCAATCAGTACCCCGTTCCTGCCTTCTCCCCATACCCCTTGACTCCGCTATCCTTAAGAGCTCTATCTAGCTCTCTCTTGAATGCATTCAGAGACTTGGCCTCCACTGCCTTCTGAGGCAGTGAATTCCACAGATTTACAACTCAGACTGAAAAACTTTTTCCTCATCTCCGTTCTAAATGGCCTACCCCTTATTCTTAAACTGGCCCCTGGTTCTGGATTCTCCCAACAATGGGAACATGTTTCCTGTCTCTAACGTGTCCAACCCCTTAATAATCTTATATGTTTTGATAAGATCCCCTCTCAACCTTCTAAATTCCAGTGTACACAACCCTAGCCGTTCCAGTCTTTCAACATACCACAGTCCCGCCATTCCGGGAATTATCCTAGTAAACCTACGCTGCACGCCCTCAATAGCAAGAATATCCTCCCTCAAATTTGGAGACCAAAACTGCACACAGTACTCCAGGTGCGTTCTCACTAGGGGCCTATTCAACTGCAGAAGGACCTCTTTGCTCCTGTACTGAACTCCTCTTGTTATGAAGGCCAACATTCCATTGGCTTTCTTCACTGCCTGCTGTACCTGCATACTTCCTTTCAGTGACTGATGCACTAGGACACCAAGATCTCGTTGTACGTCCCCTTTTCCTAACTTGACACCATTCAGATAATAATCTGCCTTCTTATTCTTACCACCAAAGTGGATAACCTCACACTTATCCACATTAAACTGCATCTGCCATGCATCTGCCCACTCACACAACCTGTCCAAATCACCATGCAACCTCATAGCATCTTCCTCACAGCTCACACTACCACCCAGCTTTGTATCATCTGCAAATTTGTTAATGTTACTTTTAATCCCTTCATCCAAGTCATTAATGTATATTGTAAATAGCTGCGGTCCTAGCACCGAGCCTTGCGGTACCCCACTAGTCACTGCCTGCCATTCTGAAAGGGACGCATTTATCCCCACTCTTTGCTTTCTGTCTGTCAACCAATTTTCTATCCATGTCAGTACCCTACCTCCAATACCATGTGCTCTAATTTTGCCCACTAATCTCCTATGTGGGACCTTGTCGAAGGCTTTCCGAAAGTCGAGGTACACCACATCCACTGGCTCTCCATTGTCAATTTTCCTAGTTACATCCTCAAAAAATTCCAGAAGATTAGTCAAGCATGATTTCCCCTTCGTAAATCCATGCTGACTCGGAACGATCCTGTTACTGCTATCCAAATGCTCCGCAATTTTGTCTTTTATAATTGACTCCAGCATCTTCCCCAACACTGATGTCAGACTAACTGGTCTATAATTTCCCGTTTTCTATCTCCCTCCTTTCTTAAAAAGTGGGATAACATTAGCTACCCTCCAATCTACAGGAACTGATCCTGAATCTATAGAACATTGGAAAATGATCACCAATGTGTCCACAATTTCTAGAGCCACCTCCTTAAGTACCCTGGGATGCAGACCATCAGGGCCTGGGGATTTATCAGCCTTCAGTCCCATCAGTCTACCCAACACCATTTCCTGCCTAATGTGAATCTCCTTCAGTTCCTCCGTCACCCTCTGACCACTAGAACATCTGGGAGATTGTTTGTATCTTCCTTAGTGAAGACAGATCCAAAGTACCGGTTCAACTCATCTGCCATTTCCTTGTTCCCCATAATAAATTCCCCTGCTTCTGACTTCAAGGGACCCACATTTGCCTAGACTATTTTTTTCATCTTCACATACCTAAAAAATGTTAGATTTAAGATTTATAGTTCACCGAGTTAAACTATTGCTTTTAGAAATGAGCGATAATGTAAATAGGCATTGTTCCCAAGGTAGGAAAATGTCGCCTGGGGATGGAGTAAGTTTGGTATTGACATCTAATCCCTGAATTAGACTGGATACTGTGGCTATCAATCACTAAATTTAGGTGGAAGTGGACTACATCTACTACCACCCTATTTGTGTAAGGAGAACATCCCTTTCTCATGGTTTCTCTGTCTCCGCTCCATCTGCTCAAGATGAAACTTTCCACTCTAGGATATCTGAGATAACCACGTTTCCTGGGGAAATAGCACTTCTTTCCACAGTGGTTGGATCCTACACCCACGTCTCCTCCATTTCCTTGCAGTTCTCAAACCATACCAAACAGGGTTTTCTGCTCCTGCCTTTCACCTCACCAGCCTCCGAAAGAACACATCATTCTCCAACATTTTTGCCATCTTCAACATGATCCCATCATCAGTCACCTCTTCCCTTCCCCACCCCTTCTGCTTTCTGCAGAGACCACTCTCTCAGTGACTTCCTGTTTGCACATATCACCCTCTCCCTCACCACGCACTTTCCCCAGCAATTGCAGGAGGTTCAAGCCCTGTCTTCCTCCCTCACTGCTGTCCAGGGACCTAAACTACCTCCCAGGTGAAGCAGAGGTTTACATGCACCTCCACCAACCTCATTATTGCATTTGGTGCTCTCCATGTGGCCTCCGCTACATCGGTGAGACCAAGTGCAGTAGGAAAGCAAATTGCAGATGCTGGTTTAAATCGAAGGTAGACACAAAATGCTGGAGTAACTCAGCGGGTAAGGCAGCATCTCTGGAGAGAAGGAATGGGTGAAATTTCGGGTCGAGACCCTTCAGACTGAAGATCATCAGTGTGAAGAAGAGTCTCAATCCGAAACATCACCCATTCCTTCACTCCAGAGATGCTGCCTAACCCGCTGAGTTACTCAAGCATTTTGTGTCTACCTTCGAGACCAAGTGCGATCTAGGCAACTGTTCGCTGAACACTTGCACTCTATCCGCCAGGATCAGTGGGAGCTCCTGGTTACAGGTCACTTCATTTCACCTTCATATTTTACCCAGGTCCTCTCGCACACATCTTTCTTTCCTCTCTGCCATCTGTTTTTTCCCCCCCTCCTCCACCTCTACTCATCACCCATCCTTGTTTACCCACTATCACTCCCTCTGGTTCTACATTCCTTTCTTACCACACTCCACCATATGCAGCCCTGTTTGTTTTCTCCACATCACCTCCAGCCTTTGACTTTCTCCACCCTTTTCCCTCCCACTTACCTGGATGCACCCTCCACTTGCTGGCTGTTGCCCCCTCCCCTTCACCTCTTTCTAGTGGCTATCTCCCCTCCAGTTTTGAAGAAGGACCCTGATTTAAAACGTCATCTGTCCCTTTCCTCCTCGGATGCTGCCTAACCTGTTCCTCCATCACTCCTGTTTTTGTTTTTGCACTAGAATGAGTCATGGACCAGCTGTGGGCATTGGCAGAGTCCAGCCAGAAGTGCACATAAGAGCAAAAATAAATGAATGTCTTTGGTTTTTCAGACTTTGTGCGTGAAATTTAGACCAAGAGCTGTTGGGCAAATGGAAGGAACTGGAAGAGAGACCATTGAGCTCGGGTGCTGTCCATGTAGGTATGAGATGGAAAAGATATGTACATAAGAGTGTAAAGGTTTTTTTGTGTGGCTGTTGTAAACTGACAGCCTAATTGAAGTTGGATGAAGGGAGCATTACCTGATTTAAAAATATATATTTTGGCTGAATTTTTTTTCAGGCATTTCCTATCAGTGGCTTAAATTACATAGTTTGGAAAGCTAATTATCCAACAAGATTAAAATGAGTTTGTCACGAAAATCGCATCATTAATATTGCATAAATCCAAACCTGTGTGTTTACAAGGAGCCTGCTCTGTCTGGCTGGAGCTCATTGCTTTATTAAAATTCATAGCATAATACTCAGAGTTCTGGAACTTTTCCAATTTTAATGTAATTAATGTTTACTACTAATTTTCTATTCCGTGTTGATGGAATTAGGATGATGTAACTCAATAATTTGACTGCTTAATAAAGATTTTATTTTGCACTAGTGTTATTTCCATACTCCTGCTGTACTTGGATAGGAGGTCAGATTATATAAGAAAAACACGGGTTACTGGCTACGTTTGCATGAAGCAAATCTTTTATCAATTAGATGTTGTATAAATTGTTTCTTTTGACGGCTGATCTTTTGCTCTTGAGATAACGGCATAGCTGGCAAGCTTGTTACTGTCACATAGAACCCCACCGATAGAAGAGATTTGCAGGCTCTGCGGAATCTCTAAGTTTGCCTTCTTTGAAGAATTTCTCCTCCCTCCAGTGGGAGTTCTGCGTGACCCTCTCTCTCTGCTCTCCCTGCTGCTCTTTAACCATGGACCGACCCAGATTTACCCATTTGCCAATCAAGCCCTCCCTCACCTGTATCCACCTATCACTTGTGTAGGAAGGAACCGCAGATGCTGGTTTCAACCGAAGATAGACACACAAAGCTGGAGTAACTCAGCGGGCCAGGCAGCCTCTCGGGAGAGAAAGAATGGGTGACGTTTCGGGTCAAGACCCTTCTTTAGACTGGTTAGGGATAAGAGAAACGAGACATATAGACAGTGATGTGGAGAGATAAAGAACAATGAATAATAATAATAATAATAATATATTTATTTTATATAGCGCCTTAACACATACACAAAGCGCTTTACAAATACAATTAACATAGAAACAAACAGACAAACTATCCTGACGGAAAAGCGGCGAATACTCAACGCCAGCGTCCTCTCACGTCAGGGTCCGGCAGTAGACATTAAAGAACACAAGACACACAGATACAATTTTTTACACAAAACAGCCATCACAGTGATTGCTCTAGGCATACCCTCACTGTGATGGAAGGCAAAGTCTTATCTCCTCCTCGTTCTTCTCCCGTGGTGCCACGAGGCAGTCGAGGCTCCCAACCCCTTGAAGCCCCCACCTGGCGATGGAAAGTCCCAGGGTCGAGCCGAGCAGGCCGATGAAAGTCCTGAGCCCCCACCGGGCGATGGAAAATGCCGTGGCCGAGCCACGCAGGGCGATGAAAGTCCTGAGCCCCCACCGGGCGATGTAAAGTGCTGCGGCCGAGCCACACAGGGCGATGAAGGGCCTGCGGGCGGGTTGATCGTGCCTCGTGCTTCGGGGCGGTCGAAGCTGCTACGGCTGGAGCTCCCAAAAGCCGGTCGCCAGCCAGGGACCTGCGAGCTCCTGATGTTGCGGTCTGCAGGGCCCACGGCCGAAGCCTCCGAGATGGTAAGTCCAGGCCCTGCGACCGGAGTCTTCGAGGTCGATCCCAGCTGGAGGCCGCCGACTCCACGATGTTAGGCCGTTGCGCGAACGGAGATACGACACGGTAAAGGTCGCATCTCCGTTGAGGAGGAGATTTAAAAAAAGGTTTCCCCCAACCCCCCCACCACCCCCCTACATACACAGAATTAAAAATAAAACAAAACGTACATTTAACATCAACAATGACAACAATGAAAGATTACCCATTCTTTCTCTCCAGAGATGCTGCCTGTCCCGCTGAGTTACTCCAGCTTTTTGTAGGTTTGTGCATCCCCCCTGTTTTTTCCAGCTTTCTCCCCCCCCCACCCCACCCCACTCACTCCATCAGTCTGAAGAAGGATCCCGACTTGATGTTGTCTCTCCATTCCCTCCACAGATGCTACCTGACCCACTGAGTTCCACCAGCACCTTGTCCACTCAACGAGGTTTGAAGGGGCATTGGAGATCAGCCTGTGTAGATTTTTTTTTTCTTTAAAGTTGAAAACATTTTCAGATGTCAATTCCCCATTTGTCAGTTTTGATGAATTTATTTTCAGGACTTGGCTGGGTGAGGTTTGACCAATGTGTCGAGAAGTAGCATTGATTGATTGGTCCCTATCTGTAAAGCTGTTTGTTGGACAGTCAAGGAAATATCACAGCCAGCAAAATCTTAAATACACAGGTGTGACAGTCATGAAGAAGGGTCTAAACCTGAAACATCACCTCTCCATGTTTTCCAGATGTGTTGCCCTGATCTGCTGAGTTACTCCAGCACTTTGTCTTTGTCTTTTTTTTGCAAACCAGCATCTGCAGTTCCTTGTTTCTCTTTTCAGAATTTCAAGTTTGCCTCATGTCCACTTTTTTGACAGCATTGTAAAACCATTTCCACTGAAAGTAATTTACTGATTATTTGCAAATATTTCTGAGAAGTGATTTTATTTATAAAAGAAGATTTATTCAACCCTTTGAGGTTTGTGTTTTTAAACTTTACGATGTTTCTGGTCTCAGCCCTATTTAGACCAGAATTAAAAGTAGTTTTGTGACTATGAAGAGCTTGTTGTGTTCTCTGCACATTCAGCTTGACTGCAACACTGCGCTGGCAGAGAGAGGTACCATCCTGGTGCATTTCCTTGGGCATTGTAGCAGCAGATTAAATACAATCAATATTGATTACCTGAAGTATTTAAATGTGAATGAATACCTCGAGGGAATAAACATCTATTGTCAAAATACATCAATGTTCCGGCTAACGCCTGTCAGGTTACTAACTATGCACCAGACCATCTTCCCAACACGGTTTCACCAGGCACTGTCCCAACTCCCCGATGGAGAATAGTTAAACATAGGCTGTGTATAATACGTTTCCATCCTGTGGTCTAAGGATTTCCACACACAAACAGCTGTGCATTTGACTCAACCGTTCAGTTTGGACTTTAGACTTACAGTGTGGAAACAGGCCCTTTGTCCCTCCGAGTCTGCGCCGCCAATCGATCACCTGTTCACACTCGTTCAATGTTATTCCATTTTTGCCTTCTGCACACTCGGGGCAATTTACAGAGGCCAATTAACCTACAATCCTGCACGTCTTTGGAAGGTGGGAGAAAATTGGAGCATCCGGAGAAAACGCAGGCGGTCATAGGGAAGACGTGCAAACTCCAGAGACAGCAGCCCGGGTCAGGATTGAATCCAGGTCTCTGGGCTGTAAGGCAGCAATTTTACTGCTAGGTCACTGTACCGCCCTTTCTTACTTCATGCAACTTATCAAATATGTCTTTCAATATGTCAGTCACACAAATTTTTAAAGAAAACTAAATAATTTTACCTTATTTATGTACTGTAGTGGTGGTTTCCTTAAAGAATGGCATTCTAGTTTGAATAATTCTGATGTGCACTATTTATAGACTATTATCCATGATCACATTGAATGGCGGTGCTGGCTCGAAGGGCCAAATGGCCTACTCCTGCACCTATTGTCTATTATGATAGAGCCGCTAAAACTGTCCGGAAGGGAGCTTGGGACACATCTGTAAACTCGGTTATTAAATTCTGGTGCAGTTTTTTAAAACCCATCCAGCTAGAAGATGGAAAGCAAGTGAAAGTGTATTACCTCTCTGAGCCAATTAAATTTGGGCTACTATTCTACTGGCCACATGATCAAAGAGCATCGAACTTTTCAGCGCAATAGATCCCGCTGGCTTGAGAGCGCTGAGACTCTGTTATATATACCCCTTTCAATATTACTTTCCAGTAAAATTGGAGGTAAGACTTCTATTTATATATGTGTCTGTCACAGCCTCAGGAGCTACCAAAGTTGTTGGCTATCAGTGAAGTGTGGTCACCGTGCTTGGAAATTTGACAGGCAATATCCCCCCTTCCCATAAATAGCACCGTGAAAGTGGCAGCATAACCTATTAGGAGATTATTCTTGGTCGGGACACTGTGTACCCATTCTTCAAAATAATAGCATTAAATCTGAAATGATCATCTAATGGAACAGATTTTACATTTTCATCAAAAAGATAACCCACACCGTGGAATTCCTATGTGCTTAAGCTAGTATCTCCATGGGTTTTACCAAATCTCTGGAGTATGACACAAATGCATGTCTGATTTGGGGCCGGGTTATCATTGGTACAGCACAGCAAAAAACAGAGGCAAGTAGAAGGAGGTTTGTTCTACCTAATTCCCTGGATTTTCTTCTCCACAAACAGGAAGGATATGAAGGCTTGCAGAGGGTGTAGAAGAGGTCTACCTGGAATGCTGCCTGGATTGGAGGGTAGTTCAGTTTAGTTTATCGTCACGTGTACCGAGGTACAATGAAAGCCCTTTACAGTGAAAAGGATATCAGCTATAAAGAGAGGTTGGACAAGCTCTGGACTGTATAATTCTAAATACGTCCATCAGGACTCTTGAAGGGCGGCACGGTGGCACAGCGGTAGAGTTGCTGCCTTACAGCACTTGCAGCGCTGGAGACCTGGGTTCGATCCCAACTATGGCTGCTGTTTGTACGGAGTTTGTACGTTCTCCCCGTGACCCCGTGGGTTTTCTCTGAGATCTTCAGTTTCCTCCCACGCTCCAAAGAGGTACAGGTTTGTAGGTTAATTGGCTTGGTATGAGTGTAAATTGTCCCCAGTGTGTATAGGATAGTGTTAATATGTGGGGATCGCTAGTCGCGGCAGACTCAGTGGGTCAAAGGGCCTATTTCCACGCTGTATCTCTAAACTAAACTAGACTCAAGGGGAAGTATATAAAATTGTGAGAGGCATAGATAGGATAGACCAAAACCTTTTCACCCCATGGTGGAATTGGCAAAGACTAAGAGGGCACAGCCTTAAGCTGTGAAGGACAAAGTTTAAAGGAGATAGAGCACGTGGAATTGGGGGTAGGGTATTAGAGCACATGGTATTGGTAGGGTATTGACAATGGATAGAGAATTGGTTGGCAGACAGGAAGCAAAGAGTAGGAATAAACGGGTTCTTTTCAGAATGGCAGGCAGTGGCGAGTGGAGTGCCGCAAAGCTCGGTGCTGGGGCCGCAACTATTTACAATATATACTAATGATTTGAATGATGGAATTAGAAGTAACACTAGCAAGTTTGCAGATGACACAGCTGAGTGGCAGTGTGAACTGCGAAGAAGATGTTAGGAGGTTGCAGGGTGACTTGGACAGGTTGAGTGAGTGGGCAGATGCATGCCAGATGCAGTATAATGTAGATAAATGTGAGGTTACCCACTTTGGTGACAAAAACAAGGAGGCAGATTATTATCTCAATGGTGTAAGATTAGGTAAAGGTGAAGTGCAACGAGACCTGGGTGTCCTTGTACACCAATCACTGAAAGTATGCATGCAGGTACAGCAGGCAGTGAAGAAAGCTAATGGCATGTTGGCCTTCATAACGAGAGGAGTTTAGGAGCAAAGAGGTCCTTCTGCAGTTGTATAGGGCCCTGGTGAAACTACATCTGGAGTATTGTGTGCAGTTTTGGTCTAATTTGAGGAAGGACATCCTTGCTATTGTGGCAATGCATCGTAGGTTTATAAGGTTAATCCCTGGGATGGCGGGACTGTCATATGAGGAAAGATTGGAAAGACTGGGCTTGGAGTTCACTGGAGTTTAGAAGGATGAGAGAAGATGTTATAGTCAAGTCAAGTCAAGTCAATTCAATTTTATTTGTATAGCACATTTAAAAACAACCCACGTTGACCAAAGTGCTGTACATCTGATTAGGTTCCAATGGAAAAAAAAAGAAACATACAGTAGCACGCAAACAGTTCACAGCGCCTCCTCAATGAGCCTCAAACGCTAGGGAGTAGAAATAGGTTTTGAGCCTGGACTTAAAGGAGTCGATGGAGGGGGCAGTTCTGATGGGGAGAGGGATGCTGTTCCACAGTCTAGGAGCTGCAACCGCAAAAGCACGGTCACCCCTGAGCTTAAGCCTAGACCGCGGGATAGTGAGTAGCCCCAAGTCGGCCGACCTGAGGGACCTGGAGTTAGAGAGGGGGGTTAGAAGATTTTTGATGTAGGGGGGGAGTGTCCATTTAGGGCTTTATACGTGAATAGGAGGAGCTTGAAGTTGATTCTGTACCGTACAGGGAGCCAGTGGAGAGAGGCCAGAATCGGGGTGATGTGGTCCCTTTTACGGGTACCCGTCAGGAGTCTCGCTGCGGCGTTTTATAGAGACGTATAAAATTATAAAAGGGCTGGACAAGCTCGATGCAGGAAAAATATTCCCAATGTTGGGGGAGTCCAGAACCAGGGGCCACAATCTAAGAATAAAGGGGAGGCCATTTAAAACTGAGGCGAGAAGAAACTTTTTCACCCAGAGTTGTGAATTTGTGGAATTCTCTGCCACAGAGGGCAGTGGAGGCCAATTCACTGGGTGAATTTAAAAGAGAGTTAGGTAGAGCTCTAGTGGAATCAAGAGATATGGGGAGAAGGCAGGCACATGTTACTGATTGTGGATGATCAGCCATGATCACCATGAATGGTGGTGCTGGCACGAAGGGCCAAATGGCCTCCTGCACCTATTTTCTCTGTTTCCATGTTTCTATGCATAGATTGGATCGACCAAAACTTTTCTCCCCCCAGGGTGGAATTGGCAAAGACCAAGAGGGCACAGCCTTAAGCTGTGAAGGACAAAGTTTAAAGGAGATGACCGTGGATTTTTTTTTACACAGTGGTCGTTGCCTGTATTGTGCTGCCTGGGGTGGTGGTGGAGGCAGATACTACAGTGGCATTTAAAAGGCTTTTAGAATGGCACATGGATTTGCAGGGAATGGAGGGATATTAAGGCAAAGGAGATTAACCTGACATCATATTCTGCATGCACATTGTGGGCTGAAGGGTCTGTTCCTGTAGTATTCTATGTTTTAAAGTCAGCCTATGGTTTGTGACAAGTGTACAATGAACAATGTGGTCGGAAGAAAATTGGACTGAAGACGGGGTGATATTTTGCTGCACCTTGCGTCTCTCGACTGTTTCATTCAATATGTTGTTCCAGTGTACCAACAAATATATCAACTGCACAGATTCTGCCAAGGAATAATCAGACCATTTGTGGATCCGGGCTCTGACCAGGACACCCTCTGTGAGAAAGAGTACTTTGCAGAGAGCTGCAGTGCTTCAAGTATTTGCACAAATGGTGCCTCATGTCCAACATCAACAGAATAACTGAAGCCACAGCATTTTAACATGTTCTTGGGTCTGAGACATCCCAGGAAAAGAAGAAATTTATTATATTTGTTTTATATACAATAAAATCTAAAATCTTTTTTAACCACAGTTTAAAAAGTATAAATCCATTCAACAGAGAAAAGATGATTGTTCATTAATAAAGATTTTCTTGGAAAACGAATGTCTGTTCAACTCCAGAGAGTGTAAATAGACCTGACAGTTTGTGATGTATGTGATGGGCTGCTGTTCTATACATATCATTGGAATAGTACTGCTTGCAGAATTGGGTTTCATATGTTAGCGTGGTTCCCAGTGGAAAATAACTACATACGAAGTGTAGTAATTTGAGAAGTCGAACCAGGGCAGGACTTCTGCAGTTGTACAGGGCCCTAGTGAGACCGTACCTGGAGTGCTGTGTGCAGTTTTGGTCTCCCAATTTGAGGAAGGATATTCTTGCTATTGAGTAGGTTTACTAGGTTAATTCCCGGAATGGCGGGACTGTCCTATGTTGAAAGATTGGAGTGGCTAAGCTTGTATACACTGGAATTTAGAAGCATGAGAGGGGATCTTATCGAAACATATAAGATTATTAAGGGGTTAGAGGCAGGAAACTTGTTCCCAATGTTGGGGAGTCCAGAACCAGGGGCCACAGTTTAAGAGTAAGGGGTAGGCCATTTAGAACGGAGATGAGGAAAAACGTTTTCAGTCAGAGAGTTGTAAATCGGTGGAATTCTCTGCCTCAGAAGGCAGTGGAGGCCAATTCTCTGAATGTATTCAAGAGAGAGACTAGATAGAGCTCTTAAGGATCGCGGAGTCAGGGGGTATGGGGAGAAGGCAGGAACGGGGTACTGATTGAGAATGATCAGCCATGATCACATTGAATGGTGGTGCTGGCTCGAGGGGCCGAATGGTGTACTCCTATTGTCTATTGACTTTCACTGTAAATGGTAGGGCCCTGGGAAGTGTGGAGAAGAGGGAATATAGTTCCCTGAAAGTGGCGTCACAGGTAGAAAGGATGGCCAAGAAGGCGTTTGGTACATTGACCTGCATCAGTCAGGGTATGGAGCACAGAATAACATTATGTTACAGCTGTACAAGGTATTGTTGAGGCCACATTTGGTGTATTGGGTTCAATTTTGATTATCCTGCTATTGGAAGGATATTGTTAAGCTGGAAAGGGTGCAGAGAAAATTTATGAAGATGGTGTGAGGACTCAAGGGCCTGAGCTACATGGAAAGGTTGGGCAAGTAGGACTTTATTCATAGGGAGCAAAAGGCTGAGGGGTGATCTTATAAAGGTGTGTAAAATCATGAGGGGAATTGATCAGGTGAATGCACACAGTCTTTTCCCAGACAGGGGAATGAAGGAACCAGAGGATATAGGTTTATGGTGAGGGGGAAAGATTTAATCGGAACCTGAGATGCAATTTTTTTCACACAGGGTGGTGGGTATATGGAATGAGCTGCCAGAAGTAGTTGAAGCAGGTAGAATCATAGAGTTACACAGCATAGATACAGACCCTTTGGCACATCTTGCCCATGACAACATTAGTCCCACCTGTCTGCCCATATCCCACTAAACCTTTCCTATCCATGTACCTGTCCAAATGTCTTTTAAATGTTGTTATAGCACCTGCCTCAACTACCTCCTCTGGCTGCACGTACCATACACCCACCGATGCAATAACAACATTTAAAAGACAGGTTAATAGGTAAGGTTTAGAGGAATATGTGGGCAAATGGGACTAGCCCAGAAGTGGCACCTTGGTCAGCATAGGCGAGTTGGACCAAAGATCCAGCTTCTGTTCTGTATGACTACACAACCAAAGACGTGCTCAGGATTTAAAGTCTTCCAGTGCTGCAGCTCTAAAGAATACATGGCAAATCATTGTTGGTAATGTAGACGTCTAGCCACACTGATAAAGCCCATGTAGCCCCAGAAATCCACACTAAAGTAGTTGAGATGTTCAGCTAATGCAAGCGTGTAGCAGATCCATGCCCAGGCTGTCTAAAAAATATCTCAATAAGTAAAAGAAAAGGTGCAAAGGGCTGGAGTATCTCAGCGGGTCAGGCAGCATCTCAAGTGAGCATGGATAAGTGATGTTTCACCGAGTGCTGGAGTAACTCAGCGGGTCAGGCAGCATCTCAAGTGAGCATGGATAAGTGATGTTTCTCGTCAGGACCTTTCTTCACAGGTCTTGACCAGAAATGTCACCTATCCATGTTTTCTGCAGATGCTGCCTGACCAGCTGAGTTACTCCAGCACTTTGAGTCTTTTTTTTATAAACCAGCAGCTGCAGTTTCTTGTATCTATCCTAATAAGTTATTTACTAATTCTCGGCCTACATAAATTTCAAAAGTTGTTTAAAATCCTGTCATCCAAGTCTCTGACCTGCGTAACAATCAATGGTTCCCATTCCCCAATAAAACGAACACAAAATCTTTGTACCAGTATATGGATTTAGTCTTTGGAGATACAGCATGGAATCAGGCCCTTCGACTCACCGAGTCTGCACAGATCAGCGATCCCTGTACACTACACTCTAGGGACAACTTATAATTTTACCGAAGCCAATTAACCTACAACCCTGCACAACTTTGGAATGTGTGAGGAAACTGGTGCACTTGGGGAAAACCCACAGTCACAGGGAGAATGTACAAACTCCATACAGCCAGCACTTGTAGTCAGGATCGAACTCGGATCTCTGGCCCTGTAAGGCAACAACTCTACCATCATGCCACCTAAGGATCTACATTTTCTGCAGACTAAATGATACATGCCAATTGCAGTCCCTCCCACAGAATGACTTAATTGAAAATATGAACTTGTAAGTGAATAATTAGTTCAGGATAACTCTTTGGTACTGTGCATCCACTAACCTACCCCAGCATTACTATTCTTGTAGCCAGCCTATCTGGGAACTACCTAGATGGTGAAACTTGAGCAACAAAAGGAACTGTTGAGTGAAGGTAGTGACTAAAGTAGCATGTCATAACATTAACTCCCCCTGCACAATCTGCCCAGGGCCCCAGGTTAAGCCCCATGCATGATTTCTGTTGGGTTTTTTTACACAGAGAGTGGCAGGTGTCTGGAATCAGGGGTGGTAGTATTAGCAGATACGATAGAAGAGACTTTTGGGTAGGCAATGGATATGGAGGGATATGGATCACGCGCAGGCTGTTAAGAGTTGGTCTGGCATTGCGTTTGGCACAGTCATGGTGGGCCTTTGGGTCTGTGCTCTACTGTTCTATGCTCATATGTGAAGGAGTGGTGCTGAGTGGGATATGGGCAGTTTGTTGATCTTCTCTTGAGTTTGATAGGGCCTGGTACCCTCGTACCACATGTAGAGTTGGTGTGACTGATGGGGCGCTCATTTCACCTGCTGCAACTCTGAGATATGTTATGGAAGCAGAGTTATGTTTGGAGAGATGGCACGCTGGGTCTCTGTGCAAAATGGTTCATTTTGGTTCCTGCAGGTAGAACCAAAATACAAAAGTGACTTTAGTTTAACATAAAAGTTTTTTTTCTATCTGCTGCTGCCCTTTGATAACAAAGATGAGGAACGATGTGTGTTGCTGGCTCTGAGGAGGCTCTCTGTGTCAGGTGAAAGCCCATTGACTGTGTGAGTGTTTGCACGTGTCTCCTTGTTTCTTTTCCCAGAAACACCTTTATCTCACATCGAAGCTGTGCAAAAAATTGAAGAATTTTCTTGTTTTATCATACCTTGTGATGACCAAAACAATTCACAACAATTTCTTTTTCTGAAGAATTGCATCAAAAAAAAAAAAAAACATTTTTATTTTGATGCAAAATAACTGGCCCTCCACAATCTGCTCAGAACTCTGGCACTTGGATATCCATCAGACAAGATATCACTGTGGTGTTTTAAATAGTTTTAGATTCCTTGTTGGGTAAGACAGTCTTCTTTATATAGAGCTGATATGCTGCAACTTCTCAGACCTCACATCAGATGGAATAATAACTTGTCCATTTTGGCGTTCTGCTACACAGGCTACATTGGTGATAGTGTCCGTCTTCACTGTCTGAGTCTTGGCTAATTTCTTTGCCTTGTATCTGCGTGCTGTGGGCTCCAGGAAGAGAGGCACAGCGGACAGGATGTAGCAGATGCCAGCCAGATAAAAGGAACAGTCGTACGTCCGAGTGTAGTCATACAGCCAACCTGGAACAGTTAAGAGAGGCATACAGTTAGACAGATACACAATCGAGAAGGGATTGTAAATCCTTTGTGATTTCCTCCATGAAGACCATGGCTGCCTCGTCAAAATCCTCCTGCTGCTGAAGATCTTAATACTTATTGAAAACAGGATTATTTCTTTTAATAGAAAAATTCAGCAGGTCAGGCAGCATCTGTGGAGGGGATGGACAGACAACCTTTCTTTGGACTTGATGAATTAGGGAGGAGAAAGCTGGAAACGAGAGGACAATGCCTGGCAATTGAGATGTAGTGACAAAGGCAAGAGATGAAAAGGTTTCAGATAATCAGAAAGGAGGAGTGAAATGTTTCTTTCAATACCACTTTCATCATCCACCCAACAGAACATAAATGCACCCCATTGCTGGAAAAGCATTGAAACCCTGGAGAGATTAAATGCTGATTCATCAATTTAGAAAGCTATTGCAAACCAATTTATACACTAGAACATGACAACTGGGAAGGGTTTTGAACAGAAATAACCATTTTGTCTGCATAGGGACCATGAATTTAATGTTGCCACAAGGTGAGCAAGAATTTTGGGGAAAATTATTCAGGCAGATGGTTCTAGGAGCTAAGAAAGATAGGCAATGGGGAGTAGTTACAACAAAGCCTGGTTACATAAAGGATGATGAATGCAGGACGAGGAAGAGCCTGGTTACATAAAGGATGATGAATGCAGACAAAGAAGTTGAACACTGACTGGTCCCACCCACCATGGCACTTGTTTGGTGAGTATTTGAATGAATGATGGAAACTTGAACACTAGAGGGCAGATGTTATGAACAAACAATACTGTAGTGCTGGAGTAACTCAACAGCATCCTATGTCAAGCAGCATCCCTGAAGAACATGGATAGGTGATATTTTGGCTCTGGACTCTTCCTCAGTCACTATAACCACATGTTTGAATGCTCCTGACTTGTAATAACCCAATGAAAAATTATTCCTACGTACACTTTCATTAGACCCTCAATCAACTTTAATTTACTGTGGTGGTCTGCAATACAACCATTTTTAGAGATGCTTCTTTTAAATATTTATCAACAGCAAGAAAAAGATACCAATTGAAGCAGTGGGCTCATTTACTATCTGATCACTGCACAACATAAGATATGACACAAAGTGCTGGAGTAACTCAGCAGGTCAGGCAGCATTCTGGAGAACATGGATAGGTGACGTTGTGGGTTGGGACCTTTCTTCAGAGATGCTGCCTGACCCGCAGGAATACCTGGCTTTTGGCTTCTGCACTGTTCACATCTCTCTCCCATTTATGTTAGATAATTTTGTAATCACAATTATCTTTTGTCATTGTTTCTTTGGCTCTGCAACATTTTGATGAGTTGGAATCTCTGCAACTATATGGCCGTGTTTTTGACTGCACGCTTAGACTTGGAGAGGTGTAATAGTTACATGGTTTTGGATCCATTATTACTTAGTTTAATAAAAAGCTCCTTCATGATCTACTGGTGATGGTTTATTAGTGTCACGTATATGAGATACAGTGATAAGCTTTGCTGTCCAGGCAAATCATATACACAAGTATATCATGATGGGGCAGCACTGGTAGAGTTGCTGCCTTACAGCGCCGGAGACCCAGGTTTGATCCTGACTATGGGTGCTGTCTGTACGGAGTTTGTACGTTCTCACATGTGACTGCGTGGGTTTTCTCTGGGTGCTCTGGTTTCCTTCCACACTCCAAAACCGTACACGTTTGCAGGTTAATTAGCTTAGGTGAAATTGTTCCTAGTGTACAGGATAGTGCTAGTGGTTGCTGGTTGGCACGGACTTGGTGGGCTGAAGGGCCTGTTTCCACGCTATATCTCTAAAGTCTAAAGTAAACTTAGTTGGTTGGCAGACAGGAAGCAAAGAGTAGGAGTAAACGGGTCCTTTTCAGAATGGCAGGCAGTGGCGAGTGGAGTGCCGCAAGGCTCGGTGTTGGGGCCGCAACTGTTTACCATATATATTAATGATTTGGATGAAGGAATTAGAAGTAATACTAGCAAGTTTGTGGATGATACAAACCTGGGTGGCAGTGTGAACAGCGAAGAGGATGTTAGGAAGTTGCAGGGTGACCTGGACAGGTTGAGTGAGTGGGCAGATGCGTGGCAGATGCAGTATAATATAGATAAATGTGAGGTTATCCACTTTGGCAGCAAAAACAAGGAGGCAGATTATTATCTCAATGATGTCAGGTTAGGTTAGGGGGAAGTACAGCGAGACCTGGGTGTCCTTGTACACCAGTCACTGAAAGTTGGCATGCAGGTACAGCAGGCAGTGAAGAAAGCTAATGGAATGTTGGCCTTCATAACGAGAGGATTTCAGTATAGGAGTAAAGAGGTCCTTCTGCAGTTGTATAGGGCCCTGGTAAGACCACATCTGGAGTATTGTGTACAGTTTTGGTCTCCTAATTTGAGGAAGGACATCCTTGTAATTGAGGCAGTGCAGCATAGTTTCACGAGATTGATTCCAGGGATGGCGGGACTGTCATATGAGGAAAGATTGAAAAGACTTGGCTTATATTCACGGGAGTTTAGAAGGATGAGAGAGTATCTTATAGAGACATATAAAATTATAAAAGGACTGGACAAGCTAGATGCAGGAAAAATGTTCCCAATGTTGGGGGAGTCCAGAACCAGGGGGCACAGTCTTAAAATAAAGGGGAGGCCATTTAAAACTGAGGTGAGAAGGAACCTTTTTACACATAGAGTTGTGAATTTGTGAAATTCTCTGCCACAGAAGGTCACTGGATGGATTTAAGAGAGTTAGATAGAGCCTAGGGGCTAGTGGAACCGAGGTATATGGGGAGAAGGGAGGCACGGGTTATTGATTGTGGATGATCAGCCATGACCACAAGCTGGCTCGAAGGGCCGAATGGCCTCCTCCTGCACCTATTTTCTATGTTTCTATTAAAGGCTAAATCAGGCTGTGCAAAAGAGAAAAGGAAACAGGATGGAATATAGTATTACAGCTACAGAGAAAGTGCAGTTTCTATAAAGAAGTCCAGGGACTGCAATGATGTACATCGGTGGATTGGTTGTACATCCTGAGCTTATGAGAGGCATGTTTAAAAATCAGATGACAGCAGGGAAGAACCCGTTCCATCTGGTGGTACGTGTTTTCAAGCTTTTGTATCTTCTGCTCGACAGGAGAGGGTAGAAGAGGGAATTTCCTGGGTGTGAGTGTCATAGAGTTATGCAGTATTGAAATAGGTCATTCGGCCCAACTTGTCTGTGTCGCCCAGGCTTCCATTCTGAGCTAGTCCCGTTTGCTTGCATTTGACCCACATCCTTCTAAACCCTTCCAATCCATATATCTGCCCAAATGTCTTTTGGAAGTCATAATTGTATCCAGTTCTGCAGCTTCCTCTGGCAGCTTGTTCCAGATACGGATTACCCTTCGAGTAGAAAAAGGTGCTCCTCAGGTCCTGTTTACATCTCCCCTCTCCCAACTTAAGCCTATGCACTCTAGTTTTAGAATCCTCAACCCTGGGATAAGGACAGTGAGCATTTACATTATCCATCATTGCTGATGTGGGCTGCTTTCCTGTACAGTGTGAGTTGCAGATTAGAGTTGATGGGTAGAGGGGTTGTGGTGGGATGCATCCGATAATGGGCGGCATGGTGGCGCAGCGGTAGAGTTGCTGCCTTACAGTGAATGCAGCGCCGGAGACCCGGGTTCCATCCCGACTACGGGTGCTGTCAGTACGGAGTTTGTACATTCTCCCCGTGACCTGCGTGGGTTTTCTCCGAGATCTTCGGTTTCCTCCCACACTCCAAAGACATACAGGTTTGTACGTTACTTTGCTTGGTAAATGTAAAAATTGTCCCTAGTGGGTATAGGATAGTGTTAATGTGCGGGGATCACTGGTCGGCGTGGACCCGGTGGGCTGAAAGGGCCTGTTTCCGTGCTGTATCTCTAAACTAAAGATAATGACATAGAAATATAACTTAATCATGAAGCTGTTTCATCTCATGTTTCAGCACATCACTGTGAGTGGTAAATATTACTATTAAAGGTAACACGCTGCCTTTGGAATTACACATGCTGATGGAAGGCTGGGGAATTATTTTATAGAAGTTAACATCTATTTGCGTTTGGTGGATTACAAGGAAGGGGAAGTAAGGGCATTGGGGCTTCCATGAAACTTGGAGATTGTGCAGCCTGTTCCTTCAGGCCAGAGAGGCAGGGGAGGGAGGGAGGGAGGGGAGGGAGGGAGGGGAGGGAGGGAGGGAGGGAGGGAGGCAGGGGAGGGAGGGAGGGGAGGGAGGGAGGGAGGGAGGGAGGGAGGGAGGCAGGGGAGGGAGGGAGGGGAGGGAGGGAGGGAGGGAGGCAGGGGAGGGAGGGAGGGAGGGAGGGAGGCAGGGGAGGGAGGGAGGGGAGGGAGGGAGGGAGGGAGGGAGGGAGGGAGGGAGGGAGGGAGGGAGGGAGGGAGGGAGGGAGGGAGGGAGGGAGGGAGGGAGGGAGGGAGGGAGGGAGGGAGGGAGGGAGGGAGGGAGGGAGGGAGGCAGGGGAGGGAGGGAGGGAGGGAGTCTGCAAGAGGGGAAGGAATGAGACAGAACCTGTTTCTACATGTCATTTCACTCCTACAATTGGGAATAAGGTACAGGAGTCTGAAAACCATGACCTTCAGGTTCAAGAACAGCTTCTTCCCAACAACCATCAGGCTCTTGAACTCTTCAAGCACCAGCAAAACTATGAACTCCTGATTGCACCAAGGACACGGCTTTTGGTTTTGAATTTATTCATTTTCTTTGTGTACAGTATATACAGGCCTGTTATACTGCCGCAGGTAGAATTACATACTTCTGTTTTCGATACATATGATATTTAAACACTTTTGACTTGGCTGTCTTATAGCCTTGCCCTGACTCCACTGAGTGGAGAGAGATTAGATGTAGACGATGGAGGCAACTGCAGATGCTGGAACCTTGAACAAAACACAAAGTGTTGGAGCACTCAGCAGGCCATGCAGCAACTGTGGAGGGGATGGAGAGATGTGGTTTGGGTCAGGACCTTTCTTCAGACTGATTGCTTAACAGATTAACCAGAGTACCTGATTCCTGACCCCGAGTCCAAGAGTCTATTTCCCATCTCCAATATTTGTAATTACTAACAGAGTCAATGAAAACATTAATAATCTAAACTATAAGTGGAAATGCTCCACCCTTCTGCAGATGCAACACAGAAAGCAAACAGTCAGTTTGCATCACAACTTGGTTTGGAAACAGCTCTATCGAAGACCGCAAGGAAATGCAGAGTGTTGTGGATCACAGAGACCAGCCTCCCCACCATTGCCTCCATCTACACCATCTTCCCTTTAGTTCTACCTATGCACTTGGGTGTGATTGGGAATATATATGGATATTTGATCTGATAGCTTGGCATGCAAAGCAAAGCACAGTACCTCAGTACACTTGACAATAATAAACCTAAACGTGATCTTAACCTCAGAGTAATCTGTGCTTTGTAGGGCATTAGAAGCAGTGGTGAGTCGATGGAACAGGAAGAACTTCATCTGCGCTGATTATTGCAAATGGACCAAGTGGCACAGCAGGTAGTGCTGCTGCATCACAGACCAAGTACAATCCTGACCTCAGATGCTGTCTGTGTGGAGTTTGCACATTCTTGCTATGATTGCAGGGGCTTTCTCCTATGTGCCAGAGGTGTGCAGGTTGGTAAGTGGACTGGTAGAATCTCAAGGGAATCGAGGGAAATATGGTGGCAATAAAATGGGATTAATATGTTTAGTGAAAATGGGTGCTGATGGTTGGCATGATCTTGATGGGCTGAATGGTCTGTTTCCGTAGTGTATGATTTTAATTATCAACAGCACCATTTCATCAGTGTGATCTCCCTACTTGTCTCACTCTTATAATGACAGAATTGCATGTCACAAAGTGCTGGAGTAAATCAGTGGATCAAGCAGTATCCCTGGAGAACATGGATAGGTGACGTTTCGGGTCAGGACCCTCCTTCAGACAAGAATCACCTTCTAATTGGGGTGGCACTGTGGTGCAGCAGCAGAGTTCCTGCCTTACAGAGACCTGGGTTCGATCCTGACTATTGGTGCTGTGAGTGCAGAGTTTGTACATTTTCCCTGTAACTGCTGGGTTTCCTCTGGAATGTTGCTGGTTTCCTCCCACATTCCAAAGACGTGCAGGTTTGTAGATTAATTGGCTTCGGTAAAAATTCTAAATTGTTCTAGTGTGTAGGATACTGCTAGTGTACGGGTGATAGCTTGCAAAATGGCGGCACTGCCCTAGCAGCTGCCGCTCACCTGCGGTCCATTTGTCTTTGTGTTTTTGTTGGTTTTTTTTGGTCTTAATTGTAGTTGTGATGTGTTGTTTTTGTGTTCGTGTACTATGTGTGTATGTGGGGGGGAGGGGGAAACTGTAACACTGTAAATATGTGTCCCTTCAGAACGGAGACCCGACCTTTGTTTTCTGGGCCGTGTCTCCGTTCCTGCTGCGGCCTACCATCGGCCCAACTCCTGGAGCTGTCAGCCTCCATCGGACTTACCATCCAAGTCCGTGGATCGGACTTACCATCACCGGAGCCGGCCGTCTTCGGAGGCTGCGGGAGCGGCTGCGACTCGCCTTAGGCTCGGGCCGCGTGGATTCCGACATCGGGAGCTCCAGCAGCGGCAGCATGTTCGCCCGCCCCGGATCGCGGGGCATGGGGCGCGGACATTTCACCGTCCGGCGCGGCCTAGGATGGCCGCGGGATATTTCTCTGCTGGGCGGGGGTTTCAATGTCGGGAGCCACGACCGCCCCGACGTGCAACAACAGCGGCAGCGACAGCGTGTTCGCCCGCCCCGGATCGGACTTATCATCAGCGGAGCCGGCCGTTTTCGGAGGCTGCGGGAGCGGCTGCGACGCGACGCGCCTTGGGCTTGGCCCGCTGTGGACCGTCCGGTGCGGCCTGCAACCACAACAACCTGACTGCGGGCGAGGACAGCAGGAGAAGGGAAAGACATTGTGGCCTTCCATCACAGTGAGGAGAGGACTGGAGGAGACTCACTGTGATGGATGTTTCTTTGATGGATGTTTCTTTTTTGTGTGTTTTTGGGGTTGGGTGGTTTGAGTGCCTGTTTGATGCTTTTATTGTTGGACTGTGTTTTTGGGGGTTTTGGGGGGTGTGATTTGAATGCCTATTTAATGCTTCTATTGTTGGACTGTGTTTTGGGGGTTTTTTGGGGTTGGGTAATTTGGGTGCCTGTTTAGTGCTTTTATTGTTGGACTGTGGGTGATTGAATTAACATTTTGTTCAAGATGGCCGCGTCGTTGTGTTTGGCTGCCTGCCACTGTATGTTTCTTTTTTTTTTCCTAGTCAGATGTGCAGCACTTTGGTCAACGTGGGTTGTTTTTAAATGTGCTATACAAATAAATTGACTTGACTTGACTTGGTCAGCACGGACTCGGTGGGCTGAAGGACCTGTTTCCGTGCTGTATCTCTAAGCTGTATGTCGATTTGAGATCTTTGACTGCCCAATCCGTTATCTTTTCATTGTCTCCTCGTTCCAGCACTTTGCACAACAGTGTTACACCTAATCTGAGGAGTGTGTGAATTATCACACATCACCGTCTCACACGCACAGGGGAGCAGTCTTGGACACATAAACACAAACAAAACCCTGTGCCCTCTTTGCCATGTAGCCAGCACTGGGCCATGGAGGACAACACAACATTACCAGGAGTGAGAGAGGATATTTCCTGCTTTAAATACATTGGCTTTAAGACTGAGGTGACACAACATAATGACAAGAAAATCAAATGTCTAACTTCAAAAGAAAACCTGTTCAACCACCTAAACACCTCCTGTGTTTCCCTGTTCTTGCCTATCTGTCCCAATTGCTGCTGTCATCCACAGTGTTTCTCTTCTGCCTCCCTCAATGTCAAGTATATCCACATTATTTTTGTTGATCATTGTGTTCCCATGTTAATCGTGCACAATCACATGCAAGGTTAGTTTTTTCTCTGCAGTTCAGGTATAGACAGTAAGTGGCTCTCCACATCTACCAGTGAACTGCAGTTGCTGGAATCTTGAATAAAGCATAAAGTACTGGAGGAACTCAGCAGGTCAGGCAGCACCTGTGGAAGATTCCTATAAAGACCATCCCAACCCAAAATGTCATCTGCCCATTCCCTCCAAAGATGTTGCCTGATCCAATGAATAATGGCAGATTTATTGGTATTTTGAATATAATCAGGCACTGTATACGATAATGGTCAAAAGATGTAATGCTCTGGTGTGTAGGGGGGAAACTACAGATGCTTGTTTACACCGAAGATACTTGCAAAATGCTGGAGTAACTCAGCGGGTCAGGCAGCATCTGTGGAGAAAAGTCAGTCTGAAATAGGGTCTTGACTGGAAATGACACCTATTCCTTTCCTCCTGACCTGCTAAGTTACTCCAGCATTTTGTGTCTATCTCAAATAGCGAAGATTCATTGAAACGTCACGTCACCAGCAGTCCCGGTGATTTATTGTCCATCAGGAAGGCAGCAAAGGGGAACATTCTGCATTTGCTGATCACTTATCCCAGGAAACAAAGATGACACCACAACATTGTGGCACTTCAGATCCTGGTTACACAGGAAGATCTTGTACTTAAGAAACATAGACAGAGGAGAACAATGCACATTTGCCAAACTTTGAGTATAGGGGGCCATTGTGTGCTGAGGAACGCTGAACTAAGGAAGACCTAGGAACCATTGCCATGTCTTTACCTGCTGCTGGAGGTCCTGTAAGGCAACCAATCCCAGCGAAAAACATTGAAAAGCCCAGTGAGATTCTCACTTTTGTCACTCCGACCAGATCAACCTGTGAACACAAGGAAGGCAAAGATGAACATCAGTGCATTGGAATCCAATTCTGCATTAATATCATCACACCAAAATCTGACCCAGTATTTTGTGCAGTACACTCTCCCTTGGTACAATGTTCAGTCGAAGGTATCCAAACCTTCCTGTTACTAATATAACTAATTCATAAGACCAATAGGCATTGGAACAGAATTAGGCCATTTGGCCCATCGAGTCCACTGCGCCATTCGATCATGGCTGATCTATTTTTCCCTCTCAACCCCGTTCTCCTGTATTCTCCCAATAACCTTTGACACCCTTACTAATCAAGAACCTAATGATCTCAGCGTTAAAAATATCCAATGACTTAGCTTCAATCGCCATCTGTGGCAATCAATTCCACAGATTCATCAATCTCCAGCTAAAGAAATCCCTCCTCATCTCTCTTCAAAAGATGTATCCTTTTATTCTAAGGCAGCGTCCTCTGGTCCTAGACTCTCCCATTCAATTGAAAAAAATGTTAAAACGGTGGACCTCCTGAAAACTCTTTCCATACAGGGATAGTTTCCCCCGAGATTGGACTTACTGATTGCACTATAATGCTGAGAACTAAGAACTTCTGAAACTTTGTCGGCACCAAAAACATGGCGACTCTGTGTACTGCCTAGGTGTGGTCTGCTGCATGATTTTACTAGATTGTATGCAAAACAAACCCCCCCCCCCCCCCACCTGAGACCTCGGTACATGCGACAATAATTGAATCATTGAATCTTCCCCGTAGCTCTGTATCTTCCCCTTTGATCTGTCTATTTGTATTAAAGTTTGAAGTCATTGAATTTATGCAGAGTTGTATCTGATCTGTTTGGAGAGCATGCAAAACAAACCTTTTCACTATACTTAAGAGCTCTATCCAGCTCTCTCTTGAATGCATTCAGAGAATTGGCCTCCACTGCCTTCTGAGGCAGAGAATTCCACAAATGAACCTAAGCTTAAAACTAAATATGTAGGAAGGAACTGCAGATGCTGGTTTACACCAAAGATAGACAAAAGACAGTAGCTCAGCATGACAGGCAGCATCTCTGGAGAGAAGGAATGGGTGACATTTCGGGTAGAGATCCTTCTTCAGACCAAACTTAAACCTAAATATCACTAGCATGGCTGTGGCTTATAATCCTGCCCTCAATTTGTTGGCAATTGGATAACTTTGCATGACCTCTTGCACAAACTTGTTGTAGATTGTGACGTAAGGGGTTTTATGTTGCAGCTTCACCAGCTGGGACCTCACCTTCGGCCACTCCTGAATCAATGGTATCTCTGTGGCCAGGCTTAAGGTGAGAGTCAAACCAGAACGTGAGATTGTGGATTATGATGGAATAGAATTCTGCTGCTGTTGGTGACAAGCACATGAGCTTATGGTTTTATGGTGAGATACATATGTAGTAGGAATGTACAAGAGTAAGGTGTTCACCGCATAGTTCTCAGCGGGTCAGGCAGCATCTCTGGAGAAGAGTCCCGACACAAAACGTCACATATGATGCTGCCCCACCGGTTGTGTCACCCAGCAATTGGTGTCTATTTTTGGTATAAACGAGCATCTGCAACTCCTTGTTATTACAGTCTACACGTTGATTCTATTTCTTCAACTTTTCCAATACAGGTCACCAATAATTAAACCCATAAACCTGGAGAGACATCCATTCATAGAGTCACACAGCATGGAAACAGGCCCTTTGGCCCAACTGGTCTATGCTGGCCAAGATGCCCCATCTACACTAGTCCCATGTGCCCACATCCCACAAAACCTTTCCTATCCATGTATCTGTCCAAGTGTCTTCTAAATGTTATCATAGTACAATGCCTCAACTACCTCCTCTGGTATCCTCACTTCTTCAATCCCTTAATCTTCTTATGCCTTGAAATATTCCTTTGGTTCTTTACCTTACAGTGTGTGCTGATAGGTCTTCAATGCATCGTTCATGGGGCCCTTATTCACTGAAGCTTTTCAGACAAGTTGACAAGTTGATCCAGCCCTAATTTAATCCTAGTGTCAGCTTGGGACACTCTGTGATGGACATCACTGTCCAGAGACCCAAATACAAAAACCGCACCAGGCAATCCAGGGCAATCAGGGAGCACTGGGCTTCTACCCTGCACACCTGATGTCAATGTGATGTCCTCTATGCTTTCTTGTTTGGTTACAGAACACTCAATGAAAATCAGGGTGTCACTTCTGGTTGGGAGACATGGGTGCACAAATGGGTATCTTTGCTTTCTGCGCCCTGGGTGTCAAACGTACACCCATGTTGTAATGCCCTCTGACGCGGAAAACACTACACGAATGCAAGGCTCCCACTGGCCATGACTAAGGCTTTTCCAATGAGTCACGAGAAGAATTTATAAACAAGGAACTGCAGATGCCGGTTTACACAAAATGACACAAAGTGCTGGAGTAACTCAGTGGGTCAGGCAGCATCTGTGAAGAACATGGATAGGTGATATTTTGTGTCAGGATCCTTCAGAATGGGTGAGGTAGAGAGATTGTGAAGGAATCACAACAGGGAAATGTCTGATTTTATATCTCTTAAATATCCAGTCCTCAGTGAAATTGGTTCAGTAAAGGGGGCGGCCTCAAGGATGTGTCTCCACCACACTGTCCATCAACCCCAGAAATCGCCCTAAATCCTATCACTCCTGCAGTAAGACTTCAGACATACAGTTTGGAAACGGGCCCTTTGGTCCACGGAGTCCGGGCCGACCAGCGATCCCCACACACTAACACTGTCCTACACACTCGCAATCATTTATAAATTTACCAAGGTGTCTGGCGCTGTACCGTTGCGCCACCATGCTGTCCATTGAGGAGTAATGAGGAGAGTCAGTAAGGAGAAGGTGCTGATTTACCAGGACTGGGAGCAGCAGAGCCATGTATCCGCCACAGAACACGGCAAAGAACACCACATAGACCATCAGCTGGGCATAGGTGGTCGCCATTGGAGCCAGCAGGTTGGACAGGCCACACAGGAGAAGGTAGGCTTTGTGATAATGGAACTTGTTGGCGTAGTTTTGGTCAGCTATCCATCCTGAAGCCAGCTGGGCCACAGTCTCCGTTATACCTGCAACCACACAGACGCAGCAGCATTCTTACAACACTATCAACAGCTTGCATTTATACAGCACGGTGAATGCACTCAGTCACCCCAGGGCACTGTGTGCTTCCCTTAGTGCTCAGTGAGCCGACGGTTTCAACAGACAGAATAAGTAAGTAACATGGTCTAAGAATCAGCTTTAAGTTCCATCTTTCAGCAGAGAGGGATTTCGGAGGTTTGAAGGCATAATTGAGTTTGTTTTCTTCTTAACTGACCACCTCTGATGGTGTGACAGATTCTCACTGGGAAACAAGTTGCCTGCATTGTGGTACCTGGTCTGTCCCCTGGAGAGCACCTTTGTCTCGTTAAATCCACCCAGCAAGCTCCAGTCACAGGAAGGTTGTAAGGGTTGGATAAAGTAAGGGGCAGGAACATAGAGTGGGGAGTTCAGAAAGGATGAGGAACAATTTTTGGTGGCGGCACAGTGGTGCAGCGGTAGAGTTGCTGCCTTACAGCGCCAGAGACCCAGGTTCAGTCCTGACTAAAGGTGCTGTCTGTACAGAGTTTGCACGTTCTCCCTGTGACCAAGTGAGTTTTCTCCGGGTGCCCCTGTTTCTTCCCACACACCAAAGACGTACAGGTTTGTAGAATAATTAGCTTCATCAAAATTGGAAATTATCCAATGTTTGTAGGATAGTGTTAGTGTGCAGGGTGACCGCTGGTCGGCACGGACTGGGTGGGCCGAAGGGCCTGATTCCGGAAAGTATCTCTAAAGTCAAAAGAACGATTGTGTGCAGCTCTGGTCATGTCATTGCAGGAAGGATGTGGAGGCTTTGGAGAGGGTGCAGAGGAGGTTTACCAGAACGCTGCCTGGATTAAAGGGTGGGGGAGGAAGGGTGGGGGGAGACAAAGTGGGAAGTGATGAAGTGGGGGGGATGAAGAAGAGGAGAGGTGGGAGTAGGAGGGGAAAGTGCTTCAGAAGGGTGCAGCAGGGTGGTGGGCATGAGGGGGTGGGATCGGGCAAGATGGGTGGAGAGAGGAAGTGGAGTGGGGAACATAAGAGAGGGGGAGAATAAGCAAGTGTGAAGCAGGGTACGTGATTATGGTTACAAGTGCAGGAAAAGGCCTTTGAGCAAGCCAGTGCCTGTAAATTTGGCTACAGACCAAAGGTTAGTGGGTTCTTTTGGCTGGAGCAGGGAACATAAATCCATGTGCTAAGAATAGAAAGAATCTCAGCTATGAAACAAATTCTCAACAGCAATGCTGCTCGTAATGACTGAGTGTGTGAACCCTGAAAAAATACAAGGATGCAGGAAGAGTGGGTGACGTATGAGCTAGTGGATTCGCCTCTGGATCGCGATTGACCCAAGCATCAGCAGAGTGCTGGCGGAGACTGTACAATGTGTAGGAAGCGACTGCAAACGCGGGACAGGCAGCATCTCTGGATCTTCAGAAGGGTCTTGACCCGAAACGTCACCCATCCCTTCTCTCCAGAGATGCTGTCTGCCCGCAGAGCTACTCCAGATTTTTGTGTTACTGGGCGATGGGATGTCGGACTGGTACTCGTGTCGGGGAGTACTCTACCCCAGCTGCCTTAATATCAAAACCTCAAACAAATACTCTTTGACCTCCTAATTCCAGGCCATAAGCACCATCTTGTTCGCGGTCCCTTCGGCTTATTGTCCCTTGGTGTGAGGCATCATCTCTCCATAATCCTTCTTAAGACTTGGTCCCAAGGATCTGAGATGCAAGTAACAAACCCATGGAAAAGAAACGTTCAATTGAGGAAAATGGGTGAGAGGTTGAGCGAAGGATTTATAAGGTATTATATGTTGTAATGAGATTACCTCTCAGGCTTATATATTCCAGACAACATAGAATCATACAGCACAGAATCAGGCCCTTTCAGTCCAACTCGTCCATGCCAACCAAGGAGGCCCATTTACATTAGATGTTGGCCCCATATCCCTCTAAACCTTGCCTGTCCATGCAGCTGTCCAAATGTCTTTTAAATTTGTTTTAGTACCTGCCTCAACTACTTCCTATGGCACCACATTCCATACATCTACCACCCACTGTGAAAAGGTTGCCCCTCAGATTCCTATTAAATCTTTCAGGTGTCAGAGGTTGTGGGGAGAAGGCAGAAGAATGGGGTTAGGAGGGAGAGATAGATCAGCCATGATTGAATGGCGGAGTAGACTTGTTGGGCCGAATGGCCTAATTCTGCTCCTATCACTTCTGATATGATTTTATGATCTCTCACCTTAAACCTGTATCCTCTGGTTCTTGATTTGCCTGCCCTGGGTAAAAGACTGTGCATTCACTCTATCTACAATATTCCCCTCATGATTTTATACATCTCTGTAAGATCACCCCTCAGCTTCCTGGACTCTCAGGAGAACGGTCCCAGCCTGAAACATCATCTATCCAAGTTCTCTAGAGATGCTGTGAAACCCGCTGTGTTTAGCTTTTAGTTTAGAGATACAACATAGAAACATGCCCTTGGGCCCATCGAGTCCATGCCAATCAGCTGTCCCTAGCCCTATCCTGCACACCAGGGACAACTTACAATTTATTTTAACCGAAGCCAATTAACATTGGAGTATGGGAGGAATCGGGAGAACCCGGATAAAACCCACGCTGTCACGGGACAATGTACAAACTCTGTACAGATACCACCAGCAGTCAGGATCGAACCCAGGGTCTTGTGCTGTGAGATAGCTGCTCTACCACTACACTACTGTGAGTTACTCAGCATTTTGTGGCCTACCCAATCTCTCCCATATCTCACACCTGGCAACATCCTTGTAAATCTTCTCGACACTCTTTACAGCTTAACAACATCTGTCCTGTAGCAGGGTGACCAGAACTGAACGTAATACTCCAAGCGCAGCCGCACCAATGTCTTGTACGACTGTAACATAATGTCACAACTTTAACAAAACATCCCACTCTGCCCAACCTTTCCTGATGAGGCTGCAGCAGATCCTGGACACAAACCTGTGCTGTAGAGTATCCAGCTGCTCATGTCTGGATTCTGTAAACGGTGATATTCCAGAGAAGCCACTAAAACACAGAAATCGCTCTTCACACAAGTATTACCCCAAGGGGTGCCGTTTGTTCAGGACTCACCTCACGAGTTCAGCAGTGAATCCAGGTTGGACCTACGGCAGGAATACTGAGAAGCCACTGCACTGTGGAGAGAGTGGCACTGGGGAAGGGGTGAACTGCCCGCTGGATAATCCTTACGCACTGCTGCGCTAACAAAGCTGCCGTCTTTTGGACGAGGCATTAGAGCAAGGCCCTGTCAGCCTTCAGAGGTGCTGGCTTAACTTCCCATGGCACTATCCTGAAGATGAGAGGGGGATCTTTCTTCAGTATCCTGATTGAAACACCACCGCTAAAAACTGATGAACTGGTTGCTCATCTGCCTGTGGATCTTTCTGTGCACAGAAATCACTCTCTTTGTGCCTGGAAACGGAACTGTAGATGCTCGTTTACAGAAAAAAGACACAAAGTGCTGGAGTGTCAGGCAGCAGGTCAGGCAGCATCTCTGGAGAACGTGGGTGGATAGGTGACATTTCAGGTCTGAAGAAG
This sequence comes from Rhinoraja longicauda, assembly GCF_053455715.1. Lineage (NCBI taxonomy): Eukaryota > Metazoa > Chordata > Chondrichthyes > Rajiformes > Arhynchobatidae > Rhinoraja > Rhinoraja longicauda. The sequence goes on from NC_135976.1 coordinate 1,059,217, forward strand.
GGTCCCGACCCGAAATGTCATCGATCCAATGTTCTCCAGAGATGCTGCCTGACCCGCTGAGTTACTGCAGCACTCTGAGTCTTTGTAGCTAGTGATTTGTTTCATGCCAAGCCCTCCCACAGGTGGCAGGCTTTCTTTCTTGGATAAGTAAAAAAAAATCTGCATTTCAAAAGTGTATTTCTGTGAATGAGCTGAGACGCTTTGCGACAATACTGACATATCTCTGCTTCTCGGGCATTTGGTCAAACACAGGGAAGGCTGCAAAATCAAGATGGAAACCTCAAGCTTGTTTGAACGCTGCTCTGTCGCGCTGGGATATATCGAACTGGTGGCCTTCCTGAGGACCAGGCAGAGAATTCCCGAGGGACATGTCCAGCGAATGATGTGGAGACAGGGCAATGACTGCTGCTCCTGTTTAATCACCGACCGTAGGAAGGGGAACAAGAGGCAGGAGACACCAGCAGATACATGTGATCAAACTGCACCACAAGTTGACAGGCCACTGTTACGTTTACCCCCCTGACCATCAGTCCTTCCTCAAATTCACTGCAGGCAAATGGGAGCAGCTCAATATGGACAAGGTGGGCTGAAGGGCCTGTCTCAGAGCTGTACAGCTCTGTGACTCTCTGTAAGGCTGCTGCATTCTGACATGGTCACCAGAGTGAAATCCAAATGTGGTGTCCTGGGTCTGTCTCAGTATAGAAAGTTCCAAAACAGGTGAATTAATTACATTTAAGTTGTTGATATTCAGGTTTCAAACCTTCTGCTGGGAATAGAAACTAAAGAACCAGGATTAGATTTCAGCAGTGGAGAAGATGGGAGAGGGATACGTAGTGAAGAGATGATAGATTGAGAATGACTTCGTTAAATCAGATCATGCATCGTGTCGATGCTGTGCTGCTAACGGCAGAAGTCTGGGTATAATAGAAAGAGAAAAATGTTGACTCTACTTCTCTATCCATGGATACTGTTTGACCAGCTAAGTATTAGAGTCATAGAGTCAGACAGCATGGAAACAGGCCGTTCGGCCCAACTCATCCATGCCAACCAAGATGCCCCATCTAAGCTGGTCCAATTTGCTTGCGTTTGGCCCATATCCCTCTAAACCTTTTCTTTCCATGTCTTTCCTGTGCAAGTGGCGATTGAGGAAGGACAACCTTGCTAGTGAGGCAGTGCAGTGTAGGTTCACGAGGTTAATTCCCGGAATGGCGGGACTGTCATACGAGGAAAGATTGGAAAGACTGGGCTTGTATTCACTGGAGTTTAGAAGGATGAGAGGGGATCTTATAGAGACGTATAAAATTATAAAAGGACTGGACAAGCTAGATGCAGGAAAAATGTTCCCAATGTTGGGGGAGTCCAGAACTAGGGGCCACAGTCTAAGAATAGAGGGGAGGCCATTTAAAACTGAGGTGAGAAGAAACCTTTTCACCCAGAGAGTTGTGAAATTGTGGAATTTTCTGCCACAGAAGGCAGTGGAGGCCAATTCACTGGATGAATTTAAAAGAGAGTTAGATAGAGCTCTAGGGACTAGTGAAATTGAGGGATATGGGGAGAAGGCAGGCACAGGTGATTGTAGATCACTGATTGTAGATCAGCCATGATCACAATGAATGGCGGTGCTGGCTCGAAGGGCCAAATGGCCTCCTCCTGCACCTATTTTCTATTTCTATTTCTAAATATTGTTATACTATCTGCCTCAACTACCTCCTCTGGCAGCTTGTTCCGTATACCCACCACCCTCTAAGTGAAAACGTTGCCCCTCAGGTTCTCATTAAATCTTTCCCCTCTCACCTTAATCCTCGAGTATTCCCAGTAGTTTTTTTAAATTGTGGATTTTCAGTATCTGCATGAGTTCATGTTCATTTGCTGTCTCAGTACAGTCTGTGTCAGTTCCATACTGGCCCAGGTTGGTCTCAACATGGTCTGGGATAGACACGCCAAGATCTAGGATGGTCTCACTATGGACTGGGACCTAGATACACTTTGGCCTGGGTTAGTCCCACTATGGCCTGAAATATTTACACCACTGTCCATGTTAGGTTCCCCTCCATCCCGTCCTGGGTTAGACACTCAATGGTCTGGGTTGCTTTAACCTTGACCTGGGTTGGTCTCAACATGGTCCATGTTAGACTCTCCATGGCATGATTTGGTCTCACCATGACCTGGGTTAGCTTCACCATGACCTGGGTTAGGTTCACCATGACCTGGGTTAGGTTCACCATGACCTGGGTTAGGTTCACCATGACCTGGGTTAGCTTCACCATGACCTGGGTTAGGTTCACCATGACCTGAGTTGGTCTCACCTTGACCTGGGTTAGGTTCACCATGACCTGGGTTGGTCTCACCTTGACCTGAGTTGGTCTCACCTTGACCTGGGTTAGGTTCACCATGACCTGGGTTAGGTTCACCTTGACCTGAGTTGATCTCACCTTAACCTGGGTTAGGTTCACCATGACCTGGGTTGGTCTCACCTTGACCTGAGTTGGTCTCACCTTGACCTGGGTTAGGTTCACCTTGGCCTGGGTTGGTCTCACCATGCCCTGGGTTAGCCTCACCTTGACCTGAGTCGGTCTCACCTTGGCCAGGGTTGGTCTCACCTTGACCTGGGTTGGCCTCACCTTGACCTGAGTTGGCCTCACCTTGACCTGGGTTAGATTCACCATTACGTGTGTTAGCTTAATCTTGACTTGGGTTAGTGGCACTGAGAACAGCAGGTTACCAGCATGCCCAGGCTGCTCCTACTGTGATCTAATTAGTCGGAGATCTCCAATACCTACCAGGTTAATCCCACATCCAATGCTTGGCCCAAGTTACTGTTGCCGTGCCCTGTCTAGCAACCTCTGTCCTGGACAGCAATGATTCACAGACTACGGTTGTTAAGAAAATGAAAATGTTTTACATTTTAGGAGCTTTGAATAGCCAAGCTGAATAATCAGAGAGTCTCCCATGTTGAAACGGATCCAAACGAATCCTGGAATGACCAAAAGATGAGGAGAACAAAAAAAGCAGAAATCAGCTGGGGAAAGTTTGCTGTTGCTGGGCAATGAGAGGAAGAGCAAGGCCAGAGAAATGAAAGGTTTCTTTTACGAAGAAGGGGTCTTAGACAAGCAGCATTAGCAGAGAGAGATTGCACACAGCTCTCTGAGAACATAAGGGCCATTGTGGAAGCATGACGAGGCTAATTCCAGGGCTGGCACTTTAGATTAAGCGTAAGACGGAATGATCTGCTTGGCTCACGCCTCTGCAGCCACGCAGTTGCCGAGCCGGGCTCGGTTGAGAAGCCGGCTGGTGTGAGGCTGCCATGTGAGGGCCACAGTTCCCCTGGTGATTCTCGCAGTGTCACCACTCTCCATGCAGCCCACCTCCTCGGCAATAAGGAACCGCAATGCTCCTTGGGACAAGAGCATCGACCTGCCCGGGAAAACATCCAATTAACCTGTTGTGTATGAGAACGATTTAATATGAAATGACTTGTACGATTGTACGCATGCACAGAGAGACTCAAGATGGCGATAACATGACCAAGGCATGTTTAAATACTTGTGTGTTCCGAGTTTTATTCATAGTCTGATTACAGCACAAAGACATAACAATTTGGTGACGAAGATGGGATTCCTCTAACAGGAACAGATTGCGGTCACTTTGAAGTTTTCGCACGATCGAACATGAAGTTAATGACACGGTATGTAATTGGAAAACATGGAACGCACGATCGCCAAGTGCTGTAGCTGTGCAGCGCAGCTCATAGAGGCAGCTATAGCCAGCAGAACATCGATCGTGTTCGCTTGCCAGTAATAGCTAAGCCACCAGACGTAGGTGTCGTGCAGCCCAAGGCCCCAGTCCAGCTGCCGCCATTTTGTCACCAGCAACTGCCACTGACGGCGAGTATCCGAGTATCCGAGAGCAGACCAGCGACGGTGATAACGTTTAAATAATGTTGTTGTGAAACCGAGTATTAATAGTGTAACCATGGCTAATCCAATCGTTGGGAATAGGCCCCAGTTAGAATCTGGTTATACTTTTGAAGAATGGACTGAAGTCTTAGAGGCTTGGTACACTTCAAACGATATCATGTCAGAAGAGAAGAAAAGAGCATTGTTCCTTACAGGTTTAGGAAGCAAGGGTTACCACACCCTACGGGCATTGCTGCAGCCAGCTAATGCCTGCAAGTTAAACGTTTCAGGAATGTAAGGATGCTTTGATTGCTAATTTCTCGCCAAAACCAACAGAAATAGTGCAAAGGTATCGATTCTATACCTGCACCCAAGCAAATGAAACAATCCCTCAGTTCCTAGCAAAGCTTCGACAGTTAAGTGAGGGGTGTAATTTCAAGGAACTGGAGAATATGCTGAGAGACAGATTGGTGGTAGGGTGTGCAGACGTGAACATCCAGCGGAAACTGGTGGGTACACTAAAATTAACCTTTGAGAACGCAGTCAATATGGTGACAGTGATGGAGGTGGCCAAACAAGATGTGGAGCAGATCCAGAAGATCGGAAGGCCTCCAGAGAATACTACCTCCGTCAATCAGCTTCAAAGGAAAGTGTCTGAACAGCAGAAGACAAGGAGTCAACCAAGGACAACCAAAGATGAGGGTCACTACTCTATGAAATGCTGGAGATGTGGTGGCAGCCACGAGCCAGCGAGGTGCAAATTTCGAGAGGGTAGATGCTTCAGGTGCTTGGGAATGGGCCGCACTAAGAGTCAGTTAGAGACGACCAGCGGAGGAGAGGACAATCTCAGAAAAAAGGAAACTACTTGGAGGAGGCAGCTTCAAATTCATCAGAGGAAACAATGAGCCACTTGGACGATGAATCGATCAACAAGATGACAAACTCTTACCCGTATACAGCCACTTTGATAGTGAACGGCAAGGAGGTACAACTAGAAGTTGACACTGGAAGTCCATGGACTATCGTACCAGAAGAAGTCGTCAGCAAACTCGGTAAAGACCCTAGACTTGATCCCAGTAGCATCAAGCTGAAATCCTACACTGGCGAGAAGATTGACATCTACAGACAAGCAGCGGTACAGGTACAGCTCGAACCTCACCGTAAGCCAGAAACGCTGACCCTAGTGGTAGTAAAGAAAGGTGCAAGCCTAATGGGAAGAGACTGGTTAAGGAAGTACCCTGGATTGTTGTCAAATCTAGCCAGCCAGAACACGCCAGATCAGAGATTAAGTCCACCGAGTAGTATGCACAGATTGCAAGGTGCCATGGACACAGTACTCAACAGACACGCCAAACTGTTTTATAACAGCAGCCATGGAATACTGAAGGTATACCAAGCCAAGGTATATCCACAAGACGAAAACAGGGAAGCACAGTTGTACAAGGCAGCTCCTGTTTCATACGCTGCTAGAAAGCAGATTGATGCCGCATTGGATAACTTGCTGCAGGATGGCTTTATCAAGCCTGTGAAGACAGCAGATTTCGCATGCCCGATCATAGCTGTTCCGAAACCAATTGGGAGAATAAGAGTCTGCAGCAACTACAAGCTCACAGCAAATAAGGTGCTGAAAGTTGAACAGAATTCCCTTCCAACTTTGGAGGATCTACTGCAGGAACTAGAAGGAGGAGAAAAGTTCTCTAAACTAGACCTCTCCTATGCCTATCATCAGATAGAGTTAGACCCTGGAGCTCAAAAGTTCACCACGATTAACACACATAAAGGTCTCTTTGAATATACCAGACTGCCCTTTGGGATATCCAGCGCACCAGCCATGTTCCAGAGAACCATGGAGAGTCTACTAGCCGATATTCCCATGTGCAAGCCATACCTTGATGAACATTGACTTCTCCAACTTTAGATAGTTCCTCTGTCCCTCTCTTCCCCTCCCCCTTCCCAGTTCTCCCTCTATCTTCCTGTCTCCACCTATATCCTTCCTTTGTCCCGCCCCCCTGACACCAGTCTGAAGAAGGGTCTCGACCCGAAACGTCACCCATTCCTTCTCTCCTGAGATGCTGCCTGACCTGCTGAGTTACTCCAGCATTTTGTGAATAAATACCTTGATGATATCATCATCAGTGGAAAGACTGACGAAGAGTACCTCAGGAACCTGGAAACGGTCCTGTCAAAACTAGAGACCAATGGGTTACGTTTGAAGAAGAAGTGTGCACTGATGCAAGAGTCAGTCGACTATCTCGGACATTGACTGAACAAGAATGGTCTTCGTCCTCTTTAAGACAAAGTTGCTGCGGTGCGGGAAGCAAAGCGGCCTGTGAACCAAAGCCAACTCCAGGCATACCTCGGCTTACTGGGGTCTTACAGGAAGTTTATACCCAACCTGTCACAGGAGATTCAGATGCTGAAGGCAGAGTACAGATCAGCAGATTCAAAGAGTGGGAGGAGAAGCAGCAAGCCTGATCCCAAGTTCAAATGGGGAAAGGAACAAGAGCCGGCATTCCAGAGATCCAAGCGTCTTCTTCAGAGTGACAGTGTGCTGACGCATTACGATCCAGCCAAACCCATCCTGCTCCAAACGGATGCAAGCCCCTATGGCTTAGGTGCTGTGATAAGCCATGTTGAATCAGATGGACAAGAACGCCCGATAGCTTTCGCTTCATGCACTCTCAAGCCCAGCGAAATGAACTACGCACAATATGAAAAGGAGGGTTTATCCATAATCTTCGGACTGAAGAAGTTCCACAAGCAGTTACATGGAAAGTCTTTCACCATTGTGACTGATCACAAGCCTCTGATGGGACTCTTTGGAGACCACAAGCCTGCCAGCCCAATGGCATCTGCTCGTGTAGCAAGATGATCCTGTCTGCCTACAGTTACCAGATAGTCCATCGAGAAGGCAAGAAACACCGGAATGCAGATGCGTTGTCGCACTTGCCGATCCACGAAGAGGGCTCTTTATGGAATCATCCGGAGCTCGCCGAGCTTGATGAAGCACGAGAGACACGCATCAACATGTTCACCGATCTGGACACACGTGCTGTTGATGCACAGGAAGTGAAGAGAGCCACCAGGAAGGACAGAGTTCTCTCCAAGGTGAAGAACCACATCATGGAAGGGTGGCCAAGTGCAAGGAATCTTCCAGAAGAAGTGAAGCCCTTTGCCAGCAAGAAAGAAGAGCTGTCAGTTGAGGATGACATAATCCTGTGGGGGCCACGAGTGGTTATCCCAGATAATCTGGAGATGAGGACTAGAATCCTTGAAAAACTTCATAGCACGCACCCTGGCATTGTGAAAATGAAGGCATTGGCAAGATCATACGTCTGATGGCCAGGAATCAACAACGAGTTGGAACAAGTGAGAAGTTGTGCAAGCTGTCAGCAGAGTCAGCATAGTCCTGTTGCAGCCCCAATCCATCCATGGGAGTTCCCTGAGAGACTGTGGAGTAGAATTCACTGTGCCAGCATCGACAAAGAGGAGGTGCTGATTGTGGTCGATGCTCACAGCAAATGGATTGAAGCCACGCGGGTGAAACACGCAACAGCAGCAACAACAGTGATTGCCCTGAGGCTGTTGTTTGCAACTCATGGGTTACCAGAAATGGTGGTCACAGACAACGGCACGCAGTTTGTGTCTGAAGAATTTGCCAAGTTCCCCAGCAGCAACAACATCTGCCACATTCAAACATCACCCAAGCACCCGTCCAGCAACGGGGACTAGCAGAAAGAGGGGTACAGACAGTGAAAGCAGGTGTGAAAATGATCAGACCTGGAACTAAAGATCCAGAAGTTCTTGCTGACGAACGGAGTCACACCTCAAGAAACGACTGGAAAGTCACCCAGTGAACTGATGTTCAGAAGAAAGATCCGCACTAAACTTGACAGTCTGCGACCCGATCTCAGCAAAACTGTTGGAAGGAAGCAAGCCTCAATGAAACAGGCAGCAGATCGAGGAAGCAAGAAGCCAGTCTTGAAAGTGAATGATCATGTCATGGTCATTGTATCCAAAATGGCGGCGCTGCCATAGCAGCTGCGGCTTACCTGCGGTCCATTTGTCTTTGTGTTTTTGTTGTTTTTTTGTCTTAATTGTAGTTGTGATGTCGTGTTTTTGTGTTTGTGTACTATGTGTGTGTGTGTGTGGGGGGGAGGGGGGGGACTGTAAAATTGTAAATAGGTGTCCCTTCCGAACGGAGACCCGACCTTTGTTTTCTGGGTCGTGTCTCCGTTCCTGCTGCGGCCTACCATCGGCCCAACTCCTGGAGCTGGCGGCCTCCAGGGCTCTGGTTCGTAGAGCCCGCGGATCGGATTTACCATCAGCGAAGCCGGCCATCTTCGGAGGCTGCGGGAGCGGCTGCGACTCGCCTTAGGCTCGGGCCGCGTGGATGCTGACATCGGGAGCTCCGGCAGCGGCAGCGGGTTTGCCCGCCCCGGATCGCGGGGCTTGGGCCGCGGACATTTCACCGTCCGGCGCGGCCTAAAATATGCCGCGGGATTTTTCTCTGCTGGGCGGGGGCTTCAATGTCGGGAGCCACGACCGCCCCGACGTGCAGCAACAGCGGCAGCAGCAGCGTGTTCGCCCGCCCCGGATCGGACTTATCATCGGCGGAGCCGGCCGTCTTCGGAGGCTGCGGGAGCGGCTGCGACTCGCCTTAGGCTCGGGCCGCTGCGGACCGTCCGGCGCGGCCTCCAACCACAACAACCTGGCCGCGGGAGAAGACGGCAGGAGAAGGGAAAGACATTGTGGCCTTCCATCACAGTGAGGAGAGGACTGGAGGAGACTCACTGTGATGGATGTTTCTTTAATGGATGTTTCTTTTTTTGTGTGTTTTGGGGTTGTGTGATTTTAATGCCTATTTAATGCTTTTATTGTTGGACTGTGGGTGACTGAATTTCGTCCAATATTGGATGACAAATAAAGCTATCTTGAATCTTGAATCTTGAAGAACTTTACATCAGGTCCCACTTGGCTTTACGGAATGATAGCAGAAGTCATCAGTGAAGTCCTGTACAATGTAAAGTTGAGTGAGGGAAGAGTCGTTCGTCGTCATGTCGATCAAACGAGAGCGTACTTGCCGCAAGGTGACGAACACACCCACTTCCAACAAAGAGAAGTGGTTCAACCAAACGAGGAGCCACTGATAGTTCTGCCAATTCCAACCGTAGGGTTAGATCCTGAAAGCACTTCAGAGAGTGACGAACATTTCATCCACAGTGATAACACAACATCACAACCACCAGAGCAGGATATTTCAGAACACATGAAAAATCCAACACAGACAGACGCATGTCTAATAGAACTACAACAACACCTAAAAGATTTGAGGATTTTGTTCTATACAAGTGAACTTACAGATATACTAGCAATGTGTTATGTATTTTGTTTGCCACACATTTTAGTTACGATATGCAAGTCTAGTGTTTGATATGATGTGACTTTAGACATGGGTATGTGTGTAGTTGATTTAAATTGTGCTATCTGCCTCCAAGTTAAAGGGGGAGGAGTGTTGTGTATGAGAACGATTTAATATGAAATGACTTGCGCGATTGTACGCATGCACAGAGAGACTCAAGATGGCGATAACATGACCAAGGCACGTTTAAATACGTGTGTGTTCTGAGTTTTATTCATAGTCCGATTACAGCACAAAGACATAACATAACCCTTCGTGTGCACTTAAAAATCTGAGCTGTGGAAGTTTTAGTTTAGTTTAGAGATACAGCATGGAAACAGGCCCTTCGGCCCACCGAGTCCATGCCGACTACTGATTATCGGCACCACCAGTTTAGTTTAATTTATTATTGTCACGTGTACCGAGCTACAGTGAAAAGCAATTTTGTTGTGTGTTATCCAGTCAGCGGAAAGCCTATACATGATTACAATCAAGCCTAGCACAGTGGACAGATACAGGACAAGGGAATATTGTTTAGTGTAAGATAAAGTCCAGTCAAGTCTGATAAAAGATAGTCCAAGAGCCTCCAATGAGGTAGATAGGAGGTTAGGACTGCTCTCTACTTAGTTATATAATGGTTCAGTTGCCTGATAACTGGGCAAAATATTGCTGGGGAAAAAAATTGTCCATGAATCTCCTAAATGATGCTGCTGGCCTTGCCGAGGCAGCACGAAGTGTACCTGGCCTCAATGTAAGGGAGGTTGGTTTGCGTGATGGTCTAGGCTACGTCCATAACTCTCTGCAATTTCAAGTGGATGAAGCTGTTTCCAAATCAAGCTGTGATGCATCCTGATAAAATGCTTTCCATGTGCATCTGCAGAAGCTGCTGAGAGTAGTTGGGGACATGCCAACTTCCTAAGCTTTCTAAGGAAGTTGGTGTGCTTTCTTAGCTATTGCTTTGATATGGTTGATCAAGGACATGTTGCTGATGATATTTACTGTAAAGGACCTGAAGCTTTCAACCATCTCTACTTCAGCACTGTCGATGTATACCTGGCTATGTGTGCCGCTCTGCTTCCTGAGGCCGATCACTACCTCCATTGTCTTGCTGACATTGAGGGAAAGGTTGTTGTCTGGGCACCAGGGCACCAGATTCTCAATCTCCTTCCTATACTCTCATCATTATTTGATATCCGGCCCACTATGGTGGTGTTGTCCGTGAATTTGTAAATTGACGTAGGCTTGCATTTGGCTGCACAGTGGTGGGTGTATAAGGAGTAAGGAAGGCATTGAGACTGCATCCTTGCAGGGCACTGCAGTGCTGAGGTTTACCACAGAGGATGATTTGTTACATCCTCAGATTATGGTCTGTTGGTCAGGAAGTCGAGGAACCAGTTCTAAGTTATCCCACTTTCTCATCCACTCCCGACACACTACGGGCAATTTACAGAGGGCCGATTAACCTGCAAACTTGTATGTCCGGGATGTGCCAGGTCAAGGGAGCACTTAGAGGAAACCCACACAGTCACAGGGAGAACATGCAAACTCCACACAGATCAGAATCGAACCAAAGTCTCTGATGCTGTGAGGCATTAGCTGTACCAGCTGTGTATGGAGTGGATGAAATATATCATAGAACTAGTGTGAATGTTGATCGATGGTCAGGATGGACTCGGTGGGCCGAAGCACCTGTTTCCATGTTATATCTCTAAACTTTAATCTCTGTTCCAGAGGGCAAGTGGAGATTGGAAATCATTTGAACTGTGCACAATTGATTGGAACAATGCATGTGCTCGCCATTATGTTCTGCTTGATATTCTGCACCCTTAGGATGCGCTGGTCTCACAAACAGTCAGGTCTTAATTCAGCAGATAAACAGAAGCTCAACGCAAAACTGTCAAGGCACCACAACGCCTGTAATCCAGAGCCTTCGTTCCTGTTCCTCTTTCCTCATGCACCATGGAGAGGCCAGTATCACCTGTCTGGAGTTGTTCTTGCCACAAGTGACTTGCTGGACCGTGTCACAGAGGCAGCAATGTTGGAACCCATCAGGGATGGTAGATTTCCTTCCCCAAGGACATTAAGGCACCAGACGGGTTTTCAGTTCGGGTTCACAATTGCGCCACCCATCACTGCACTTTAATTCCCCGGCTGCCAAGGCATTTGCCAACGGGCAGCAGCAATGGCAGCATGTCCGTGATGTGGTACGAGACAGGAGAGAGCCCTGCGGGCATGCCTGTGCAACAAGGCTGATGGCATTTGGACGACTACATTGGTCACAGCCTCTGCCACCCCATGGCCTTAAGGATAGCGGAGTCGGGGATATGGGGAGAAGGCAGGAACGGGGTACTGATTGAGATGATCCATGATCACATTGAATGGCGGTGCTGGCTCGAAGGGTCGAATGGCCTCCTCCTGCACCTCTTGTCTATTGGCCCACTGGGACTGACTTTCCTACTGTGGGTACAAGGAACTACAGATGGCACAATCTGCACAAATAAGGCACAAATTGCTGCAGTAACTCAGTGGGTCAGGCAGCGTCTCTGGGATCAAGACTTCCCGGGATCAAGCTTCGATCCACCTAACATCCAGACTGTACCATCCGTGCATGCACGCTGGCTTCCACGCCGGCCAGGAACGTCACGGGAAACACCGCCCAACAAGCGCATGGTGATTCTGGATGTGTGGCCACTCAGTCTGAAGTGCTGCAGCAATTTTATGTGAGTTACGTTGATCTGTTCAAAGTTAATTCATAAATTACTGTTAAATTACTTACTCCATTGAGGTTATTGATCCGGGCAATACAGAACACTTTAATAAAACAGTCATAGCAGTAATAAAGTCAGACACAGAGTGTTGGAGTAACTCAGGCAGCATCTCTGTAGAACATGGATAGGTGATGTTTCTGTCTAAGGGAGAGGATCCCGACCCAAAACGTCACCTATCCATGTTCTGCAAAGATGCTGTCCGAGTTACGCCAGCACTCTGTGTCTGACTTTATCACTGCCACGATTAAAGTGGTCTGGGTGTTAGCTGGATCAAAGACTGATGATCCACGGAATTCTCTCCCATTTCCAGTCATGGGCGTGCAGCGTAGGTTTACTAGGTTAATTCCCGGAATGGCGGGACTGTCATATGTTGAAAAACTGGAGCGACTAGGCTTGTATACACTGGAATTTAGAAGGATGAGGGGGGATCTTATCGAAATGTGTAAGATTATTAAGGGGTTGGACACGTTAGAGGCAGGAAACATGTTCCCAATGTTGGGGGAGTCCAGAACCAGGGGCCACAGTTTAAGAATAAGGGGTAGGCCATTTAGAACGAGGAAAAACTTTTTCAGTCAGAGAGTTGTGAATCAAGTTTAGTTTAGAGATACAAAGAAGAAACAGGCCCTTCAGCCCACTGGGTCCGTGCTGACCACAATCGGCAGTACATTAGTTCTAACCTACGCACTAGGGATAAATTACAGAAGCCAAATAGACTACAAACCCGCATGCCTTTGGAGTGTGGGGGTAAACCGGAGCACCAGGAGAAAGCCCACGCGGTCACAGGGAGAACGTACAATCTCTGTACAGACGGCACCCTTAGTCAGAATCGAACCCAGGTCTCTGACACTGTGAGGCAGCAACTCTACCGCTGCGCCTTGATTTCCGGGAACTTTTAACGTGCCTGACCAAAGAGGACTATGTTCCCCGGCCCAAAGCTGAAGGTGCAGGGGCTAATCCTAGGGACACAGACCCTACTGGGACTGCAGTCTGTTCAGTCATGAACAGACTGCAGTAATAAATGAGTCAACGCTGAGAACACATTCTCAGGTGGGAAACAGTCCACAGGGGACACACCTGAAGATGAGAGTATCGTGGGAAAACAGGTTCTGCATTACCGATTATCAATTACTGATGGGACATATAGGAATAACAGTGAAATGATGTGGAAATTTCAGATGGGTGATCTTTCTAGATGATCCAGCACTGTGGAAGAGTGTGGTCTCCAGGGTCAGGCTCCGTCTAAAGGCACAGCCCACCTCTCAGTGCTGTTGAACACTCTGCTGACACCAAGTGGAACACTCGTTAGGTTACCGTTAGGTTACGACGAGATTAGAATAGTGTCAATCACATTTCCAAGTTTTCCATCTGGGATTACAGATTGTTTTGGGCGGTGAAGAGAACACTGCATGCTTGTGTGAAGGGGTGTGTTGAGCAGCAGCAGAAAGGCAATGGAGACATAAGGAACTGCAGATGTTACTTTACAAACAAAGACACAAAGTGCTGGAGTAACTCAGCAGGTCAGGCAGCATCTCCGAAGATTGTGGATAGGTGACATTTCGGCTAAGGTCCCTTCTTCAGTCTGGAGAAGGATCCCGCTGAGTTACTCCAGCACTTTGTCTTTTGTTAGCAGAAATTCAATGAGACAACGGCTTTCACCCTGAGCTTACCTGCGACAGAAATGATGAAGGACGCATCCATTGCACTGATGTCCAGGGTTCTAGCCCTTGCCGATAGGTGGAAGTAGGGAATGAAGTATGCTAACTGGCTGAACATCACTGAGAAAGTGTAAATACAAAAGAAAGGATCCTTCAACAGCGAGAAGTCCAGGAGTTTCTCCTTTCGTTGGGGGCTTTGCAATCCGTTGTCCTTACCCGAGAACTCCACGCTTTCACTGTAAGATTTAGTGAACGTCACATTATCCAGAAAGGCTTTGCTCTCGTGGCCCACGCTAGCCTCCATCTCCCCATGTAACGGGTTGATGCTCAGACCATCCTCGGCCACAATGCAGCTGTCATGGTGCTTCAAGTCACCCAGGTGCCCAATGGCCAAATGGCTCACTGTGGGGTTGGCCGAGACAAGGCAACCTTCCGGATAGTTCTCAAAGATGCCCTTCTTGGTTGCTCCATTCTGAAACAGACTGTTCTGTGGGGTGATGAGCGTTTTCACATTGGGGGGCAATTCCAAGTGCTTGGGCTTGTTTTCATGGAGATATATTGGCCTCAATAACATGCTTGTAGCAATAAGATTCAGCATTATCCCTCCCAGAATAAGCAAAGCACCTGTAGAGACAAAACAAGTGGCCATCAACTGTCTATTCATTGCAGGTGCTGGATGTAATATTTTTTTTAAGTCTCAGTACTTTTTGCTATTTCAAGAGAGGAATATTCAGGGAACAATAAAAGGAAAAGTATTGATTGATTGTGAATGCTTTAATATTTGGAGGGTCTTGCAAGTTAGGTAATAATCAGAGGGAGTTTGACAGTCATGTTAATATTTACTGGGCCCACACAGTATGTCATTCACACAGAGCAATGCAGGTGTTTCATTATTTAGAGTCAGTCCTACAGGTGAGTTCAGGTATACAGATTCTCCCATGTTTATGTTCAATAACATTAGTGAACCATTGATGATGTCAAGTCAAGGCTACATTGAGAATAATTAAAGGTAGACACAAAATGCTGGAGTAACTCAGCTGGCCAGGGAGCAACTCGGGAGAGAAGGAATGGGTGACGTTTCGGGTCGAGATCCTTCTTCAGACTAATGTCAGGAGAGGGGGCGGGACAAAGAAAGAATGCAGTAGGAGACAGGAAGACTAGTGGGAGAACTGGGAAGGGGAGGGGATAGAGGGGGAAAGCAAGGACCATCTGAAGTTAGAGAAGTCAATGTTCATACCTCTGGGGTGTAAACTACCCAAACAAAATATGAGGTGTTGTTCCTTCAATTTGCCCAGGACAGAAAGGTCAGATTGGGAGTGGGAGGGTGAGTTGAAGTGCTGAGCCACCGGGAGATCAGGTTGGTTAAGGCGGACTGAGCGGAGGTGTTCAGCGAAACGATCACCGAGCCTGCGCTTGGTCTCGCCGATGTGGAGAAGTTGACACCTGGAACTGAGTTCCAGTTATTGAGAATAATTACCCTAGCTTCCCCACCTTCTATAATAACTTGATCAGAAACAGCAGATAACAGTCGTTACAGCTGACTACATTTCTTTAGAGTTTCAGCCAAATGTCCACAAAAACTGGTGGCAGATCAGAGGAACCTCATGAAGACTCTGGTAGATGTTGGCTGATTGTTCAACTGTGGGAGGCTGATCCATTTACAGGTGGGACATTCTGGACATTCCTGTTCCCTTTAATCTGACCCTGTGAAGCTAGCGGCCCCGTCGGACTATCACCTGCACACACTAGAGACTCCAGACACTGGGCCTGGGCCATAATGCACAGTGCTGTGGGAACTCAGTGGGCCAGGTGAGGGAATGTTTCAGGTCAGGACCCTTCTTCACGGCCCTTGTCCCTCATCGAGAGGTCTGCCTGGAGGTTAGAGATACTTCCAGACACATTGTCTCCTTTGGAATTGTTCATGGAAGATACGTAGAGTTGAAGCAAAAGATCTGGTCAGCCTTGATCTCATTAAATGGCATGTTATTAAATCGATGCTGTTAAGCTGGAAAGGGTACAGAAAAGATTTATGAGGATGTTGCCAGGCCTCGAGAGCCTGCGCCTGAGCTATAATGGAGCTACAGGCTGGGACTTTATTCCTTGGAGCGCAGGAGCATGAGGGGTGATCTTAGGTGCATACGATCATGAGAGGAATAGTTCGGATAAATGCACAGTCCATTACCCAGGGTAGGGGAGTCAAGAATCAGAGGACACTGGTTTAAAGTGAGGGGGGGAAAGATTTAAGAGGAACTTGAGGGGTAACTTTATTTGCACAAAGGGTGGTGGGTATATGGAACAAGCTGCCAGAGGAAGTAGTTGAGGCAGGGACTGTCCCAACGTTTAAGAAACACTTGGACAGGGACATGGATAGGGTAGGTTTGGAGGGATATTGTCCAAATACAGGCAGGTGGGACGAGTGTAGATGGGGCATGTTGGTCAGTGTGGCCAAGTTGGGTGGAAGGGCCTGTTTCCATACTGTACGACTCTGTGAGCTAATCTGAGGTACATGTTTGTTGATAACTGCCATGTCTTAGAACTCATGAGAGGTTAGTTTGGGCCAGTGAGGAGAAGGGAGACAGGTTTTGCTCACCTCGCCATTCGTACTCTGCCAGCAGTAACTGTGTGAAGGGGGCGAGAGCAAAGGTCAGGCCCATTCCTGACCTGGCGATGGCGTACGCGGTGGCCAGTCTCTTCCTGAAGTATTTAGCGTGCAGGACGGTTGCTGCTTGGTAGAGGAAAGCAAAGCCGATCCCTGCAACACACATTCACACTTCAGAAAAACACCGTGTGCTGAGGGAACTCAGCGGCTCAGCCAATGATTCCCACATGGTGAATACAAGTTCAACATCTACACATGTTCCACCAACTCTCTTCCTTCCTTTCAAGTAGGGGCGGCACATTGGAGCAGCGGTAGAGTTGCTGCCCCACAGCACCAGGCACCCGCGTTCAAACTTGACTGCAGATGCTGTCTGTACGGATGTTTGTACGTTCTCCCTGTGTCCACGTGGGTTTTTTCCGGTTGCTTCGGTTTCTTCCCACACTCCAAGGACATACAGGTTTGTAGGTTAATTGGCTTCCGTAAAATTGTAAATTGTCCCTAGTGTGTAGGATCGTGTTAGTGATAGTGAAGCGGAAGTGGCGGCACCTAACGGCTGCGGCTCGCTAGCAGTCTGTTCGTCTTTTTTCCTTTTTTTTTTAACAGTGCCCGGTGCGGCTCGGCCGTGGGGCCTTCCATCGCCCGGTGCGGCTCGGCCGCGGGGCCTAACATCGCTGGTGCGGCTCAGCCGCTGGACTTAACAGTACCCGGTGCGGCTCGGCCGCGGGGACTTCCATCCCCTTGCAGGGACTGTGCGGGTCGGTCGGGGTCGAGCTGTCTATCCGTGGGCGTGGGGAAGAGAGTGGAAGTTTTGTTGCCTCCATCACAGTGAGGGGGTGTTTGGAGTCACTGTGATGGACGTTTGTGTTGGGGTCATGTGTTTTGTGTTCTTTTTTGTGTGTGACTGCTATGTAGTTTCGTTCGGTACCTTGGTACCGAATGACAAATAAAGCTCTGTTGAACTGTTGAACACACTTGGGACAATATACAATTTTACGATGATCACTGGTTGGCATAGACTTGGTGGCTGAAGAGCCTGTTTCCACACTGTATCTTTAAACTAAACCTGTAAGTATTGCTCAGAAAACTCAAGTGGGTCCTTACTTTTCATGGACAATTGGAAATCCTTATTGCAGTGATGTAAAAGCAAATAGCGAAGGTTAAAAAACCCACTGTGCTGGAGTAACTCAGCGGGACAGGCATCTCTGGAAAACATGGACAGGCAATGTTTCGAGTTGGGACCCTTAGCTAGGTACAGAGGATGGGTACAGCACAAGATTCCCTCCTACATCCATCTTGCATGAAATGACATCCTGCTTCTCTGTCGCTCCCACCCTTCACTTCACCATCCGCTCATGGCCGATTGCAAAATTGTTGATCGTAGACCATAGAACAGTAACAGGCCCTCTAGCACACAATATCTCCACCTGCATGTTATCCATATTCCACCATTACCTTCCTATCCATGTGCCTATCCATGTACTGTACAAAAACCACTACCATGCCTGCCTTACCACAGCAGCATGCTCTAGATACCCACCACTCTCTGTCCAAAAAACCCTCTGCACATCTTTAAACTTTGCCTCCATCACCTTAAAGGTCTACCCTCTTGTCTGGTGACATTCCCACCCTGGGGAAAGGTTGGACGCTGTCTATGCCTCTCATAATCTTATATATTTCCACCAGGTCTCCCCTCAGCCTCCAACACCCCAAGTTTCATCCAGGATGAATTCCAGCCAGCTTGTGTTATGCAGAGAATGAATTTTTTTTAAAATCAGAAATTTAAAAAAAAACTTTGTTCACTAATTTAAATTTTATAAAAGAAAGTTGCTGGGTATTGACAAGGGAATAGTCACACATTATACATTAAACATTGATTTCACATAATAGTCCATAGTTTGTAATCAGTGTGTTTTGCATGGCACTCCACGAGCCATCTACATTGCAGCCCATGCAGCTTGAGATACTCTCTGGTTACAGAGAAAGCCCTGAACGTTAAGTCATCATATAGAAACCCGACTGAGCAGAATGCACATGTCTTACCCACGACGCCGCCAAGAGACACGTACAGGAAGACCACGTTGGTGGCCAGGATGCTAATGAGAAATCCAACGCTCACCAACACAGCCCCCAGAATGGAAGTCCATCGATCGCCCAGCTTCCCACAGGCCACTGAAGCAATCGGACCTGGACAGGGAAAGTCAAACATTCACTGTACACTCTCAACAATACATCCCTCATAGAAACAAGGAACCGTGGACGCTGGTCAATACACAAAGGGCTGGAGTAACTTAGTGAGTCACCGGCATCTCTGGGGAACATGGATAGTTGACATTTCAGGTCGGGACCCTTCTTTCCCAAGAAGAATGGGTCAGAAGAGTTGGTCTGATAGCTTGCCATGACTTGTCCTCTGTGTCCACCGACAACCAGTGGACAGTGAGGAAGCCAATACCTATTTTACTTATTAATCCCAATGTCCTCACAATGTCTAGGTGGAGTTTTCTTGTGGGGTGAATGTGTGGGAGGCAGACTGTGGTGGTGGGAGGAGGCCTACTAGTGAAGCCTCTGCTCAATAGACAAACAGGAAGGCGGTTTTGGTGAAAGCATTTCAGAGGACAGGGAAAGACTGGCGAGTCTTGTAGGTTTACAGATATGGACTTACTGTACGTGTTTGGATAAGGGTGGCATTGTGGTGTGTTACCATTTGTGGCCATATTAAATTACTCACATGCAAATTTACGAGGATGTTACCAGCACTCGAGGGCCTGAGCAATGGGGAGGGATTGGACAGAACTTTATTCCTTGGATCATGGGAGGCTGAGGGATGATCTTACAGAGGTGTATAAAATCCCGAGGGGCATAGCATGAATGCACAGAGTCTTTCACCCAGAGTAGGGGAATCAAAAAAACAGAGGACATAGGCTTAGGATGAGAGGTGAAAGATTTAATAGGAACCTGAGGGGCGACCTTTCCACACAGTGGGTGGGTGGCTATATGGAATGAGCTGCCAGAGGAGGTGGTTGAGGCTGGTACAATGACACTTGGACAGGAAAGGTTTAGCGAGATATTGGCCAAACACAGGCAAGTGAGTCTAGCTTAGTTGGGGCATCTTGGTCAGCATGGATGACTTGGGCTGAAGGGCCTGTTGTGTGACTCTACAAGTCTTTGAAGCACTGTGAGCAGCTGTGGGCAGCCAGAGGTCCCTCTCCCACAAGCTGGGGAACTCAACGCACACAGAATGTAAATAGTCAACCTTTGCAATTAAACAGTCATTACCTCGGAGTTTATTGTTGAATCCGAATATAGTTGTTAGGATGTGGGAGGGAGATTCAGAGTACAGGAGAGGAGGATTTGTGGAGAGTTTTTCAGAGAGTATGGAGAGGGCAACATGTGTGACCACTGCGATGGAGAAGAGAATGGGAGGAATCAAAAGTCGCAAGCAGGTGCAGACATTTCTGGAAACATCAGAGTGATGTTAGTGGTCCAGGAATCTATGTATGAATGTGTGAGCGATCAACTAGGTAAATCAAGTTGGAAAGGGAGTCAAAGTTAGATGAGATCATGAAAGAAGTGTTTGCTGCAACAAATTTGAAATTGGGAATGACATTCAGTAAGATGAAACATAGAAACATAGAAAATAGATGCAGGAGGAGGCCATTTGGCCCTTTGAGCCAGCACCATCATTCATTGTGGTCATGGCTGATCATCCACAATCAGTAACCCATGCCAGCCTTCTCCCCATATCCCTTGATTCCGCTAGCCCCCAGAGCTCTATCTAACTCTCTTTTAAATTTATCCAGTGAATTGGCCTCCTCTGCCCTCTGTGGCAGAGAATTCCACAAATTCACAACTCTCTGGGTGAAAAAGTTTTTTCTCATCTTGGTTTTAAATGGCCTCCCCTTTTTTTTCTTAGACTGTGGCCCCTGGTTCCTGACTCTCTCAACATTGGGAACATTTTTCCTGCATCTAGCTTGTCCAGTCCTTTTATAATTTTATCTGTTTCTATAAAATCCCCTCTCATCCTTGTAAACACCAGTGAATACAAGCCCAGTTTTTCCAATCTTTCCTCATATGACAGTCCCGCCATCCCAGGGATTAACCTCGTGAACCTACGCTGCACTGCCTTAATAGCAAGGATGTCCTTCTTTAAATTAGGAGACCAAAACTGCACACAATACTCCAGATGTGGTCTCACCAGGGCCCTGTACAACTACAGAAGGGTCTCTTTACTCCTATACTCAAATCCTCTTGTTATGAAGGCCAACATTCCATTAGCTTTCTTCACTGCCTGCTGTACCTGCATGTTTACTTTCAGTGACTGGTGTACAAGGACACCCAGGTCTTGTTGCACTTCCCTTTTTCCTCATCTGTCACCATTGAGGTAATAATCTGCCTCCTTGTTCTTGACTCCAAAGTGGATAACCTTACATTTATCTACATTATACTGCATCTGCCATGCATCTGTCCACTCACTCAACCTGTCCAAGTCACCCTGCAACCTCCTAGCATCCTCTTCGCAGTTCACACTATTAGCTTTGTGTCATCTGCAAATTTGCTTGTATTACTTTTAATTCCATCTTCTAAATCATTAATATATATTTTAAATAGTTGCGGCCCCAACACCGAGCCTTGTTGCACTCCACTCGCCACTGCCTGCCATTCTGACAGGGACCCGTTTATCCCCACTCTTTGTTTCCTGTCTGCCGACCAATTCTCTATCCATGTCAATACCCTACCCCCAATACCATGTGCTCTAATTTTGCCCACTAATCCCCTGTGTGGAACCTCATCAAAGGTTTTCTGAATGTCCAGATACACTACAGCCACTGGCTCTCCTTCATCATTTTACTTGTCACATCCTCAAAAAATTCCAGAAGATTAGTCAAGCAGGATTTCCCCTTCATAAATCCACGTTGACTTGGACCAATCCTTTTACTGCTATCCAACTGCAAATTTCTTTCAGTTCCTCTGTCTCCCTGGATCCTCTGTCCTCTAGTACATCTGGGAGATTGTTTGTGTCTTCCTTAGTGAAGACAGAACCAAAGTACCTGTTCAACTCTTCTGCCAATTCCGTGTTTCCCATAATAATTTCACCCATTTCTGCCTTCAAGGGACCCACATTTGTCTTTACTAATCTTTTTCTCTTAACATATCTAAAGGAGCTTTTACTGTCCTTTATATTCTTGGCCAGCTTACCCTCGTACTTCATCTTTTCACCCCGTATTCCCTTTTTGTTTTACCTTCATTTTGTCCGTTGAAAGTTACCCAATCCTCTGGCTTCCCGCTACTATTTGCTGTGTTATACACCTTTTCTTTTAGTTTTATTCCATCCCTAACTTCCCTTGTCAGCCACAGTTGTCTCTTACTGTCCCAAGACCATTTATCGGCAGATAAACCTAATATGCTCTTGCTGAATTTATGGTGCGATGCACATTACGAATTGTGTGAACCAATTATAACAGCTTTGGGTTTGCTTGAAAGCAATTAAGAAATGTTGGTCTTCCCAATGTCCAAAGACCATTCACAGAACATGGAATAATACAGCGCAGGATCAGGCCCATCAGTGCAGACATTCCGGGCCACACATTAATTCATCTCCTTTGCTTGCACGTGATCCATAAACCCTCCATATCCACGTGCCTATCCAAAACCGTCTTCAACACCACTATCGTATCTGCCTCCACCACCAGTGTGCTTCAGGAACTCTCTCTCTCCGTGTACAAAACGTGCCCGCACATATCCTTCCAACTTTGTCTCTCTCGCCTTAAAGCTATGCCCTCCAGTTTTACACATATGAACACTGGGAAAAGGTGTGACTGTCCGCCTATCAATGCCTCTCACAATTTTATATATTTCTCTCAGGTCTTCCCTCAACTTCCGATGCTCCAGGGAAAACAATCCCTGTTTGTCCATAGAGCAGATGAATGGTTGGAAAGGTGATGACAGCTGTGACAACTGAACAGTGTGGGACAGGAACAATGCCTAATGGTGAACAGGTAGAATCCTTCCTGACCTTTCACCATCACCTCCCACAAAGAATGGAATCAGGAAAAATCTGTCCTCAGCCAGGGAAATTTGGGAATCACTGGAATGTAGTGCAGGCTTCCCAGCCACAGGAAGGATGTCATTATGTTGGAAAGCAAACAGAGGAGATTCACCTGGACGGTACCTGGGCTTGTGTTATTGGGAGAGGTTGGATAGGCTGGGAGCGTAGGAAGCCAAGGGGGTGAGCCAATTGTGGTGTACAACATCATGAGGGCATGGGCAAAGTGGTGCTCAGTCTTTTTCCCAGAATAGAGGATTCTAAAACTAGAGGGCAAGAGGGTGAGAGGGGAGAGAATTAAGGACCTCAGGGGCAACTTTTTCACTCAAGAGGGTAGTCTATATCTGGAATGAGCTGCTGGAGGAAGCTATTGAAGCAGATACAATTATGATTTAAAAAAAATATTTAGGCAGATATACTGTGTGGACAGGAAGGTTTATGGGTCAAATGCGGGTAAATGGGACCAGCCCAGTATGCCAACTGGTCAGCATGGAGAAGTTGGGCAGAAGGGCTTGTTTCCGTGCAGCACAGCTCTATGACTCTGACTCTATACATGTCACACAAAGACAAACGCTATTCACACTTCACTGGTGGATATCCAGATTAGTATCACCCAGTGAGGCTGGGTCAAGGTACAACAGTATCCAGGCAATGCCCTGCTCCCGGTCCCTCCCTGACTCACGGGCACCTTCTCCTGATCACTCTGCCATCACCTACACCAGCTAGGCCTCGGCAGGTCTGAGAGACTGTGCCAACACAAGTTCATAGGTGATAGGAGCAGAATAAGGCCATACTGCCCATCAAGTCTACTTCACCATTCAATCATGGCTGATCTGTCTCTCCCTCTCAACCCCCTTCTCCTGCCTTCTCCCCAAACCACCACCACCCTTACTAATCAAGAATCTATCAACCACCTTAAAAAGGAATCAAGGGACATGGGGGAAAAAACAGGAACGGGGTACTGATTTTAGACGATCAGCCTATTTAGATGATCATCCTGCACCTATTTTTCTATGTTTCTATGTTTCTAATTACTGCAGGAGGGGACATCTGTCAAAAATAACCCCTCTCCTTGTTGAGACTGAGCACCGAGCTGCAGGGATGGATGGTTACCTGCAGAGAGCCGGAGGCTGGACATAATGGACCCAACCCAGCTGATCTGCTCGGAGGATGCTCCAAAGACATCCTGCAGCGTCACAAAGAAAATCCCAAAGGTTTTCAGCGTTCCCATCACCAGGACGTTCACCTGCAAAATCAAGATGGAGGAATGACACAATAAAACAATGTCCCAATGCAGCTCTAAATGTGACAGAGCTTCAAATGGCATCTCTTATACCAATGGCCAAGGAGAGCACAGTGACCGGCCTCAGTGCCTACTGTCTGACTGCACTCGCATCCACACCAACAAAGTGCTTTGAGAGCTTGGTTAAGGCTTGAATCATCTCCTGCTTCAGACATGACTCGGATCTGATTCAGGTCCACAGTAGACGTTGTCTCACTGGCTCTCCTCTCGGGTCTGCACCATCTGCATCACACATACTGCAGACTGGTGTTCATCAACTACAGCTCGCTGTTCAACCCTCACATCCCCTCCAAACTCATCAGCAAGCTCCAAGACCAGGGCCTCTGGACCTCCCTTTACAAGTGGATCCTTGGCTTCCTCAGTGCCGGACCTCAATCAGTGCGTATCAGTGCCAACATCTCCTCCTCACTGACCACCAACACAGGGGTAGCTCAGTCCTCTGATCTACTCTCTGCACCCACGACTGTGTGGCTGAGCACAGCTTCAATGCCAACTAGAAATTCACCAATAACACCGCTGGTATTGGCCGAATCACAGGTGGTGATAAGCTAACAGGTTCTTGAACCAACCTGCCATTTAACATGGACTATGGGTCTGTTAAGCTGCTGCAAGCAAGAGTTTCTTTGTTCTGTTAGAAGACAGAGTGCTGGAGTAACTCAGCTGATCAGGCAGCATCTCTGGAGACCATGGATAGACAACATTTCAGGCCAGGAACCTTCTTCAAACTGTTCTTCAGACTTTCAGAAGGGCCAACTAGAAATGTCTCCTATTCTCCTGGGAATGTGTCCTGACCCATTAAGTTACTCCAGCACCTTATGTCTTTTTCTGTAAACCAGCATCTGTGGTTTTGTGTCAGCGTTGTTGCATTGTCGGTACATATGATCATTAAAGGGTCTGTCCCACTTAGGCGATTTTAAGGCGACTGCCGGCGACTAGGCTGTCGCCGACAGTTCGCCGGGTGTCGCTGGCATGATCGTGAGGAGTCTTCCAAGAATCGTAGTGTATCTCGGCGTGTCGCTGAGAAATCATCCGGAGTGAAATTTCTCGGCGACAGCTGGCTTGTCGCCAGGTATCGTTGCTTATTGTGGGCGCTGTCGCATGCTGTCCCCAGGTTTGATTGGTTCTCTTAGATGCAATTAGAAGCACATAATATTAAAATAAGTAAAGGCATTTCAAAATACCATAAAATGCTTGTGTTTAACCAATTTATTTACCGTCAGAACATTTGACAGGTAGATTGGAGGCGACAGTTTGACGGTCAGGTAAGCGTGGGAATTTTTGCGATGTTTATGACCATCAGCCATTACATTTAAAGTGGGCTCCCAACCCAGATATGCAACCCAGAAACCAGATAAGCATCTCCCGTACATTTTCAAAAAATGCCCACACATGTTTCACAAAAATCCACTTAACCACTTTTTAAATTAATTTTTTTAATACAGCTATTAGTAAACTGGAAGTAAATCCAGTTTATGCCTTGTTACAGTGAAGCTTGGTTTTTAAGTAACCCATACAAGATGTTATAGTTCAAAACTCTCAAGTACTTACCGACTTGTCAGTGATTTCAGCGAAAATTAGGACGCTGGAGAAGCATTGACAGCGTGGGAATTTCGCGATGTTTCCGAAGACGGTGTAATCTCAACCTGACTCGGCATTGTCGTGGTCATTGTGGTCGGGTAAAAGACAATTTTGGCGATCTGCTATGACTTTGACAGTCGCCGGCAATCGCCAAAAAAATCGCCTAAGTGGGACAGGCCCTTAAACACTCTGGACTCTTCAAGATTCAAGAGTGTAGTGTTTAACAGAACATTGACATTCTTACCTGCAGCAGCTCAACAGGCCTGTAAACACACTACTCTTTGACATAATAGACCAAAACAATTAATTATTTCCCCCCCAGAGATGGTGCCTAAACTGCTGAGTAACTCCAGAACTTTGTGTCTATCTCAAATAAATGAATAGCCATATCTTGACGGGAAAGCCTGGGAGGATTTTATTCAGGGTGTAATATGGGGAACATCTCACACTTGCTCCAAACGACCTGATTTCAATTCTGCTGAGTCGTAACGCTGGCAAACTGTGGAGCTCGTTGGTGAAGGGGAAGAGAGTTAGAACACACACATGTCTTTGCACGCCGTGGCTCCGGCTAACGTTCTACACCAGCAGCTGGAATACGCTTGGAAACATGTGTCAGACTTAAAAGTCACATGCATCTCCGGAGTCCTTTGCCAGGCCATCAAACAGCTGGATGCAATTTATACCAGGCTGCTGGTTTTGCAGGCTCCAATGGTTTAGTGCGAGCCAGAGCAAGGATCACACAGCTCAGAGTCAACAGGAGATCTCAGCACTAAACCACTGATTGGCCCAGGATCGAGGCAGCCTCCTTCCCCCCTCAATACCTGAAATTCTTTCCTATCCCACATCTTAACGTTCCGCCTCTGTGGCAAAGTCACGAGCCACAGGAAGAAGTTTTATTATATTCCTGGCTGCACTAATCTGGCACGATCTGCATCTGTCAATTAACAGTGAGCCTTGTATTCACCCACAGTAGCTACTTTTTGAGGTCTTTGCTTATTCCAATGGAATATTGATGTTAAGGTCAAGTCACTGTGGAATGTGGCAAGCATGGCAGTATTGTTGTACACACTACTCACACAAACAGCAGGGTAATAATGATAGATTACGGATCATCTGTGTGTTTTTGTGGATAGATATAAGCAAGGTAACTTGGTGATTGGCTTCTGCTTTTCCTCAACTATTAGTGCTTTAATCCACAATGAAATCTATTATCTACTTGGTTGGTAACTCTATCTAAGTCTGTACTAGCAGACTTCACCTGTCAGAGAAAGGTGAAGCCTGTCCAGTTTTAAAAACATACGCGTCAGAGATTGTCTCTACGTTGTGCTGGTGTAAAGGGAGGAATTGGACATTAAACCAACGTAGAGATCAGGAGATAGGATTATACTGATTGGTCCAAGCAAAGTTTGTAAATATATCCAGATGTCAATCACTGATTCCAAGCTAGTCTTTGCCTGATGTGTTATCCTCTCTACATGGCGAGCTTTAGAGATTCAAAGATAAATTCTAGATTCATCAGGCCATTTTATTAAAAGCTTTGAAGCAGAGCCCTCTGCTCTCTGACGTGACAGTGCTGCCATAGACAGCTCTATGCTGTCAGAGAGTCACACAGCACAGAAACAGGCCCTTCAGCCCAACTGGCCCCATCTACACTAGCCCTACCTGCCTGCTCTAACATGACAGTGCTGCCATAGACAGCTCTATGCTGTCAGAGAGTCACACTGCACAGAAACAGGCCCTTCAGCCCAACTGGCCCCATCTACACTAGCCCTACCTGCCTGCTTTAACATGACAGTGCTGCCAACTACGATCAACGGTGGAGGTTCTACCCATGCTCACCCCCAAGATGAGAGGTACATGAGGGGTGAACCCACTGTTGATCACAGGTCAGCACCACTGTTACATCACATCAGATCTATCCACTGACTAAGGTAATAGACACAAGGTAATGGCGGAAAAGTTGGTGCAGTGTGTTTCCTGCAGGATGTGGGAAGACAGGGACGTCGCTGGAGCTTCTGGGAGCTATACCTGCAAGAACTGTGTCCAGGTGCAGCTCCTGAAGGGACGTGTGGTGGAGTTGGAGAGGCAGTTGGATGACCTCAGGGCCATCCGGGAATGCGAGAGTTTCCTCGACAGGATCTATTGTGAGGCTGTCACGCCAAGGGTCCAGGTCGAGCGAAGGTGGGAGACTGTTTCAGGGGGGAGTGGACGAGGACTACAGGAGACCCCAGTGGCTGTGCCTATTGCAAATAGGTATATCCTCTTGGGAACTGTCGGGGCAGGACGTTTCCAGTCCGAGTGGCGGACCTGTTGGCAAGGATACTCGACAGGGGAGACCGAAGTCAGGAAGAGCCGTAGTGGTCGGTGACTCCATCGTCCGAGGGACGGACAGAAGATTCTGTGGCAGCAGGAGGGACTTGAGGATGGTCTGTTGCCTCCCTGGTGCCAGGGTTCAACACATCACGGACCGGCTTCAGAAAATCCTAGTGAGGGAAGGCGATCAACCTGAAGTCGTTGTGCATGTGGGCACGAATGATGTCGGGCGGAAGAGGAAGGAGGTGCTACAGCGGGAGTTTAGAGAGTTGGGAAAAACACTGAGAAGTAGGACGTCGAAGGTGGTTATCTCTGGACTGCTACCGGTACCTCGTGCTGGTGAGGCCAGGAACAGAGAGATAGAGGGTATGAATTTATGGCTGAGGGACTGGTGCAGAGAGCAGGGATTTAGATTTCTGGACCACTGGGATCTCTTCTGGGCTAGGGGTGACTTGTACAAAAGGGACGGGTTACATCTTAACAGCAGGGGGACAAACATTCTGGCAGGAAGGTTTGCTAGTGTGACACCTGTGGCTTTAAACTAAGTAGTGGGGGGGAGGGGTTAACAAATTGTGAATATGAACATGAGGTAAAAAAAAGGGAATACAGGAGATATTGCAAAAGACTCTCGGAAGAATGGGAACAGAAGTTTTAGAGGGGAAAAGAAATTAAGGGCAGGGCCAATTGTGACCGATGTGAGAGGGGAGGTAAATACAGAAGTTAAAGTGTTGTACTTAAATGCGCATAGTATAAAAAATAAAGTGGATGAGCTTGAGGCTCAGTTAGTCATGGGCAAGTATGATGTTGTAGGGATCACTGAGACATGGCTACAAGAGGACCAGGGCTGGGAACTGAATATTCAGGGGTACACAACGTATAGAAAAGACAGACAGGTGGGCAGAGGGGGTGGGATTGCTCTGATGGTAAGGAATGATATTCATTCCCTTGCAAGGGGTGACATAGAATCAGGAGATGTTGAATCAGTATGGATAGAAATGAGAAATTGTAAGGGTAAAAAGACCCTAATGGGAGTTATCTATAGGCCCCCAAACAGTAGCCTTGACATAGGGTGCAAGTTGAATCAGGAGATCAAATTGGCGTGTCAAAAATGTAATCCAAGGTGGTTATGGGAGATTTCAACATGCAGGTAGACTGGGAAAATCAGGTTGGAAATGGACCCCAGGAAAGAGAGTTTGTAGAGTGCCTTCGAGATGGATTCTTAGAACAGCTTGTACTGGAGCCTACCAGGGAGAAGGCAATTCTGGATTTAGTGTTGTGTAATGATCCTGATCTGATAAGGGGACTAGAGGTAAAAGAGCCATTAGGAGGCAGTGATCACAACATGATAAGTTTTACTCTGCAAATGGAAAGGCAGAAGGGAAAATCGGAAGTGTCAGTATTACAGTATAGCAAAGGGGATTGCAGAGGCATGAGGCAGGAGCTGGCCAAAATTGACTGGAAGGAGGCCCTAGCAGGGAAGACGGTAGAACAGCAATGGCAGGTATTCCTGGGAATAATACAGAGGTTGCAGGATCAATTTATTCCAAAGAGGTGGAAAGACTCTAAGGGGAGTAAGAGACACCTGTGGCTGACAAGGGAAGTCAGGGACAGCATAAAAATTAAGGAGAGGAAGTATAACATAGCAAAGAAGAGTGGGAAGACAGAGGATTGGGACTCTTTTAAAGAGCAACAAAAGTTAACTAAAAAGGCAATACGGGGAGAAAAGATGAGGTACGAGGGTAAACTAGCCAATAATATAAAGGAGGATAGCAAAAGCTTTTTTAGGTACGTGAAGAGGAAAAAAATAGTCAAGGCAAATGTGGGTCCCTTGAAGACAGCAGCAGGGGAATTTATTATGGGGAACAAAGAAATGGCAGACGAGTTAAACCGTTACTTTGGATCTGTCTTCACTGAGGAAGATACACACAATCTCCCAAATGTTCTAGGGGCCGGAGAACCTAGGGTGATGGAGGAACTGAAGGAAATCCACATTAGGCAGGAAATGGTTTTGGGTAGACTGATGGGACTGAAGGCTGATAAATCCCCAGGGCCTGATGGTCTGCATCCCAGGGTACTTAAGGAGGTGGCTCTAGAAATAGTGGAAGCATTGGAGATCATTTTTCAATGTTCTATAGATTCAGGATCAGTTCCTGTGGATTGGAGGATAGCAAATGTTATCCCACTTTTTAAGAAAGGAGGGAGAGAGAAAATGGGTAATTATAGACCAGTTAGTCTGACATCAGTGGTGGGGAAGATGCTGGAGTCAATTATAAAAGACGAAATTGCTGAGCATTTGGATAGCGGTAACAGGATCATTCCGAGTCAGCATGGATTTACGAAGGGGAAATCATGCTTGACAAATCTACTGGAATTTTTTGAGGATGTAACTAGGAAAATTGACAGGGGAGAGTTAGTGGATGTGATGTACCTCGACTTTCAGAAAGCCTTCGACAAGGTCCCACATAGGAGATTAGTGGGCAAAATTAGGGCACATGGTATTGGGGGTAGGGTACTGACATGGATAGAAAATTGGTTGACAGACAGAAAGCAAAGAGTGGGGATAAATGGGTCCCTTTCTGAATGGGAGGCAGTGACCAGTGGGGTACCGCAAGGTTCGGTGCTGGGACCCCAGCTATTTACGATATACATTAATGACTTAGACGAAGGGATTAAAAGTACCATTAGCAAATTTGCAGATGATACTAAGCTGGGGGTAGTGTGAATTGTGAGGAAGATGCAATAAGGCTGCAGGGTGACTTGGACAGGTTGTGTGAGTGGGCGGATACATGGCAGATACAGTTTAATGTAGATAAGTGTGAGGTTATTCACTTTGGAAGTAAGAATAGAAAGGCAGATTATTATCTGAATGATGTCAAGTTAGGAGGAGGGGGAGTTCAACGAGATCTGGGTGTCCTAGTGCATCAGTCAATGAAAGGAAGCATGCAGGTACAGCAGGCAGTGAAGAAAGCCAATGGAATGTTGGCCTTCATAACAAGAGGAGTTGAGTATAGGAGCAAAGAGGTCCTTCTACAGTTGTACCGGGCCCTGGTGAGACCGCACCTGGAGTACTGTGTGCAGTTTTGGTCTCCAAATTTGAGGAAGGATATTCTTGCTATGGAGGGCGTGCAGCGTAGGTTCACTAGGTTAATTCCCGGAATGGCGGGATTGTCGTATGTTGAAAGGCTGGAGCGATTGGGCTTGTATACACTGGAATTTAGAAGGATGAGGGGGGATCTTATTGAAACATATAAGATAATTAGGGGATTGGACACATTAGAAGCAGGAAACATGTTCCCAATGTTGGGGGAGTCCAGAACAAGGGGCAACAGTTTAAGAATAAGGGGTAGGCCATTTAGAACGGAGATGAGGAAGAACTTTTTCAGTCAGAGAGTGGTGAAGGTGTGGATTTCTCTGCCTCAGAAGGCAGTGGAGACCAGTTCGTTGGATGCTTTCAAGAGAGAGCTGGATAGAGCTCTTAAGGATAGCGAAGTGAGGGGGTATGGGGAGAAGGCAGGAACGGGGTACTGATTGAGAGTGATCAGCCATGATCGCATTGAATGGCGGTGCTGGCTCGAAGGGCTGAATGGCCTACTCCTGCACCTATTGTCTATTGTCTATTGCCTATTGTCTAACAATGCAATGAACTCCTCAATCCAGAACAGGCAAAACAAAGAAGAACTTGCAGTTGAGAGAGGGTGTAAGAAACTACAGTGGCCCCAGCCTGCCAGCCTACTGTCTGAAGAAGTATCCCGACCCGAGTCATCATCTGTCCACTCCCTCCACAGATGCTGCTTGACCCATCGAGTTCTCCAGCACTCGGTGTTTGGCTCCAAAGCTTGCAGCTGAAGTCGTAGTATGTTACAAGTAGTGTCTCTGTAGTCATTATCAGAGAGTTTGATAGCAATCTGCAGTCAAACTGGGTGTGTGGATCGATGGTTTGCTGACGGCATTGGCAAAGAAAAGTGGCTTTTAGGAGCCCCTTAAAGAAGGAGAGAAGTAATGAGACGGAAGTGTTTGTGGAGGGAATTAAAGAGCTTAAGGCCTTAGCAACTGAAGGCACAATGGCCAGTGGTCAGGGATTAACGTCCAGCCACATGCGTGACTGGAGCGGGTCACAGCGAAGGGGAGGGCGAGCTCATGCAGGGACGTGGACACAAAGGGAACTTTATACTCACTGCACAAGAAGCAAGAGGACCAGCACACCCCAGATGGTGGATGTGTGGGATTTGGGGCAAATTAAGACAGCAACATTGTGTGATTTTATCGATATCTGAGGCTGGGAGTTAGTCAGAGAATGTCCAGTATAGATGTGATGGGAGACGTGCATAAGGATTCAGCAACAGATAAAGACAGAAGCCTCATTTTGACAAAGTGCCGTTCAAAGCTTCATGTCATCCCAAAGCATTTAGTCATAGAGTCACACAGCACAGAAACAAGCCCTTCAGCCCAACTGGGCCCCATCTACACTAGTCCTACCTGCCTGCATTTGGCCCATATCTCTGGGTCATGATGGCAATGTAGTAATCTGATGCTTTGTTGTTTTGGAGTTGATGTGAGGCTAATGTTTTGACGGTATCCTCTCTAACATCCACACTTGTCTCGCAGTTACACTTGTCATAGGTTGACGTTTTAGCAGTTCGCAGGTTTGTAAATAATTTGCAAGAAAACTTATTTTGCTCAAACAAAAAGCATCAGTTTCGCATTATTTGCCAATTACTACTAAGTATACACTATAACTATATATTGCTTCCAGAGCCTCTGAACTAAATGTGGACGTTTACTTTCCTTTGATGGGATACAAATTGGGTGGAAGTTCGGTCTGTTTTGCGGGGCTGTGGGGAATGGTCGTGACGTGGCAGTCTAGAGAGAGAGTCCTGCCCTGGACCCCCGTGTGAATGTTGCCCTCTGGTCTGCAGAGAATGGCCTGGCGCAGCTACACAAGTGGAGGGGAAGGAACCATGACAACAGCGCTGTACGGAGCTCACAATGGCTGCCAACTCACCCCAAGGGACGGTGGACTTGCCAAAGACGCTGCCATGGAGACTGTACCCTTTGAGTCAATACCTGGTGTTGCGTGGTGAATGAGAATGGGCCGGGACAGTGCTGTAGATTAATGTGCTGCTGCTTCCCTCCCACATTAAAACATCGCCTCAACTTTTCAATTAGAAGCACTTTAAACCATCCTGACATACTGTTACCAGTGCTTACAATGTGGCTCGAGTCAGAGCCTTTGGGCAACGTACCATTGTCTGGACAATTCTTTACCACACTTCAAAATACTTTGTAGAGTTTATAAAGAAGTAGCATTTGGCGTGGGGAAGTGTTACAGAGAGGGATGGTGTTGGCACAGGCAGAGTGGGGTGTGAGACGATGTTGGCATGGTGGCACAGTGAGAGGGTAGTCAAGCACGTGTGAGTAGAGTGTCGCAGTGTGAAGATGCAGACAGGGTGCTATGTTAGAGAGGATACAGACACAGACACATGATTAGAGAGTTGCAGTGTGAGGATGCAGTGCTGCCGGATCTCACTGGGCACCATCACCTCTGCAAAAAAAACAAAATAAACAGAGGGGAATTTTAACTAGCGGGGAATTTAACAGCTCCGGCCTCTCTGGCACCAGCGACAGCTCTGGCACCAGCGACAGCTCTGGCACCAGCGACAGCTCTGGCACCAGCGACAGCTCTGGCACCAGCGACAGCTCTGGCACCAGCGACAGCTCTGGCACCAGCGACAGCTCTGGCACCAGCGACAGCTCTGGCTCCTAAACATTAGCACTGTAACACTGGGTGCTGCTATGCTAGAGAGGATACAGACAGACAGGTGTAATCAGAATGTAACTGAGGGAGAATACAGAGTGCGGACAGAGTCACCTGTGAGAGGATGTGGACAGACAGGAGCAGAAGGTGTCAGTGAGAGAACACAGTAAGTGTGAGCAGAGTGTAATAGTGAGGGAGAAACCCAGGAGAGCTGGGTGTAAAGGAGGGATTGGTAGTGAGACGGAGTGGTGTACAAGGGAGATGTGATGAGGGCAGGTGTGAGTACAATGTCCCGCACTAAGGAGGGTGTGCACGAAGTGTACGTGTACGTGTACACGTGAGGGAGTGTGCGAGCAGACGCGCACGTGTACACGGGAGGGAGTGTGCGAGCAGACAGAGGCACGTGTACTCGTGAGGGAGTGTGCAAACAGACAGAGGCACGTGTACTCGTGAGGGAGTGTGCAAACAGACACACACGTGTACACGTGAGGGAGTGTGCGAGCAGACATGCAATTGTACTCGCGAGGGAGTGTGCGAGCAGACAGAGGCACGTGTACTCGTGAGGGAGTGTGCGAGCAGACAGAGGCACGTGTACTCGTGAGGGAGTGTGCGAACAGACGCGCACATGTACACGTGAGGGGTGTGCGAGCAGGCATGCGCGTGTACACGTGAGGGAGTGTGCGAGCAGACAGGCACGTGTACACGTGAGGGAGTGTGCGAGCAGACAGGAACGTGTACACGTGAGGGAGTGTGCAAACAGACAGAGGCACATGTACACGTGAGAGAGTGTGCGAACAGGCATGCGCGTGTACTCGTGAGGGAGTGTGTGAGCAGGCACAAGCGTGCCTGCCTTCTCCCCTTTGTCATGGGGAGAAGGCAGGCATGGGTTACTGATTGTGGATGACCAGCCATGATCACAATGAATGGCGGTGCTGGCTCGAAGGGCTGAATGGCCTCCTCCTGCACCTATTTTCTAGGTTTCTAGAAGCTGAAGTTTTCTATGTGTCTGAAGAAGGGTCTCGACCCGAAACGTCACCCATTCTTTCTCTCCTGAGATGCTGCCTGACCCGCTGAGTTACTCCAGCATTTTGTGATACCTTCTATGTTTCTATGTGTACTCGTGTGGGCGTTAGCGGAGAGTGTGAGGAGGGAGGGAGAGTGTACAAGAAGCTGAGAGTGGCTGACACACAGGTGTGGGAAGCTGGTGAAGAAGCACTCCTTGCTGTCTGCAGCAATCCAGCAGTTTACATTATACGCGGCACTCTGGCCCGACCAAGCTGCCCATTCCAGCGTCATGGCAGTGGGAGACACCTGGAAACTCACTGCCACCTAAATATGTATCCAATTAGCTTTGAGTACAAGTATTGTATCTGTTCACAACCCCAACAGGCAATGCATTCCAGTTCATACCAAATCACTTTATTTCTAATTATTTTGCCAATTTACCTTAAATATCTCTTTATTGAAAATGGATCTCTCTGTGGCTAGAATCAGCTGTTTATCTTTATTCTAAGTAAACACTGCATCATTTTGAACACTCCTATCCGCTCTCCCGTGTCTGAACACAATGGTAGTTTTTCCAGCTTCTACCATACAGTCACAGAGGAGAGTCACAGGCCACTCGGCTCAACACGTCCAAGATGTCCTATCTAGGTTGCACCTACCTGCCCACATTTGGCCCATATATCCCTCTAAACCTGAACTATCTATCATGTACCAAATGTCTTTTAAATGTTGTTATTGTACTTGCTTCAACATTTCCCTTTGACATTTACCTCCAATTCCTTGACAACCAATCTGAAATATACGTACAATTTGTTTCTGACCCAATTTGGCCTAAGTGGTGATTCAGAAACACTGAGGAATTTGATTTAGAGAAAGATAATCCCTTTTTGAGGTCATTTGACCAGTGAGTTAATGAAAATTCCTCTTCCTGTTCCCAGGAGGCCAAATCACTTGTGGCTCAGATTTGTAAATTCTCTGACACTAAACTAAAAGTCCTTTAAGCATAGCCCAAAACCAGATGGGATAAAACCACAAAGTGTGGCGAGAGGGGTGATTAGTCTTCCGAAGAAGGCCATATTTAACTTCAGCTTTGAGAAATTAGTGGGCTCTCCCACATGTGTGGGTTTGCAGGTGAATTGCCCCCAGTGTGTGGGGAGTGGATGAGAAAGTGGGATAACATGGAACTAGTGTGAACGGTGGTCGATGGTCAGCATGGACCTGGTGGGCTGAAGGGCCTGTTTCCACTCTGTATGAATAACCTAAATTAAATATCAGATCCTAAAACAATAAATCACTTCCTCCACGAAGGTCTGATTGTAATCACGTAAAGCCCTTTTGCTGATTGGATGGCATGCAAAGAAAAAGCTTTTCACTGTACCTTGGCACACATGACAGTAATAAACCCAACAATAACGGTGTTATAGAGTGGATGGAACGGCCTTCCTTACCAGAAAGAAGTGGGCTACAATCATCCAGCCCCAGCCTCCGTCCGGTGGGCTGACGTATCTCTTCCCCCTCTGACCCTGAGCCTTCGCCTCCCTTGCCTTGTCCATGTTCTCTCGACAGATGCCCAGAACAAACCGTAGCTTCTCCAGACCCCTGCAATTAATCAACAGAGGGCTTGTGATTCTATGCAAAGTAACACAAAGTATCAGGATTCAAACACACAAAAACAGCTTGCATGGGACCCGTCTCTCACCAAATTCATTGTTCGCTGGTGAGGTGAGGTGAGGTGAGGGGAGGTGAGGGGAGGTGAGGTGAGGTGAGGTGAGGTGAGGTGAGGTGAGGTGAGGTGAGGTGAGGTGAGGTGAGGTGAGGTGAGGGGAGGTGAGGGGAGTTGAGGGGAGGTGAGGGGAGGGGAGGGGAGGGGAGGTGAGGGAGGTGAGGGATGGGAGGGGAGGTGAGGGAGGGGAGGTGAGGGGAGGAGAGGGAGGGGAGGTGAGGGGGAGAGGTGAGGGAGGGGAGGTGAGGGGAGGGGAGGGGAGGGGAGGTGAGGTGAGGTGAGGTGAGGTGAGGTGAGGTGAGGTGAGGTGAGGTGAGGGAGGGGAGGTGAGGGGAGGAGAGGGAGGGGAGGTGAGGGGGAGAGGTGAGGGAGGGGAGGTGAGGGGAGGGGAGGTGAGGGGAGGGGAGGGGAGGTGAGGTGAGGTGAGGTGAGGTGAGGTGAGGTGAGGTGAGGTGAGGTGAGGTGAGGGGAGGGGAGGTGAGGTGAGGTGAGGTGAGGTGAGGTGAGGGAGGGGAGGTGAGGGAGGGGAGGTGAGGGAGGTGAGGGATGGGAGGGGAGGTGAGGGAGGGGAGGTGAGGGGAGGAGAGAGAGGGGAGGGGAGGTGAGGGGGAGAGGTGAGGGAGGGGAGGTGAGGGAGGTGAGGTGAGGGAGGGGTGGTGAGGGGGAGGTGGGGAGGGGAGGGGAGGGATGGGGAGGTGAGGTGAGGGGGGGAGGTGAGGGAGGGGAGGTGAGGGATGGGAGGGGAGGTGAGGGGGGGAGGTGAGGGAGGGGAGGTGAGGGATGGGAGGGGAGGTGAGGGAGGGGAGGTGAGGGATGGGAGGGGAGGTGATGGAGGGGAGGTGATGGAGGAGAGGGCAGGGGAGGGAGGAAGGGGGAGGGGAGGGGGAGGGAGAGGGGGGAGGGGGGAGGGGGGAGGGGGGAGGGGGGAGGGGAGGGGAGGAGAGGGATGGGGTGGGATGGATAAAGCAATACAATTAAATGGAAGGGTTTGGTTGAGGTTTGGGGAATAAATGATTTGGTGGTAACTGGGATGGACTCCAGATGACAGCAAGATTTCTAGACTTTTCTAACCCAGTAATATAAAATAATATTTTTATTTTGACCGAGTCCAATCAATGGAAGAAGTGAGTTAAACTGAGCCAGTCTTGCTCTACATGGGGAGCTGGGGAGCTGGTGTGCCACTCACAGTGGTACAGTAATCAACCCATGTTCCTGCATGCCAGTCGATACAACCCAGCGAGGGTGTTGCTCGTGGGTGGGCCACCCTGAATGTTAAAATCGATGTCGCTGACACAACAAACTCTGACGAGGCTGCCATTAAACCAGGCGATGCTGCAGATATTTGGCAGTTGTGTCAGTGTCCAGGACAGGGAACCTACGGGGAGATACTTCAGATGTGCCATGGAAAGGTAGACCCTTTTGCAAGAGTTTATCTGTGTCCCTCAGTCATTTTCAGATCTCCGGAGTTTAACTGAGTGATAGTTTTCAAGAGAGAGTTGGATTTAGCTCTTTGGGCTGACAGAATCAAGGGATTTAGGGATAAAGCAGGAACGGCATACTGATTTTAGATGATCAGCCATGATCATATTGAATGGTGGTGCTGGCTCGAAGGGCCGAGTGGCCTACTCCTGCTATATTTTTCTATGTTTCTATGCTTTGCTAAAAGGCGAGATCTCGTTGGTCGGATGCTCTCAGAGCCCTTGGCCAATTTGGAATTTACTGAAGGTTCGTGGCGATTATCCTGGTAGGGTCTTTGTTAGAAACATAGAAAATAGGTGCAGGAGGAGGCCATTCGGCCCTTCGAGCCAGCACCGTCATTCATTGTGATCATGGCTGATCATCCACCACCAGTAACCTGTGCCTGCCTTCTCCCCATATCCCTTGATTCCACTAGCCCCCAGAGTTCTATCTAACTCTCTCTTAAATCCATCCAGTGATTTGGCCTCCACTGCCCTCTGTGGCAGAGAATTCCACAAATTCACAACTCTCTGGGTGAAAAAGTTTCTTCTCACCTCAGTTTTAAATGGCCTCCCCTTTATTCTAAGACTGTGGCCCCTGGTTCTGGACTCCCCCAACATTGGGAACATTTTTCCTGCATCTAGCTTGTCCAGTCCTTTTATAATTTTATATGTCTCTATAAGATCCTCTCTCATCCTTCTAAACTCCAATGAATACATGCCTAGTCTTTTCAATCTTTCCTCATATGACAGTCCCGCCATCCCAGGGATCAATCTTGTGAACCTACCTCAATTACAAGGATGTCCTTCCTCAATTAGGAGACCAAAACTGTACACAATACTCCAGATGTGGTCTTACCAGGGCCTTATACAACTGCAGAAGAACCTCTTTGCTCCTATACTAAAATCCTCTTGTTATGAAGGCCAACATTCCATTAGCTTTCTTCACTGCCTGCTGTACCTGCACGCCAACTTTCAGTGACTGGTGTACAAGGACACCCAGGACTCGCTGCACCTCCCCCTTACCTAACCTGACACCATTGAGATAATATTCTGCCGCCAAAGTGGATAACTGCCCACTCACTCAACCTGCCCACTCACTCAACCTGTCCAGGTCACCCTGCAACCTCCTAACATCCTCTTCACAGTTTACACTGCCACCCAGCTTTGTGTCATCTGCAAACTTGCTAGTGTTGCTTCTAATTCGCTCTTCCAAATCATTAATTTATAATCATTAATATAACAGCAGTTTCCCTGCTGTAAGAGGCACAGTGCTTTTGGAATGGACTCACCTGTTGCTCTCCTGTCAAGGCTAGATATGTGAGGTGTTCAGTGAGGGAGGCTCGCTTCGCTGCACGTCTACTCATTATTTTTCATTACTCAGATAGTCCACTTCATCAGACTTCAGGCTGGGTGAGACATTCCATCTCTACACACGTCGAACCTACAGGGGAGGCAATGCAAAGTGCTTTAGTGCTTTGAAAATGAGGGACCGCTCTCAGTGGAGTCCACACTCATGAGACACGACAGAAAAAGGAGATAGTTTAACCTGAATGTAAAGTCTTGGGGTCATGAGAGTCCACACTGGCCTGCCAAGCCCAAACTGATCACCAAATATCCCTCTGCATTGATCCTGCATCCCTATCTAGAATGAAACACGACTCTCGACTCATCTGCACACTTGGGGCAACTTAGAGAAGTCTCGTCGGGGCAGCACAGTGGCACAGCAGTAGAGTTGCTGCCTTACAGCACCAGAGACCAGGTTTGATCCCGACTATACGTGCTGTCTGTATGGAGTTTGTTCGTTCTCCCAGTGACCGTTTTCTCCAAGTGCTCTGGTTTCCTCCCACACTCCAAAGATGTACAAGTTCGTAGGTGAATTGTCCCCAGTGTGTAGGATAGTGTGAGTGTATGGTTATTGCTGGTCAGCACAGAATCGGTGGGCCAAAGGGCCTGTTTCCGCGCTGTACCTCTAAACTAAACTCAAACTAAAGTCTATCAACCTGAGGACCCATGTGGCTTTGGGATTTGGGATGAAACTGGGGGAAAGACATGCAGTCAGACACTCCGCACAGACAGCTGCCAAGATCGAGATGGAACCTGCCATAGGTTGCGGCTGTGAAGGATAGACTCTGTTAGTTTTGTCACCCTACAAACTTTCAGCAATGGGTCAAATATTACTCCAACTACCCTGAGGAACTGTACATTCGTTTTTAATCTATTGGAAGATTTTTATGATATGCTTTGACAATTTATATTAAAACTGTTTGAACAAAAATAAGGAATAGTATTCAAGCCCTAATATTGGATCGATCACACACTGCAATGTTCATGTTGCAATATGTGAACTATTGTTTGGCCCATCTTGTAGATACGGGGTCTTTGAAAGTTCACACCAATTATTTCCAATCCTCCACTATTTTATTGTCTTTATTGTTAAGCTGTTCCTTTCGCAGAAACATTAAACAATTAAAATGGTGATCAAAGGCATTGTAGAGGGTTCTGAGAATCTTCCCAGTGATGTGAGGCAATGTGGTACAATGATCCAAGATGTCTCCTGAAGCATCTGAACAACACGTGCAGTCAATTACACTGTGGCTGTCAAACTCTTGCCTTTGAGTCAAACATTTCCTGCATAACTGGTGAGCAATCAGAGTCCTCCTCATGGAATACGTCTCCTTGGACACTTATTCCCAAATGGGCAACAGATGGCCTTATGGAATAGATTATACCAGAGGGCTTGGACCCACAGTGACCAAACGTACCCATGGTGCAAGCTGCCATCTTGTAAGTAAGTGCACATTGAATGTATCTGAGGCTTCATTGAACCTGGGCTTCTGCTCCCTCTCCTTTGTGGCAATATTGGCCAAACATTGTTTCTCTGTCAGAAGTTGTCTTTAGAAGGGTCCTGACCTGAAAACATCACCCATCCTTTATCTCTAGAGATACTGCATGACCTGCTGAGTTACTCCAGCAGTTTGTGCCTATCTTTGCTATAAAGCAGCACCAGCAATTCTTTGTTTTCACTCCCGCCTGCAGTTTCAAAGCATTATACCATCAAATGCAGAAAATGGGACTAGCCCAGCATGTCAACTTGGTGATAATAGACAAGAAGTGCTAAAGGGCCTGTTTCTGTGCCGTACAGCTCTATGATCCTATGAATCTACAATCATATTATACCAAAAACCCCTGGATACATCTCTCCCCACTACCAGACCATTTCCTGGAGTTTCTGCCATACCCCCTTAATGTTTTCGTTTTGAGTTTAGAGATGCAGCATGGAAACTACAACTCTGGTGCTGTACGGCAGCAACTCTACCTCTGCACTGTAGTGTCCCCCCATTCATTATTGTCACATGTACCATGTACAGTGAAATGCTTTGTTTTGCATGCTACCCAATCAGATCAGATATAATATACAGGGATACAATCAGTTCAAACTCATGTGCAACAGGTAGAGCAGAGAGGGAGATAGAGTGCAGAATCTAGTTCCCAGCAATGTAGTAGGTATATCTCAGCATCTGTTGGTGGGCGTATGGAATAACCTGCTGGAGGAAGAAGTTCAGCCAGGTACCATCGCAACATTTGAGAAACATTTAGACAGGTATGTGGATAAAATAGGTTTTGAGGGATATGGGCTAAACACTGGGCCTAGTGTAGATGGGACATGTTGGGCCAAAGGGCTTCCACGCTGCATGACATTATGGCTCTAAATCATCATTGCTACTTTTATAATCTTTTAACCATACAAGTGGCTCCCTGGTTGGTGTTCCATCCTTCTTCCTCCATGAATAATGTCGTTGCAAACTCCACTGATAGTATTTTAGCTGAGATAAAGTCTAATTGAACCACCAGTCAATGGTGTTTGTGATGTGGTGACTATCATGATCGGCGTGCTTTTGACACGATGATCTTCATCATTCATGGAATTGAGTAGTTAGGATGTTGTGTTATTGTTGTACAAGA
Source organism: Rhinoraja longicauda (assembly GCF_053455715.1). Classification (NCBI taxonomy): domain Eukaryota; kingdom Metazoa; phylum Chordata; class Chondrichthyes; order Rajiformes; family Arhynchobatidae; genus Rhinoraja; species Rhinoraja longicauda. The sequence goes on from NC_135976.1 coordinate 1,100,676, forward strand.
CCTAAGTGGGGCCCTATTGGAGGATTATATTCCGTTTTGATCACTCTAAATATGCCATTAAGTTGGAAAGAGTGCACAGAAGACTTAACAAGGATGTTGCCAGGACTCAAGAGCCTGAGCCACAGGGAGAGGTTGGGCAGGCTAGAACTTTATTCCTAAGTCGGTGTATTCATAAGTTGTAGGATCAGAATCAGGACAGTTCACCCAGTCTACTCTGCCATTCACCCATAGCTGATCTATCTTTCCCTCTCAACCCCATTCTCTTGCCTTCTCCCCATTACCCCTGACACCTTTACTAATCAAAAAATTATCAATCTCCAACTTAAAAATGTCCATTGGCTTGGCCTCCACAGCCTTTTGTGACAATGGATTCCGCAGATTTACCACCCTCTGAGTAAAGAAATTCCTCCTCATCTTCAATTTCAAAGTCAAATTTCAAAGTCAATTTATTGTCAATCCTCAGCCAGTTTACACAGACAGAAAATCGAAATACCGTTTCCCACAATCCCGAGGAACAAAGTGCATAAAACTAAGTTAAAATTAAAAAGGCACAGCAAACAACAATCAACATAAAATATAAAATATAGTCACTTCAAATGCGTTAAAAAAAAAATTAAAAAGTGTCTGGTGCTGGATGTGCATGTGTGTGGGGTGTTAAAGTCCAGGTCCAATAGCGGCAGGGGAGAGAGGAGGAAGGGAGGGGAGAGCGTTCAGCATCTTGACAGCCTGGTGGAAAAAACTGTTCTTTAGTCGGGTGGTGCTTGACCTCAGGCTGCGAAACGTTCTCCCTGAAGGCAGGAGGGTGAAGAGGCTGTTGGAGGGGTGGGAGGGGTCACCCACAATGCTCAATGCTTTGCGGGTGAGGCGGGTGGTGTAAAGGACCAGGAGTGTTGGGAGTGAGGCGCCAGTGATCCTCTCAGCAGTGTTCACTATGCGCTGCAGGGTCTTGCGGCTGGAGGCTGTGCAGCTGCCGAACCACACAGTGATGCAGCTGCTGAGGATGCTCTCGATGGCGCCTCGGTAAAAAGTGTACATGATGGGTGTGGGGGCTCCCGCTCTCTTCAGTTTGCGGAGGAAGTAGAGGCGCTGCTGGGCTTTCTTGGCGATGGACGTGATGTTGTTGCTCCAGGAGAGATCCTCGGTGATGTTCACCCCCAGGAATTTGGTGCTGCTCACCTGCTCCACAGCAGCACTATTGATGGTCAGTGGGTGGAGGTGTTGGGTGTGCGTTCTCCTGAAGTCGACAACAATCTCCTTTGTTTTCTCCACATTCAGGAAGAGATTGTTGTCTGTGCACCACGCGGCCAGCTGGTCCACCTCCTTCCTGTAGTGGGTCTCGTCGTTGTTGCTGATGAGACCCACCACTGTTGTGTCATCCGCAAACTTGACGAAGTGGTTGGAGCTGTAGGTGGGTGTGCAGTCGTGGGTCAGCAAGGTGAAGAGCAGGGGGCTTAGCACACATCCTTGTGGGGCACCCGTACTCAGCGTGATGGTGTCCGATGTGTTGCCTCCGACCCGTACGGACTGGGGTCTGGCAGTGAGGAAGTCCAGCAGCCAGTTGCAGAGAAGGGGGCTGAGGCCCAGATTTGTTAGTTTACAAACCAGCTGCTGGGGGATGATGGTGTTGAATGCTGAGCTAAAGTCTATGAACAGCATCCTAACATATGAGTTTTTAGTGTCCAAGTGGGTGAGGGCTGGGTGTAGAGCAGAGGAGATGGCATCCTCAGTGGACCGCTTAGCTCGATATGCAAACTGAAACGGGTCCAGGGAGGGGGGGAGGTTGGATCTGATCTGCTTCATGACCAGCCTCTCGAAGCACTTCATGATGGTTGAAGTCAGCGCTACAGGGCGGTAGTCGTTGAAGCAGGATGGAGAAGACTTCTTGGGCACAGGTATGATGGTGGTTTCTTTGAAGCACAAGGGAACAACAGCCTGGCTCAGGGAGATGTTGAAGATGTCTGTGAGGACATCTGTGAGCTCAGCTGCGCAGTCTTTTAGCACACGACCAGGAATGTTGTCAGGTCCAGAAGCTTTCCGGGTGTTAATCCTTAACAGTGTGCTCCTCACACTGCCTGGAGACAGACAAATAGCCTGGTCGTTGGGGGGGGAGTTGTTTTCTGCGCAGGTGTGTTGCTCTGTCCTTCAAAGCGTGCGAAGAAGCCGTTGAGGTCGTTCAAGAGAGAGGTGTCACTGTCACAGGTCTGTGGTAAGGGTTTGTAGTCTGTGATAGTCCTAATACCCTTCCACAGGCTCCGTGTGTCTCTGCTGTCACTGAAGTGGGCTGTGATGCGCCGGGTGTAGTGTTGTTTGGCTTTCCTGATGCCACTGGAAAGGTTGGCCCTGGCTGCTCTGAGACCGGCTGGATTGCCCTCTCTGAAGGCAGCGTTGCGGACCCTCTGCAGCCCATGGACCTCCCCTGACAGCCATGGCTTCTGGTTAGCCCGGATGGTGATGGCTCTGGTGTGGGTCACATCGTCAATGCATTTGGTGATGTAGCCAGTAACTGTCTCTGTGTATTCCTGAATGTTGGTTGTGTTGTTGTATGTTGCTGCCTTTCTAAAGGTACGTCCTTTTATTTTGAAGCTATGGGCTCTGGTCCTAGACTCTCCCACTAGTGGAAACTTCCTCTCCAAATCCACTCTATCTAGGCCTTTCACTATTCGGTGTATAAAGTCATGAGGGGAATAGAGAAGGTGAACACACAGAGGGTTTATCTCCAAAATAAAAGGACTAGAGAGAATAGCTTTAAGATGAAAGGGTAAGGATTTAATATGAACCTGTGGCTACTTTTTCACTCCGAGGCTGCCAGCAGTAGTTGAGGCAGGCATTATAATAACATTTAAAAGACAGTTGGACAGGTTCATGGATAAGAAAGGTTTACAGGGATATTGGACAAATGCAGGCAAATGGGACTGGGTTAGATGGAGCATCTTGTCGACACAAACGAATTGGGCCAAAGGGCCCGTTTCTATGCTGAATGACTGGATAACTCAATGACTCTTTGACTTTAAAATTCCAACCTATATTTTCACATCCAAGGAATCTTTCCTCCCCACCGTGATAACTCCCGAGCTCCACCTAACTCAATATTCCTTGACGATCTCAGGTTATTCCACTCTGCCCAGTCATGCAATCACCATTGATGCCTTCAGCTGCCTTCAGCTGCCTTGACAATGAGGTCTGCATTCCTCCATTAAGCCACACATTTGCTCACACGTAAACTTGAAACTTGGTCCCCCACCCTGTCCCAACCACACCTACAAAATGGCAAAGCACTTGTACATTTTCACAGATCACATAAATTTTCTCAGATCTATCCGATTTTATATTTGCAACAAACTATTCAAATTCTGGTAGGAAAATAACTGCAGATGCTGGTAGCATTAACCAAAGTATCCCTATCTGTAGACAACACAGCTTGGCCCTGACAGCATAGACGGATGCAGCCCAACACAAACTAACTCTGTTGTTCTGTCAGAATTTATACCTGACCCAAGCACAGCTCATCCACAGGGTCTTGTAAGGTTCAGACCAGGTAGCCAGGTTCCATCCACTCCAACGTCACTCTATTTAATGTGGTCCTTAGGATATCATCTTTATCCTAGCTGTTGTCACCGGGTCTAATACCATCACTGCTATTTATAGATGTTGTTATTGGAACATGGTCCGTTGTTTGTGATATCCACAATCTCGCTCAGCAGAAATTCACACCGCCTTGCCCCATCTCCTATATCTTCACATGGCTCTCTGGCTGGGACTATTTCTAGATGTACAGCACTTTGGTCAACGTGGGTTGTTTTTAAATGTGCTATACAAATAAAATTGACTTGACTTGACTTGACTAGATTCCTTTGCCCTGCTTGTCCACTTGCCCTGCCTAAAGATGCATGGATTGCCGCTGTATGTGAAGCAGAGGTTTTGGTTACTGACAATTTTCTACTCTTGACATTTAAAGAAACATCCTCTCTGCTTCCCATCCTGGATACAAGTGCAACATTAGAAAGTTCAATGTCAATCTTTGTAGTTGATTTCCTCGTTCCTTGTGAATCTAGGCTGAACTGCGCTCATTAATGTGGGGTTCCTCACGGGAATCAAACATCTTCACTTGATGATCTCCTCCCACAGAATTCTCACAGGATCAGCCCCAACAATACCACATCAAACGTAAAGTGGAGCTGTACAATTCCTAGACACCGCCTTACACAAAAAACAAACGCAACAAAAAGCAGAAAAATTGAATTAACGGCAGATCCATTAAAATAACATGAATGATTTTGCCTATTAATCTGTTGATCATTATTTAGTATTTAAGACATGGAATTGTCGGCATGGTTGACAATCTTTTTCAAAACGTGATTACCACAAGATAGTGATAAGGTTTTCCTCGAGTGTAGTAGGGCAGTGGGGTAGGTTCCTTCACCTTGCTCCTCGCCCATCATGCCTCTCATGGCCGCTGGCTCCATCATCCCGGTCGCTGGTCTTCTGGGAAGAGCTCAGTCGCTTCCCCACCACCGACCACGGCCCTCTGGGTCTTAGTGCCTCTGAGAGAGGGGGATGATCAGGGGCTGGCTCAGTGGCTTCCTGCCAACAGGTCACAGCCCACAACCCTTCTTCAGTCTGAAGAATGTTTCCAACCCAAAATGTCATCCATCCAGGTTTTCAGAGATGCAACCTGATCGCTGAGTTACTCTAGCACTTTGTGTCTTTTTGTGCAGACAAATGAGACGAGCTTAGATGGTGAATCTTAGGCCGCATGGCTAAGATGGGCCAAAGGGCCCGAATCTGTGATTATGCTATGACTCTGTGACTGACAAAGAGTAGGTTGAATCCAGGTTGTGCCTTGGCTTAATCCAGTTTCTGAAAGTTACTAAACATGAGAAGGATTAAAATGCTTTAATCACTACTTTGGTTACAGTATCATACTCTTCCTTTTGCTGAAGACACCTGGAAACAACCAAAATGGGACTTTCAGAAAGGTCTCAATGTGAAACATCGCCCATTCCTTCTCTCCCGAGATGCTGAGATACACCAGCATTTTGTGCCTATCTACGGGACTTTCAGTTTGATTTTGACAAAGTCTACAGAGAAGGGTCGGTTTATCCAGTCACGAAGCACCCACAACTACATAATGTCCATCACATATTCAAGCCCCTTCCATATGTTTCAGAAATAAAAAAACACTTATTTTATCCCCAGAAGCAAAGTCATAGTGAACTGGTACAGAGAACGATCCCGTTCCACCATTGATGTGAAATGAATAGATGGTTGGTGTTTGCGTTTTGTTTTATTTGCCTCCCATTAGATGCTCAACTACCACCCTGGACATTGAGGTGGGACCGGTCAAACATCACATCAACATGCATCAGGGCTTCAACAACTTCAGAACTTTTCAAAACACCTCAAGAGCTACTTGGTTTTCAATATTCCTTTCACGATTTATCGATTCTTATGATACAATAAATAATGATAAAAGCAATTATACGGAGGAAGTCATCCAGCCCATCGAGCCAATGCATGAACAATCCAGGCTGCAAGAGTAGACTTGAATTCTATCTCAAATCTTTCCTTGGGCAGTTCCTTCTCAGGTTATAAGAGAGTTCCACTGTCTTGAGGACTGTTCATAATCCTCAACAGTTTTCAATTCCAAATTACAGCGCTCTGGCAATATGTTTAATTAATATCATATTCCGCCCAAGGGCACTGTGTAGTCAGACCAAGGCATTTCACCCAACCATTGGTTTTGCTGTGAGATGCCATGAAGCAGGTTCTCACCAACAGAAGATGCTTGCAGCCTTGCAGTCGCTGGCAAATCCATCCGTCCATCTGCCAAACACTTGCTCCTATGTTGATAGCTTGGCCATTCGTAACCTGGGGAGGACCTGCTCACATTTATACTTCAACATTATCAGGTACTTATCTTCAATGTTCCCTGGGTGAGTTGGCCTCAATATACAGGATGGCACCGCTCTCCATCTCCAATAGAACATCCTGCTGGAGGAACCTCGTGGGTCAAGCAGCATCTGGAGAGGAAGCGGTAACTGTCCATTTCCCTCCACAGATGCTCTGGGCCCACTGACAACTCAACATGGCACAACACTAACCTCAGCAAGTATGATGAAAAACAGGTCAGGGCCAGCCTGAAACACATACCTTCATGTTGTGCAGAGGAGCAGCAGGTGAAGGAGTGAGTGTGGGGATTGGCTGAGGAATTTAATGAGCAAATCTGTAAGTTGGCGAATTATACAATTTATCAGATAATATAAACAAGGTTTGCTCTAGGGGAGGGACCTGTCGGGGAGCAGCCTTGTCGAGGGAAGTGCCTTGTGAGGAAAGTGAAAGTCTTTGGGTCGAGAGTCTTTGGTGAGGAGGCTGAGGGAGGAGACTACGCCAAACGTTGGAGAGGGTAAGACCCAGTGAAGAAATGACAAGTAAGCTGATTCAGTGTGATGGAGGTCAGGGACACCACTGATGTCTCTGGCTGCTACAACTGTGGTAAGTGTGGCCATGTTCAGCTCCTGAAGGACTTCGTTGGGGTACTAGAGAGGCAACTGGATGACCTCAGGATCATCTGGGAAAACGAGAGTTTCCAGGACAGGAACTACAGCGAGATCGTTACACCGAAGATACTGGAAGAGAAAAGGTGGGTGACGATGAGGAAGGGAAGGAAGCTTGGAGTAACAAAAGACCCCGGGGAATGTACCCCTTGAAAACAGGTTCACCCTCTTGGAGGCTGCCGGGACAGAAGACACTGCCAGTCTGAGCAGCGGACAGGTCTGCCAATCAAAATGTGGCGCTGAAGCAAAGCCGAAGAGACCGAAGTCAGGCAGAGCCATGGTAGTAGGGGACTCCATAGTGAGGGGTACAGACAGGGGTTTCCGCGGCAACAAGCGGGATTCAAGAATGGTGTGTTGCCTCCCTGGTGCCAGGATCCAGGACGTCATGAACCGAGTGCAGAGCATCATCAAGGGTGAAGAAATTTGCATTAGGTGCAAAATAGTATTGGGTAGACAGATGGGACTGAAGACTGATAAATCCCCAGGGCCTGATGGTCTGCATCCCAGGGTACTCAAGGAGGTGGCTCTGGAAATCGTGTATGCATTGGTCATCATTTTCCAATATTCATTAGATTCAGGATCAGTTCCTGTGGATTGGAGGATAGGTAATGTTATCCCACTTTTCTAGAAAGGAGTGAGAGAGAAAATGGGGAATTATAGACCATTAGCCTGACATCGGTGATGGGGAAGATGCTGGAGTCAATTATTAAAGAAGTAATAACACAAAATGCTGGAGTAAAAGGAAAGAAGTAATAACGGCACATTTGGATAGCAGTAAAAGGATTGGTCCAAGTCAGCATGGATTTATGAAGGGGAGATGCTGCTTGACTAATCTTCCAGAATTTTTTGAGGATGTGACAAGTAAAATAGATGAAGGAGAGCCAGTGGATGTAGTGTATCTAGACTTTCAGAAAACCTTTGATAAGGTCCCACACAGAAGATTAGTGGGCAAAATTAGAGCACATGGTAAGGTATTGACATGGGTAGAGAATTGGTTGGCAGACAGGAAGCAAAGAGTAGGAGTAAATGGGTCCTTTTCAGAATGGCAGGCAGTGGAGAGTGGAGTGCCGCAAGGCTCGGTGTTGGGGCCACAACTATTCACCATATATATTAATGATTTGGTGTGCGAAGAGGATGTTAGGAGGTTGCAGGGTGACTTGGACAGGTTGAGTGAGTGGGCAGATGCAGGGCAGATGCAGTATAATATAGATAAATGTGAGGTTATCCACTTTAGAGTCAAGAACAAGGAGGCAGGTTATTATCTCAGAAAAGGAAAAAGAGAAGTTTTTGCAGCATTTGGGAGCAATTAAATGGGAATACGGGTTGTCTTAATCCGCTGCTCTGGCCTTTAGTAACTGGCTGAGGGATTTAGATCGTGCTGCCACCTCTCTCAGTCAGTGTGCTGACCCCCAGCACTTGCCAAAGTAATGTCTGCACCAGCCAACATGGGACAAAGGAGAACTAGTCATTGAGAATCAATTTGCCTTCTCTTAGTAGTGAATTAATTGTGACAAATGTATAACAAAGAATTTTAAGGACTAAAGCAGGCAATGTCACACTCACAAGCTCTCTGAGTACCATGCCCCTGGCTTTTCCTAGAACACTACTCACCCATCTGTCTCAAATATTGTCCATTTCCTTTAACAATGCAGTTACATGTCCTATAATGTTGCAGAACAATGGTTTTATTCCATAAAATTTAGGATGAGATAAATTTAATATCTTGATCACCCATGTGATCAAGATATTAAATTTATGATTAGGATAAATATTCTCCCTTTCTCAAAATCAAAATTAAATGAGCATATAAGCCACTTGGACAGATACATGGATGGGAAAGGTTTGGAAAGATGTGGGCCAAATGCAGGCAAAAGGAACTACCTCCAATGGGGCATCTTTGTCAGTATGTTGGGCTGAAGGGCCTGTTTCTGTGATGTATGACTCTATGGGTCTATTATTTTAATTATGTTCATTCTGAAATGAAATCAGGAATCATGTCCTCGGACAACTGGACAGTGAAAAGGGTGAAGAGAGTTAAAGAATTGTGATTGGGAGAATGGGGGAAGGTGAACAAAGACTTTTCAAGAATGCGGCACAGTGGCGCAGCAGTAGAGTTGCTGCCTTACAGCGAATGCAGTGCCGAAGACCCAGGTTCGATCCTGACTACGGGTGCTATCTGTCCGGAGTTTGTACGTTCCTGTGACCTGCCTGTGGTTTCTCCGAGATCTTTGGTTTCCTCCCATACTCCAAAGAAGCACAGGTTTGTAGGTTAATTGGCTTGGTAAATGTAAAAATTGTCCCTGGTGGGTGTAGGATAGTGTTAATGTGCGGGGATCGCTGGTCGGCGCGGACCCGTTGGGCCGAAAGGGCCTGTTTCCGCGCTGTATCTCTCAAACTAAAAACTAAAACTAAAAAAGAGGAGGGAAGGGTTTTTGAGGGTTATAAAGAAAAGAATCCCAGAAGAAGAAAAAAGTGGATGTTGTATTGATGGACAATTTTAAATAACGACAAATTTCAAAGCCTCATTAGAACACAGAACAGTACAACACAGGAACAGGCACTTCAAGCCACAATATCTGTGCCAAATATGATGCTCAGAACTCTTAGCTGACTGCACATAATTCAGATCCATACATATCCATATGCCTATCCAACAGTCTCATATACTCCACTATCACATCTGCTTCCACCATCACCCCCGACAGCACGTTCCCTCTCTGTAAAAACCTTACCCCACATATCCATATGCCTATCCAACAGTCTCATATACTCCACTATCACATCTGCTTCCACCATCACCCCCGACAGCACGTTCCCTCTCTGTAAAAACCTTACCCCACATATCCATATGCCTATCCAACAGTCTCATATACTCCACTATCACATCTGCTTCCACCATCACCCCCGACAGCACGTTCCCTCTCTGTAAAAACCTTACCCCACATATCTCCCTTAAACTTTGCCCCCTCGCACCTTATAATGTGCCAGAAATATGCTTTGGTCTTAGAACATCACAAACAAGTGAGGAGACAAACTGCAGCTTAGTCTGCAAAACCTGTAGAACCAGCACACTCTACTACAATAAGATATCTTGGTGTGTGGGTGTGTTCAGGCTGAGCCTATATATCGTAGACATGTCTGTGCTGAAAAGTCTGTTCGATTGATTTGGCCATACTACCCATCATTGTCATATTTATTCCGTGACACGTGCCACATGCATATCACCTTGTAAGGAATTCAGCACTGGCAGGTTTCCGCATCCAAAATCAAATTTAAGATCTGCAACATCAAAAACTATGGACAACTGCAGCAGAGGCAAACCTTATGTCTCACAGCGGCGTTAGCCAGGGAACTCAGATGGTCAAGAACGCCATCACCCCCTTGTCAGCAAGGGAAGGCCAGAGAGCAGTGGTCCACCTTCTGGACAGTCACGCTGATGAGTTCATGTCCATTAGGCACAGGAGCAGAATTAGGCCATTCGGCCCATTGAGTCTACTCCACCATTGAATCATGGCTGATCTATCTTAACCTCTCAATCCCATTCTCCTGCCTTCTCCCCATAACCTTCGACACCCTTACTAATCAAGAACCTGTCAATCTCCTTTGGCCTGGCCTCCACAGCCATCTGTGGCAATGAAATCCACAGGAACACCATCTCTATCACACATGAACTAGACTGGGCATCTTAGTGAGTGCCCTGTGGTGCCACCTCCACACTCCATCGTGAAACCAGCAGCTGATTGTCATAGGTCCAGTGAGTTATTTCTACAACAATCCAGCAGATTGGATGCCACATTTTCAGGTGCTGAAGATGACCAAGTATCCTGTACTCAATGTCACTATTTCCCCTGCAGCATTCTAGCAGAGCAGCAACCAAGTTTTGATGTACCCATTTTTGCTTCATCTTGGCAAATAAGATGAATTTCCTCCATCCTTGAGCACACCCACTCTGACGACCAATAGGACATTAGTGCTTTCCCCACGATGATTCCAATACCAACGTTGGAAATGAATCAAACCTTTGGAAAGACGTGAGGAGCAGGGAAGGGGTTGGGAAATTTCACTTCAGTGGAGACCTCTACTTGATTCAATGCTCAGAATACTACCATTACCAATATCCTGCTTTGCCAACAAGAAAAACACAAGGTCTCCTGGCAACGCCTTCAAATTTAGAGATTTGTGCTCAGTTTTGGTCACCCTGTTATTGGAAAGATGTTTTCATGCTGGATAGAGTGAAGAGAAGGTTTACGAGGATGTTGCCAGGACTTGAGGGCCTGAGCTACATGGAGACTTTGAGCAGGCTAGGACTATATTCCTTGGAGCACAGGAAGATGAGGGGTGATCTTACAGAGGTGTACAAGATCATGAGAGGAATAGATCAGATAGGCTTAGGGGGATAAGCCTAGGCCAAGCACGGGCAGGTGGGATGAATGTAGATGGGGCAAGTAGGTTGGCATGGGCAAGTTGGGCTCAAGGGCCTGTTTCCATGCTGTAGATAGACACAAAATGCTGGAATAACTCAGCAGGACAGGCATTATTTCTAGAGAGAGGAAATGGGTAATGTTTCAAATTGAGACCCTTCTTCAGACCCGAACATGAATCTCGACCCGAAACCTCACCTATTCCTTCTCTCCAGAGATGGTGCCTGAGTTACTCCAGCATTTTGTGTCTATCTTCGGCGTAAGCCAGCATCTGCAATTCCTTACTGCACTGTTTCCATGCTGAATGACTATGACTCTAATCCAGATACCTGCCCATCCACATCATCAACCTGTCTGTCATCTTCTGCCACCACCCAATTAGTTTAGTATTCTTCACCTTAATTCCAAGTACTCACCCAACTGCCTCTCCCAGTTTCAGTGCCCCACATGTGGTATCGGCACACCCTATACCCTGTGGTATCGGTACACCCTGCACCCTGCCATGGGGGAAAGCGAGCATTCATTGCCCATGGTATGTGTTGTACATACCACACAGGATTTAATCTCAACAGAGGCACAGGACTGTAGTGCAAAATGGAACTTTCATTGACCAGGGAGAGGAAGAGACCGAGGATGTGTGTGGCAGACTCAGATTCAGGAGGGGAGACAGCGGGAGGAAAGTGGTAAACTCATCAAAGTTTCAAAATAATGTAAACAATGAAATAATCAGAAGCCATCTTACAGGGTAGCTCAATGGTATCAATTCAACATCCAGAAGAGTAGGAAAAAACAGCAGATGGTGGTTTAAATCGAAGGTAGTCACAAAATGCTGGAGTAACTCAGCGAGTCAGGCAGTATCTCGGGAGAGAAGGAATGGGTGACCCTCCCCTCCCCTGACATCAGTCTGAAGAAGGGTCTCGACCCGAAACGTCACCCATTCCTTCTCTCCCGAGATGCTGCCTGACCCGCTGAGTTACTCCAGCATTTTGTGAATAAATCCAGAATGTGACTGACCGACATAAAATGGCGAATGAGGAAATGCAAAGCTGGGATGTTTGGGCAAAGACAAAGATGTTCAGGTTTGGGGTTATTAATATTGTCATGTTTACTGAAGAACTGTCAAAAGCTTTATCCAATCAGATCAGATAATACTATACATACATACAATCGTCAAACTCCAGTACAATAGGTAGAGCAAAGGGGAAGTTACAGAGTGCGGAATATAGTTCTCAGCATAGTTGCGCATCAGTTCCATAGACAAAGTCTAATGTCCGCAATGGGTTGGAGGTGAATTGATCAGTACCCTAGCTCATGGGAAGGATGGTTCAGAAGCCTAATAACAGGGGAAGAAGCTGTTCCTAAGTGTGGTGGTATGCACTTTTAAGCTTCTGCATCTTCTGCCTAACGAGAGCAGAGGGAAGGAGGAATGACCAGGGTGGACAGATCGTTGACTGTTGGCAGCTTTCCTCAGGCAGCATGAGGTGTAGATGGAATCAATTCAATTACTGCTATGGCTAAAATCTATCCACTATGAGGGTCAAAGGAAATGAAATGAATTATTCAGGGAATAAGAACAGCCATGAACAGTCCACACCAGAGGAGATGGGCTTATAATTAAGATTTATTTAATTATTTGAATTAAAACATTTCCCAACTGTCATGAACAAATTCAAACTAATCTTGCTGGTTCAGTGGAATGGCTGTAAATTCTGTCGTTTTGTGTCGACAGGTGAGATGAGAGCCTGGGTATCCATCAGCAAACTGCTCTCCTTCTGACTTCCCAAACATATATACCACTAATTCTTCCTTCCAGAACAGAACAGTTTTATGAGAAATACAGTGCATTCATAAAGTATTCAGACCCCTTCACTTTTTCCACATTTTGCCACGTCACAGCTTTATTTTAAAATTGATTAGATTCTTTTTTTTATCATCAATCTACAGCCAATAAAAAAGTGAAAACAGGTGTTTAGAAATGTTTGCAAAGTAATTACAAATAAATAACTAAAATATCACATTTACATAAGTATTCAGACCCTTTACTCAGTACTTTGTTGAGGCACCTTTAGCAGCGATTACAGCCTCAAGTCTTCTTGGGTATGACACGACAAGCTTGGCACGCCTGTATTTGGGTAATTTCTCCCATTCTTCTCTGCAGATCCTCTCAAGCTCTGTCATGTTGGATGGGGAACGTCGATGCCCAGCTATTTTCAGGTCCCTCCAGAGATGTTCGATCGGGTTCAAGTCCGGGCTCTGGCTGGGCCACTCAAGGACATTCACAGACTTGTCATGAAGCCACTCCTTCATTGTCTTGGCTGTGTGCTTAGGGTCGTTGTCCTGTTGGAAGGTGAACCTCCGCCCCAGTCTGAGGCCCAGAACACTCTGGAGCAGGTTTTCATCAAGGATCTCTCTGTACTTTGTTCCGTTCATCTTTCCCTTGATCCTGACTAGTCTCCCACTTCCTGCTGCTAAAAAACATCCCCACAGCATGATGCTGCCACCACCATGCTTCACCATAGGTATGATATTGGCCAAGTGATGAGAGGTGCCGCTTGGCATTCAGGCCAAAGAGTTCAATCTTGGTTTCATCAGACCAGAGAATCTTGTTTCTCATGGTCTGAGAGTCCTTTAGGTGCCTTTTGGCAAACTCCAAGCGGGCTGTCATGTGCCTTTTACTGAGTAGTGGCTTCCGTCTGTCCACTCTACCATAAAGGCCTGGTTGGTGGAGTGTTGCAGATATAGTTGTCCTTCTGGAAGGTTCTCCCATCTTCACAGAGGAACTCTGGAGCTCTGTCAGAGTGATCATTGGGTTCTTGGTCACCTCCCTGACCAAGCCCTTCTCCCCCGATTGCTCAGTTTGGCCGGGTGGCCAGCTCCTTGAAGAGTTCTGGTGGTTCCAAAGTTCTTCCATTTAAGAATGACGGAGGCCACTGTGCTCTTCGGGACCTGCAATGCTGCAGAAATTGTTTTATACCCTTCCCCAGATCTGTGTCTCGACACAATCCTGTCTCGTAGGTCTGCGGACAATTCCTACATCTTCATGGCCTGGTTTTTGCTCTGACATGCACTGTCAACTGTGGGACCTTATAGACAGGTGTATGCCTTTCCAAATCATGTCCAATCAATTTAATTTACCACTGGGGAACTCCAATCAAGTTGTAGAAACATCTCAAGGATCATCAATGGAAACAGGATGAACAATCGCTGCTAAAGGTGCCTCAACAAGGTACTGAGTAAAGGGTCTGAATACTTATGTAAATGTAATATTTCAGTTATTTCTTCTCAATTACTTTGCAAAAATTTCTAAACACCTGTTTTCACTTTTTTATTATGGGGTATTGTGTGTGGATTGACGATGACAATATGAATTTAATCCATTTTAAAATAAGGCTGTAAGCTAGCAAAATGTGGAAAAAGTGAAGGGGTGTGAATACTTTCTGAATGCACTGTATTGTTGAGTGAGTCAAACTTACTGTTGGCACCAACGCAAGTACAGCACCAATTGAAGTACGACTGATATTGGATAGTGGAAGAGATTGCATGGTATATTCTGGGTACTTGTGTGTGCAGGTGTCAGCCTTTGGTTTGATGGGGCAGTGTTGAGGGAGCTCCTCTTTGTATCCAAACCATGCTCTATATGTCTTAGTCACTGCCTGGGATAATAGAAACATAGAAAATAGGTGCAGTCCTTCGAGCCAGCACCGCCATTCAATATGATCATAGCTGATCATCCAAAATCAGTACCCCGTTCCTGCTTTACCCCATATCCCTTAACTCCGTTAGCCGCAAGAGCAAATCTAACTCTCTCTTGAAAACATCCTTGATAGTAGCCTGGCGCTCATCTGTGGGGTGTGAAGAAGCGTCTTGACCCAAAACATCACCCATTCCTTGTCTCCAGAGATGCTGCCTGCCCGCTGAGTTATTCCAGCCTTGTGTCTATCTGAAGTCTTGATAGGATGTGTAAAGTCAACTAGGCTTAATTTTGATGCCATGAATTTGCATAGAGAGTATCTTGCTATCATTTTTTCCAAAGAATTGATGTTGAAACGACACAGCCATGCAAATTTAACTTCTTGATTTACTAATGTATGCTAATGTATTACATCAAAAGGGAGAATGTTCAAGCTAAGCATCACATCAGCTGTTAAAAAAAAGTCACTGCAATGAAAAAACATGGATTAACCCTTTAAGGCACTGAATGTCTTTTGGAAATTGAATGTATGTTGATTGCCAAAAAAATATTTGTTCTTTGATCTGGACAGAATGTCAGAAACATGGAGAATGTCAGGATTGTGTTGGAACCAGTGTCACAACCGACACATTGAAAAGATATATCTTTGGCTAAAGATGCTCATTAACTTAAATTGAAAGCATGTGACAATGAAACAAGGAAGTTGTGGTTAGACTTTGCCTATAGTGTAACGCATCGACTCATTCATATATTCCCTCAGGTTGCCAACATCTGATGCACAGATTTTCTCATGCAGTGTTTCACACTGACCATTGTGTAACAGACTGGTTTATCCCAGAGATAAGCTAAACTCTGATACACAGACCGGCTCACGCAACTCCTGAAGCTCGCTGTAGCGTAACACGCTGCCTTGCTCTTGCAATCCCTGACGCTGCTTGTAATGTTTCACTCAATCCCCATAATGGCCTGTGGCGTCCACAGGGATATGTCCCAAGCAATCCCTGATGTTATCTACAGTGGGACAGAATGACCATCTTCCCCAGCACTCCACAATGCACGACGGCCGGCTTACCCGGGCAGCAAGCCTGGCTCGCCCACTGTGGAACCGGGAAACCCGTCCAAAGATGGGAGGGAAGCGGCCGAGCTCAGCAATGCTCGTCCCTGAGGACCAGAGAACCGGAGAGGAGGGAGGAGGGTTGGCAATGACAGACACAAGGACAAAGGGCCGGTAAGAAGAAGGTCCATGCCCTCAGGTTCGGCTGCGGGAGCCCCCCCCAGAGCACAAAGGCTGAACGAGGGGAAGCCGGGCGAGGAGAGACATGGCGGTTCACTGGATGGCCAGATGGAGGCAATGGCTGCAACAGGCCTTTATGGACTTTGAAAATGGCACCAAAAACCTGGCAACTCTTGCTCATGGTCTCAGTGCACAGTGTCCATCAACTTTGCACTTGATCTAGGATTGTATTAATGTATGGTAATAATTTACTGAACTGTATGCAAAAAAAAAGAATTACACTGTACCTCAGTAATTACACTGTACCTCGGTAATTTCACTGTACCCTGGTAATCACTGTACCTTGGTAATCACACTGTACCTCGGTAATTACACTGTACCTCGGTAATTACACTGTACCTCGGTAATTACACTGTACCTCGGTAATTACACTGTACCTCGGTAATTACACTGTACCCCGTTAATTACTGTACCTTGGTAATCACACTGTACCTCAGTAATCACACTGTACCTCAGTAATCACACTGTACCTCGGTAATTACACTGTACCTCGGAAATTACACTGCACCTCAGTAATTACTGTACCTCGGTAATTTCACTGTACCTCGGTAATCACTGTACCTCGGTAATTACTGTACCTCGGTAATTACACTGTATCTCGGTAATTTCACTGTACCTCGGTAATTACACTGTACCTCGGTAATTACACTGTACCTCGGTAATTACACTGTACCTCGGTAATCACTGTACCTCGGTAATTACACTATACCTCAGTAATTACTGTACCTCGGTAATTACACTGTATCTCGGTAATCACACTGTATCTCGGTAATCACTGTACCTCGGTAATTACTGTACCTCGGTAATTACTGTACCCCGGTAATTACTGTACTTCGGTAATTACACTGTACCCCGGTAATCACTGTACCTCGGTAATTACACTGTATCTCGGTAATTACACTGTACCCCCGGTAATTACTGTTCCTCGGTAATTACACTGTACCCCGGTAATCACTGTACCTCGGTAATTACACTGTATCTCGGTAATTACACTGCACCCCGGTAATCACTGTACCTCGGTAATTACACTGTACCTCGGTAATTACACTATACCTCAGTAATCACTGTACCTCGGTAATTACACTGTACCTCGGTAATTACACTGTACCCCGGTAATTACTGTATCTCGGTAATTACACTGCACCTCAGTAATTACTGTACCTTGGTAATTACACTGTACCTCAGTAATTACTGTACCTTGGTAATTACACTGTACCTCAGTAATTACTGTACCTCGGTAATTACACTGTACCCCGGTAATCACTGTACCTCGGTAATTACTGTACCTCAGTAATTACTGTACCTCGGTAATTACACTGTACCTCGGTAATTACACTGTACCTCGGTAATTACACTGTACCTCGGTAATCACTGTACCTCGGTAATTACTGTACCTCGGTAATTACTGTACCTCGGTAATTACACTGTACCTCGGTAATTACTGTACCTCGGTAATTACACTGTACCTCGGTAATTACTGTACCTCGGTAATTACACTGTACCTCGGTAATCACTGTACCTCGGTACAAAGAAGCATTAAACTGATCCCCCGATGCCCAGAATGTAGCACACTGACGTTCACCGTCACAGATGGTGCCCATGGCTTGGTATTGACTGTGACTACTGTGCATTGCCTCCCGCAGACGTTCTGACACAGACATGGACTATATCACCAGTCTGGCCCTGACCTATTGCTCATTAACATGATAATATTGTTTTGCTTATCTTGTGGACTGAGCATATATTGTGTTAGGGATCAAACAGGGTCAATGTTCACCAGCCCTCTCATCTCCCAACTCATTGTCGTAAACAATATGTGCCAGTATGGAGTTTCGCAGATCTCTTAGTCTCTTTCCAATATACCAAAAATGGTCGATTATTTATATATTGGGATCTGGGCACTGCATGACTGACTTTGTTGCCCATTTGTGATTGTCCTAGTGAAAGTGAAGGTGAACCATTTTCTTCAACAACACTGCCGACCTTCTGGTGTAGGGACTCACACAATGCTGATGGCGAAGGTACTTTTAGCATTTCAACCAGGCAACAGTGAAGGAGCAACAATGTATTTCCAAGTGTGAATGGTGGGTGACCTGGAGGAGAAACTGCAGATGTGGTGGCCCTGCAGATGTGCTGGTCTTGCAGATGTGGCGGCCCGGCGTGCAGATGTGGCGGTCCAATGCAGCTGCTGCCCTTCTCTTTCTTGGTGGAATTGGGAAATTTGTCAGAGGGGTGCAGGGGAGAGACGCAGTAAACAGTGTGGCCACTGTATATCAGTGGAGTGGACAGCAAGGAGGAGCAAGTCTGAAGAAGGATCCAGACCCAAAACGTCACATCCATTTTCTCCAGAGATGCTGCCTGACCCATTGAGTTACATCGAAACATAGAAAATAGGTGCTGGGGTAGGCCATTCGGTCCATCGAGTTAGCACTGCCATTTAATATGATCATGGCTGAATCAGTACCCCGTTCCTGCTTTCTCCCCATATCCCTTGAGCCCAAAGAGCTAAATCTAACTCTCTCTTGAAAACATCCAGTGAATTGGCCTCCACTGCCTTCTGTGGCAGAGAAGACACTTTGTGTCTATCTTGAGAATGAAGAATGTTTGGGGTGATTGATAGAATGTAGGTCACACAGCAAATGAAGATCAAAAGACGGAAAATTTTGTTTCTCCTTCCACAGATACTGGGCCTGCTGAGTGATTCCAGAATCTGATGTTACATGTTAGTCAAGGTGGCTGAAGCACTGAGGAGATTCCTTCAACTGCACAGTGGTCAGACCAGGGCTGATCTGCAATGAGTGTTACATAAGGGGAGAGGAGTCAACCTGATGCCTCTGGCCATTTGGCTAATTTCTTGCGTCTCGAGCTCAACACCTGGCAGAGGAGGACCCCAAGGCTCTGTCCCTCCCTGGACCTTCATCCAGGTGCAGAGGGTGACAGAGCCTCAGCTGCCTGCTGCTGGAGTGGCCCCTTGAATAGAAGGGGTGCAGGGATCGGTGCTTCCATCCATCCACACACAAGCACAAGGTTTTGTGCTCGACAGACTGATCACAGATGATGCAGCAAATGACAATTGCTGCTGGAAGACCAGCAACTCACAATGAAGACTGTCATCTTCCTGACATTAATCTTTCAAAACATTGGTCAAATCGATTGTAAGTACGTTGTAATCACTTCTCGGTAATCTCCTCTGGCCTAACCCGCTTAGTTATCTACATAAGTCTAATGCTGGCCTTTTCAATCTTCCTAAATGTAATCACCCTTTGTTAGCTGTTCCTTCAGCTTCCAAAACCCAAAGCTCTGGAATTTCCTTTCTATATAAATCTGCCCGTATCCCTTTAGACTTTAGAGATGCAGCGTAGAAACAGGCCCATCAGCCCACTGAGTCCACGCCGACCAGCGATCACCCCATACACTAGCACTAGAACAATTTACAATTTTTACTGAAGCCAATTATCCTACAAACATGCACGTCTTTGGGATGTGGGAGGAAACCGGAGCACCCGGAGAAAACCCATGCAGTCACAGATGTACAAACTCCGCACAGGCACCATTCGTAGCCAGGATCGAACCCGGGTCTCTGGCGCTGCAAGGCAGCAACTCTACCACTACGCCACTGTGCCCCTCTCTCACTTTCCATCTTAAAAATCTCCTTAAAATATATGTCTTTAACAAAGTATGTGGGCATCTGCCCTAACCATTCCTTCAGTAGTTTGGCACCATTTTGGACACCTACATGTAATGCTTCTGTGAAGACCTCCAAGATATTTTTGTTATATACACTCACATATATATATATACCACATACACTCATGTTCCTGTCTTTGTCAGCCCATTTCTGGTTGCTGCCATTGTGTTCCTTTAGCAAGGACTAAATGATCTGTTTTCAATGAACTCAGTGACTGGTGTTTCTACAACCCTCTGGGGTAGAGAAATTCAAAAATTCACCACTCCGCAAATGAAGAGAATTCTCTTTATCTCAGTCCTCACTCAGACTCGAGCCTCCATTTGTGACTCCTTAGACAGGGAAATATTGTCCCTGTGTCCAGCTTTCAAGGTTTGTGTGTACATTTCAATGAGATCTCCTTTCATTACCACATAAGAACATGAAATATTGTAACACAGGAAAGGTCCTTCGGCCCATAATGTTCGTGCCAATGATGGCAAGTTAAACTCATCTCATCTGCCTGCACATGATCAATATTCATTCCCTGCATCTCCATGTGCCAAGATAAAAGCCTCTTAAATGCCAGGCAATGCATTCCAGGTGCCCACCATTCACTATGTAAAAACACCTGCCCCACACATCTCCACTAAACTGTCCCCCTCTCACCTTATAGCTGTGCCCTCTAGTACTGGACATTTCCACCCTGGGAATAAGGTGCTGACTGTCTACCCTATCTACGCCTCTCATAATTGTATATGCTTCTGTCAGGTCTCCCCTCAACCTCCAATGCTCTTCAACACTTTATGAAATCCAGACGCCATCCATCAATCTCTCCCGTTATGACAAGCATGGTATCTCTGGAAGTGGTCAGGTAAATCTGTGCTACATACCCACCTTGGCAAGTGTATGCTTTTTTAGACTAGGACACCAAGACCGCACACAATACTCCAGGTGCAGCCCCATATCATTTGCAGTAAGATATCTTTCCTGTTGGAAAGGGTAACATACCATTTGCCTTCCCAAATGTAGCAGCAGTTGTCTGTCAGATTTCAGTGACTTGTGCACTATTAAACATCAGATTTACCCAATCTCTCGCCATTTACAAAACACTCTGTTTTCCTGTTTGCGTGCACTCATGTGCAGGACTTCATGTTTTTCACAACACATTACATTTGTTGTGTTCGCCCTCTCTTTCAGTTCAGTTTAGTCTATTGTCACGTGTACCAAGGTACAATGAAAAGCTTTTGTTGCATGCTAACCAGTCAGCAGAAAGACAATACATGATTACAATTGAGCCATTTATAGTGTAAAGATACACGATAAGGGAATAACGTTTAGTGCAAGGTAAAGGCAGTAAAGTCCAATCAAGGATAGTCCAAGGGTGACCAATGACATAGATAGCAGTTGAGGCCTGCTCTCTAGTTGTGGTACGGAGCCCTTGTCTGTCAGACAATGTTCAGCTTGTCTGGATCTCCTTGAAACATCTTTACATTCTCCTCCTGTTGCTGAGAGATGATCACATTGCACTTGCAATCTATTTGATCAATGTGTTCAAAAGATTAGCCTCAGGAAGACTAGGCTTCTTTCAGAGTTGCTGGTGTTCCGGCAGATTAGTAAATTAGGCGAGGATGAAGATAAAAAGAGATTAGAAACAATAAGGACATAAGATCCAGGAGTACCTGTGAGCTACATTATGCTTCAGGTCTTTTGACCATTCGATCAGATCATGGCCAAATGTACACCACTTTTCCAAATAATCTCCAGAATCATTTAGAGAATAAAAATCTCTCCATCGCCATCCTGATTTTCTGCCACAACTGAGAACCCACCACCTTCTCAGGTAAAGATTGACTAATATCTATGTGAGGAATATTTCTTTTATCTCAGTCTTAAATGGCTGCCTCATTATCCTGACTCTATGCTTCCTGACTCCTGCAGTAGAAGACAACCTTGCAACACCTACCGGCACTAGGCCTCTTGGCCCGTCGAGCCATAGAATCATGGAACTGTACAACACGGAAACAGGCCCTCCAGTCCACCTTCTTCCTGATGACCAAATTGGCATATTATTCGAGACCATGATTTTCGCCCACATTCCTCTCAATCCTTCTTATCCATGTTTCTAAATGTCTTTTAATAGCCATGATTGTATCCACTGTTATAGTTTCCTCTGGCAGTTCATTCTAGATACTGACTACCCTCTGAGTGGAAAAGTTGCTCCTGAGGTCCCTGTTAAATCTCTCTCCTCTCACTATAAACCTTTACTCTCGAGATTCTAAATACTCTAACCTGGGAAAAAGACAGAAAGTTCATTTCACTCATATTGCTAATGACCTAAATTCCATTTGTCATGCCTTGCCCCACTTTCCCAACAGATCTAGATCTTTTTGTAAGCTTAGATATCCTTCGTCATTGTCCACTTTACCACCAATTTCAGTGTCATCTGCAGACTTACTAATAATGTTAAGTGCATTGCCATCCAAACCATTGATGTACACACCAAATAGTAGTTCATGTCCATAAGTCATAGGAGCAGAATTAGGCCATTCAGCAATCATGGCTGATCTATCTTTCCCTCTCAACACTGTTCTCCTGCCTTCTCCCCGTAACTTTTGACATCCTTACTAAATCAAGAATATGCCAATGTCCACTTTAAAAATACCCAATGATCTTATTTACAATGTTCACAGCACTGCTCTTGGTGACCTCTTCGAATGATTTATGGGACATGATTTCCAACACACAAAGCCATAATCGGACCAAGCATTTCCAAATCCTGGTAGATCCTGTCCCTCAGAATCCCCTCCAACAACTTGCCCACCTCCAATGTCAGACTCACTGGCATGTCGTTCCCTGAACCATTTAATAAAGTCACCGCTGATCTAATCAATTCCACCTTTCCACCAAAGGGTTTAACCTGTCAAACCCCTTGCTTATCAAGAATCTATCGAACTCGACCGTAAAAATACTCTGCCTCCACACCCTGTAAGAAACATCCAAAAGGTTCACCACCTTAGAGTAGAGATACAGCCAGAAACAGGCCCTTCAGCCCACCGAATCCGTGCTGAGCAGCGATCACCCCGTACACGAGCACTACCCTACACACCAGGGACAATTTATAATTTACTGAATTAACCTGTAAACTGGAGCACCCAGAGAAACTGGAGCACCCAGAGAAAACCCACGCAGTCACAGTACAAACTCTGTACAGATAGGATCTGTAGTCAGGATCGAACCCGGGTCTCTGGCGCTGCAAGGCAGCAACTCTACCACTGCACCACCCTTATCCCGGGACAAAACATGTTGCCTGATCTCTACCTAAAATAGGTGAGTCTGTCGTTTTAAACCGTGAGCCCTGGTTCGCCATTCTCCCACAGTAGTCAATGTGTTTCCCACAGACATCTATCACGATTCTTCCATTGGCTTTTTGAGTTCATCCTGAATAGATTGCATCTCATTGTTATAAATTCCACAGTCTCGGTAAATCTCAGCGTTCTCCCTCCTGTAAGAAACATCCAATCTCAACACCTCAGACTAAAATAACTCTGATGAATCTGCCATTTATCAGTTTCAAAACAGACATATCATTCTGCGAAATTGCATAGGTGTGGTCGCGACTCTCAACAGGTTTGACAATTAGGGTGAGGCAGTCAACTCTTGATCCATCTTCACTTAAAATCCATCTCAACTTTAGTTAGAGCCGCGGAGCTATATAGCACACAACCGGGCACATGCTACCTGACTCACGATACATAAAGTGCAGGAAGGAACTGCAGATGCTGATTTATCCAACGTCACCTATTCCAGTTCTCCAGAGACGCTGCCTGACCCACTGAGATACTCCAGCACTTTGTGTCGATCCAGGATACATGTCCACTTCTCCTTCCGAAATATCCCCCCCAGAGTGGTAGTATCATATCCTAGTGGCTTTCAGGTGAGAGGAGAAAGGTTTTAAGCGAGATGTACAGTCAGTGCCTGGGTCACGCTGCCTGGGGTGGTAGTGGAGGAGCCAGGTACCACAGTGTTGTTGAAGAAGCTTTTGGATAGGCACATGAAGATGGATCATCAGTGGAGATCAGTTTAACCTGTGCAAGGACATTGTGGGGAAAAGCGGCCGTCCTGTACTGTACGGTTATGTTTTTATATTTTTTAATAGCGAAGCCCTTTCAACAAGTTTGTCACAGGGACCTGTATTTCCAGCCTGAACATTTCAAATGAAGTGTTTTTTCAATCCGAAACTTTGCCGATCCATGTGTAGGAAAGAACTGCAGGTGCTGGTTTAAATCGAAGGTAGACACAACATGCTGGAGTAATACTCCAACATTTCCGTCACCTCCAACGGGATCCCACTACAGGTGACATCTTCCCATTTCTGCTTTCCGCAGAGACCGTTCCCTCCACAATTCCCTGGTCAACTCGTCCCTTCCCACCCAAACCACCCCCTCCCCAGGTACTTTCCCCTGCAACCGCAGGAGAAGCAACATCGGTCCCTTTACCTCCCCCCTCGACTCATAGAAACATAGAAAATAGGTGCAGGAGGAGGCCATTCAGCCCTTCGAGCCAGCACCGCCATTCATTGTGATCATGGCTGATCATCCACAATCAATAACTCATGCCTGCCTTCTCCCCATATCCCTTGATTCCACCAGCCCCTAGAGCTCTATCTAACTCTCTTTTAAATCCATCCAGTGATTTGGCTTCCACTGCCCTCTGTGGCAGAGAATTCCACAAATTCACAACTCTCTGGGTGAAAAAAGTTTCTTCTCACCTCAGTTTTAAATAGCCTTCCCTTTATTCTAAGACTGTGGCCCCTGGTTCTGGAGTCGCCCAACATTGAGAACATTGTTCCTGCATCTAGCTTGTCCAGTCATTTTATAATTTTATATGTCTCTATAAGGTCCCCTCTCATCCTTCTCAACTCCAGTGAATACAAGCCTAGTTTTTTCAATCTTTCCTCATATGACTCCATCCAAGGACCCCAACAATCTTCCCAGGTGAGGCAGGGGTTCACTTGCACCACCTCCAACCTCATCTACTGTAACCGCTGTTCCAGGTGTGAACTCCTGTATATCGGCGAGACCAAGCGCAGGCTCGGCGATCGTTTCACTGAACACCTCCGCTCAGCCCGCCTAAACCTACCTGATCTCCCGATTTCTCAATAATTTAACTCCCCCTCGCATTCTCACACTGACCTTTCTGTCCTGGGCTTCCTCCATTGTCAGAGTGAGGCCCAGCGCAAATTGGAGGAACAGCACCTCATATTTCACTTGGGCAGCGGTATGAACATTGACTTCTCTAACTTCAAGTAGCCCTTGCTTTCCCTCTCTCTCCATTCCTCCCCTTCCCGGTTCTCCCACCAGTCTTACTGTCTCCGACTACATGTTATCTCTGTACCTACCACTCCCCCGACATCAGTCCGAAGAAGGGTCTCGACCCGAAACGTCACCCAGTCCTTCTCTCCAGAGATGCTGCCTGACCCACTGAGTTACAACAGCATTTTGTGTCAATCTTTGATTTAAACCAGCAATTGCAGTTCATTCCTACAAATACTGGAGTAACTCAGCGGGACAGGCAGCATCTGTGGAGAGAAGGCATGGGTTGAGCCCCTTCCTCAGACAATCCGTGTTCCCCACAGATGCTGTCCGGCCCGCAGCACAAAGTTACTCCAGCACATTGTGTCTTTTTTGGCAAACTAGTATCTGCAGTTCCTTATATCTGTCGAGGGCTTTTTTTCTGTGATGGCTTTATTTATTAGTTGTCTTAAATTGTGAATGTGAACCCCACGGGTTGTGTGGTGACCCCTCTCCGGGAGGGGAGCGCAGTCTGACGGTCAGTGTGGCTGCAGCGACCGCCGCCTCCCCTCGCCTCGCCTCCCCTCCCTGCTCCGTCTGCCAGCGGCCGGGGAGAGAAGACAAGTGGCCACAGGGTGGATGGGGGGGTAGTGGTGGGCGATGGGCCGAGTGGCCGCAGGGTGGATGGGGTAGTGACGGGCGATGGGCCGAGTGGCCGCAGGGTGGATGGGGGGTAGTGACGGGCGCTGGGCCGAGTGGCCGCAGGGTGGATGGGGGGTAGTGACGGGCGCTGGGCCGAGTGGCCGCAGGGTGGATGAGTGGCCGCGGGAGAGGGGCAGTGGCGAGGGAGGGACTGAAGATTTGCTGCCGGTCGGGCCGGGGTTAGCGGACGTGTTGGCCGGTGTGTGTCGGGCGCTGTCATCCTCTCCGGAGAAGCCGAAGCAAGGCGATTCACCGAGCTTGTCCCCGACACCCCCTGCACTCCCACACCACCGGCTACAGCCCCCGACTGCAGGCACAAATGTCAAATGAAACAGCCTCAGTTTTGGTTCGTAAACCCGTGCTGGACGGGAGGTCCTGAAGACAGCAGAGAAGCATCGTCCGCTACCTGCTCACTGTGAAGACCGCGGCGTCTAGTGAAGACCGCGGCGTCTAGTGAAGACAGCGGCGTCTAGTGAAGACCGCGGCGTCTAGTGAAGACAGCGGCGTCTAGTGAAGACAGCGGCGTCTAGTGAAGACAGCGGCGTCTAGTGAAGACCGCGGCGTCTAGTGAAGACCGCGGCGTCTAGTGAAGACCGCGGCGTCTAGTGAAGACAGCAGAGAAGCAACGTCCGCTCCCTGCTCACTGTGAAGACAGTAGAGAAGCAGTGAAGACAATGAAGACAGCTGTCCGCTCCCTGCTCACAAGGTGCCGCATCTCCCGGACTCACTTCAACACACATTATTACAAGTGCTCCCGCGATTTGCGCGCTCGCCACCCCGCGCCCCGACACATCCCCGTACTCACACACCTCGCCAGCGCACCGCTTCACCCTGTCTGCCTGCATTCACTGTTCCCCAGTCACATCCGCTGGGCTCCGGGCCGGGTGTTGCTACACTACCCGTGTCCAGTGCCGCTGCTGGGTGGGTGGACGAGCGGCTCCGTTTAATCCGTCTCAAGCGCTGGGCTCCACAAGCACGGCTTTATAGGCAAGTGACCGGCGCTCTCCACAATCTCACCAGCTCATCTGCACTTGTGGCTGGCGGGAGAAGTCCGTGTCGCCGCCTCCTCTCACCCCGGACAGGTAGACCTCACCTGCTGCCCGCCTGGCCACGCACTATCCGGCCACCGATCACCGACCCACACTGCAACTTGCTGAAATTGGTGGAAGTTTTCATAAACCCAGCGCTGCCTCACCTTGCACAACTCCGCCCCTGCACCAGCTCGCCCTTCCCCTTTCCACGGCACCTCCCCCTCGTATTCTTCTCCTTCCCCTCCCCTCACTCTCTCAGTCCTCTCCCCTGTTCATCCCCTGAGTTACTCCAGCACTTTGTGCTTCTCTCAGTGAGGGGCCTGGTGCAAACGAGGGAAGCAGAGACAGGACAGGTGGTCATCAGGTCATAAGTGATAGGAGCAGAATTAGGCCATTCGGCCCATCAAGTCTACGCCATTCAATCATGGCTGATCTATCTCTCCCTCCAAACTGCGGGGTGGTTGTAGACACAGTCCCACCTCGGTCACTCCCTCTTCTCCCCTCTCCCATCAGGCAAGAGGACCAGAAGTGTGAAAACGCACACCTCCAGATTCAGGGACATTTTCTTCCCAGCTGTTATCAGGCAACTGAAGTGTTCTCTCACCAAATGGAGCACAGTCCTGAAATACCATCATTGAAGACTATCTTTAATCTGGATTTTATTTTGCACTAAACATTATTTCCTTTATCATGTATCTGTATACCATGGACAGTTCTACTGTAGTCATGTAGTCTTTCTGCTGACTGGTTAGCACGCAACAAAAGCTTTTCACTGTACCTCACTCAGTACACGTGACAGTAAACTAAACTACACTAAACTATATCTCCTGCCTGCTGCTGTATCTCAGTCCCATTTGTGAACCTCTCAACCATTAGCCTCTCTCCTCACTGCCCGCTCACACCTCCCCTGAATGCCCTGCTTCCTCAACCTACCCGATCAACACTTTAACTCCCCCTCCCATTCCTACACTGGTCGTTCTGTCTTGGGCCTCCTCCATTGTCAGAGTGAGGCCCAGTGCACATTGGAGGAACAGCACCTGATATTTCTCTTGGGCAGCTTACATCCCAGCGGTATGAACATTGACTTCTCTAACTTCAAGTAACCTTTGCTTTCCCTCTCTCCCTCCCTCGGCCGTCCTAGTTCTCCAACCAGGCTAACTGTTCCCCTGATTAAATATTATCTCTGTATGCTTCGTTGTCACCTTTTCCGAGCTAACAATGATCTATTCTACATTTTCCTTGAACTGCATCCCCTTTGATGTCTCATTTTACACCTTACAATTCCTTATCTCTGTGTCTCCCTCTCCCCTGACTCTAAGTCTGAAAAAGGACATCGACCCGAAACATCACGCATCCCATCTCTCCAGAGATGCTGCCTGTCCCGCTGAGTTACTCCAGCATTTTGTGTCCATCGTCGGTGTAAACCAGCATCTGCAGTTCCTTCCTACACATCTAGCTTCCAGGATAGGTTATGTAGCCTTTGCTTGGTCTATGTTAACCCATTGCATGGTTCCCCATTCTCATCGAAGTTGGAGTGTTGTTCCCCCGTGACAGTAACAACGCAAGTAACAACACATGCGTAACAACAGTAACAACACTAGTGGAAGCTTCTCACAGGTGACATGGACTGTGTTACTGCCGGAGACACCAGTACACACCCTGATGTTAGCCACACCAGCAGAATCACTGGGTTGCGACACAAGAAACTGCAGACGCTGAAACTCAGGTCAGGAAGTACCTGTGGCTGTGGTATCTCAGGTCAGGAAGCACCTGTGGCTGTGAAGGGACTCAACAGATGAGGTTTTGGGTCGGGACCTTTCTTCAGAACATTGGTTTCCTCTTGCACCCGAGCTGACTCGTTGTACTGTTCATACTGCAGCTCTGGCCCATTTAGACTTTAGAGATACAGCGAGGAAACAGGCCCTTCGACCCACTGAATCCGTGCTGACCCGCGATCATCCCATACACCAGCACTACCCTACACACTAGGGACAATTTACAATGTGTAGAAGCCAATTACCCTATGAATACACACGTCTTTGGGATGTGGGAGGAAACTGGAGCACTGGAGCAAACCCACATGGTCACAGGGAGAACGTGCAAACTCCGTACAGACAGCACCCGGGTGTCTGGCGCGGCCAGGCAGCAACTCTACTGCTGCGCCACTGTGCCGGCATGGACTCGGTGGGCTGAAGGACCTATTTCCATGTTGTATCTCGAAAGATAAACTAAATAAGAAAGACTGGCTTAGCCTGCTATGTCAATTAAAAATGTGTTAACCCTTTGGTGCCTTCACCAGCAGGAGCCTTGGCTGACTCCGTGCATATCACCCCCCCTCATCAATAAATGGCAGGTGGAAATGGTGGGGAAGGTGTGAAAGATTGAAAGATGCAGCATGGAAACAGGCCCTTCGACCCACCGTGTCCATACCATCCACACTGTTTCTGTGTTATTCCACTCCCTGCACACTATGGGAATTTGCAGAGTCCAATTAACCTGCAAACCTGCACGTCTTTGGGAGGAAACAGGAGCACCCAGAGGTGACCCAAGTGGTCACAGGGAGAACGTGCAAACTCCACAACAGACAGCGCCCGAGGTCAGGATCGTCCCCGGTGCTGTGAATCACCGGGCCACCCCAAAAAGGTTCTGAATGCTGGCAGACACGATAGGTCAAATGGTCTCCACATGGGAAATATCCTCTCAAACATGCCATCCACAAAATCTATCAGCACATTCACCCTCTAATTCACCCAGTCTAAAATATCTGATTGATCTCATATCTAGCTGGTCAATATCCAACTCCCCCATTCCAATATCCTGCACACCTGTCCGTGGGCGCGGGGGGAAGAGAGGGGAAGTTTTGTTGCCTCCATCACAGTGAGGGGGTTTGGAGTCACTGTGATGGATGTTTGTGTTGGGGTCGTGTGTCCTGTGTTCTTTTCTTTTTTGCTGTGTCTTGTGACTGCTGAAATTTCGTTCGGTATTTAT
This sequence comes from Rhinoraja longicauda, assembly GCF_053455715.1. Classification (NCBI taxonomy): domain Eukaryota; kingdom Metazoa; phylum Chordata; class Chondrichthyes; order Rajiformes; family Arhynchobatidae; genus Rhinoraja; species Rhinoraja longicauda. Next base: position 1,130,315 of record NC_135976.1, read on the forward strand.
ACCGAATGACAATAAAGTTCTGTTATACTGTTATACTGTTATAAATCAAACGGAACCATTTCCAACATTACACAACCAACCTGTTTGTTAAACCCCCCTATGTCTCTGATTTACCTGTTTTTTCATTTACTTTCATTTTCCTTTGAACACAGAATCACGTCAGGTCCTTCTTCATTTGTTTTACACCAGCTTCGTTCTTCCTACCTGTCTTTGAATGAATATTAACATATAACATATATAACATATAACAACTACAGCATGGAAACAGGCCTGTCCGGCCCTACCAGTCCACGCCGACCATTCTCCCTGACCTAGTCTCATCTACCTGCACTCAGACCATAACCCTCCAATCCCCTCCTATCCATATACCTATCCAATTTACTCTTAAATAATAAAATCGAGCCAGCCTCCACCACTTCCACCAGAAGCCCATTCCATACAGCCACAACCCTCTGAGTAAAGAAGTTCCCCCTCATGTTACCCCTAAACCTTTGTCCCTCAATTCTGAAGCTATGTCCCCTTGTTGGAATCTTCCCCACTCTCAAAGGGAAAAGCCTACCCACGTCAACTCTGTCCGTCCCTCTCAAAATTTTAAAAACCTCTATCAAGTCCCCCCTCAACCTTCTACGCTCCAAAGAATAAAGACCCAACCTATTCAACCTCTCTCTGTAGCCTAAGTGCTGAAACCCAGGCAACATTCTAGTAAATCTCCTCTGTACCCTCTCCATTTTGTCGACATCCTTCCTATAATTTGGCGACCAGAACTGCACACCATACTCCAGATTCGGCCTCACCAATGCCCTGTACAATTTCAACATTACATCCCAACTTCTATACTCGATGCTCTGATTTATAAAGGCAAGCATACCAAACGCCTTCTTCACCACCCTATCCACATGAGATTCCACCTTCAGGGAACAAGGCACAGTTATTCCCAGATCCCTCTGTTCCACTGCATTCCTCAATTCCCTACCATTTACCCTGTACGTCCTATTTTGATTTGTCCTACCAAAATGCAGCACCTCACACTTATCAGCATTAAACTCCATCTGCCATCTTTCAGCCCACCCTTCCAAAAGGCCCAAGTCTCTCTGTAGACTTTGAAAATCTACCTCACTATCAACTACTCCACCTATCTTATTATCATCTGCATATTTACTAATCCAATTTGCCACACCATCATCCAGATCATTAATGTAAATGACAAACAACAGTGGACCCAACACAGATCCTTGGGGCACTCCACTAGACACTGGCCTCCAACCTGACATACAATTGTCAACCATTACCCTCTGGTATCTCCCATTCAGCCATTGTTGAATCCATCTTGCAACCTCACTATTAATACCCAACGATTTAACCTTCTTAATCAACCTTCCATGTGGAACCTTGTCAAATGCCTTACTGAAGTCCATATAGACAACATCCACATAGTATTCTAGGAACACTATTTATTTTAGTGCTTGAATTTTGGTTGTAAACAATAAAAGCCGCAAAGACTATGCAGAATCATGGGAATAAAGGTCTCGACCCGAAACGTCACCTGTCTGCTTTCTCCAGAGATGCTGCCTGACCCGCTGAGTTACTCCAGCACTCTGTGAAACGTCACCTATCTATGTTCTCCACAGATGCTGCCTGACCCGCTGAGTTACTCCAGCACTTTATTATTTGATGAATTATTCTTTCTTTACCAGGAAAACCTGATTACTGGAAATAAATGGAAAGCATGCCGGATTTATATTTTCATTGATTTTGTTTTATGAACTATGTGCATGGCTTTCAAAATCCTCATGTGGAGAAATTCCTTGTTTGGTGTAAACGCGGGATACCGGTGGTGTGTCTTTGTGGACAGCTGTAAATTTTATTGTTAATGTAACTTTGAAAAGACGTGTCATCAATACTAATTTCAATTTTGTTGCTCTTTAGAAAGCAAAGATTTGATGCATCTCTTAATTAAAGTTTCTCTTAAATGACATAAAAATCCCAGTTTTGCTGAATATTAATAAAACACACAAAAATACCCGCAAAAACGAACCAAATCTAAAAACTAAGTAGGTTCAAGCCTTATTTTGTATTACATGTCTGACTGAAGATATTCTGGATTCAAGAAATAAATGCTTTCCTCCCTACATTGTCTCTCCAATTTGTAGAGCTGAAGCAAGCAGGCACTTGGCATAACTTCTGCAGCACATTGAGTCTCCCGTTACTCCACTGGTCGACAGAATAAATCCCATCGCCTCGCAGTCACAAGGAGGACTAATTATGTATTCAAGTATGCATTCGGTTTGTGGTGCTTGTGATCTCTAATCCATTACTGTTTAATGGATGTAAAGTTGCAGAGGCCACAGACCTGAACGGTTCCCAGGTTTCTGGTTGTGCTCAGACTGCTTAAGCAAGTTCCCTCCGTAACTCCCTGGTCCACTCGTCAATCGTGGCGGCGCCTAACGGCAGCGGCTGACTAGCAGTCTGTCCGTCTTTTTTTGTTGTGTGTCGGTGTTGGGATGGTTTATATATATATTTTTTTGGTTGTGTATGTGTGGGAGGGGGTGGGTGTGGGGGGGACTTTTCTCTTCCTCACGGCGCGGGGTGCGGCTCGGCTGCGGGGCCTAACATCGACCGCTGCGGTTCGGCCGCTGGACTTTACATCACCCGGTGCGGCTTGGCCGCTGGACTTTACATCACCCGGTGCGGCTTGGCCGCTGGACTTTACATCCCGGTGCGGCTTGGCCGCTGGACTTTACATCCCGGTGCGGCTTGGCCGCTGGACTTTACATCCCGGTGCGGCTTGGCCGCTGGACTTTACATCCCGGTGCGGCTTGGCCGCTGGACTTTACATCCTGGTGCGGCTTGGCCGCTGGACTTAACATCGCCCGGTGCAGCTCGGCCGCGGGGCTTAACATCGCCCGGTGCGGCTCGGCTGCGGGGCTTAACATCGCCCGGTGCGGCTCGACCACGGGACTTAGCTGCGCAAGGCTTGGTCGCGGGCCTTTCATCGCCCGGTTCGGCCGCGAGACGTTTCAGCGCCCGGTGCGGGGACTGTGCGGGTCGGTCGGGGACGAGCTGTCTGTCCGTGGGCGTGGGGAAGAGAGTGGAAGTTTTGTTGCCTCCATCACAGTGAGGGGGTGTTTGGAGTCACTGTGATGGACGTTTGTGTTGGGGTTATGTGTCTTGTGTTCTTTTTTTTTTTTCTATGACTGCTATGTAGTTTCGTTCGGTACTTCGGTACCGAACGACAAATAAAGCTCTGTTATACCTGTTGTTATGTGCTTAACGATTCACAATTACCCATTACGCCCCAGATTTTGGATTCATTCTTCAACGTTGTGTTTGATGACATTTCTTCTCCTTATTGTCTTGCTCTTAAAGTGATGATTCTCCCCCATTCTCAGACCCTTTCAAAAGATAACTTTATTCCCTGGAGCACAGGAGGCTGAGGGGTGGTATTTTACAGGTGTTTAAAATTGTGAAGGGAATTGATAGGATGAATGCAGTCTTTTGCCAAGGGTAGGGGAATCAAGAACCCGAAGACATAGATTTATGGTGAAGCGAAAATTTTAATAGGAACCCGAGGGGCAGTTTTTTTCACTCAGAGGGTGGTGGGTGTATGGAACGAGCTGTATGGAAGGTAGTTCTATAACACCATTCTATAAGACACTTAGACAGGCACATGGATAGGAAAGGTTTCGAGGGATATGTCGACTATGTGCGTGTAAATAGGACTAGCTTGAATGGTACATGTTGGTCGGCACGGACAAGTTGGGCCGAGGGGCCTGTTTCCATGCTCCATGACACTCTACAACTTAAATCCCATCATTGAACATTTGCCTTGCTTGCACTTTCTCTTGAGATGCAACATTGGTATATTTGCTTGAATAGTATTCACAATCCAGTTTGTTTGCCAAGTTCATTCAGGATTGTCCTACACTTTGTTTCCCTATTCTGTCGCTTGATAAAATTAACTGGCTTAATTGTGTTTAGCATCTTGTTCTGTGAGGAAGATAAGATGCCTCCATCTCTGGCTTGCAGATCTTTCCATTGGCCTCAATGATTTGTCCTGAGAGGTGGAGGTCATTTGTAATCTGATAGAAAATTCTCCAATCACTTCACATAACGAAATGAGTGGATCAGGATTTAAAATCTCATTTGTTCCTTACTTAGTATCTGTCTTGTAATTCAGTACCTAATTCCAATAAAGGTAGTTTCTCCATGAGATATTCACTTTACAATCTTGCATCAATATTTGTTTTCCATCCAGAAAATGTCTGGCATGTCCTCTCCTGTGTTCAGAATTGACATCCTCAGCGATTATTGTTTCTGTTTCTGGAACATTCCGATTCCATTGAAATGTAACATTATTCTTGTTAGTTTTCTCCCTTTGTCTTTCTTGAAGGTTGTTGCTGCTCAGTGATCTCAGTTCTGTGCAGGTTAACCTTCATCAATTGGCAGGAAATTCAGCCTGAACTTGAGCCATCAAGGGTCACGAGTGTTTAATTGTCACATGTACTGACAACAGAACAATTAAATTCTTACTTGCTGCAGCTTAACAAACCCATTAACATAATAACACATGGATAAATATCTCACAGCCAGTCTTTTACCCAGAGTAGAGGAATCAAGAACCAAGTTTAAGGTGAGAGGGGAAAGATTTAATAGGAAGATGAGGAGCAACTTTTTCACAAAGAGGGTGGTGGTTATATGGAACCAGCTGTAAGAGATCGTTGAGGCAGGTACTATAAGAGGATTTAAAGGACACTTGGACAGGTACATGGATAGGAAAGGTTGAGAGGGATATGGTCCAAACACAGGCAGGTGGGACTAGTGCAGATGGGGCATCTTGGTTGACATGGGCAAATTAGGCCGAACGGCCTGTTTCCATGCTGTAGGACTCTGTGACTCTTAATATAATAAATTAATAACCATATGTGAACCATAATATGAATGTTGGGAGGCAACAGGATGATGGAGGATCAGCAAAATTGTTCAGGGATTCTGTTACCTGATGTCTATTTCTAAAGTTAACCATGGCCTGCGGATATTTAAGACATTGTCTGAATCTTGGTGAAACAATTCGTGACATGCCTTCCACAAGCTCCACAGTAAACATTTCTGCAAGAAATGCAACATAGGAAGGACTCACAAACCGCCTTAATTCCTAATTTGGTTGGTTATGTTGGTTGAATGATAAATATTGCCCGGTATGCCAGTAGAAATTCATTACTCATCTTTGTGCAACAATTTGTGAAGTGCCTGTAACAAGCTCAGAATCCTTTACAGTGAGCACTTTGTGGGAAAAGCAACATAAGGTCTCACAAACTGCCTTATTGTAGCCAAATAATTCAAAATTTGGTTAGTTATGTTAGTTGGATGATAAATGTTGTCCAGTGTGCCACCATGAATTCATTGCTCATCTCTGATGACCCATCATACCATTCATGTCTACTTGAATGCAGTAACTCTTGCGCTCCAAGGAATAAAGTCCTAGCCTGCTCAACCTCTCCCTACAGCTCAGGCCCTTGAGTCCAGGCAAGGTCCTCATAAATCTTCTCCACACTTTTTCCAGCTGAGTGGCATCTTTCCTACAGCAGGATGACCAAGACTGAACACAATACTACAAGTGCAGCCTCACCAACATCTTGTACACTGTAACATGACGTCCAAACTTCTATATCAAGTCCCTGACTGATGAAGGTCAGGATGCCAAAATTATTTTTCACCAGCCTGTCCACTTGCCAGGAACTATGTACCTCCACTCCTAGATCCCTCTACTCGACAACACTCTCTATCTACATGGGATGCTACTTTCAGGGAGCTATATAACTGTACTCCTAGATCCATCTGCTCTATCTATAACGCCACTTTCAGGGAACTATGTACCTCCACTCCTAGATCCCTCTACTCTACAACACTCTCTCTCCACGTGTGATGCTACTTTCAGGGAACTATGTACCTGTACTCCGAGACCTCTCTGCTCTATCTATGACTCCAATTTCAGGGAACTATGTACCTGTACTTCTGTGTTCTACAATGTTCCAGCACCTCTCCAATGTGACACATCAGAGTTATGAATAATATATTTGAGGGACAGAAGGTTAAATATCCAACTTTGTTGATGACAATATTATATTGTAAGCAGTTAGATGGAAACATTAAATAACAAAGTCCTATTAATAGATTAAGTGAGCAAAACCATGGAAGAATTGCAATAAAGGCAACTGTGTGTTCATCACTTCAAACATGAAGAGGATAGAAACAGTAATTTCTGAACACGGAAAAACTATCAGCTGTATTCTTCAAAAGAGAAAGCGAGATCTATATACAGAGATCATTTAAAAGCTCAAGGATAATTACAGAAAGCCATCAAGGAAGTTAATTTTAGAGATACAGCGTGGAAACGGCCTTTCGGCCCACCAAGTCTGCACTCATCAACAATCACACTGTACACTAGCACTATCCTGGACACTAGTAACAATTTACAAAAGCCAATTAACCTACAAACCTGCACATCTTTGAAATGTGGGAGGAAACCGGAGCACCCGGAGAAAACCCATGTGGTCACGGGGAGAAAGTACAAACTCCGTACAGACAGGACACATTGTCAAGATCGAACCTGGGTCTCTGGTATGGTGAGGCAGCAGCTCTACCACTGTGCTACTGCGGTTCCTGCAAGATTTGATTTTCACCAAGCACTTGCAAAAATGCTTTCAATTGTTGGCTGCAATCGTGGCCCTCATTTATCCGTCTGATCCACTCGGGTGAAGCAGCTTCTGTGAGGGAGAGACTATCAGTGATAACACATGACCTTTCTGTTGCTTTTGGAGAGTGCATAGATTAGTCGGGCCCTGCTGCATGCATTATGTTGCTGTAGAAAAGACCATTGACCTCAGTAGGATTCCAACACGATTCCTTGATCTACTCTGTATTGTGGAACAATATGTGACTCGCTGGCAGATGCACGCCCTTAAAACGTTTACCAGAGAGTGAAGATTTAAGTTCAGTTTAGAGACACAGCTTGGAAACAGGCCCATCAGCTCATGCTTACTAATATTGCGTGTAGGAAGGAACTGCAGATGCCGGTTTAAATCGAAGATCGACACAAAATGTTGGAGTGACTCAGCAGGTCAGGCAGCATCTCTGGAGAGAAGGAATGGGTGACGTTTCGGCTCGAGACCCTTCTTCAAACTGATGTCAGGGGCGTGGGCGGTACAGAGATAAAATGTAGTCGGAGACAGTAAGACTGGTGGGAGAACTGGGAAGGGGGAGGGGATGGAGAGAGAGGGAAAGCAAGGGTTACATGAAGTTAGAGAAGTCAATGTTCATACCGCTGGGGTGAAACTACACAAGCAAAATATGAGGTGCTGTCCCTCCAATTTGCCCTGGGCCTCACTCTGACAATGGAGGAGACCCTATTATTGTCTATTCACAACTATTATTGTGTTCTTCATTATGTGTGTAATAAAGCTGTATCTATTAAGCATTAATTCTGCAAATAGTTTTGTATCTCTTCTCAGATCTTCCTGTCAAAGGCAATTTCTCAGAAATGTTGCATAATTATTTAATTTCCATTATAGCTTTCAATATTCCACACCTACATACAGGATCTGACAAGTAAGGTATTTTCTCACTATCAGCCTAAGTTGAAATCAGGTGAGATATCAGGTGGGGTGAGAGAGAAAATGAAGAGCCGGCCAGTGATTAGTGGAGATGGGAGGGTGGTGCAAACCCTGTTCTTCAGCTGGCAGGTATCTGTGCACAGGATCAGGTGATGATGTTGGGGAGATGTGCTGTCCAGGTACTTACCTTTTCCTGAAGGCCTCATCACCTCCACCGCCACATTACAGGTCGAACGCTGGTCTCTCTGGGAGAACAAAGACTGGCAAGCTCTGTAAAATATTTCATTAGTCACCAGGCACGTGTTTTCTGCCTATCCCTTCCCTCACCCACTCCCGCTGAACCCACGTCTGGGCAGGTGGGGATTCCAATTTTTTTCCATTTATAAATAATTTTGCTCACTCCACAGCCGGTCAGTGGAGCATTTCCAGCATTGATCACTTTTATGATATATTCCCAAAGTCATAAAGAAAATTTTGCTTTGAGCTTTGAATAGTCTTTAATGGGTTGTGCACAGTTACTTCAGAGATCACAAGGGCTATTACCCTACCACAAAATTCCCAGAAAAGGAAAATTCACTCCCTTATGTTTCTCAGAAACCCCTTTATACAGTACAATTCATTATTTAGGAATTGTTTTAGAAAGATGTTGTTCCAGGGCCAGAACATTCCGTGTGCAATAAAATGCCCCAGGTAACATGGAGATGAATCTATGTGAATTATGGAGTTGTTTTCTCTTAGAAACAAATCCAAGATAGTGGTAGACACAAAATACTGGAGTAACTCAGCGGGTCAGGCAGCATCTCGAGAGAAGGAATGGGTGATGTTTCGGGTCTGACTGATAGTGGGGCTCCACAATATTTCTCCAATACTTATTCCACATTCTTCTGCAATCCTTGAGTTCTACAAGGACATCCGCGTCAGCCTTGCGCGCAACATATCCCTGATTGTCGCTGGACAGCAGGAGTGATGTGTGTACGGAGGAAACACAGGAGGATGCAGATGCTGAGATCTTGAACAGAAGTCTAACTGCTGAAGGAACTCAGTGGGTCAGGCTGAATCTAACAGACATGCAAGAAGGAACTGCAGATGCTGGTTTAAACCGAAGATAGACGCAAAAAGCTGCAGTAACTCAGTGGGACAGGCAGCATCTCTGGAGAGAAGGAATGGGTGACGTTTCGGGTTGAGTCCCCTCTTCAGACTCTGGACAGATGTAATGAGAGGGAGGTTTGGCAGCTTGTAGGACAAAAGCAGGTCAATGGAACCAGCCCAGTATGCCTGAAGGGCCTATTTTCGTGTGGGCAGCTCAATGTGATCTATGGCTCTATCAGTGTAGGGAATGGACAGGCGATGTTTCAGGTCGGGACCCTTCTTCAATCTGTCTGTTTTCTTCCACAGATGCTGCCTCACCCGCTGAGTTCCTCCAGCATGTTGTGTAGCATTGCACTGCAGATGCTGGTTTAAACCGAAGATAGACGCAAAAAGCCAGAGTAACTCAACGGGTCAGACAGCATCTCCGGAGAAAAGGAATAGGTGACGTTTCGGGTCTCAAGAAGGGTCTCGACCCAAAACGTCACCTATTCCTTTTCTCCAGAGATGCTGTCTGACCCGCTGAGTTACTCCAGCACACTGCCTCTATCTTCCAGCATATTGTTCTTTGCTCAGTGTACAGGGCAGTTTATTCTTTATTCCTCCACAGGATGTGAGTGTTGCTGCCAAGGCCAATACTTCTTGTCCATCTTTAAGGGACACGCTTAAGCTGACAGGCCTTGTTTGTGGTTTCAGTGGGATTTCAAACGTCAACCATGTTTGTGTGGGTCTGATCAAGTGCAGGCTCCATCAAGTGAGAAAGGGAGCTTTCCTTTCTCAACACGCATGAATGAACTAGTTGAGGTTTCACAGCAACCCGTTAACTGATCATGAAGATACAGCGGCCTGAGTGGCATCTCCCCAGATGGCTGGTCTCCTGTACATGTTCATAAGTTCTTGGAGCAGAATTATGCCATTCACCCCGTGAAGCCATGAGTACAATCTCCTAGACATTTGCAAGCAATGGCTTTCTATATCATGGAGGTCATGATAGGAGAACGAGTGGGGATAAATGTGGGTCAGTGTGATTAGTATAGATCAGTACAATGGGCAGCATGGACACGATGGGCCAAAGGGCCTATTTCTGTACTTTACGACTCTGTCATTATCATGCACTACAGGTGACAATTAAACACTCTTGACTCTTGATAATCCTTTGAGCTACTGAAGACATATTGGGTCCAGAGGGCTTCTTCTAAGTGGCAACATTCCAAGTTATCCTGAAAGCTTTCCTGATTTTGAAGATTTCTCCCAGATGGAGATGTGTGGCAATGCCTGAGTTCTAACCCTGCTCTGAAGTGGGGGATTTAGTATCATCAACCAGTCCTCCTTCACTGACTGCAATTGCATCTTGGTACCAGAGAATATCCGTGCAGCTCGAGGATGCAGCAGATTCAGAAACAGCCTTGGTGAGGATCTGTCATTATCCTTCATTTAACTGTGATTTGACTCCCAGGGTTTGGCATTTCATTGTTGATGTTCATTTAGATTTTAGTTTAGAGATACAGCGCGGAAACACACTCTGCGACCCACCGAGTCCGCACCAACCAGAGATCACCCTGTACACGAACACTATCCTACGCACACTCAGAACAAATTACAATTTGTACTGAAGCCAATTAACCAACAAACCTGTTTGCCTTTGGAGTGTGGGAGGAAACCGGAGCACCCGGAGAAAACGTACGTGGTCACAGAACGTACAAACTCCGTATAGACAGCACCGTTAGTCAGGATTGAACCCGGGTCTCTGGCGTGGTAAGGCAGCAACTCTACCGCTGCGCAACTGTGCCGCCCTCCTGCCTTCTGATTCTACAGTATTGGCTACCTCCTCATTCTCCACTTTTGGACTTCTCGACCATGTATTGCCATGACTTGCTCTTCAGAACTGTTATCTCTTGTGTCTTAGGTCAGGTCTTCAGTGAACGAGTGGCTGCAGGCAAGAAGAGGAGCTGATCAGCCATGATCGCATTGAATGGCGGTGCTGGCTCGAAGGGCTGAATGGCCTACTCCTGCACCTATTGTCTATTGTCTATTGATTGACCGGGAAAGAGAGAGAGCAATGGATGACCCTATGTGATCTCCATTAGGTTGTGACAGGATAGACAATAGACAATAGACAATAGGTGCAGGAGTAGGCCATTCAGCCCTTCGAGCCAGCACCGCCATTCAATGCGATCATGGCTGATCACTCAATCAGTACCCCGTTCCTGCCTTCTCCCCATACCCCCTCACTCCGCTATCCTCAAGAGCTCTATCCAGCTCTCTCTTGAAAGCATCCAACGAACTGGCCTCCACTGCCTTCTGAGGCAGAGAATTCCACACCTTCACCACCCTCTGACTGAAAAAGTTCTTCCTCATCTCCGTTCTAAATGGCCTACCCCTTATTCTCAAACTGTGGCCCCTTGTTCTGGACTCCCCTAACATTGGGAACATGTTATCTGCCTCTAATGTGTCCAATCCCCTAATTATCTTATATGTTTCAATAAGATCCCCCCTCATCCTTCTAAAGGATGTGTGCGATGTGATGATGGAACGCAACGGCCAAAGCAGACTGGGACCAGGAGGAGCTCAACTCTCCTGCGCTGGGCTGAAGAATAAGCTCTCGTGAAAACCTTTCCTGTCCCCATACAGGTGCCCTCAATTGCTGCATTATCCCTGATAGACACTAGACAATAGGTGCAGGAGGTCGTCATTCGGCCCTTCGAGCCAGCACCGCCATTCACCGTGATCATGGCTGATCATTCTCAATCAGTACCCCGTTCCTGCCTTCTCCCCATAGCCCCATGTCTCCGCTATCTTTAAGAGCTCTATCTAGCTCTCTCTTGGATGCATTCAGAGAATTGGCCTCCACTGTCTTCTGAGGCAGAGAATTCCACAGATTTATAACTCTGAAAAAGTTTTTCCTCATTTCCGTTCTAAATGGCCTACCCCTTATTCTTCAACTGTGGCCCATGGTTCTGGACTCCCCCAACATTGGGAACATGTTTACTGCCTCTAATGTGTCCAATCCCTTAATAATCTTATATGTTTCAATAAGATCCCCTCTCATCCTTCTAAATTCCAGCGTGTACAAGCCTAGTCGCTCCAGTCTTTCAACATACGACAGTCCAGCCATTCCGGGAATTAACCTCGTGAACCTAAGTTGAGGGCTGCACGCCCTCAAATAGCAAGAATATCCTTCCTCAAATTTGGAGACCAAAACTGCACACAGTACTCCAGGTGCGGTCTCACTAGGGCCCTGTACAACTGCAGGACCTCTTTGCTCCTATACTCAACTCCTCTTGTTATGAAGGCCAACATACCATTAGCTTTCTGCACTGCCTGCTGTACCTGCATGCTAACTTTAAGTGACTGATGAACTGGCGGAAGTGGCGGCGCTGCCCTGCAGCTGCGGCTCGCTCGCCGGCAGTCTGTTTGTCTTTCTTATTTCTTTGTCTATTTGTTAGTGTTAGATGTATGAAATAGCCTATCTTTAGCTGTGTATATGTGGGGGGTGGTGGGGAGGTGGGGGAAACCTTTAAAAAAATCTCTTCCTCAACGGAGATGCGACCCTTTCCGAGTTGTATCTCCATTTGCGCTAAAAAAAAAATTAAAACGCGGGGCCTTCCATCGCCCGGTGCGGCTCGGCCGCTGGACTTAACAGTACCTGGTGCGGCTCGGCCGCGGGGCCTTCCATCGCCCGGTGCGGCTCGGCCGCTGGACTTAACAGTGCCCGGTGCGGCTCGGCCGCGGGGCCTTCCATCGCCCGGTACGGCCGCGGGACGGTTTAGCGCCAGGTGCGGCTCGGCCGCGGGGCCTTCCATCGCCCGGCGCGGCTCGGCCGCGGGACTTTACATCACTGGTGCGGCTCAGCCGCGGGGCCTTCCATCGCCCGGCGCGGCTCGGCCGCGGGGCCTTCCATCGCCCGGCGCGACTCTGCCGCAGGACTTTACATCACTGGTGCGGCTCGGCCGCGGGGCCTTCCATCGGCCGGCGCGGCCGCGGGACCTAACATCGCCCGGCGCGGCTCGGCCGTGGGACTTTACATCGCTGGTGCGGCTTGGCCGCGGGACTTTACATCGCTGGTGCGGCTCGGCCGCGGAGCCTTCCATCGCTGGTGCGGCTCGGCCGCGGAGCCTTCCATCGCCCGGCGCGGCTCGGCCGTGGGACTTAGCTGCGCACGGTACGGCCGCAGGGCCTTCCATCGCCCGGCTCGGCCGCGGGATTTTTCAGCGCCCGGTGCGGCTCGGCCGCGGGGACTTGGGCGTGGAGAAGAGAGTGGAAGTTTTGTTGCCTCCATCACAGTGTTTGGAGTCACTGTGATGGATGTTTGTGTTGGGGTCGTGTGTCTTGTGTTTCTTTTTTTTGTGTGACTGCTGGTAACGTAATTTCGTTCGGTACCTCGGTACCGAATGACAAATAAAGCTCTGTATTCTGTATTCTGTAACAAGGACACCCAGATCTCTTTGTACTTCCCCTTTTCCTAACTTGACACCTTTCAGATAATAATCTGCCTTCCTGTTCTTTCCACCAAAGTGGATAACCTCACATTTATCCACATTATACTGCATCTGCCATGCATCTGCCCACTCACACAACCTGTCCAAGTCACCCTGCATCCTCATAGCATCCTCCTCACAGTTTACACTGCCACCCAGCTTTGTGTCCAGAACCAGGGATCACAGCTTAAGGATAAGGGGGAAGTCTTTTAGGACTGAGATGAGAAAACATTTCTTCACACAGAGAGTGGTGAGTCTGTGGAATTCTCTGCCACAGAAGGTAGTTGAGGCCAGTTCATTGGCTATATTTAAGAGGGAGTTAGATATGGCCCTTTTTGCTAAAGGGATCAGGGGGTATGGAGAGAAGGCAGGTACAGGCTACTGAGCTGGATGATCAGCCATGATCATATTGAATGGCGGTGCAGGCTTGAAGGGCCGAATGGCCTACTCCAGCACCTATTTTCTATGTTTCTATGTTTCTATGTGACATCCGCAAATTTGCTAATGTTACTTTTAATCCCTTCATCTAAGTCATTAATGTATATTGTAAATAGCTGCGGTTCCAGCACCGAGCCTTGCGGTACCCCACTAGTTACTGCCTGCCATTCTGAAAGGGACCTGTTAATCCCTACTCTTTGTTTCCTGCCTGCCAACCAATTTTCTATCCATGTCAGCACCCTACCCCCAATACCACGTGCTCTAATTTTGCCCACTAATCTCCTATGTGGGACATTTTCAAAGGCTTTCTGAAAGTCCAGGTACACTACATCCACTGGCTCTCCCTTGTCCATTTTCCTAGTTACATCCACAAAAAATTCCCGAAGATTAGTCAAGCATGATTTCCTCTTCGTAAATCCATGCTGACTCGGAACGATCCTGTTACTGCTATCCAAATGTTCTGCAATTTCTTCTTTAATAATTGACTCCAGCATCTTTCCCATCACTGATGTCAGGCTAACTGGTCTATAATGTCCCGTTTTCTCTCTCCCTCCTTTCTTAAAAAGTGGGATAACATTAGCTACCCTCCAATCCACAGGAACTGATCCTGAATCTATAGAACATTGGAAAATGATCACCAATGCGTCCACGATTTCTAGAGCCACTTCCTTAAGTACCCTGGGATGCAGACCATCAGGCCCTGGGGATGTATCAGCCTTCAGTCCCATCAGTCTACCCAACACCATTTCCTGCCTAATGTGAATTTCCTTCAGTTCCTCCGTCACCCTAGGACCTCTGTCCACTAGTACATCTGGGAGATTGTTGGTGTCTTCCTTAGTGAAGACAGATCCAAAGTACCTGTTCAACTCGTCTGACATTTCCTTGTTCCCCATAATAAATTCACCTGCTTCTGTCTGCAAGGGACCCACATTTGTCTTAACTATTTTTTTCCTCTTCACGTACCTAAAGAAGCTTTTACTATCCTCCTTTATATTCTTGGCTAGCTTACCTTCGAACCTCATCTTTTCTCCCAGTATTGCCTTTTTAGTTATCTTCTGTTGCTCTTTAAAAGAGTCCCAATCCTCTGGCTTCCCGCTCATCTTTGCTATGTTATACTTCTCCTTTATTTTTATACTGTCCTTGACTTCCCTTGTCAGTCACGGTTGCCTCTTACTCTCCTTAGAATCTTTCTTCCTCTTTGGAATGAACTGATCCTGCACCTTCTGTATTATTCCCAGAAATACCTGCTGTTGTTGTTCCACCGTCTTCCCTGCTAGGGTATCTTTCCAGTCAACTCTGGCCAGCTCCTCTCTCATGCCTCCATAGTCCTCCTTGCTCAACTGCAATACTGACACTTCCGATTTTCCCTTCTCCCTCTCAAATTGTAGATTAAAACTGATGATATTATGATCACTACCTCCTAATGGCTCTTTTACCGTGAGTTTCCTTATCAAATCCGGTTCATTACACAACACTAAATCCAGAATTGCCTTCTCCCTGGTAGGCTCCAGTACAAGCTGCTCTAAGAATCCATCTCGGAGGCACTCCACAAACTCCCTTTCCTGGGGTCCATTACAAAGCTAATTTTCCCAGTCTACCTGCATGTTGAAATCTCCCATAACCACCGTAGCATTACCTTTGCGACACGCCAATTTTAACTCTTGATTCAACTTGCACCCAATATCCAGGCTACTGTTTGGGGGCCTGTAGATAACTCCCATTAGGGTCTTTTTACCCTTACAATTCCTCAGTTCTTTCCAAACTGATTCTACATCTGCTGATTCTATGTCACCCCTTGCAAGGGACTGAATATCATTCCTTACCAACAGAGCAACCACAACCCCTCTGCCCACCTGTATGTCCTTCCGATAGGTCGTATACCCCTGAATATTCAGCTCCCAGCCCTGGTCCTCTTGCAGCCATGTCTCTGTAATTCCCACAACATCATACTTGCCAATATCTAACTGAGCCTCAAGCTCATCCACTTTATTTTTTATACTTTGCGCATTCAAATACAACACTTTCACCTCGGTATTCACCTCCCCTCTCACACCGGTCACTATTGGCCCTGACCTTATTCTCTTATCCCTTCTCAAACTTTCCTTCCCATTAATTCGGAAGTCTTATGCAACTTTTCCTGTAATTACTTCTCCTTTAACTCCATCTTTATATTCCCAATTTGTCAACCCCTCCCCCCCACTATTTGGTTTAAACACACACGTGTAGCACTAGCAAACCTACCTGCCAGAACGCTGGTCCCCCTCCAGTTATGGTGCAACCCGTCCCTTTTGTACAGGTCACCCCTACCCCAGAAGAGATCCCAATGGTCTATAAATCTAAATCCCTGCTCCCTGCACCAGCCTCTCAGCCATACATTCATATCCCCTATCTCCCTGTTCCTGCCCTCACCAGCACGAGGTACAGGAAGCAGTCCAGAAATAACCACCCTGGAAGTCCTGCTCTTCAGTCTTCTTCCTAACTCCTTAAACTCTCTCTCTCTCTGATATTCTGAAGTCAGACCGTGACATCTTTAACCCTGTACTTGTTATGAAGTACATAATAAAAAGAACGTGCACCCATTTCAACTATTCATGGCCTCAAGACTTCATAAAGCATTTAACTGCTATCCAGGTAGCTATGAAATGTCACCACTGTTGTAATGCAGTTGAATCTTCTGTGGACTCAGCTTCTACTAAACATCAACATGATGACCAGATGATTGTGTTGACTGAAATAAAATCACTCTCCCGCACATTGGGCATTTGGAAGCAGGATTTAATGCCCATTTGGCAGTGAATTATGCTGCTTTGTAGCGTAGTGATTTACCTTGGCACCGAGTATTTGCTGGTTGGGACAATTACATCGCTTCAAACAATTTTCTTTAGAACCATGAAATCACAACATGCAGGTAGACTGGGAAAATCAGGTGGGTAATGGACCCCAACAAAGGGAATTTGTAGAGTGCCTCCGAGATGGGTTCTTAGAGCAGCTTGTACTGGAGCCTACCAGGGAGAAGCCAATTCTGGATTTAGTGTTGTGTAATAAACCGGATTTGATTAGGTAACTCAAGGTAAAGCAACCACTAGGAGGTAGTGTCCAGAATATCATATCATATCATATCATATATATACAGCCGGAAACAGGCCTTTTCGGCCCACCAAGTCCGTGCCGCCCAGCGATCCCCGTACATTAACACTATCCTACACCCACTAGGGACAATTTTTACATTTACCCAGCCAATTAACATGCTAAATTTTAATCTGCAATTTGAGAGGGAGAAGGTAAAATCTGAAGCGTCACTATTGCAGTTGAACAAAGGGAACTATGTTGGCATGAAGGATGAGCTGGCTAAAGTTGACTGGAAAGGGACCCTAGCAGGGATGACGGTGGAACAGCAATGGTAGGTGTTTCTGGGAATAGTCCAGAAAATGAATGATCATTTCATTCCAAAGAGGAAGAAAAAATCTAAGGGAAGTAAGAGGCGACCGTGGCTGACAAAGGAAGTCAAGGACAGTATAAAAATAAAAGCGAAGACGTATAACATAGCAAAAATGAGCGGGAAGCCAGTGGATTGGAAACTTTTAAAGATCAACAGAAGGTAACTAAAAAGGCAATACGGGGAGAAAAGATAAAGTATGAAGGTAAGCTAACCAAGAATATAAAGGTAAAAGCTTCTTTAGATATGTGAAGAGAAGAAAATTAGTTATGACAAATCTGGGTCCCTTGAAGACAGAAACAGGTGAATTTATTATGGGGAACAAGGAAATGGCAGATGAGTTGAACAGGAGCAGCTTCACTGAGGAAGACGCCAACAATCTCCCAGATGTACTAGGGAACAGAGGACCTCAGGTGACGGAGGAACTGAAGGAAATTCACATTAGTCAGGAAATGGTGTTGGGTAGACTGATGGGACTGAAGGCTGATAAATCCCCAGGGCCAGGGCCTGATGGTCTGCATCCCAGGGTATTCAAGGAGGTGGCTCTAGAAATCGTGGACGCATTAGTGATCATTTTCCAATGTTCCATAGATTCAGGATCAGTTCCTGTGGATTGGAGGGTAGCTAATGTTATCCCACTTTTCAAGAAAGGAGCGAATTATAGACCAGTTAGCCTAACATGTGGTGGGGAAGATGCTGGAGTCAATTATCAAAGATGTAATAGTGGCGCATTTGGATAGCGGTAACAGGATTGGTCCAAGTCAGCATGGATTTATGAAGGGGAAATCACGCTTGACAAATCTTTTGGAGTTTTTTGTGGATGTAACAAGTGAAATGGACAAGGGAGAGCCAATGGATGCAGTGTGCGTGGACTTTCAGAAAGCCTTTGATAAGGTCCCACACAGGAGATTCGTGGGCAAAATTAGAGCACATGGACAGAAAATTGGTTGGCAGACAGGAAACAAAGAGTAGGGATTAACTGGTCCCTTTCAGAATGGCAGGCAGTGACTAGTGGGGTACCGCGAGGCTCGGTGCTGGGACCCCAGCTATTTACAATATATATTAATTATATAGATGAAGGAGTTAGAAGTAACATTAGCAAATTTACAGATGACACAAAGCTGGGTGGCAGTGTGAACTATGAGGATGCAATGAGGATGCAGGGTGACTTGGACAGGTTGGGCGAGTGGGCAGATGCATGGCAGATGCAGTATCATGTGGATAAATGTGAGGTTATCCACTTTGGAAGCCAGAATGGGAAGGCAGATTTTAATCTGAATGGAGGCCAAATCACTGGATGAATTTAAGAGAGAGTTAGATAGAGCTCTGGCGGCTCGTGGAATTAAGGGATATGGGGAGAAGTTGGGCACAGGTTACTGATTGTGGATGATCAGCCATGATCACAATGAATGGCGGTGCTGGAGTTTTGGAATCTTCACGTCCTCCAGCCACAGCAGCTCTCTGGAGAGCAGAGTTCCAGAGTTCCACTCCCGCTCACTCCCGATTTAATCATCAGGCTATCTTGTTCCGAGTTCCCTTGAGAGGAAACAGTGCCTATCACTCTATCAAACGTTTAACTTTCTTAAACACTTTGATTAGATCACTCCTTAATCTTGTGAATTGGGTACATTGTTCCCAGAAGTTAATCCTGTTGAATGAAGATCCTCAGGGGAGTAATTTCAATAATCTGGACACCCTATGAATTGTCATGAAGCATACAGGTAGGTACGAGGGTCTGAAGAAGGGTCCTGACCCAAAACATCGTCAGTCCATTCCCTCCACAAATACTGCCTGTCTAGCTGAGTTCCTCCAGCATTTTGTGTTTTGCTCAGGATTCCAGCATCGGCAGTTCCTTGTGTCTCCACTCCTGCACATATGTCAGAATCATGAAGTCTTCCCCCCAAAATGCTCGAGCAACTCAGGTCAGGCAGCATCTCCGGAGAAAAGGTATAGGTGATGCCTCGGGTTGAGTCCCTTCCTCAGACTGAGGGTGTATGGAACAAGCTGCCAGAGGAGGCAGGTGAGACAGGGACTATAGCAACATTTAAGAAACAATTAGACAGGTACATGGATAGGACAGGTTTGGAGGGATATGGGGCAAACGAAGGCAGGTGGGACTTGTATAGCAGGGACATGCTGGCCGGTGTGGGCAATTGGGCTGAAGGGCCTGTTTCCATACTGTCTCACTCTATGACTCTACGAGTCAGGGAAGAGGGAAACTTATCCTCTGGTGTTCTGGAGAGAACAATCTAGTCTATCCATCTTCTCCCTGTGGCTCATACCCCAAATCCAGACATCGTTCTGGTTTAATTCCCCCAAAGCCTCCACATCCTTCATGGTGCGGAAGCGTCTATCCATGTTTGCCATGGCTGCCGGAAGTGGAGCACCCGTTTGCAAACAAGAGGCCGATCCATCGACCGTGCTGCCGATGCCGTTTGCAGTTCCTTCCTACACAAGTGTTTGGCCCCACGTGTTTAGCTTCCAATTTGAGCTGCCTCGTGTCTGCAGCGATCCCGAGGTACAGATCGCAGACAAATGACCCTCGGAGCTCAGTGAGCGGCACAGAGTGAGTTAGGGATGGCCGTGTTTCCACAGCCACTG
The DNA here is from genome assembly GCF_053455715.1 of Rhinoraja longicauda. NCBI lineage: Eukaryota > Metazoa > Chordata > Chondrichthyes > Rajiformes > Arhynchobatidae > Rhinoraja > Rhinoraja longicauda. Next base: position 1,149,964 of record NC_135976.1, read on the forward strand.
CAGAACAATGTGGTCAAGCTGGAAAGGGTACAGAGAAGATTTACGAGGATGTTGCCAGTATTCGAGGGTGCGAGCTTTCGGATGGGACTCTTATTCCTTGCAGCGCAGGAGGATGAGGGGTGATCTTACAGAGGGTTTTTAATTAATGTGAGGAATAGATTGGGTAGATGCACAGTGTCTTGCCCACAGTAGGGGAATCGAGGACCAGAGGACATAAGTTTAAGGTGAAGGGGAAAAGATTTAATAAGAAACTAGGGGTAACTTATTCTCACAAAATTTGGTGGGTGTATGGAATGAGCTACCAGAGGAGGTAATTGAGGCAGGGACTATGACAACATTTAAGAAACAGTTAGACAGGTACATGGATAGGACAGGTTTGGTGGGATATGGGCCAAATGCAGGCAGTGGGATTAGTGTAGCTGGGCAAGTTGGGCTGAAGAGCCTGTTTCCATGCTGTATCACTCTATGACCATAACTGTAATGGCAGTGCTGTGCGACTCTGTGTCTCTGTTATAGCACATGCCAGGGACTGAACCTGAGCTTTCTGCTACATAACTCGAAATACTATTTCTATAAAGTGATGGCAGCCAAATAAATAGCAAGCATGAACCCTTCAATAGGGCAGGAAATGGACAAGATAACCTTGCACACAATAACCGGGACACAGTGGAGAACTGCACAAGACATCTATCTGTTGGCCTTGCCTCATATCTAGCATTTCCTAAGGTCAGGAGTTACATTTTAACCCAAACCTCCATCCGATTAATATGGGATGTGGACGAGCTGAGGTTCAGATCATAGTCTTTGCAGAATACGTAAACTGGAAGGGCAACTCATATTCTGAGTCCCGTTTCCCTTTATCCCCTCTCTTTCCCAGTCACCCAAACCATTTCCACCCATGTCCCTCCCTCTAACTTCATATTTTATTGAGAGTCATTGAGCCATGAAAACAGGCCCTTCAGCCTAACTTGCCCATGCCAACCAATGTGCTTCATTCACAAAAGTCCCACCTGCCTGCATTTAGCCCTTACCCCTCTGAACCTATCTTATCCTAACCATGTACAGGCATGTAGTCCTTTTTTCTCCTTATCTGACACCCTTTCGTCTCCTTTACACCTCCAACCTGTCACTTACTCCACCCATCTGCCAACGCCTCCCACCCCCCTCACCTGTATCCACCTATCACTTGCCAGGCTTTGCCCACCACCACCACCTCTCTTTCTCAGCTTTTCCCCCTTTACCCCAGCACTCTGTATAAGGGTCCTGACCTGAAATGTTGTCTGTCCATTCCTTCCTCAGGCGCTGCCTGACCCGTTGAGTTCCTCCAGCACTTTGAGCACCAGCATTCCAGCACCAGCATTTTTGCTCAAAGTAAGCTAATATTAGCTAAAAGTTCAGCAGGGTCAGAGTATGAAATCATCTCAGAAATCCACAGGTGAATCTTCTGCAAAGAAAATGAATGAAGATCAGGGAATAAAAATCTGGGCTGCTTGTTACATGTGCTGCAGCCAGATAGCCTCTCAGATATGATTGTTCATCTCATCCTGGCTGGAAGGAGAGCAGAGACGATTTACAAGGATGTTGCCATGACTCAAGGGGCTGAGGGAGAGGTTGGGCAGGCTAGGACTTTATGCATTGGAGTGCAGGAGGAGTGTATAAAATCATGAGGGGGATAGGGGGGAATGCACCCTGGAGTCTTCTACGCCGAGTAGGGGAATCAAGAACTAGAGGGCACATGTTTAAGGTGAGAGGAGCAAAATATGAACTTGAGGGGCAACTTTTTCACATAAAGGATGGTGGGTAAATGGAATGAACTGCCAGAGGAGGTGGTTGAGGTAGGTATTATTAAAACATTTAAGTCATTTGGCTAGGCACATGGATAGGAAAGTTTTAGAGGGGTATGGTCCAAAGACAGGCAGGTGGGACTGGTGTAGATGGGACCCATCATGGCCAACTTGGCCAAAGGGTCCGTTTCTGTGTTTCGTGGCTCTATTTCAGCACAAACCAGGGTCTGAACCTGCTGGTTTGTGCCATTTGCAGCTCAGTGCAACGCTCTAGTCAGCTGAACTCATAGCTCTAGGCTAGAAGGGCAGAAGGAGTGTCCCACCACCACAACCTCTCTTTCCCAACTTTTCCCTCCTTACTCCAGCAGGCTGTACAAGGGTCCTGACCTGAAATGCTGGCTTGGGATGTGGCCTGGATGGAGTATTTCAGCGATGAGGAGAGACTGGACTGATGAGCTGTATTTCCCCTGAAAAATATATTTTCGATAATCTACATATTCACGCTGGCCATTCCATCTCCCGCCAGTCTGAAAATACAAAAGCTTGAAAGCACGTACCGCCAGATTCAGGAACAGCTTCTTACCCTCTGTTATCAGAGTATTGAATAATAATAATAATAATAATAATATTCCTTTATTCGTCCCACACCGGGGAAATGTACAGTGTTACAGCAGCAAAGTGGATAGCAAGAGAGCAAGAGATCATTCATTATAAATAAAAAATACATAAATTGTCATCAGTTTGTTGTGTGTTCTTAGCTGATATTGTTGACTCGTCCGCTGGGAGCAGTGCTGGTTGTGAAGTCTCTCAGCAGCGGGAAGGAAGGACCTTCTATATCTCTCCTTCACGCCTCCTGAATGGTCCTTCTGTAAGTCAGAGTCCCGATCTTCCAACCTATCTCACCACGGACATTGTACTTTGTACCTGAAACTGTAACACTATAACACTATTCTGCACTCTGGAATTTTCCTCTTTGCACTACCTGTAGTTGTATATGATTTGATTGTACTCATGTACAGTATGCTTTGATTTAACTGGATATCAGACTGTCTTTCACTGTATCTTGGTATGTGACATTAATAAACCAACACTAAAACATTTACATCTAATTCTCGTTAAGGTTGTTAGACGCTTTCTCAACATTTTGTTGGGGAGTGAAGTCCAGTGTTTCTCCCCATTTAACTTTTGTCCATCACCCTGATTCCCTTTGTAACTTGAAGCAGTTCCTTATCTTTACTTTACCCTGCTGTTATTTCTTAAAATGCCTATTCTTGCCCTGTGGACAGATCACATGCAGTGCCTAATCATTTAAAAAATAAACGAGGTCTCAATTTTAAGAAAAGGCTTTTCAAATAAAATAATCAGCCCCACTCCCCACAAGACTGATGGAAAAGGAAACGTACTGGTGAGATTTACGCAGAGGCATGAAAAGAATTGCTTATGACTTAATCCCTTTATTAAATCCCTCAGTGTTCTCTGCTGAAACATAGCTGTTCCAGGAACCATAACCCCTCAAGCCTGGAACCTTGCGATGTTATAAAAGCAATTCCATTGAGTAAGAGTGCTTATTGACTGCCGGAGGAACTCAGCGGGTCAGGCAGTATCACTGGAGTAAATGGACAAAGTTTCGGGATGGGACCTTCTTCAGACTCTCCACCTCTATAATTCCAATGCACACACAATTATATTTTTTAGCCCCTCACCTTACAAATTGAACATCTAAAATTAGATCAAAAGTCATAAAATCACAAATGATAGGAACAGAATTAGGCCTTTTCGGCCCATCATGTCTACTCCCACAATCAATTATGGCGGTTCGATCTCCTCCTAACCCCATTCTCCTGCCTTCCCCCCTTAACCTCTGACACCCATACTAATCTATCAATCTCTGCCTTAAATATATCCACTGACTTGGGCTCCATGGCCATCTGTGGCAAAGAATTCCACAGATTCACCACCTTCTGACTAAAGAAATTCCTCCTCATCTCCTTCCTAAAAGAACGTCCTTTAATTCTGAGGCTGACCTCTGGTCCTAGACTCTCCTACTATATATAGGAGAGTCTAGGACCAGAGGTCAGCCTCAGAATTAAAGGACGTTCTTTTAGGAAGGAGATGAGGAGGAATTTCTCCTCTCCACATCCACTCTATCCGAGCCTTTCACTATTCTGTACGTTTCAATGAGGTCCCCTCTCATTCGTCTAAACACCAGTGGGTACAGGCCCAGTGCCGTCAAATGCTCATCATATATATCCTCTTCTACCTGCCTGTAACCGCTTGTCTAAACATTTAATAGACAGCTGCCACTGATGCACGCCTTAACTCTTTGTCTCTCTCTGACTCTCTTGAACTTTTGTTGCATCTCCTTACTTATTTATGGCCACTGTTCATTTGAACGTTATTTTGTTGTTTCTCTTATAGACCCTCTCCCTCTTCTGTCTACCACTGGGGTGTTGAAATCCACACGCCATCTCCTCTAATTTATTCTCTGAGAGGCTTTGTCCCTGTGGAAATCTACACCATTATCCTTCCTTCCCTGTTAATCTTCAAGCCTTTAAATCTAAGCTTGGTCTACCTAGTTAACACTGCAGAACGAATGTTCATTTAGATATAAAGGATAGGTATTGGTATTGGTTTATTTTTGTCACGTGTACCGAGATAGAGTGAAACCTCTTTTTTGTGTGCTAACCAGTCAAATCAAACTATAAAAGGACACAATGTGCTGGAGTAACTCAGCGGGTCAGGCTGCATCTCTGGAGAACATGGATAGGCGATGTTTCAGGTCACTTGTCCATGTGCCTCGGGGATGGTGCTTGACCTGCTGTTACTCCAGCACTTTGTATCCTTTTGTGTAAACCAGCATCTGTGGTTCCGTGTTTCTAAGACATGAATGCAATCAAGCCATACAACAGGTAGTGCAAAGAGAAAACTACCAGAGTGTAGAATACGGTGTTACAGCATTGTGGCATTAGCTACAGAAAAAAGTACAAGGTCCGTAATGAGATAGGTTGGAAGGTCAGGACTGCATCCGTAGGTTTTGGGAGGATCGTTTAGTAGTCTGATTAACAGCAGAAAATAAGCTGTTCCTGAATCTGGCACTGTATGGCTTCAAGCCATGGAACATCAACTCTACCACTCCTCCAGAAGAACATAAGAATGTCCAGACCAGATATACAGGACAACTGTGCCTTGATAAAACTCCAGATCAAGCCGCCAGGGGAAGTGTGTAACATGGAGCCTTAGGATCTAAGACAAAGTTTGAAATGCCCAGATACCTTGGATTACTGATACTTATTGTTCTTGCAAACTGCGATGATTAGTCCTTTCCAAATCTAAGGCAAGAAAATTCAACCTAGAGAAATTGGGAAAACCAGGAAAAGGATTGGAAGATGTGCTCAGTTGCTAGCCCATGGGCACAGCGAATGTTACTCCCAGTCCGCGTGGGGTGTTTGCTCAAATACAATGAAAGATAGTACCCAGACTTTCCAAGTAACTTGTTAACTGTGCCTATCACTTGTTTTGCCGACCATTAGCCTTCACTGGGTATTTTTTATTTTGTTCTGAATGTTTTGAATTCCAGCACTCTTGCTAATTCTTTCATTTCTGGACGATTGTTTGTCATCTGCTCATTGGCAGTTAGATCAAAATCAGTGCATGATCTCTTTAGCAATGGACCCATCGCATAACGAGTTAATCTCCAGTGGTTAATCTCCAGTGAGGTTACATGATAATCAATGGGCAGTAAAATAGCTTTATCTGTGTAAATGAGAACCATGCTTACCTACTGACAAGGCCAGCCAGGGGCTGTAGACATAAGAGACTGAAGATGGAAATGTACTTCACATCTCTAAACTAAATCAACAATGCCTGATGCCGTTCCTGGCCACTGGTGTTTCCCTGTGTACAAACAGGAAAATACTGCAAACCTGAAATTAAATATCTTTCTGAATGGCAACCATAGTCTACATTGTGGAAACCAGGCCTTCGGCCCAACTTGCACAACGACCAACATGTCCCATCTACACTAGTCCCATCTACTTCCATTTGGCCCATATCCCTCTAAACCTATCCTATCCATGTACCTGTCTAAATGGTTCTTCAACATTGGAATAGACCCTGCCTCAACCAGCTCCTCCGGCAGCTCATTCCAAACACCCACCACACTTTGTGTGAAAAAGTTTACCCCTCAGATTCCCGTTAAATCTCCCCCCCCCTCCCCCACCTTAAACCAGTGTTCTCAGATTCTTGATTCCCCAAGATTCCGTGCATCTACCCGATCTATTCCTCTCATGATTTTGTACACCTCCATAAGATCATCCCTCATCCTCCTGGCAGGGGGGTAGCAAGTGGCAGGAACACGCTGCCGCATGCGGTGGTGAAGGAAGGTACGCAATAGCGGCATTTAAAGAGACATTTGGAGGCAATTACCCCCTTTGGCAGCATGCTCCATGTGTGAAAAAAAATGCCCCTCAGGCTCCTATTAAATCTTTCCCCCCTCATCTTTTTTTTTGTTCTCTCAAATGTATAATTCAACCAATTCTTTGGCCATCAACTGGTATTCACCAGAAATGTAACAGGCAGCAGGTAACATTCAAACTTCCTTCATGAGGTGAAAGGTGATCGCAGAATTAGACCATTCGGCCCATCAAGTCTGTTCCACCATGCCTTCTCCCCATTACCGCTGACACCCGTACTAATCAAGAATCTATTTATCTCTGCCTATCTCCCCATGTTTGTCTTGAGAAGTCATGTTTTATGGGGACAACAGTGAACATTGAGGAGTCCCTGGATTAGTCACCACTCCATCTACCCCATCTGAGCTCCCTCCAATCTGATAGTGGGCCCAAAAAGCACCAAAGGATGGGAATAGTGGTTTGAGGGGCAAATACTTAATGTTTGTTGCTTGACTAATATGAAAAATCTATCTTCTCATCAGTCTCAAGAAGGATCCCGATCCAAAACGTCACCTATCCACGTTCTCCAGCAATGCCACCTGACATGCTGAGATACTCCAGCACTTCAAGCTTTTTTTTGGTAAACCAGCATCTGCAATTCCTTCTAAATCTTGGAGCAAAAGCAACTGCTGGAGAAACTCAATGGGTAACCGAATTGCCCTTCCTTCTGCTATCTATAGAGCTCCTCCAGCAGGTTTTTAGCTCCAGATATGACAGCATCTGCAGTCCCATATTCGTTCCAACATTCTGAAGCACCTTCTCACAGCGGTTTAGTGAGAGAGTGACTGAAGAAATATGCAAGCTTGGTTAGGTAAGGAAACTAGGGCTCCTTCCCAAATAACAAGCATGAACTTGTTTATTTACTTTCACCATCAAGTATGTCATGTGCACAAGTCCAGTGAGGTACAGGTACAATGGATCCCAGGCACATAGACTCTGATAACACACAAAAACAACTCAAATTCTGCAGCATATAAAATGAAAGTGTGCAAAAGTAAATTAGAACAAAAAAGTCCACGGTGGTGCAAGAGGTGGTCCATCGAGCACCGTTGCTGAGGTGGGATTAGGGTTGTGTAGGTTGGTTTAAAAACTGATGGATGTAGGAAAGTAGCTGTTCCTGAACCTGGTGGTGTGGGACTTGAGGCTTCTGTACCTCCTGCCCGACAGTGACAGAGAGAAGAGAAGGTCTGGATGGTGAAGATCCTTGGTGTTAGACACTGCCTTCCTGAGGCAACACCTCATGTATATGCTTTCGATGACAGTGAGGGCTGTGCCTGTGATGCATCAGGGTGAGCCCACCCTCTCTGCAGCCTCTTTCATTTTTATATGTTGGATTTACTGGAGCAGGCCATGACTAAACCAGCATCATGGTCTGAAGAAGGGAGAAGACATTAACCAAGGCTGGTGGTGATAGCACTGGTTACAATCTCCACCCTTCTCTCCATCTGACATGTCACCCAAATTCACCTATTCCTTACCCCACCCCTTCCCTCCTCCATCAGTCTCCATCACTACTCCATCAGTCTGAAGGGTCATGACCCAAAGGACCAGAGAGCATAACATCAGAATAAAAAGACACACCTTTAGAAAGGAGCTGAGAAGAGATTTCTTTAGTCAGTGGGTGGTGACTCTGTGGAATTCATTATCACAGATGGTTTAAGGCCAAGTCATTGGGTATTTTTAAGGCAGAGATTGACAGATTCTTGATTAGTAAGGATGTCAAGGGTTATGGGGAGAAGGCAGAATGGGGTTGTGAGGGAAAGATAGATCACCCATGATTAATGGCGGAATACTCAGAGGGGCGAATGGCCTAGTTCCGCTCCTTAAGAAAACATCGTGTCTATTTTCTCCACAGATGCTGCCTGACCCGAGTTCCTCCAGCATTGTTTCCCATTCCACCTTAGCAAAATGGCGGCACTGCCCTAGCAGCTGCCGCTCACCTGCGGTCCATTTGTCTTTGTGTTTTTGTTGTTTTTTTTTTGGTCTTAATTGTAGTTGTGATGTGGTGTTTTTGTGTTCGTGTACTATGTGTGTATGTGGGGGGGAGGGGGAAACTAACACTGTAAATATGTGTCCCTTCAGAACGGAGACCCGACCTTTGTTTTCTGGGCCGTGTCTCCGTTCCTGCTGCGGCCTACCATCGGCCCAACTCCTGGAGCTGTCGGACTCCATCGGACTTACCATCCAAGTCCGTGGATCGGACTTACCACCACCGGAGCCGGCCGTCTTCGGAGGCTGCGGGTGCGGCTGCGACTCGCCTTAGGCTCGGGCCGCGTGGATGCCGACATCGGGAGCTCCGGCAGCGGCAGCGTGTTCGCCCGCCCCGGATCGCGGGGCTTGGGGCGCGGACATTTCACCGTCCGGCGCGGCCTAGGATGGCCGCGGGATATTTCTCTGCTGGGCGGGGGCTTCAATGTCGGGAGCCACGACCGCCCCGACGTGCAACAACAGCGGCAGCAGCGTGTTCGCCCGCCCCGGATCGGACTTATCATCAGCGGAGCCGGCCGTCTTCGGAGGCTGCGGGAGCGGCTGCGACGCGACGCGCCTTGGGCTTGGCCCGCTGTGGACCGTCCGGTGCGGCCTGCAACCACAACAACCTGACTGCGGGCGAGGACAGCAGGAGAAGGGAAAGACATTGTGGCCTTCCATCACAGTGAGGAGAGGACTGGAGGAGACTCACTGTGATGGATGTTTCTTTGATGGATGTTTCTTTTTTGTGTGTTTTTGGGGTTGGGTGGTTTGAGTGCCTGTTTGATGCTTTTATTGTTGGACTGTGTTTTTGGGGGTTTTTGGGGTGTGTGATTTGAATGCCTATTTAATGCTTCTATTGTTGGACTGTGTTTTGGGGTGTTTTTGGGGTTGGGTAATTTGGGTGCCTGTTTAGTGCTTTTATTGTTGGACTGTGGGTGATTGAATTAACATTTTGTTCAAGATGGCCGCGCCGTTGTGTTTGGCTGCCTGCCACTGTATGTTTCTTTTTTTCCTGGTCAGATGTGCAGCACTTTGGTCAACGTGGGTTGTTTTTAAATGTGCTATACAAATAAATTGACTTGACTTGACTTGACTATCAATGGTCTTCCAGATTTCTTTCCTGCCCCTCTCGCCCCTCCCACCCACCCCCCCCCCCCCCCCCCCCCCCGTCCTTACAATCAGTCTGAAGGGCCCCACCCCAAAACGTCACCTATCCTTGGTCTTCAGAGATGCTGCCCGACCCTCTAAGATCTTCCAACATTGTTTTTTGCTGAACAGCTTCATGGTTACCTTTACTGATACCAGGTTCTGATTGCAGATTTAAACATAATTCAAAAGCTCTAACAAACAGTGTGGATGTAAACCCCAGATTACTTCAAGCCCTAATGCTGCTTCAATTTCTGATGGATAATAACTAACTAAATCAGTGACAGTTCCACCCGAGAACATCCTGTTTAAAGGTGCTCGTCCAAATGTCTAATTCTGGACAGCCATTTCAGATTTGGAGAGCACGTTATATTGGAGACAATGACTTAGTCTTGCTTTGCCCTCTGGTGGTGGAAACATTCGTTTATTTTAGTTTAGAGATACAGCATGGAAATAGGCCTGCCCACGCTGACACTAGTTCTATGTTATCTCACTTTCTCATCCACTCCCTGTACACCAGAGACAATTAACAGTGGCCAATTTACCTACAAACCCATCACACCTTTGAACCCATTGAGTTGTTCCTGCACTTTGCGTTTTGAATAGAACATTACCATGGTTTCAGATTCTGAGCCTCAAGTGTTGTATATTTTTAAACAGTATCGTAAGAACATTTCAAACATTAATCTAATCATTTTGGATTACATAGAACACTACAGCACAGGAACAGGCCCTTCAGCCTCAATGTCTGTGCTGAACATGAATGCCAATTTAAACTAATTTCCTCTGCCTGCTATTGGATCACATGCAGGAGAGGGGATTAGTTTAACTTGACATCATGTTCAGCACAGACAATGTGGGCCGAAGGTCCTGTTCCTGACTTTACCTGCTCTATGTTTACAACCCAGGAAGCACCTACACTTGAATAAGAGATTAATAGAGGGATATAGGGAAATGGGCATAGCATGGATAGGCATCTCGGACAGCAGGGAAGAGTGGGGCCGAAGGGCCCTTTCTTTGCTATGCAGGACTAAACCCACCAAATCTAACACTAAACAAAGCAACTCCTTTTATGGGAAAAAAACCAGGGAAAATCCATGTTTCGTAGACTTTCCATCACCAGAACAGAATAATGAAAATTGCACACTTAAGCTTAGTTTGCATTTAATTCCTAACTCAAAGATCAGAAACAGTTTTCCTTTTCACTCCCCCCCCCCCCCCCCCCCCCCCCCCAGAGTACCAGTGTGCTGGTACACAATCTAGGTCACGAGCAGTGACACAAATCTGCACACAGCAGAGACCATGGGACAACATTCCATGCTTCAAATAATCAAATGTCACCTCTTCACACCGTCATCTTATGCACAGCAATGGTGATGCTTCCATGTTTCCGTATCATGATGTTCCTGGGGATGGAATCAATGAACGAATAAGCTTTCTGCAAACTCAGGCAAGTTATTTATTAGACATTGCAGATGGAAAATCTATCTAGTCACACCAGCCTCTCACATCAATTTATTCCTAGTTCAGTGACAACAAGAATGGCCAAGTCAGTGACTTGTGGGTTCAAGATTCACTCCAGAGATGCAAAAACACTGCCCCTGCTGTCAATTCCAGCACAGTGCTGTACTTCATCAACACTGCCTGGCACTCGAATCTCTTGTGTCCAGATGACAATTTGTGACACCAGTCAGAGTAGCTGGGCCTCTCCCCATAAGTCTAGCCAGTGTTTATCCCTCCCACAAGACCAGGCAGTTGACCTGCTCAATACCAATGCCTTGGGCCTTGCAAACTGAAGCACCTTTCATGGCCTTTGACATGCTCTGTGGCTTCCCAAACTCATGAAAAGCAAATAAATGTAACACCAGAATTATCCTTCAGCACTGGCAGGCAATTATTCCTCACTTCTACCCAATGTATTCCTCTTCCTTGTCACTGCCCCCAACTCTGCCGACGTGCCTCAAATGATCTTGGTTGATGAACCTCAACAGCAGCAATCGTTCCAAGATCTCAAGCTGTTCGCAACACACCGCAGCATTACACCCTGATTTATTTTCAAACGTTTCAATGAATGCTGACTAGAGTGGGGAGAAGCTGGCAGGGTGAAAGGAACCTTCCAGAACCCAGCAATATTAAAGACAAAGCCAACAAGAATCCAGTAATGTAATTGTCACCCATTAAAGCTCACCCATTATCTGACTCCAGGCAAATGACAGGCATATCAGTCGGGTCGGTGGTGAGCTTTGCTGCTTGCTGCGCAAGAACAGAGACTACACCCGCATGCTCATCAATCAGCGAGCCACGACCTGGGGACAGAACGAAACAAGTCAAATCTGACCAGGAGTTACACTGCCCATGACACCAAGCAATGGGACAATCAGGACTGTCGTGCCAATCGTTCTCAGGGGAGCATTTGACAAGGTTCCACATGGTAGGCTACTCACAAGGGAGCCAAGGAGATAGCTGAATGGATAGAAAATTGGCTTTATGGAAGGAAGCAGAGGGTGATGGTGGAAGGTTATTTTTCAGACTGGAGGCCTGTGACTATTGGTGTGGCTCAGAATTCGGTGCTAGGCCCATTGATGTTTGTCATCAATATCAATGATTTGGATGAGGACCTACAAGGCATGATTAGCAAGTTTGCAGATGTCACTAAAGTGGGTGGTATTGTAGATAGTGAAGGTGGTTGTCAAAATTTGCAGTAGGATCATGATCGGTTGAGCAGGTGGGCTGAAGGTTGATGGAATTTAATAAGATGGTCAAAAAGGCTTTTGGCATATTGACCTTCATCAGTCAGAGTATTGAGTATGGAAGTTGGGAGGTTATGTTACAGTTATATGAGACATTGGTGAAGCCACATTTAGAATATTGTATTCAGTTTCGGTCACCATGTTATGGGAAAGAAGTTGTCAAGTTGGAAAGGGTGCAGAGAAGATTTACGAGGATGTAAGATTTACAGGTCTTTTGCCCAGAGTAGGGTAAATGAGAACAAGAGGACATAGGTTTCAGGTGAGGGGGGCGGGGGGGGGGGAGGATTTAATAGGAACCTGAGGGGTGACTTTTTTTTACAGAAAAGGTGGGTGTATGGAATGGGCTGCCAGAGAAGGCAGGTACTTTTGCAACACTTAAGAAACATTTAGACAGGTACATGAATAGGAAAGGGTTAGTATATGGGCCAAACGCAGGCAGGTGGGACGAGTGTAGATGGGGTATGTTGGAAGGCAAGGGTAAGTTGGGCTGAAGGGTCCGTTTCCATGCTATATAGCTCAATGAGGGGCTGAATCACGACACTGCGACAGGTATTTTGTGCAGATGCAGGAATGCATAGAGCCATACAGCAGAGAAACAGGCCCTTCAGCCCACCTTGTCCATGCCCAACAAGTCGGCATCTCGGCTAGTCACATTTGCCTGCATTTTGCCAATAGCCCCCTAAAACGTTTTGAAGGGTCCAAACCTGAAACGTCACCTATCCATGTTCTCCAAGGATGCTGTGTTACTCCAGCACTTTGTCATTTTTGTAAACCAGCATCATCAGTTCCTTGTTTCACCCTCTAAATCCTTCCTATCCATTTATCTGTCCAAAGGTCTTAATTGTATCGATTTCGAAGGACAGATTAAAGAAAATCCTAAAGTGTACATACTTTAAAAATGAGGGAAACTAAGAAGGTAGGACTGCTCAAGGTTAAAGGAGGGAATTTATGCTTAGAGTCAGGATATAGGTGAGGTACTGAACTAGGAGGGGACATTGAGCTCAGAATGCAGTACACCGATGAGCTCAGACTGAGATCAAGAGAGTGGTGCTGTTGGTCTCTTGTAAAGCATTAAGGTAAACAAATGGGATCTATCCCACATTATCGAGGCAAGAGAGGAGATTGTGGGAGCCATGACAAAGATCTTTGCACTTTCCCTTGTCACAGGCGAGGTCTCAGAGGACTGAGAATAGCTAATGTTGTTCCTTTGTTTAGGAAGGGAAGTAGAGTTAATCTAGTGAATTATAGGCAGGTGACCCTCGGAGAGGATTCTTCGAGATAGGATTTACTCACATTTGGAAAAGAATGGTTCATTATGGAGAGTCAGCATGGCTTTGCCCACAGCAGGTCACGTCTTACTAAAGATAGACAGAAAAAGCTGGAGTAACTCAGCGGGTGAGGCATTTCTGGAGAAAAGGAATAGGTGGAGTTTTGGGTCAAGACCCTTCTTCTTACTAACGAGTCATTTTGAAGTGACGACGGTGACTGTTGAGGGTAGAGATGTGGATGTTATCTACCTGGATCTTAATAAGGCATTTCACAAAGTTCCCACATGGTAGACCGATCTAGAAAGATTAAGCTGCACAAGAACCAAAGTGACTTGGTATGTTGGATTTAAAACAGGCTCACAGAAGGTTGAGGTGGAAGGGCGCTATTTTAACAAGAGGTCTGTGACCCAGGGGATTTGTGACCTCTGGTTTGTGATCAATGCAGCCCAGTACTTACAGCCCAGGTTAAGGCCCTGTTCATCAGCACAGAGGACTCCGATAATGGCAGGGTTCTTCATCCTGTCAATCAGAAAAAAAATGTAAGAGCCTTCTCCAATATGGAGATCCGTAGGGAGCAATAGGTAGGGTTTTCACTGGTCACATCTCCAGCTCAACGCCATACTTCATGCTGTATCAGCCCATTGTTACATTAACTCTTAACTCCATTCCTCAGATCCATGCCATGGACTGGAATCATGAAATAATCCTGCACACTGTGACCATTTAACGCCTGGGCATCGGTGCCAGTTATTTCATTTAATTCTCAACAGCTCAAAGTTACTTTCACATACATTTCAAATGGGATTGACAATGATGGAGTTAAGGGAAAGAGAGTATAGGAATAATTAAGAAAAGCCCCATAATTAACGGGACAGAAAGCTCACAAAGCAATAGGAGAGAATGACCGTGTAATAGGAATCGATGTGTAAGCTGAGATGAGCAAAGGATTAAAAGTACTATATATGAATGCGCGAAGTATAAGAAGTAAAGTGGATGAACTTGAGGCTCAGTTAGAGATTGGTAGGTATGACATTGTGGGGATTACGGAGACGTGGCTGCAGAAGGATCAGGACTGGGAACTGAATATTCAAGGTTATACGTCCTATAGAAAGGACAGGCAGGTGGGCAGGGGAGGTGGGGTAGCTCTGTTGGTGAGGGATGGAATTCAGTCCCTTGCAAGGGGTGACATTGGGACTGACGATGTAGAGTTACTGTGGATAGAGTTGAGGAATTGTAACGGTAAGAAGACACTAATGGGAGTTATCTACAGACCCCCCAAACGGTAGCCTGGATGTAAGGTGTAAGTCGATTTATTCACAAAATGCTGGAGTAACTCAGCAGGTCAGGCAGCATATCTCGGGAGAGAAGGAATGGGTGACGTTTCGGGTCGAGACCCTTCTTCAGTCTGAAGAAGGGTCTCGACCCAAAACGTCACCCATTCCTTCTCTCCCGAGATACTGCCTGACCTGCTGAGTTACTCCAGCATTTTGTGAATAAATCGATTTGTACCAGCATCTGCAGTTATTTTCTTATATATATGTAAGGTGTAAGTTGCAGCAGGAGTTGAAATTGGCATGTAACAAAGGTAATGCCACTGTGGTTATGGGGGGTTTCAATATGCAGGTAGACTAGGAAAATCAGGTTGGTTCTAGACCCCAAGAAAGGGAGTTTGTAGAGTGCCTCCGAGATTCTTGGAGCAGCTTGTACTGGAGCCTACCAGAGAGAAGGCAATTCTGGATTTAGTGTTGTTCAATGAACCAGATTTAATAAGGGAACTCAAGGTAAAGGAACCACTTGAAGGTAGTGACCATAATATGATTAGTTTTAATCTGCAATTTGAGAGGGAGAAGGTTAAACCAGGAATGTCAGTGTTGCAGTTGAACAAAGTGAACAATGAAGGCATGAGAGAGAAGCTGGCCAAGATCGAATGGAAAAGGATCCAAGCACGAATGGAGGAACAGCAATGGCAGGAATTTCTGGGCATAATCCAGAAGATGCAGGATCATTTAATTCCAAAGTGGAAAAAAGATTCTAAGGGGAGTAAGAGGCAACCGTGGCTGACAAGGGAAGTTAGAGATGCAATAAAACTAAAAGAAAAGATGTACAAAAGAGCAAAGAGTAGCGGGAAGCCAGAGGAGTGGGCAACTTTCAAAGGACAACAGAAGGTAACAAAAAGGGCAATATGGGCTGAAAAGATGAGGTACGAAGCGAAGCTGGCCAAGAATATAAAGAAGGACAGTAAAAGCTTCTTTAGGTATGTTAAGAGAAAAAGATTAGTAAAGACAAATGTGGGTCCCTTGAAGGCAGAAACGGATGAAATTATTATGGGCAACAAGGAAATGGTGGAAGAGTTTAACAGGTACTTTGGATCTGTCTTCACTAAGAAAGACACAAACAATCTCCCAGATGTACTAGTGGACAGAGGATCAAGGGAGACAGAGGAACTGAAAGAAATTTGCATTAGGCGAGAAATAGTATTGGGTAGACTGATGGGACTGAAGGCTGATAAATCCCCAGGGCCTGATGATCTGCATCCAGGGTACTCAAGGTGGTGGCTCAAGACATTGTGGATGCAATGGTGATCATTTTCCAGTCCAATAGATTCAGGATCAGTTCCTGTGGATTGGAGGATAGCTAATGTTATCCCACTTTTCAAGAAAGGAGCGAGAGAGAAAACGGGGAATTATAGACCAGTTAGCCTGACATCAGTGGTGGGGAAGATGCTGGAGTAAATTATTAAAGAGGTAATAATGGCACATTTGGATAGCTGTAAAATAATTGGTCCAAGTCAGCATGGATTTATGAAGGGGAAATCCTGCTTGACTAATCTTCTGGAATTTTTTGAGGATGTGACAAGTAAAATGGATGAAGGAGAGCCAATGGATATAGTTTATCTGTACATTCAGAAAACCTTTGATAAGGTTCCACACAGGAGATTAGTGGGCAAAATTAGAGCACATGGTATTGGGGGTAGGGTATTGACATGGATAGAGAATTGGTCAGCAGACAGGAAACAAAGAGTAGGAATAAACGGTCCTTTTCAGAATGGCAGGCAGTGGCGAGTGGAGTGCCGCAACTAAGAAAGACACTGGGGCTGGGGCCACAACTATTTACCATATATATTAATGATTTGGATGATGGAATTAGAAGTAACACTAGCAAGTTTGCGGATGACACAAAGCTGGGTGGTAGTGTGAACTGCGAAGAGGATGTTAGGAGGTTGCAGGATGACTTGGACAGGTTGAGTGAGTGGGCAGATGCAGTATAATGTGGATAAATGTGAGGTTTTCCACTTTGGCGGCAAAAATAAGAAGGCAGATTATTATCTCAATGGTGCCAGATTAGGTAAAGGGGAAGTGCAACGAGACCCTGATGTCCTTGTACACCAGTCACTGAAAGTAAGCATGCAGGTACAGCAGGCAGTGAAGCTAATAGCTTGTTGGCCTTCATAACAAGAGGATTTGAGTAGAGGAGCAAAGAGGTCCTTCTGCCGATGTATTGGGCCCTGGTGAGACCACATCTGGAGTATTGTGTGCAGTTTTGGTCTCCTAAGTTGCGGATGGACGTCCATGCTATTGAGGCAGTTTAGCATAGGTTCACGAGGTTAATCCCTAGGATGGAGGGACTGTCGTATGAGGAAAGATTGGAAAGACTACGCTTGTATTCACTGGAGTTTAGAAGGATAAGAGGGGATCTTATGGAGACGTATACAATGTTGGGGGAGTTTAGAACCAGGGGACACAGTCTAAGAATAAAGGGGAGGCCATTTAAAACTGAGGTGAGAAGAAACCTTTTCACCCAGAGTTGTGAATTTGTGGAATTCTCTGCCACAGAAGGCAGTGGAGGCCAATTCACTGGATGAATTTAAAAGAGTGTTAGATAGAGCTCTAGGGGCTAGTGGAATCAAGGGATATGGGGAGAAGGCAGGCACAGGTTACTGATTGTGGATGATTAGCCATGATCACAATGAATTGCGGTGCTGGCTCAAAGGGCCAAATGGCCTCCTCCTGCACCTATTTTCTATGTTTCTATTACAACAGCAAATCTGTTTCTACCGCCCTTTCTGGCCATACATTTCCAACGTCAAGTCTCTAACCATGAAAGACACAAAAAGCTGGAGTAACTCAGCGGGTCAGACAGCATCTCTGGAGAAAAGGAATAGGTGACGTTTGGGTCAAGATCTGAAATGTCACTTATTCCTTTTCTCTAAAGATGCTGTCTGACCCGCTGAGTTACTCCAACTTTTTGTGCCTATCGTCGGTTTAAACCAGCATCTGCAGTTCCTTCCTACACATTTAGAGGTACATCCCAGTGTGTGTGCCAGCCATCGATCACCTGTATACTAGTTCTAACCTACACACTCGGATCAATTTACAGAAGCCAATTAACCTACAAACCCACACATTTTGGAATATGGGAGGAAATGGGAGTTCCCAGAGAAAACCCATGGTGTCACAGGGAGAATGTACAAACTCCTTATAGACAGGACCTTTGGTCAGGATCGAACCCGGGTCTCTGGTGCTGTAAGGCAGCAAATCTACCGCTGTGCCAGCCGCACAAGTATTAACAAGTGAGGCATAACCCATGGGGTGCAGTGAGGTGAACCTAGGGCCTGGCAGGCAATGCACCATTGCAATCATTTCGACAATACTATACAATCAATTTCCTATCAGAATGAGTCCTATTAGATGCATTGGCTCATGATATCCTACATTTTATAATTTATGATCTTGCAAGATTCATCACATCTTCACACCCTGACATTATGGCCAGGTACCCAAGTCCAGGACAACAGCTGGCAGTGTCAGCTTAGTGCTGGGGAACTGTTTGCACTAACCTTCACCCCTCCCACACCCCCTGAACCCGTCTCCACTCTCCCCACTGCCACAATGGACTCCACCCCACCCTGGGGTGCTCGCACCAGAGCACCCACCCCACCCTGGGGTGCCCGCACCACAGCACTCACCCCACCCTGGGGTGCCCGCACCAGAGCACCCACCCCACCCTGGGGTGCCCGCACCAGAGCACCCACCCCACCCTGGGGTGCCAGCACCACAGCACCCACCCCACCCTGGGGTGCCAGCACCAGAGCACCCACCCCACCCTGGGGTGCCAGCACCACAGCACCCACCCCACCCTGGGGTGCCCGCACCACAGCACCCACCCCACCCTGGGGTGCCCGCACCACAGCACCCACCCCACCCTGGGGTGCCCGCACCACAGCACCCACCCCACCCTGGGGTGCCAGCACCACAGCACCCACCCCACCCTGGGGTGCCCGCACCACAGCACCCACCCCACCCTGGGGTGCCAGCACCACAGCACCCACCCCACCCTGGGGTGCCCGCACCACAGCACCCACCCCACCCTGGGGTGCCCGCACCACAGCACCCACCCCACCCTGGGGAACTCACTATACCCTGCGAAGCGCCCACACCCCAACCCACCCAAGGGTGCTGTTCCCGGGGGCGTGGAGAGCGGCGCGGCCTCACGGGCACTGGGCGGCCTCCCGCGGGCAGGAGACGACAAGGCCCCGCTCTGCCTCAGTCCCCCCCCCCCACACAGTCTGTGTCTCTCCCCCCCCCCCGCCCCCCCCGCTCACGTCTCCCGCAGCTGCTGCTCCAGCACCGCTTCCATCGCGCGCCCGCCACACACGTGATCCACGCGTCACATGACCCGCTGTCACATGACGCTAACCCTTCCGCGTCCGCAGCCCAGCGCTGCCCCGCCTGCGTCCGCACTGCCCCCCCCCCCTCCTCCACCCCCTCCTCCCCCCACACCCTCTCCTCACTCTCTCCCACTTCACTCTCTCCAACTCTCTCTCTCTCCTCACTCTCTCTCTCTCCTCACTCTCTCTCTCTCCTCGCTCTCTCCCTCCTCTCTCTCTCTCTCCTCACTCTCTCTCTCTCCTCGCTCTCTCTCTCCTCACTCTCTCCCTCTCCTCACTCGCTCTCTCTCCTCACTCTCTCTCTCTCCTCTACACTATTCCATTCATCCATTTATACTGCTGGGCACTAAATAATACATTTCCCTCAAAGAGGACAATCTCCCACTGATCTTTCATATCAGACATTCCCAAAGAAAGCACTATTAAATACAGTACCAAGCTCTCTCTACACTTTTCCATTAAATACAGCATCCAACACACTAGTCCGAAGAAGGTTTCTAACCTGAAACGTCAACTATCCATGTACTCTAGAGATGCTGCCTGACCCGCTGAGTTACTCCAGCTTTTTCTGTCTATCTACGATGTAAACCAGCATCTGAGGTACTTTCCTACTCCATTATTTATATAGCTTATACAGTTCTATCTTTTCTTTGCTATCTGCACAAACCCTCCTTAGTTCTGGAGATATGAAGGGTGTGTTTTTACATTTTTTCTACATTTCCTCCAAGATTCTCCTGGTGTTGAAATGGCAGTGGACATGGAACTGTCTGTTGTATTTAAGCAACTAAGACAGCTCCAACTCATTTCACATCGCAACTCTGCAACCTCCAGAGAGCAGAGATTCTCCGTGTGACACTGCACGGGATGAGGAAGGTGGCAGTGAATAAACCGCCTCTCATGGAATCACCTTGAACTAGAACAACTGGATGAAAGGAACAAACCTCGGTAGGAGCAGACAATTATTGCAATAAAACTACAGTGCAGTAAACCCTCGCTATAACGAGCCATAGGGGGTGGTGCCTGTTATAGCCGACTGTCCTAAAACTTTTCAAGAGACTGTCATTGTATAAGTAGGAGAAACAAACAAGACAGTTGCTGATCTGAAGAAGGGTCTCGACCCGAAACGTCACCCATTCCTTCTCTCCCGAGATGCTGCCTGACCTGCTGAGTTACTCCAGTATTTTGTGAATAAATACCTTCGATTTGTACCAGCATCTGCAGTTATCTTCTTATACTAACAATTGCTGGTTAATACACACAAGGACACAAACTACAGTAGTAACTCAGCAGGTCAGGTAGCATCACTGCGGAACATGGATTGGCGATGTTTTGGGTCGGGACCCTTCTTCAGGCTCTCGGTGTGGAACTGGACCTGGAATCTGTACCTGTAATCATTCAGTGCCCAATCAGCAGAATGGTCTTGTCTTGCTTCCCACTCTCCAAGATGCCCATTCAGGGGTTTAGAAATATTATTTTCTCTGAATTGTCCAAATGGAAACTAAAGGAGTAAGAATGAGTCTGCAGAAATGTCCCTCCCCGAATTGTCACCTATCCATGTTCGTCAGAGATACCGCCTGACCTACTGAGTTACTCCAGCACTTTGTGTCTTTTTAAATTAGCAAATAACTCTCCCTCATTAACGAGGAAGTCATCAGATTGCAGAATGCTGCAGGACACATCAAAGATGCAGAAAATGGGACCAGTTTTGGCCTCATCTAATTGGATGTCTTTTTTAATGGAACTTCACTGATCTGCACACACTTCTGAACAGCTGATTCTCATGGGGGAGTTTTGTGTTCACAATGTGTTGAGGGCACCATCTAATTTAGAAGTTAATGAAAAATCTCTCTCAGGAGAATGTACCATTTCACAAAGATCGGCATGTTCTCTTAAAATCGGTTTAATTTATTTTTAAGAGCCTTTGGTCAGATCTATAGCTCGCTAAACAATTAGTCTATCACTGGAAGATAGACACAAAAAGCTGGAGTAACACAACGGGTCAGACAGCATCTCTGGAATAGGTGATGTTTCGGGACGAGACCCTTCTTCAGTCTATCACCAGAACATTGGTGATTAAAGATGAAAATGTCACATGTTTTTGTTCCATTTTCCCCACCTCTAGCCCACCCCATTTCCAATTTCCAACTCACCTTTTACTGCTTGCTGAAAGAGTCTGAGGTTAGATGTTGGTGCTGGCCCAGGCAGCAAGGGTTGGCACTGCACCTGAAACCTGGTGTTCACCAAACCCTGCCTTACCTGCCTCTCGCCTGCAGTCACTCCACCTGTTCTTGAAAGAGGAGTTAATGGGTTATGGTAGATCTTCCCTCACCGCCATCTGGTAAATTTGTTCACAGATCTGTACCTGTAATCATTCAGTGCCCATCCACCCCTCACCTGTAATCCCTCAGTAGCCACCAGACTCACCTGTGACTCCTCAGCATCCATTGGTGCCTTACCTGTAACCCCCGTATCCATTTGTGCCGTATCTGGAACCCCTATATCCATTGATGCTTTATCTGTAACCCCTATATCCATTGGTGCCTTATCTGTAACCCCTATATCCATTGGTGCCTTATCTGGAACCCCAAATCCATTGGTGCCTTATCTGTAACCCCTATATCCATTGATGCCTTATCTGTAACCCCTATATCCATTGGTGCCTTATCTGTAACCCCTATATCCATTGATGCCTTATCTGGAACCCCTATATCCATTGATGCCTTATCCAAAAACCCTATATTCATTGATAACTTTTAAGACCGTGCACTTCAATAACCACCCTACTTCTCAGTCCCCCCTCACGTTTGCCCCCTCCCATCCACATGTCCCATTTGTCCCCCTCTTTCCCCTCCCCTGTCCCCATCTGCCCATATCCCTCCCTCCCTCTGCTTTACATTCCACTCTCTTCACTTATCTGACTCCCTTTTGTCTCCTTTTCACCTCCAGTCTTTGTCACTTACTCCACCCATCTGCCCCCCCCCCCCCTCACTTATATCCACTTATTACTTGCCAGGCTTTGCCACACCCCCACCTCACTGTACCAGTTTTACCGCCCCTAGAATGTGGTCTGACCATTTCCTCCGCAGATGCTGCCTGACTCGCTGAGATCCTCCGGTACTTTGCATCTGCAGTCTCTCACGCACTCCACCCTTAAAGTGTGGCTTCACTCAGATGGAATACATGGTTAACAAAAAGACACAGAGTGCTGGAGTAACTCAACGGGTCAGGCAGCATCTCTGGAGAACATGGACAGGTGATGTTTCAGGTCGGGACCCTTCTTCAGACTGACACATACAAATGGATATATTGTGCCGCGGATGAAAGGAAAATAACAAAGGGTAGATTTTGCACATTGTGAACCATGCAAGATCTTTAACACCTGGATTCCAGCTCCTCCTGTGTGACCCCTCAGCTAATCATTCCCTCTCCTCCAACTGTCGTGCACAGTTAATCTGAATTACTTGGTTTATAACAGAGCTCTTTCCCTTCCTCCAATGTTTAATATTCCACTTCAAGAAGCAGTCGTACCAGCCCGCTATCAGATGCTATCGAGGTGACAATGGAAGAGACAAAAGAATGAGTCTTTTGTCAGAACGCTCCACTTATCTTCCCAGGCACAATGTTCTTTGTCAGAATCGTGAAAACTTGAAAGAAAAGGACCCATCCTGATAAATGCAGAAAAGTCAATACATTCAACCCCCCGCAGTGTGAAGGGAGAATATTATCTCCAAGCCGGGATTGTGCAGAGAGGAATCTGCATCAACATCTCTGTCAGTGGTATCGATGACTGCTCCCTACTGTTCATCTCCCCATTCTGCTGTACAGTTAATAGCCGACCTCGTATCTGTGTTATGTGAGCTGAACGCTGCTACTTCCCATCAATCACAGGATCTACAGTTTAGGGAATATATTAACCAACAATTTTTTCTAATGTATCCATGCTTTTTACTGAGAAATGACAGATGTAGAAAAATAATTTGTTTTCTGCACGCTTTTTACAAATTTAAAAAAATCCAACTCTTTAAATAAAGCCTCCAGCAGACTCAGTCTCTTCCCCTTAGTTATCAGGTTTCTGAACGGTTCTTCCATAAGCTAGGGTACCGTCCGATTCTCTTCTACCCTATTGTGACATTGGACTTTGTCTGTGGAACTGATGCGCTACAATGCTGAGAACTATATTCTGCACTCTTTGCTCAATCTATTGTACTTGAGTTTGACTTGATTGCATCAATGTCTGATATCTCTGATCTAATTGGACACCATGCAAAACAAAGCTTTTCACTGAACCTCGGTACATGTGAAAACAATAATCCTAAATATGGATATGCATGGAAAGGAGAGGTCTGAATCACGTGCATGCAGAGGGGATGCCTGGAAGTTGACATCATATTCAGCATAGAATTGTGTTCCTACTCGTCTTCAATGCTCTATAAAAGACAGGATGCAACATGCTATTTCAGAGTACAGATCAACTGTGTTTGGTGACCACATTTGGGAGGAAAAAAGTTTGTTTAGTTTTGAGATACAGCATGCTAACCTGCCCTTTGGCTTACTGAGTCCATTCTGGCCATCGATCCCCCGTTCACACTAGTTCCACTTTCCCCCACTTTCATATCCACTCCCTACACACTAGGGGCAATTTACAGAGGTCAATTAACCAATCAACCCGCACGTCTTTGGGATGTGGAAGGAAACCGGAGAAATGCTACGCAGTCACATGGAGACGTGCAAACTCCACACGGACAGTAGCCGAGGTCAGGATTGGACGGGCTTTGTGACTGGACATCCATAGTAAAGATGAGGGAGTGCGGGCCTTTAAACGGAAGTCAGTAAAGAGACGAAGGGCGTGTTAGGTGTCTTGGACATAGGTCGGGGAAGATTGGACCAGGGGTGATAGGATGGAGTCGAGGTAAGTGGAAATCATTTCAGTGGGGCAGGAGCAGGCAGTGATTCTGCCAGAGCAGTTGTGTTTATGGATTTTGGGGAGAAAGTAAAACCGGGCCGTGCTGGGCTGGGGAATGATGTGGGAGGAGGCTGTGAAGGAAGACCGTGATTAAATCAGAGCTGGTCTGAGAGATTGTGGCCTGGTGCTCATCTGTGGGATCATGGTCCAAGGGTAAGTAGGAGATTACAAACCCACTAACTCCCACAACTGTCTCGACTGCACTCCTTCCCATCCTGCTTCCTCAAAGACCCCATCCCCCACTCCCAATTCCTCCGTCTATGCCGCACCTGCGCCCAAGATGAGGTGTTCCATACAGGGCATCCGAGACTACCTCATTCGTTAATGAACGGTAGTTTACCTCTTCTCTCATAGATGAGGCCCTCACTCTTGTCTCTTTGGTAACCCGCAGCTCTGCCCTTGCTCCCCATTCCCCTAGTCACAACAGGAACAGGGTGACCCTAGTCCTCACCTTTCACCCCATCAGCCGTCGCAAACAAAACATAATCCTCCAACATTATCACCACCTCCAATGGGATCTCACCATTAGTCACATCTTCCCATCTCCACCCCTTTCCGCCTTCTGCAGAAACCGGTCCTACTACAACTCCCTGGTTAACGCATCCTCCCTTTAACCACCCCCTCCCCAGGTACCTTCCACTGCAACCGCTGAAGATGCAACACCTGTCGCTCTACGTCCTCCCTCAAATCTGTCCAGGGACCCTGACAGTTCTTTTGGGTCAGGCAGAGGTTCACTTGCATCTCATCCAACCTCATTTACTGTATCCGTTGTTCAAGATGTGGACTCATATATCAGCAAGACCAAATATAGACTGGGCGATCATTTCGTTGAACACCTTCGCTCAGTCCACCTGATCTCCCGGTTGCTGGACACGTTAATTCCCCCTTCCCATTCCCACACTGACCTTTCTGTCCTCGGCTTCCTCCATTGTCAGAGTGAGACTAAACGCAAACTGGAGTAACAGTATCTCATATTTTGCTTGGCAGCTTACAACCCAGGCATATGAAATTTCAAGTAACCCCTGTAATCCCAGTCTGAAGAAGGGTCTCGACCCGAAACGTCACCCATTCCTTCTCTCCCGAGATGCTGCCTGACCTGCTGAGTTACTCCAGCATTTTGTGAATAAACCCCTGTAATCCCTCTCTCTCAATCGCTCCCCCATCCAAGTCACCCCAGCTTTCTCGTTCTCACCTAGCTAAAGCTGACAATGACCTGTTTCCGTTATCATTGTTACTTTTTGCGTATCTTTCATTCATTTGTTCTACATCTCTGTACATCATCGTCTATGTCTTGTTTCCGTTTCCCGTGATTTTCAATCTGAAGAAGGGTCTTGACCCAAAACGTCACTCATTTCTCTCTAGAGATGCTGACTGTCCTGCTGAGTTACTCCAGCATTTTGTGTCAATCTTCGATTTATACCAACATCTGCAGTTCCTTCTTCCACATGCAGAGTCGCCAGTTTGCCACCGTTTTCAAGTCGCAGTTGTTGTAAGTGCAGTGATCTTGACCTGACCATGAAGGCCGTTGTCCTGCGGTGTTGTGGGATCGGTCTGATCAAGTGTAGCCCTTTGTGTCCCTTCTCCAGACTGATTGAAAATATATGGCTGCTGAAATGGAGGAATGGAGAGTGTTTGTGCCTTGTTGACAGTCATCACCTTCCAAACAACCTGGAGATTGGAGTATTAACATTATTCAGTTTATAACAAAGAATCATTCTTGTTAAAATATTGTTGTCTGGAAGTTGTGCTCGTAAGTGTCGAGCAGACAGACGGTGCAGCTAATGCCCCTCATGATACTCTGCACTGAACTCGTCTCCCTTCAGCAAAGTGATTTATTGCTGGTTGCTGCTGTTCAGTTTAATTGCAGTTTTACATCTGTCTGCACCAGACACAGCAATTCTGGACAATATCTCCCTGCACTTGGCATTCACTCCTCTGTTTTCCCGATGAGTGGACAATCGGCAAACAAAAAAACAAAATCTAGACCAGTCCTTTGCCTCCACAGATGCTGCTCGACCCACTGAGTTTCTTCCAGTAGATTTAATTTGCTCTCGAGGCAGCACCTGCAGTCTCTTGTGCCAGGTCAAAGTCTTGGTTGGTATGGCAGGCTTATCTCCAATTCAGTGCGCAATAGATATTTAGGGGTCATAGTCGTTGGAAAGAGTCATAGGGTCAGAGTGTAGGAAAATAACTGCAGATGCTGGTACAAATCGAAGGGATCACAAAATGCTGGAGTAACTCAGCGGGTCAGGCAGCATCTCTGGAGAGCAGGAATGGGTGACGTTTTGGGTCGAGACCCTTCTTCAGACTGAAGAAGGGTCTTGACCGAAACGTCACCCATTCCTTCTCTCCAGAGATGCTGCCTGACCCGCTGAGTTACTCCAGCGTTTTGTCATATAGTCAGAGCACAGAAATAGGCCCAATGGCCCATCTTATCGACACCAACCAAGTTCAGATGCAGCCTCTGAAATAAGCCCAATGGCCCATCTTATCGACACCAACCAAGATGCTTCAACTCGGCCGGTCCTTTGGGCCGGATTTAAGAGGTAGTCTCCAATGAGACGGAAGCTGCAATAGTAGGGACAATCAGCACCAGGATATTTATCCCACTGCCCACAAGCTGGCAACCTAACCCCACAACGGTATATATTCCATCTCTCCCATGCAGTGGAAGGCAATGTTCATTGTTGCAAAGGTAACTGATTATGAATTTACAATTCAATGCCAACTCAGCCACTGAGTTTTGACTGTTTGTTTGCTTGCTGTGTTTTGAACAGTTCGTGGCTGATGGTCAGAGCCTCAGAGGCTGCTTCTGAACTTGAAAATATTCCCAAAGCATGAGAATTATCCACCCATTTTATTCTGAAGCCTTTATCACGAAAGCTGGCAAAGTTAGCTTGAGGAGGACATTGGTGAGGCCACATTTAGTGTCTTGTGTTTAATTTGGTCGGCCTGGTATAGGAAAGATGTTGTTAAGCTGGAAAGCGTGAAGAGAAAGTTTGCAAGGATGTTACCAGGACTCTAGGACCTGAGATATTGGGAGAGGTTGAGACAAATGGAAGGACTTTATTCCTTGTAGCGCAGGAAGATGAGGGGTAATCTTACTGTATGTGCATAGGATCATGAGAGGAATATACCGAGTAAATGCACAGTCTTTTACCCTGAGTAGGGAAATCAAGAAACAGAGGGCATAGGGTTAAGGTGAGAGGGAAAAGATTTAAGAGAAACCTGAGGGGCAACTTTTTCATACAGAGCATGATGGGTACATGGAATGAACTGCCAGAGAAGGTAGTTGAGGCAGGTCCTATTACAACATTAAAATTGCATGTGGATAGATACATGGATAGGGTAGGTTTTGAGGGATATGGACCAAACGCAGGCAGGTGGGACTAGTGTAGATGGGGTATGTTGGTCGGCGTGGGCAAGTTGGGCCGCAGGGCCTGTTTCCATGCTGTATGACTCTATGACTCTATATGGCATTCATCAGCATAAAAACTAATCTTGTATTGGACTCCAAAAGTGACTCCAAATTACTAACCAAAGTGGAAAATAGTAATCAACATGGAGTGTGCTAACCAACACTATTAAGTCAAGAACTATATCAATGTCAGATACTACAATGGAAGCCAGTAACAAACTTGGAATTAATCTACAAACAAAGCTAACTTCCCACCCCTGTGACTTAGGAGAGGTCTTTGGTTATTGTGATTAAAATGTTTGGAATTACCACAAGACATCCAGTGACCTGAATCAAACTGCCATTTAAGCCATAATTATCTGGAATCAGGAACCACACAGGTTTAAGGTGAGAGGGGAAAGATTTAATAAAAATCTGAGGGGCAACTTTTTCACCCAGAGAGTGTTGGGTATAAGGAAGGTCATTGAGGAGAGTACTATAACAAAATTTAAACCGCATTTCGACAGGTACATGGATAGGAAAGGTTTAGAGGGATATGGGCCAAACACTGGACTAGTGTATGGGGTAGCTTGGTCAGCATGGGCAAGTTGGGCTTAAGGGCCTGTTTCCCTGCAGTATGACTCTAAGATGCTACAATGACTATAATTGGTATAAAACGTCTTCAGTTCAGCTCCTGGGGCTAGATAAACTGTGGTTGAAATTAGTTTATGGATTAAATGTTTTGAGGAATGTGGAAAAAGGTTCGAGCATATGGGCTAAATGCACGCAAATGAGACTAGCTTAGATGGTCAGCAAGGCCAAGTTGGGCTGAAGGACCTGTTTCCGTGCTGTATCTCTAAACTTAGATGGTCAGCAAGGACAAGTTGGGCTGATTGGGGACGATCAGTCTCGGGCTATTGATTGGGGACGATCAGCCATGATCACAATGAATGGCGGTGCTGGCTCGAAGGGCCGAATGGCCTCCTCCTGCATCTATTTTCTAAGTTTCTATGTTTCTATGAAGGACCTGTTTCCGTGCTGTAGGACTCCATGACTGCCAGAACATTAAAGCCTAACACTGTCATTTCAAACCAGCAAGAAGACCCATCAGGCTATTCCCTCTGCAACTCCTCGGTTAACTCATCCCTTCCCACCCAAACCAACTCCTCCCCAGGTACCTTCCCCTGCAACCACAGAAGATGCAACACCTGTCGCTATACCTCCTCCCTCGACTCTGTCCAGGGACCCCGATAGTCCTTTCAGGTTAGGCAGAGGTTCCCTTGCACCTCCTCCAACCTCATCTACTGTATCCGTTGTTCAAGATGGTGACTGTTATACATTGGTGAGACCAAACGCAGACTGGGCAATCATTTCACGGAACACCTTCGCTCAGCCCACCGAACCACCTGGTCTCCCGATTGCTGGACACTTTAATTCTCCTTTCCATTCCTACAAAGACCTTTCTGTCCTCAGTCTCCTCCATTGTCAGAGTGAGGCTAAATGCAAATTGGAGGAACAGCATCTCATATTTCGCTTGGGCAGTTTACAGCCCAGTGGTATGAATATTGATTTCTCCCACTTCAGGTAGCCCCAGCATTCCCTCTCTCTCTATCCCTCCCCCACCCAAGTCACACTAGCTTCTCATTTTCACCCGACAAACAGCTTACAATGGCCTGTTTCCTTTATCATCGTTACTTTTTTACATATCTTTCATTTATTGTTCTTCATCTCTCCACATCAATGTCTATATCTCTCGTTTCCCTTATCACTAACCAGTCTGAAGAACTGGTTGAAATTAGTTTATGGAAGAAGGGTCACGACCCAAAATGTCACCCATTCCTTCTCTCCAGAGATGTTGCCTGTTCCGTTGAGTTACTCCAGCTTTTTGTGTCTATCATCAGGCTATTAAACAGAGACTAGGGGACATTATTTTTTTAACTTTGCATTACTATTGTCTATTTATTAGTCTTTTAAAAAAAACCCTGATATTATTTGTTTATTAAGGGTTTTACAGAGTAATATGTTAACCTATCTGTTGTGCTGCTGCAGGTAAGAACCTTATTGTTCTGATTTGGGCATTTGACAATAAAACACTCTTGACTCTTAATCCATCCCAGCATTTCCTGGCCTTTTTGCCACAGTGAAGCTCACAAGGTAGCGATTATTAAGAGATATGGTCTTTCATTTTCCTGCTGATAAATGAGCCATAAAAGCACTAAATGGCTCAATGCTGCTCTTCACATTGAATGAACCCTTGGGCTTTGCACCTCGATCAATTCAACCTGGGTCTCAGTTAATACATGGTAGTAAACGAAAGTTATGTTCCTCAGTTGCTAGCTGGAGACTAACAAGACTAATCCATGGATCACTGGATTACAATAAAAGGGAGTCAAGTGGAGTCTGGAGAAAAATAAAAGTCAATTTAATAGGCTTGTGCACAAATCCATTTTAACCCAATCTGTCTTTCCCGATAAATTCTGGTCTCCGTTAAAACATCCCTCTGTATCTACAAACTTCAACCCTTTAGGGTAACGTAGAAATGGTGCTCTACACCTTTCAGCACCGAAGGTGATAACTCTGAATGTGAAGATCTGATGATGGGGGTCTCTTTTGTGAGAACAGCGGAGATGAATGAATAATGTTTAAATGCAGAAACAAGGAACTGTAGATGCTGGTTAATACAGAAAAGGACATAGAGTGCTGGAGAAACTCAGTGGGTCAGGCACCATCTCTGGATTCAATGCAACTAATCAATGACACTTTATTGTCACATGTACCTAGTTGCAGTGAAATGCGTTGTTTTGCATACAATCCAGTATAATCATACACAGACCTCACCTAGAGTTGCATGTTTCTGACGCTGACAAAGTTACATAAAGGACTCTGATAGGCCACGGATCTGAAAGGACATGGATAGGTGATGTTTTGGGTCGGGACCCTTCTTCAGGCTGATGACAGGTCTCGACGCAAAACGTCACCTATCCATGTTCTCTGAGATGCTGCCTGACCTGCTGAGTTACACGTGCAATTTATGTCCCTTTGTGAACAATGTTTAAGGGCTGAACAAGGAACAGATGCTTGGAATTTCCATTGTGTGGTACTCTTCAACACAATGTGATTAAAAAGTGATTTTTGGAAAAATGTAGCAGATTATTAGCCATACCGGGTCACTTTCCTTCACAGAGAAATTTAGTTCAACGCTTCCTGTTCTGAATCACACATTTACGGCGAGTAAACTAAATCATGGGGGTGGGACCAGCAGTGGGGTGGGACAGGCAGTGGGGTGGGGTCAGCAGTGGGGTGGGGCAGGCAGTGGGGTGGGACCGGCAGTGGGGTGGGGCAGGCAGTGGGGTGGGGCAGGCAGTGGGGTGGGGCAGGCAGTGGGGTGGGGCAGGCAGTGGGGTGGGGCAGGCAGTGGGGTGGGGGCAGGCAGTGGGGTGGGGCAGGCAGTGGGGTGGGACAGGCAGTGGGGTGGGGCAGGCAGTGGGGTGGGACAGGCAGTGGGGTGGGGCAGGCAGTGGAGTGGGACAGGCAGTGGGGTGGGGGTAGCAGTGGGGTGGGCTGGGCAGTGGGGTGGGATCAGCAGTGGGGTGGGGGTAGCAGTGGGGTGGGGCAGGCAGTGGAGTGGGACAGGCAGTGGGGTGGGGCAGGCAATGGAGTGGGGCAGGCAGTGGGGTGGGGGCAGGCAGTGGGGTGGGCAGGGCAGTGGGGTCAGCAGTGGGGTGGGCTGGGCAGTGGGGTGGGGCAGGCAGTGGAGTGGGACAGGCAGTGGGGTGGGGCAGGCAGTGGGGTGGGACAGGCAGTGGGGTGGGGTCTGCAGTGGGATGGGGTCTGCAGTGGGGTGGGGTCAGCAATGGGATGGGGCAGGCAGTGGGGTGGGGCAGGCAGTGGGGTGGGGGCAGGCAGTGGGGTGGGGCAGGCAGTGGGGTGGGGGCAGGCAGTGGGGTGGGGTAGGCAGTGGGGTAGGCAGTGGGGTGGGATCGGGCAGTGGGGTGGGCTGGGCAGTGGGGTGGGGGCTGGGCAGTGGGGTGGGGTCGGCAGTGGGGTGGGATCGGGCAGTGGGGTGGGCTGGGCAGTGGGGTGGGGGCTGGGCAGTGGGGTGGGGCAGGCAGTGGGGTGGGGCAGGCAGTGGGGTGGGGGCAACAAATTGGAAGTGTAAGGGTGGAGTTAAATGCAAAAAGAGTGCAGGAAATGTTACAGGTCTCCCAAATTAATGGGACTGAATGTTCACGAAGGAATAAGAGCGCAAGGTCGTGTAAAATCGAGACCGATGTGAGAAGGGAGGTGAATACCAAATTATAGGTGTTGTATTTGAATGCGCGTAGTTTCAGAAACAAAGTGGATGATCTTGTTGCGCAGTTAGAGACTGGTAGGTACGACGTTGTGGGAATTACAGAGACGTGGCTGCAAGAGGATCAGAGCTGGGAGCTGAATATTCAGGGGTACATCATATTGGAATGGCAGGAAGGTGGGCAGAAGGGGTGGGTAGCTCTGTTGGTTAGGAATGAAATTCAGTCCTTAGTGAGGGGTGACATAGGATCAGAAGATGTAGAGCCATTGTAGATGGAGCTGAGAAATTATTAGGGTAAAAAGACCCTAATGGGAGTTATTTACAGGCCCCCAAACAGTAGCCAGAATAAAGGGTCTATCAGGAGATAAAATTGTCATGCAAGTAAGGCAATGCTACGGTGGTCATGGGAGATTTCAATATGCAGGTAGACTGGGAAAATCAGGTTGGTACTGGACCCCAAGAAAGGGAATCTGTAGAGTGCCTCCGAGATGGATTCTTAGAGCAGCTTGTAGTGGAGTCTACCAGGGGAAAGGCAATTCTGGATTTAGTGTTCTGTAACAAATCGGATAATATGATAAGTTTTAAAGGTAGACACAAAATGCTGGAGTAACTCAACGGGTCAGGCAGCATCTCGGGAGAGAAGGAATAGGTGACATTTCCCCCATTCCTTCTCTCCCGAGATGCTGCCTGACCCGCTGAGTTACTCCAGCATTTTGTGTCTATCTTCGATTTTACCAGCATCTGCAGTTTTTTTCCTACACAGTGATAAGTTTTAATCTGCAATTCGAGAGGGAGAAGGTGAATCGGATGTGTCGGTATTGTTTATTAACATTAGGCTGAGTGTGAAGGTGAGGAGTTCTCAAAACCTCTACCTCAAACAAAGGAAAACTATTTGTTCTCATTTATGATATTGCCCAGAGGACTATGCTTACATATTCTGCTGCACTGCTGCTAGTGAGAATGTCATTGTTCTGTCAGGGACATCTGACAATAAAACACTCCTGACGTCTCTTTCCTAACATCAATGTCATTTTAATTTGACCCTTAGCAGAGAAAATAGTTTCTGTCCATCCATATTAAATATTTAATTCTTAAACACCTGGGGCCTCAGTTACCTGTGCTCAACCAGCATAAACCCATGGAGGCACAAGGGACTGCAGATGCTGGAATCTTGCATAACACAAATTGTGGAGGAACTCAGCGGGTCAGGCAGCATCTGTGGAGGGGGTGGACAGGCCATGTTTTGGGCCGCAACCTTCTTCAGACGTCTTCACTCTGTACTCTGCTTCTGAAATTTGGCAATAGAACAAAACTTGTGCTTGGGTACAGTGAAAAGCTTTCTGTGGAGTACAATGCACACATACGGTGCACATACAAATGGGAACTAATTTCATGCTCAGTTCACCAATGGAAAATAATTATTTAATGTTACTATTTCCTAAATATTTCCCCTCCCAGAGTTTAGTGTCTGGTTCCACTGAGCTACGTAAACACCACAGGGTGTCTGAGACAAAGATGTGTAAACTCAGGACAATCTCTTCAACAGGGTAAGTCTGAGAGGAGGTAGAGAATTGGACATTAGTTTCAAAAGTCTACCTCCAATATAACTTAACATTCCAAATACACAGCAGGTTCAAAGGGATCTGGAGAAAGGGAGACTAAGGTCACAT
Source organism: Rhinoraja longicauda (assembly GCF_053455715.1). Classification (NCBI taxonomy): domain Eukaryota; kingdom Metazoa; phylum Chordata; class Chondrichthyes; order Rajiformes; family Arhynchobatidae; genus Rhinoraja; species Rhinoraja longicauda. Next base: position 1,183,323 of record NC_135976.1, read on the forward strand.
AGGCAGAGTTCCCACTGCATCTGAAGTGGGGTTACAATGTTGGGCTTGGCTGCAACACTCACATCTCTTGAACAAATAACAAGAAGAGGAGAGGTTACGATAGACACAAAGTACTGGAGTAATTCAGCAGGTCAGGCAGCATCTCTGGGGAAAAAGGATGAGTGACGTTTTGGGTTAGGACCGTTCTTCAGACGTTCGTCTGAAGGGTTTCGAACTGAAATGTCACCCATCCTTTTTCTCCAGAGATGCTGCCTGACTCGCTGAGTTACTCCAGCATTACTCTAGCATTTTGTGCCCATCTTTGATATAAAACAGCATCTGCAGTTCACCTGGCACGGTAGCGCAGCGGTAGAGTTGCTGCTTTACAGCGAATGCAGCGCCGGAGACTCAGGTTCGATCCTGACTACGGGTGCTGCACTGTAAGGAGTTTGTACGTTCTCCCCGTGACCTGCGTGGGTTTTCTCCGAGATCTTCGGTTTCCTCCCACACTCCAAAGACGTACAGGTATGTAGGTTAATTGGCTGGGTAAATGTAAAAATTGTCCCTAGTGGGTGTAGGATAGTGTTAATGTACGGGGATCGCTGGGCGGCACGGACTTGGAGGGCCGAAAAGGCCTGTTTCCGGCTGTATAGATATGATATGATATGATATGAAAGAGGTTAGGACTGGCATGAGATCAGAGACTGTTTCCAGGGCACTACAGGTTTGTTTAATCAATAACTGCAAGAGATTGAGGACATATTGTTGAAGGGAGCACAGTGAAACCACGGCAGTAAAGGACAGAACATTCACTGCTGTGCTCTGGAGAGTGCTCCAGCGAGCATCCTTCACTCTGCAGAGTTGCAAAGGGGCATGTGGCAGGCAGTCAGCAGTAAATTCAGAGGGTGTAGGGATAAAGAGAAAAATGAGTTTGTGCTTGAGAGCGATCAAGCCAACATGACTTGCGATCAAGCGCAGAGGTGCAGGTAATATGCTCCATCTATCATCAGCTCTTTGCTGCAAACAAAACGATATAACTGGTGTAGCTACTTCTTCCGGAGACTGTCACTGCCTGAAGGCAGCTGGGACATCTTCTACACTGTAATTACTGACTGATTTATCCTCTGTCACCCGATGCCCACCCTCCCTCCCAATAGTTCTTGCTCCAAGAAGACACTGCAAGATTGAATCTTGCCTTAATGTGCACTCCAAATTGTGTCCTGTAGAATGAGGGCTTGTCTTAGGGGCATCAAGGAAACTGTGAGGTAAAAGAGTTATCCAAACCATGATTGGACTTGGCTAACTTAATTCAGGAACATTGATCTCAATTAAATAGAATTAAAGTTTCATCAGACAGGTTAAAAAGAGGGTGCTATAGGTGAGACAAAGTGCTGGAGGAACTCAGCGGGTCAGGCAGCAGCTGTGGAGGGAGTGGACAGCCAAGGTTCAGGTCGGGACCCTTCTGCAGATTGATATTTGTTGCTCACGGTTACTGCATCTGCAGTTTTGTGTGTCTCCAAGTTGACAGATTCATTGGAATTGACAAAGTCTGATCCAAAACATTAGTAAAAAAGCAAGGTCAGGCAACATCACTGGTGATTAGTGCGACCGTACCCGATGAACATCTGCACTTCGAGCAGAAGGCCAACAGGGCGGTGACACCTGGCCCTTCAAACTCCAGCGTGCCTCTCCCCAGTGTGACAGGGTGTTAGATCGGCCTTCCTGAGGGTGAACCCATGAAAAGCAACTGGCACAGACGGAGTTGCTGGCCGTGTCCTTAGTAGCTGCGCTCACCAGCTAGAGGGAGTATTCACGGACATCTTTAATCCCAACTCCGTTCTGAGGTACCCACCTGCTTCAAGAAGACCATCATTCCAGTGCCAAAGAAAAGCAAGTCCTCATGTCTAAACGGCTACCATCGGGTGGCCTTGGTATCCACCACCATGAAATGTTTTGAGAGGCTCGTGATGGAACGCATTAAATCTAGTCTACCCAGTGGCCTTGACCCACTGCAGATCACCTACCGCCACAACAGGTCAACGGACGATGCCATCACCCTAGTCCTACACTCATCCCTAGAACACCTGGATAAGAGAGACTACCTATGTCAGACTCCTATTCATAGACTACAGCTCTGCCTTGAATACCATTATACCATCCAAGCTTATCACCAAACTCGTGGGACCTGGTGTCAGCACTCATCTCTGCAACTGGATCCTCGACTTCCTGACCAACAGACCCCAATCAATTGAAAATTGAGCCAAATACAAATCTAACTCAATTTTCAAATTCGCAGACGACACCACCATTGTGGGCCGTATATCAAATAATGATGAGACGGAGCACAGGAAGGAGATTGAGAACCTCATGTCCTGGTGTCAAGACAACAAACTTTCTCTCAACGTCAGCAAGACAAAGGAGATAGTGATGGACTTCAGGAAGTGAAGCGGTCCACATCCCCCAGTTTGTATTGACGGCGCCGAAGTAGAGATGGTTGAAAACGTCAAATTCCCAGGAGTCAATATCACCAACAACTTCTCCTGGACCACCCATATTGAAGCAACAACCAAGAAAGCACACCAATGCCTCTACACCTTGGAAGGCTTAGGACGTTTGACATATCCCCTACAACTCTCACCAACCTGTACAGATGCACCGTAGAAAGCATTTCATCAGGATGCAACACAGCCTCATTTGGGAACAGCTCCATCCAAGACCGCATGAAATTGCAGCGAATTGTGGATGCAGCCCAGACCATCACACAAACCAACCTCCCTTCTATTGACTCCACTTACACCTCAAGCTGCCTCAACATAATCAAGGACGAGTCGCACCCTGGCCACTCCCTCTTCTCCCCTCTCCCATCAGGCAAAAGGTATAGAAGTGTGAAAATGCACACCATCAGATTCAGGGACAATTTCTTCCCAATGGTTGAAGCAACTGAATCATCCTACCACAACCAGGGAGCAGTGCTGAACTACTATCTACCTCTTTGATGAGCCTCGGACTATCTTTGATCAGACGTTGCTGGCTTTACCTTGCATTAAACGTTATTCCTTTATCATGTATCTATACAGTGTAAATGAATCGATTGTAATCATGTGCTCCTCAACTTATGATGGGGTTACGTTCGGAGAAACCCATCGGAAACTGAAAATATCGTAAGTCGAAATATACCTGTACACCTGTACACATGGCCGGAAGCGAGCTGCGGGTCGCTGCTGTTTTACACCAATGCAAAGTCGAAATATCGTAAGTCGGGGAGCATCTGTATTATCTTTCTGCTGACTGGTTAGCAAGCAACAAAAGTTTTTCGGTACATGTGACAATAAACTAAACTGAACTAACTCTGCTTCCACGGATGCTGCCTGACCTGCTGAATGTCAAAGTATTTCTTAATGTATTTTTCACATTGAAGGTGAATCATTGAACCTCTGTTACAGAAACGAACACACCCACGCAGGTGCCAGTGTGCGCACAGGTGCTAGTGTGCGCACAGGTGCCCGTGTGTACAGACTCACACACATGTGCCCATGTGTACGCAGGTGCTAGTGTGCGCACAAGTGCCCGTGCGTATGCAGATGTCCGTGTGTACGCAGGTGCCTGTGTGTACGCAGGTGCCTGTGTGCGTGTTGGTGCCCGTGTGTACGCAGGTGCCCGTGTGTACGCAGGTGCCCGTGTGTACGCAGGTGCCCGTGTGTACGCAGGTGCCCGTGTGTACGCAGGTGCCCGTGTGCGTGCTGGTGCCCATGTGTACGCAGGTGCCCGTGTGTACGCAGGTGCCCGTGTGTACGCAGGTGCCCGTGTGCGTGCTGGTGCCCGTGTGTATGCAGGTGCCCGTGTGCGTGCTGGTGCCCGTGTGTACGCAGGTGCCCGTGTGCGTGCTGGTGCCCATGTGCGTGCTGGTGCCCGTGTGCGTGCTGGTGCCCGTGTGTACAGACTCACACAGGTGCTCAAACGATATCACAAGCATTGTCGACCAATCGCTCTCCACTTGGACATTTCCATCCTAGGGACTGCGTTGTGATTGTCTCTCATTATTTTATTTGACTTCTATCCTGTCTTCCCTCTACCTTTGACGCACCATGTCAAACAATCCAAGTTTGTCCAAACTCTCCTTAAAGCTAATCCCCTCTAATCCAGGCAGCATCTCACAAACCTCTTCTGCACCCTCTCCAAAGCCTTCACCCCCGGGTGACCAGAACTTCACACAATGCTCCAGATCAATGTGTTCCAACCAAAGTCCGACAGAGCTGCAACATGACTTCCTGATTCCACTCCATTCCGCAACTCATAAAGGCAAGCACACTGAATGCTTATCATCTTGGCCAAACTCTTCTGCTTTAAAAGCGCAAGAGAATTGCAAGAAGAAAGGGAAAGTAATTGCAGTTCAATTGAGGAACTAAAGGATACAGTTGTAAAAGACGTATAATGAACAGCATAGGTAAAATTGTTTAATTAAATGGTTCCAATAATGTAAAGCCCAGTTCAATCTGACCTGCTCATTTACACTTGCTCCAGGACTTTAAAGGCCACTGCCAGCTGAACTAATAAAAGTTCTTATAAAATGATTTTTTATTTAGATTACACAATGTACTGACAGTTCTCTGAGCATGGTATTTAATGATCCTTAATTTAGTGAGAAATTAGTTGAGTGTTAATATCGAGGTGGGTTGGTGAAAGATAATTACAGTGTCAAATTGAATTTTCGTCGTGTTAGAAAGGGAAGGTGATCAGAGATAGGATGTGGAGTTCTTAAACATGGTTCTTAAACTTGCATGTCATTGAATATCATGAATCATTTGCTTCATCGATCTAGTCTGACGAAGTCTGAAGAAGGGTCCTGACCCAGAACGTCAACCATCCATGTTCTTCAGACATGCTGCCTGACCCGCAGAGTTACTCCAGCACACTGTGTTTATTCCAAACCGAGGGGTTTGCTTTGTAAATGTTAGTTTAGTTTTAATTTAGAGATACAGTGTGGAAACAGGCCCTTCAGACCAGCGAGTCAACACTCCAAAGACGTACAGGTATGTAGGTTAATTGGCTGGTTAAATGTAAAAATTGTCCCTAGTGGGTGTAGGATAGTGTTAGTGTACGGGGATCGCTGGGCGGCACTGACTTGGTGGGCCGAAAAGGCCTGTTTCCGGCTGTATATATATGATATGATATGATGATATGACCAGCGATCCCCACACATTAACTCTGTCCTACACATGAGAAATAATTTATAATTTTAACAAAACCAATTAACCTACAAACCTGTACACCTTTAGAGTGTGGGAGGAAACCGGAGCTCCTGGGGAAAACCCACACAGGTCACGGGGAGAAGGTACAAACTCCTGACAGACAGCACCTGTAGCTAGGATCGCACCCGGGTCTCTGGCGCTGTAAGTGCTGTAAGGCAGCAACTCTACCGCTGCGCCACCATGCCACCCCACGGTGCCACAAGATCTCGCCATAAGATTCCAGCATCTGCAGTTCGTGCTTACACCAATCCATCCCATCTCTCCACCTATTGTCCACTGCATTGACATCTGTCCAGAAGACACATCCCGACTGAACCTCCGCAGCTTCAAGCTCCTGCCACAAAGATTCACGTGGCACTCAGTGCAGGAACCCTCATTCTCTGATCTGAATGGTTGACCCATTATCCTGAGTCCATGACCCTCCCTCCGCTCAGCACCTGTCCTGTCAGCCTCTCTTAGAATTGATTAGTTTCAATGGGACCACCTGAAGTGTTGCTGTGGTCTGGAATGTACAGGCAAATCATAGATTACCCCTTCTAACCTGCGGACATCCCTGTCATCGAAGAGATCAACAAGAGGCAACCAGCATCATCAGAGACCCTCACCACACTGGCCACACCCTCATATCGCTGCTACTATCGGGAAGAGGGCAGGGGAGCCTGATACTGTGATCTCCAGGTTCAAGAACAGCTTCTTCCCAACAACCACCAGGCTCTTGAACACTGCACAACACTAGCCTCAGCAACTGTGACCTTCTACATATTGTGTCTTTGGTTACACTACAGACTTGAGTTTTATACTATTATGGTTACCTAGTACTATGGTTACTCATTTATAGTATTATTGATTATTGTATATTTTCTCTGTGCGTTATTGCATTAACAGGCTTGTTAAGCTGCAGCAAGTAAGTATCTCATTGATCCCTTGCTGGTACATATGACAATTAAACACTATTGCCTCTTATTTTGTTTTTAGATTTTTTTTAGATTTTAGATTCTACAGCACAGAAACAGGCCCTTTCGGCCCACCAAGTCCGCGCCGCCCAGCGATCCCCGCACATTAACACTATCCTACACACACCAGGGACAATTTTTACATTTACCCAGTCAATTAACTTACAAACCTGCACGTCTTTGGAGTGTGGGAGGAAACCGAAGATCTCGGAGAAAACCCACGCAGGTCACGGGGAGAACGTACAAACTCCATACAGACGGCGCCCGTAGTCAGGATCGAACCTGAGTCTCCGACGCTGCATTCGCTGTAAGGCAGCAACTCTACCGCTGCGCCACCGTGCCGCCCACGGTGTCTGGAATTTGAATAAATTAAACATATATCTGAAAATAGACACAAAATACTGGAGTAACTCAGTGGGTCAGGCAGCATCTCTGCAGAAAAGGAGTAGGTAACGGTTTGGGTTAAGACCCTTCATCAGGTCTTTCGGGTCTGAAGATGGGTCTTGATTTGAAACGTCATCTATTCCTTTTCTCTAGAGATGCTGCCTGTCCCACTGAGTTATCTCAGCATTGTGTGTCTCTGTTCAGTGTAAACCAGTATGTGCAGTTCTTTCCTATAAATCTGTATCTGAGTTCCCTTTGAATTTATTTGTGCAATTTCACACAAAGATTCTTGCTTGGGGTAGTGAGTTCCATAATCTCAAACTCTCCAGATAAATTGAATCTAAATTTGCTCTCATTTCTTGCTGACTTGTATTGATCATCCTCACAATGGTGTTGTTCATTCTCACAATGGAGGCAAGCTCTGAGCCTAGCCAATATATCAGGATTTTAAACACCTCTTACTGGGCTACTCATCTGCATTCTCTTTTCAAGAGAAATGAGACCCAACCTCTTCATCTTTTGATAGGTATAGCTTCCTATTTCTAACTTCTTTGTAGATCCCTGTCAATGCCCCCATATTCATTTTACAATTGTGCAGCGTACTCCAAGAGTATTCAAACAGGTTTGGACACCAGTACCTAGAAATCCCTCCTTGGTTAGTAGTCAATGGTGCCAAATACTCCAACGGTGTTCCAGTCTGCCTCTTAACTTGACTTCAAGGATCAATTCCTCAAGAGGATTACAAGACCCTAACACAAATATATATCACACCAAGAGGCTGTGTATATAGGCTATACAGCAAGGTACTACTACAACCACAAGGAACTGCAGATGCTGGAATCTGGTGCTGGAGGAGTCAGTGTAAGAAAATAACTGCAGATGTTGGTACAAATCGAAGGTATTTATTTCACAAAATGCTGGAGTAACTCAGCAGGTCAGGCAGCATCTCAGGAGAGAAGGAATGGGTGACGTTTCGGGTCAAGACCCTTCTTCAGACTGATGTCAGGGGGGCGGGACAAAGGAAGGATATAGGTGGAGACAGGAAGATAGAGGGAGAATTGGGAAGGGGGAGGGGAAGAGAGGGACAGAGGAACTATCTAAAGTTGGAGAAGTCAATGTTCATACCTCTGGGCTGCAAGCTGCCCAAGCGAAATATGAGGTGCTGTTCCTCCAATTTCCGGTGGGCCTCACTATGGCACTGGAGGAGGCCCATGACAGAAAGGTCAGACTGGGAGTGGGAGGGGGAGTTGAAATGCTCAGCCACCGGGAGATCAGGTTGGTTAAGGCGGACTGAGCAAAGGTGTTGACAGAGACGATCGCCGAGCCTGCGATTGGTTTCGCCGATGTAAAGAAGTTGACATCTAGAGCAGCGGATACAATAGATGAGGTTGGAGGAGGTACAGGTGAACCTTTGTCTCACCTGGAAAGACTGTTTGGGTCCTTGGATGGAGTTGAGGGGGGAGGTAAAGGGACAGGTGTTGCATCTCGTGCGGTTGTGCCCGGGGATGGGGTGGTTTGGGTAGGAAGGTACAAGTGGACCAGGGAGTTACGAAGGGAATGGTCTCTGCGGAACACAGAAAAGGGAGGGGATGGGAAGATGTGGCCACTGGTGGGGTCCCGTTGTAGGTGCTGGAGGAGCTCAGCAGGTGAGGTGGCTTCTGTGGAGAGCATGACAGACGATGTTTCACATCATAGTAGCATAGAAAATAGGTGCAGAAGTAGGCCATTCGGCCCATTTAAGCCAGCACCGCCATTCAATATGATCATGACTGATCATCCAAAATCAGTAACCCGTTCCTGCTTTTTCCCCATATCCCTTGATTCCGTTAGCCCTAAGAGCTATATCTAACTCTCTTGAAAACATCCAGTGAATTGGCCTCCACTGCCTTCTGTGGCAGAGATTTCCACAGATAATAATAATAATATATTCCTTTATTCGTCCCACACCGGGGACATTGACAGTGTTACAGCAGCAAAGTGGATAGCAAGAGAGCAAGAGATCATTCATTATAAATAAAAGATACATAAATTGTCATCAGTTTTCAGTGTGTTTCTTAGCTGTTATTGTTGACTCGACTGCTGGGAGCAGTGCTGGTTGTGCAGTCTCACAGCAGCGGGAAGGAAGGACCTCCTATATCTCTCCTTCACGCACTTGAAGGAGTCTGTCACTGAAGGAGCTACTCAGTGCAGTGACAGTGTCGTGCATGGGGTGGGAGTCGTTGTCCAGCAGCGATGTTATCTTTGCCATCATCCTCCTCTCTCTCCCACCACCTGCACTGAGTCGAGGGGGCAACCCAGGACAGAGCTGGCCTTCCTGACCAGCTTGTCGAGTCTCTTCCCTTCTGCTGCTCCAACAGACCACTCCATAGAAAATGGCCGATGCAACCACCATGTTGTAGAAGGTCCTTAGGGAGTCCCCCCTGCACTCCAAAGGACCTGAGTCTCCTTAGCAGATAAAGTCTGCTCTGGCCCTTTCTGTATAGCGCATCGGTGTTTTCAGTCCAGTCCAGTTTATTGTTGAGGTAGACCACCCAGGTACATATAAGAGTCCACCCTCTCGATGTCCATTCCCTGGATGTTCACCGGTGTCCCTGGTTTTCCCCGCGTTGATCCGGAGGCAGTTCCGCTGGCACCAGTCCACAAACTCCTTGACCAGTTCTCTGTACGCCCTGTCCTCGTCGCCCGTGATGAGGCTGACGATAGGCAGAGTCGTCAGAGAACTTCTGTAGATAGAAGTCTGCAGAGCTGTGCCTGAAGTCCCCAGTGTACAGGGTGAACAGGAATGGAGCTAGCACTGTTCCATGCGGAACCCCAGTGCTGCAGACCACCATGTCCGAGACCAGGTCCTTTGTCCTCACACACTGTGGTCGGTTGGTGAGGTAGTCCAGAATCCAGGGGTCCAGATTCAGATTCACAACTCTCTGGGTGAAAAAGTTTTTCCTCATCTCAGTCCTAAATGGCCTACCCCTTATTCTTAAACTGTGACCCCTGGTTCTGGGCTCTCCTAACATCGGGAACATTTTTCCTGCATCTAGCCTGTCCATTAAGAGTTTAGATCGGGCCAGTATGATGTAGGTAGGGGCGGAGTCCAATGGAAACCAGGCCCTGGAACAGCAGTTAAAGTCTAGTCAAGTTGCTCAATAATTAAAGTCAAAAGGAATATATTTTAACAATGAACATGACAAAACTAATGATGAACACAGAACACACAACACAGAACATAGAACATACAACACAGAACATACAACACAGAACATAGAACATACAACACAGAACATACAACACAGAACATAGAACATACAACACAGAACATACAACACAGAACACAGCACATAGAACACAGCACATAGAACAGTAGAGGCACAGGAATGGGCCAGTCTGTGCTACATCTGTGCTGAACATGATACAAGGTAACTAATCTCCTGTGCCTGCATGTGATCCATATCCCTCCATTACCTGAATATGCATGTGCCAATTTAAAAGTCTTTCAAACACCACTGTTGTATCTGCCTCTACTCCTGGCAGTGTGTTCCAGGCACCTCTGTGGAAAATCATGCCCCACACACCTCCTATAAACTTTGCCCCCTCTCACCTTAAAGCGGTAGTATTTGAATTTTCCATCCTTTGTAGCGGGTCTGTCTCTGTGTTGGACCTACCTACAAGTGCTGCACTGCTGGTAGTTCTCTGGAGAGCATTCCCCTCGAGCTCAGTTATGTCTGATCATTCCTGTCTCGTTCTCTGTCGTTATATCTGCGTGCTCCATCTCCCTTCACGTACTGAAGCAAGATAAGCATTGGACAAAGTCAGCATGGATTTATGAAAGGTAAATCATGTCTGACGAATCTTATAGAATTTTTTCGAGGATGTAACTAGTAGAGTGGATAAGGGAGAACAAGTGGATGTGTTATATCTGGACTTCCAGAAGGCTTTCGACAAGGTCCCACATAAGAGATTAGTATGCAAACTTAAAGCACACGGTATTGTGGGTTCAGTATTGATGTGGATAGAGAACTGGCTGGCAGACAGGAAGCAAAGAGTAGGAATAAACGGGTCCTTTTCAGAATGGCAGGCAGTGACTAGTGGGGTACCGCAAGGCTCAGTGCTGGGACCCCCAGCTATTTACAATATATATTAATGATTTGGACGAGGGGAATTGAATGCAACATCTCCAAGTTTGAGGATGACACGAAGCTGGGGGGCAGTGTTAGCTGTGAGGAGGATGCTAGGAGGCTGCAAGGTGACTTGGATAGATTAGGTGAGTGGGCAAATGCACGGCAGATGCAATATAATGTGGATAAATGTGAGGTTATCCACTTTGGTGGCAAGAACAGGAAAGCAGGACTATTATCTGAATGGTGGCCGATTAGGAAAAGGGGAGATGCAACGAGGACTGGGTATCGTGGTACACCAGTGATTGAAAGTAGGCATGCAGGTGCAGCAGGCAGTGAAGAAAGCGAATGGTATGTTAGCATTCATAGCAAAAGGATTTGAGTATAGGAGCAGGGAGGTTCTACTGCAGTTGTACAGGGCCTTGGTGAGACCACACCTGGAGTATTGTGTGCAGTTTTGGTCCTCCTAATCTGAGGAAAAGACATTCTTGCCATAGAGGGAGTACAGGGGAAGGTTCACCAGATTGATTCCTGGGATGGCAGGACTTTCATATGAAGAAAGACTGGATAGACTCGGCTTGTACTCGCTGGAATTTAGAAGATTGAGGGGGGATCTTATAGAAACTTACAAAATTCTTAAGGGGTTGGACAGGCTAGATGCAGGAAGATTATTCCCGATGTTGGGGAAGTCCAGAACAAGGGGTCACAGTTTAAGGATAAGGGGGAAGTCTTTTAGGACCGAGATGAGGAAAGTTTTTTTTCACACAGAGAGTGGTGAATCTGTGGAATTCTCTGCCACAGAAGGTAGTTGAGGCCAGTTCATTGGCTATATTTAAGAGGGAGTTAGATGTGGCTAAAGGGATCAGGGGGTATGGAGAGAAGGCAGTACAGGATACTGAGTTGGATGATCAGCCATGATCACATTGAATGGCGGTGCGTACAGGCTCGAAGGGCCGAATGGCCTACTCCTGCACCTACTGTCTATGTTTCTATAAGTTTCTCTGTTTTGCTACTTTTCCCTGTGCATTAATCTCATCACTTAGTCTTTCTCCCCCTTTCTGTAAGTATTTTCCTGCAGATTATCATGTAGTTTTATGTTCCTGCATAATTTATGTTCACTGTTCACCTTTGGCTGCCTAATCCCTTTGTATTTGCGTTTGCCGATCTCTTGCTGTTGTCAGATTAATAATAATAATAATAATAATACATTTTATTTATATAGCGCTTTTCATATACTCAAAGACGCTTTACAGAGATTTTGAGAACAGAGGGGAAATGAATAAATAGATAAATAAGTAAATAAATAAATGAACAGAGAAAGGAGACAGAAGGTGAGGTGACCTTCAGTGGTTGAAGGCAGTACTGAACAGGTGAGACTTCAGCGATGTTTTGAATGTGGTGAGTGTGGGGGAGTCTCTTAACGGTTTGGGGTAGTGAGTTCCATAGGGTGGGAGCAGCGATTGGAGGAAAGCCCTGTCCCCCGCAGGATCTGAGTTTAGTCCGGATGTGGGGGGGATAGGAGATTGGCAGCGGCAGAGCGGAGGGTGCAGGTGGGAGTGTGCCTGTGGAGGAGGTCGGTCAGGTAGGATGGGGCCAGGTTATGGAGGGCTTTGTAGGTTATGAGGAGGATTTTGTACTGGATTCTCTGGGGGATGGGGAGCCAGTGGAGTGTTATAAAGGACGGGGGGTGATATGGTCACAGATCGAGGTGTGTGTGAGTAGACGGGCAGCGGAGTTTTGAATAGTTGGTGTATTCATCTTGCAGTTCCCCCAGACATGTTTTTGGATCAATCTGGTGATGGGACCCAGTTCTTGACCAGATTTTACAGGAGACACATGTTTCTGGACTGTTGAGTATCTTTCCAACCTAGAAGACCCACAAGTCTTTGGGATGTGGGAGGAAACCGGACCAACCCCCGGAGGCATCCCCGCGCGTCATAGGGAGGAACGTGCAAACTCCACACAGTCAGCACCCAAGGTTAGGATCGAACTCTGGTCTCTGGTGCCATGAGGCTGCGAAGCAGCAACTCTGCAAGGTGCGCCACTGTGCTGCCTCCAAGGAGAGATGAAGAAGAGAGAGAGAGTGAGAGAGAGGAGAGAGAGAGAGAGAGAGAGAGAGAGAGAGAGGAGAGAGGAGAGAGAGAGAGAGAGATGAGAGAGAGAGAGAGAGAGAGAGAGAGAGAGAGAGAGAGAGAGAGAGAGAGAGAGAGAGAGAGAGAGAGAGATAGAGAGAGAGAGAGAGAGAGAGAGAGAGAGAGAGAGAGAGAGAGAGGAGAGAGAGAGAGAAGAGAGAGAGAGAGAGAGAGAGAGAAGAAGAGAATGAGAACAGAGGATAATAGGGAGAAGGAGAATGAAATGATGAGAGAGGAAAAAATAAATTAGGCAAAAAGAAGAAAGAGAGATAGAGTGTGAGATAGAGAATA